>NC_090921.1:374522156-375147156 GCF_040938575.1 Ambystoma mexicanum
GAATGGTTGGTTGGTGTGTGGGTGATGAGGCGGGTTGGAAGGATTCAAACACTCTGGACATGTTGACTTTCTTTTTAATGACTTTATAAAGATGAGGACTATCTCTCCCTATTGCTAGAGGGGTTTCCCTGCCTTACCAAAATAGCGAATAGGTTTTTTTCTGTCATCAGGAAGTCCTGACTAAATGTCTTCAGTTCTAATCCTAACTTTACCTCATCCTGCCACTAATACAAACAACTAAAGCTGGCAAAAGAATGTCTCTCATCTCCTGGACGTTTTCCCTTATGCCACCTGGCTGCAGCTTTCTTTCAGGGTTTTTATCGTGGCTGTTTATATTATATTAAATGTTGCTGCTTCAGAAGGTATTACCCAAATTGACCTTTTACAATTGACCTTTTGCACAATTGACCTAATTATAGTGGTCCTAATTGCCCTTCTGCACAATGGACCTTTATATTATTTTAGTAATTTTATATATGTATTGGTTTTGGGTTATAAATAGTGTAAGGGGATTGGGTGGGGGGTTCAATGGGGGTTTTAGATTGGGTGGGAGGGGTCCCCACGTATATATGTCCTAATTGACCTTCTAAATTAGGTCAATTCTCCCGAGGTCTATTCTCCCAAGGTCAATTGTGAAAAGGTCAATTAGTATACAACCCTTCAGAAATATGTTGCTTATACTGATCTTCTCTGACACTCCCTTGAAGTTCCCTTCATGAGCTCTTGTAGCTCATCCCAGCTGGCCATCGGTCTTTTACTCTCTTTAGTGTTATGCTTATAACGATTCTCCTGACAACACTGTCTTACAGTCTTTATTTTGCTTTCAGTTTTCACACGTTCTTGAGATCCAAACTTTCTTATGTTTTGTAAGATTTTATCTGTGTTATGAATCCCCCTCTCCTGGGTTTTCTCCTCTGGTTTCTTTCTCTTGTTATTTAATTCACTTGGCAGTTTTAAATCACAATTCCTATTACACTTGCCTATTTATTTGTTCCTAATATATCGACTTGTTGTGCTCCTTACAATAGGTTGCCCTGGCAGCCTCCCACTTCTCCCCTTCTCTCCTGTACCTTTGTTTGTGCAGGATGACATTGCAGAGCTTGACACTTGCTCAGGTAACCTACTTTGCGTTCTCTGGTTTCTCCAATGTTCTGTTCCTGGTGTCTGTCGGCTGCTGTGGTCGAGGGACGCTGGCGGGTGCTAGCTGTCAGCGTTCCCTGCGGCAATGGTCTCAGCATTGTTAGATGGGCATCTGGCCCACCACAGGATGGTCATATTCACGCAACCACGTCGGACAGGTTTTCTCTCCCCATCCTCACAATAGCTTCCCCGTTGGCAGCTACGCTAGACCTCCGGTGTCTTGAGCTGGCATTCTTTGCTTTTTGAACAGCGTGATTATGTCAGGAGCGTCCCTGGCACACTGTACTCTCTCTCCTCTTGTGATCCACTTGTGTCAGTTATATACAGATCTTTTATTAAAGAGATATTCTTTAAGGAAGTCAGTCCCATATATGGAGATCTGATGGGTGGTCCTCATAGGAATGAGAGTCCTTGTTCCCTAAAGGGGGAGTCACTCCCAGTGAGGTTGGGTTTGCACAGACCCCTAAGGAGGGTCTTGCAGAGCGGGGGCACCTCCCTGGCCTCAAAGGGGTGACCCCCCTCTGGGGTGAACAAATACCTTAAAATAATCACAGTGAGTGGTGGTGTTAGTAGATGAACCCTGCTGTTAAGCCTGTTCAGACCATGGGTGGTGCAGAACAGATTTGACAGATGAGGGGAGGGGAAGGACCGATTATTCAACTCATTACCCTCAGTGAAGTTCTTAGGGTTATGGGGAGCATGAACTTTTTCTTCTAGTGAAGGAACTGCCTGCGATATGAAAGCCCTTGGCACTCGCTTGTGGGCCTTCTTTCTGCCTCAGTCGTCTCCCCCACGTGTCTGCAGTTCGCAAGCCCCTTATTAGTTTGGTATCTTCAGCCTTAATGATTCCTCAGTCTCGTTTTCATGTCTGGTCTCTTCACTCCCACAGGGTTATTTCAGTCCGGGATCCCTTGCACATGTCTCTCGCTTCTGGGACTGTTCCATGCTTCCATCACCACTTGGATAATGTTCTCATTCACTTGCTCGGCTCTCCATTACCAATTTAGTTCCGGACATCCACCAGCAGTTCCTTCCCTGAATCTCCCACCTTGTGTTGCTGTTTTGCTCACTGGCCTTTCAGTCTCCAACCACTGCTCAGCGGTTGAATGCTCCGTCTCTGCTGCATTATGCCTTCAGTCCCTACCACCTTTACCAGTAGTTCTCCTGTAGTCCTCATATGCGTTGCCATGGTTCTCCTGCCACAGAAAGAAAAGAAAGCTTTCTCAGTTTGTGGTCTTTTTTTCCTCATCATAGTTCTCTATTTACATTTGTTCTGCGTCACTTCCCCGCAGATGCACAAATGTAATATTGCTTTTTTTGGTCTCCCGTTGTTTCCACAAAGTAAATAACTTTGTGCTAATTTAGTGGAAATTACTTAGAATCTCTATATCTATTTGTGGGTTAAGCGGTAAAAGGTGGGTGGGGAGGGGTTGGTAGTTAAGGTGGGAGAGTGCTGGGATCCCTCCATTAAAAAAATAATTCCATGTAATTTATCACGCACAAAGTGATTCATTTTGTTGAAATGACATGGAACCTTGCTTTTCAACTAAACTGTTAATAAAACAAAATGGTGCAAATAACAGAAAGGTTTAGGTTCTGTGATGAAGTTCCCTGCCTGGTACTGGTGCCACCCGAGCGCGTGAATGTTGGGCCCAGGGGGCAGAACGGGGAGGATCGCCTGGTCACCCTATCTTGGTACCATCACATGTTATGTTATAGACTTTTATGGAGCACTAAAAGCCGAAGATATTAGAATGCTAATCGTAGATCCGAGGCCAACCTGAGCAACTGACCGATTCATTTTCTAGAAACAGAGACAAAATAATAGTTTTTATTTCCTTTTTGAAGCGAAAGATGTCAAGTCCAGCTATAAGGTATTCCGGGAGCTCGTTCTTAGACAGTGCACCCTAAATAGAGACACTTTACCTCCCAGCAGGTGACACATTAAGCCTGGGAGGGGTATATAAGAGGAGCAAGACAAACAAAGAAATCTAGTTGGTCTATAGAGTTTTAGCTTTGAGGCCAGATTGAGAGGGCCATCCCATGAATGCATTTGTGAGCAATAGTCACACTTGAAATTTGGTTGGGTTGAACAAGAAGCCATTGCAATTTGTGCAAGATAGGAAGGGCATGCAATTTAAAAGGTGCATTGGTTGTAGTCCCAGCAATAAGGTCTTGAAAGAACCCATCTAACTAGAATTAAAATATTCAAGTTTAGCACCAATTACAGCCTTGCCAATCATGCCCTGATGCGATTCACAAAGAAATAGCTGAAAAAGATGAAGATTATAACTAGTACACCTCACAAGCAAATTAATCTGGGATCCCAAATTGAGGTGAGAATCAAAGATAACGCCCAGTGTTATCAATTTAGAAAGGATAGGTAAGGCCCCAGCATCTACATGGCAGTGGTCATTCAAAGTGGCCCAGCCCAAATCACTCTTGGAGGCTTGGACTTTCCCCACACCACTAGTCCATCAGGGTAGACTAGTCATAGATGCAAAGACCCATGTCCCGTGGAGGGGGATTTTCTGCACCTCCAACTCTCCTGAAAGAGCCCCAGCCTCTCTCCGAGCAGACCCAAAACTCCAACACAGAAACAGAAAGCTTTCTCATAAAGGCAGTGGTAGCAAGCATTTTCATACTGTTGCAGTTTCACCCAGTACATAAAAGGTATAATTTCAGATCATTCACACGTCCCACAGTTCCACGGATATGGCGTTGCCAGTTTGTAAATTGCCAAATATAGGGTTCAGCATCGGAGGAAATCTTTCAGAAGAACTGTTCCATAAAAGAGATTCGCCTCTGAGGCACGCATTATTCCTTTTATCCAGCCTGATTGGTAGAAATATACAAAGTAATTTGCAAGTTTAGCCAGTGTGTTCCAGCCTCTACATCTTGCTCTGGAAACAGACAAGAACATAGCACAAGCAGCACCAGGTTGGTCATGGGGAGGAACATTGGAAAGCAATATGGTGAATAAGCCACTTATTGATTTGGACCAGCCCTCGGGGCCCAATACAAACTCAGATGCATGCACAAAAATCCCAGCCCTCAATCAGTTACAAGCCACAGGTGCAGAACCTCACAGGAAGACCCAGGTGGCTGGAAGGAACACTGTATAAAAGCATGCTGCCTCCAGTTGCTCATTGTGGGTTGTATGTGCAAGAGGCTTGTATTTGCAGAAGAGTGAAGAATGTAGAACAGTGGAAGAAGAAGAGGATGGAGAGACAGAGGAGAGTGTCAAGCACTCCTCTGACATCTACCACCTCCTTGAAGATCTCGACCTCGAACATCCTTGCTCTCACCGAGATGTGTTTCACAGCCAGCTCTGGCACGAGTTTTGACACTCTCCTACCTGAGGGCTACAAGATACTCTCCAAGTCCAGGCCTAACCGGGTTGGGAGCGGAGTGGCCCTGATCTTCCCTGAATGGGTCCCTGCTACTATCATAACCACTCAGTCCTACGCCTCCTTCGAATGCCTCGTCAGCAGGCTTGGTGTCTCTCCTATCCTCTCCTATGACTCAGGCCACCATCTACAGACTACCTGGTCCGGTCTCCCTCATCGTGTCAGTGTGGTCTGACCTCACCTCTTCGCTCCTGGCCTCCACCTCCAGGCTTTTCCTTCTTAGAGACTGCAATATTCACCTTGACTTCCCTAGTGCGGCCTCTGGACTCTTCCGCAACCTCTGTGACACTCTTTCTCTCTCCATTCTTCCCTCCGGTCCGATGCACTCAGCCAGGCACACCCTGGATGCTCTCATCTCTGTTGACATCCCCATTTCCAACCCTCACTACTCCTCTCTCCTGGTGTAATCATACTCTCCTTTCCTTTCACCTGGACCTCCTGGGTCCCCCAACTAAGCCCCCGCCTGCACTGCCAGTCTCCTTCTCCGTCATTCGACCTATGAAGTGAGTGTCAGTGGCTGCTTTTTTTTTTTTTTTTAATTTGTTTTTATTTATTGACAATAAACATACAAGGTAGGGTGCGTCGGCAATCCCCGCCTGCCATATAGCAAACAAACAAAAATGTCAACTTTATTTTATCTTTTAAACCCATCCCCCTCCCCCCTCCCTCCCCACCCCCCCAACTTTGCTCCATACCAAGTCTTGAGGTTTTGCAGGTTATAGCATTTGCCGAGAGCACCTTCGAACATCGCTATGTACATTGATATAAACTTTGACAACGTGGGATCTGCTTGATTCAAGGCCGACTGCGGGCCTAACTAACTCTGGGGTTGGTGCTGGAGTGATTACATGAAATACATAATAAAGCATTTTCTTTTTTTCTTTTTTTTTTTACAGACGCATTGAAACACAGTCATCATGAAGGAGCACCGCAGTCCATTCCTGCGTAAATTCCAATACCGAGTCATTTTTCACTGCTGTAAGCTTTTCATAGGTGAAAATCGACCTTAATTTACAAAGCCATTCCTCCTTGGACGGTGCTAGGGCACTTTTCCATTTTTGGGCCAATGCTAATCTCCTCGCCCTCAGCATGGCCCCAATAACCCTCGGGAATGCGTTCTGTTCCGTCTCCGGCATGGGAGTACCCAGGAGAATTTCCAGGGGGAGTAGGGTTGGGCAAAACTCCTCTATGTCCTTTATCCAGCTGAGCAGTTCCGACCAGTATACCTGAATAACCGGACATCCCCACCACATATGGAACCACGTGCCCCTTTGGAGACATAACCTCGGACAGAAGGGGGATACCTCTACAAACATTCTGGACAGGGTAGCCGGGGAGCGATGCCAGGAATGGAGAATCTTGAAGCTGTGCTCCATGGCAGCGGTATACAGAGAACCCGTGAAAATGGACTTGAATATTGCCCTCCATGTGTGGTCATCCAACGTCATGCCCAGCCTATCCTCCCAAATTCGCTTAAAGGGTTGTCTACCCTCCAGGTTAGCCATTATCAGTGCACTGTAAAACTTAGATAGAGAGCCTTTCCGAGAGACACTTTTAGTTATTACATTTTCAAAGGGGGTGAGGTTGCGTTTCAGGTTGTCCGCCCACCGAGGGTGAGTCAGAATTCCCTTTAAGCGTAGATACTCGAAGATCGAGGGTGATTTGTCGCCCAATGCCTCACATAGTTGGTCATAGTCTATGAAGCCCTCTTCGCGTGATAGTTGGGAGATCCTCTCCAAACCCATGTCTGACCACGCCTGAGTATATCGGAAGCCTCTGGTGTCTAGATTGACTGGGGGGCCCCACAGAGATGTTCAGGGGGACGGCCAGGATGACAGTACTTTGTTATCTTTATTCGGTTTCCAGGCAGCCCATAGGGCCGCTAACGTGGGGTGTGTTCTGAGGTGGGAGGGGAGGGCTTTGGGGGAGGCCCATAGCAGGTCTCTGACTTTTTTCGGGTGGGCGTGGATATCTTCTATATATGTCCAGTATGTCCTCATATCCTCCCGCATGTGTTCCATCATCACCCGGAGCTGTGCCGCTTTATAGTATAGCCTAAAGTCAGGGAGGCCAAATCCACCATGAGATTTCGGAAGGGTCAAGGTGGAGAACTTGACTCTTGCTCTCCTCCCGTCCCATATAAACTGAAGGACTCGGGATTGTAGAGCCTCAAAAAAGGCGTCAGGGATCACCACAGGGAGGGCCGTGAAGAGATACAGTAGGCGAGGCAAGACATTCATTTTAACCGTGACCATACGCCCGAACCAGGAGAGAGTAAGTGGCGCCCATCTTTTGAGATCATTGCTAATCTTGGCCAATATTTCGGGGAAATTTCTCTGGTATAGTAATGAAAGGTCCCTAGGAATGCAGGTACCCAGATACCTAGTGGATTCTCGTTCTATTCTTATCCCCAATATTTCAGAACTATTTCCAATATCATGATCCACCAGCCCCATAAGCAAAATGCTGGATTTGGACGCGTTTATCTTGAGTCCCGAGAATGCACCATAATAGTTTATAAGCTCGAACAGTCTGGGCAGTGAAACCTGGAGGTTGGTCAGGTAACCCAAGATATCATCAGCAAATAGGGAGAGTTTGAAATTGCAGTCCTCACAGCGTATCCCTGAGATTTCCTGGTCCGCTCTAATCGCTATGGCTAGGGGCTCCATTGCCAAAGCATATAGAAGGGGAGAAAGGGGACAGCCCTGTCGGGTTCCTCTGGACAGAGCCAGGGGTTCCGATGTGCCACCATTGACCAAAACTCTTGCTATAGGACCATTATATAGTGCTGAGACCCACCCACAGAAATGTTCCCCCAGGCCCATTTTCTGAAGAACTCTACCCATATAAGGCCATTCGACACGGTCGAAGGCCTTTTCAGAGTCCAGTGCCAGCAAGTAGCCCTCCACTCCCTGCCTAGAGGTCTCGTGCATGAGGTCTAGGGTCTTCCGAATATTATCCGAACCCTGGCGTCCCGGAATAAAGCCTACCTGATCCCCATGTATTAAGGAGGGGAGGAGCTTCGCCAATCTGTTCGCCAGAAGTTTAGCCAGGATTTTAACATCCACGTTAAGAAGGGATATAGGTCGATATGATTGACACTGGGAGGGATCCTTCCCTTCTTTGGGAAGCACTACTATCAGGGCCGACATCATCGAGGGGGGAAGGGAGCCCTGAACTAGCGCCGAGTTAAACATCTTAGCCATGAATGGGGCTAACGTTGACCGGTAGGTCTTGTAAAACTTGACCGTAAACCCATCATCCCCTGGAGCTGTACCACTTTTTAATGAGGATATGGTGTCAATTATCTCCTCTGGGGTGACGGGGAGTTCTAGTGTACTTGCTTTTTCGGGGGAGAGACCGGGAATCGGGAGCGAGTCCAGGAAGTCGTCAATCTCGGTTCCATCTCCTGTGTACTCCGAGCAGTACAGGTGTTCATAGTACAGCCGAAACTGTTCAGCTATTTTACTATCTCTAGCTGTCGATTCCCCTCCCGGAGAGCGGATGGAATTCACCCTTCTACTGTTTCTGAGTTCGCGAAGCCTCCAAGCTAGTATCTTATCCGCCTTTTCCCCCTTTTCCATATACTTCTGTTTCAGAAAGGACAGTTTTCTTTCCGTTTGGCCCACCTGAAGGTCAGCCAATTTTGAGCGCAACCTTTGAAGCTCCTCCCACTTTCCGGGGAACATTTGCGTTTTTAATTTCCCTCCCGGTTGAATGGCCTCTATCTTTTCCTTCAATAGTTTCTCCTCGTGGCCCCTCTCCCTTTTTTTTCCTCGAGCCTGTTTCAATGAGAATGCCCCTAATGGTTGCCTTGAACGCCTCCCAGACTCCATTGACCCCAACCTCCCCATTATCATTTATAGAGAAGTATTCTGTGATATCTGTAAGGAGGGATTGGCGTACTTCTTTGTCATGCAGTAGAAGATCGTTACACCTCCATAGGGAGCCTGGTGGCGGGGCTGGGGGGATACCCATTTTTATTCTAACCAAGTCATGGTCTGTCCAAGGGGCAACCTCCACCCCCGAGTCTGTGACCTCTCCCCGAAGCGTGGAGTCCACTAGAATATAATCAATACGGGAAAATGTAGCGTGAGTCTTTGGAAAAAATGTGAAATCGGGGTCATGGCCTTGCCTACTGTGGTGTGTATCGCTCAAGCCCAGCTCTTCGTTAACTGTTTGGAAAGCCTCAGCCAATTTTTTGTGGAGTCGCTGATTAGGACACGGGATGGGCGACCTCCTGTCCCGCTCGGGGTTGAGAACCATGTTGAAGTCCCCACCAACCAATAAAGTACCCTCCGAGAAAGCCATAATCTTCTCTCTCATCCCCACCCAGAAGTGATCTTGCCCCTCGTTTGGAGCATAAACACAAACCAGGGTAAACAGTCGGCCCCTTACCTCCCCCTTGAACATGATATAGCGCCCTTCCGGGTCTGCCCTCTGGGCTTTGTGAACAAAATGGGCCCCAGGAGAGACCAGCAGTGCAACTCCACATTTCTTGGCCAAGAAGGACGCTGCATACGTCTGTTCAATTGTTTTAGCCCTCAGCTTCGGTTCTTTGCCCCTAACCCAGTGTGTTTCTTGCACAAATAGAAAGTGGAGCCGGAGCCTTGAGAATTCCCTCACCAGCAGCGACCTTTTAGTGGGAGAGTTGAGCCCCCGCACATTTAACGAGCCCACTGTCAAAAATTGTGATGAATCATCCATTATAGCGATGGTGAAGGCTCATGTCTCCCTCCACTAAGCAAGTACTTTCAGTGCTCCCGCAATGTTCCCGCCCCTTGCTATATTCAAAGGACAGAATTGTATGTACGTAACAAAACAGAAGACTTGGCTTGCCCCAGCTTAAACCCCATTGAACAAACCCCAACATTTTCTTCCCCCCTCCCCCTTGCCCCCCGAACGCCTGGTAATCCAGCGGCTTCATCCTGTCGCTGAGCCAGGCCACCAATGTCTCCCCCCTGCGGGCTCTTGAACTCTTCAAAAACCAACAACTTGAGCCCCTCCACCCCCCTCTTGCATTTAGATTGTAAACATTTACAGCGCTCCCCCATTCGAAATAAAGTACAAACTTGTCCATGAAGCCTCCTGTGGTTCCTCAAGTGTCTGGTTGACCAGGGGATGCCGGAGCCACTCTTCTGACCTTCCTGTGGCCTCGGACTTTACGTCTCTCCCGTGGAGCCTTTGTCCCCCCCGGGCCAACCGGTTCTCTTATACTCCCTTGCTCTCCGACTTCCATGTTTGGTTCTTCCAGGAGTTCTCCCGACACCCTACGAATATCATCCTCCGTGACCAGGGCATATTTGTATCCCTCCAATTCGAAAGAAAGTGAAAAAGGGTACCCCCATCTGTATCGGACCCCCTTGGTCTGGAGCATTTTCGTTAGCGGGGAGCACATCCGACGTCTCGCCAGAGTGAAGGCGGACAGGTCCTGATACACTGAAATCCGGGCCTCCTCCCAGACCACCGGGCCCTGCTTGCGTGCCAGTTCCAGGATTTTGCTTTTCTCCGCGAAATAATGGAATGGTACGAGGATGGATCTGGGGCCTCTGTTAGCCGCCCCCGCCCTGTGGGCTCTGTCAATAGTAGGTTCGTTCGTATTTGCACCTTCGAAAAGAGTACCCACCACCGCATTTACGGCTTTGATAATGTCCATTTGCGTTTCACCTTCCCGCTCAGGAAAGCCCAAAAAGCGCAGGTTACAGCGGCGTTCCCTATTTTCCAAGTCATCAAGCTTTAGGGAGCATTTCTCTTCTCTCCTCTCGAGCTCTGATAGGCGCATGTCAAATTGAGTCTCCAAAATGTCGTTCGAGGCTGTGTTATTTTCGAGCATTTGGACCCTATCCTCTATATTGTCCACTTTTTTATCCAGGGTGTCCAGCCGTACTGCTATGTCCGCTCTGAAGCCTCTTATTTCCTCTAAGAGGGCAGCCATACCTTTAGTGACTGTACTAGTGTCTGACAGTTCCTGATGAGTCGGGGCCGCCATCTCCGGGTTGGTTGGTGGGCTTGAGTTCCGATGTCTAAATCTCTGCAGGGACTCCTTCCAGTTCATAGGCTCACCCCGACCATCTCCCCTAGGTCTCTTTCTGAGTGTTTCGGACCGAGTGGGCTGTGTCACTGCTCCAGAGGGGGGAGGGCAACCAGAGGTCTCCACTGTATAGGGCCTAAGCTTCGTGCTCACTGTTGGGGCGGGGGGTTGCTTGAATCAGAGCTCCAGGCCGTGGCTTGCAAGGGTCTATCGCTCTCTGTCCGTGCTTTCCGTCGGGATGCCTCTACGTGACATATACTCCTGAGGGTGGACACTTTAGTGGAGCCCAGCAGCAGGCGCATTAGGTGGCCCCCGGGACGATCCCCTCTACCCTGAATGCTGATGTGTGACCAGGGGCCCTCTCGTACCGTATGGTGTCCCCAGAGTCCGCTCCGCCTAGGGGAGCCTGTGCTCCTAGGGTCGTCCAGAGAAAAATGGCCCTGCAGGCCAAGAGGAGGACAGTAGTTAAAATGGCGCCCTCCGCGCCTGTTGCGTACGTTCTGACGCCGGCTCCCTGGGCCCCCCGCGCTCCGTGGGAGAGTCCAAGCCGCAGGGCCCGGAAGAGGAAAGAAAGCCCAAAGCACTATGTGGCCTCGCCCGGAAGCCCCTCACCGGCGCAGGCCTCGCACAGATCGCAGCTGCTCCTCTCCGCCTGGTATACAGCCGCTGTAAGGGGAGGCCGGCCTTAAGGAGCAAGTGTCAACTCACTCTTCTTCCCGCTGCTGAGCCGCCTGGATCAGCCGCGGTGGCCAATGCGGCGGGATGTCGCTCCCCTGGGCCCCAGCTCAGCCGCGGCTCTCCGTTACTTTTGCGGAGCCGCGGCGCGGGAGAAGGCGGGGCTCCCTCTCCCTCCACCTCCCAAACTCCAGAACTCGGCGAAATCTCCGAGTCGGATGACCGGAGTTGGGGTGCTCAGGGGCCCCGAGGTGTCCGCGGGCCGCGGGGGGGGGGGGTCGGCGCCTCACTCCTGGGGATTGAGGGGGGGCTCAGGTCCCTCTAACGGCGCCCGGTGGAGGAGACTAGTGCAGATGCATCAGTGCATCTCTGCGCCCCCTGGTGGTCCCCAGTGGCTGCTTTTGCTGACACCTTCATTCCCCCCACCCAACGTCTTCCTCTGACTCTCACGCTGACACGGCCCTTTCTAACTTTCAACTCACCATCTCCAACACTCAACATCCTTGCCCCTGTCATGAGGATCTGCATGAAGCCTGAAGCCAAGTGCAACACCAGGTATGACTCTGACCTGGCCTCTCTGAAATGCAAGTACAGCCTTCAAGCACATCCTGTGACAAACTGACCTGCTGCCAGCTTCAAAGTCAATATAGACTCTCCATCTGCAAGAAGAGGGCCTATATCCAAGCCTGCATGTCTGGGGCCACTAACAGCATGGCTGAACTTTTCCAAATATGCAAGGAACTCGCCAATTCTATTGCAGTCTCCATTTCTCCGCTGCCTTCCCTGGCCCTCTGCTCTGTACTGGCCTCTCATTTTATAACTAAAACTCAGGATCTCCTGTCCTCACTCTCCACTAGACCACTCCCTACTCCCACATCCACTCTCAGGTCTCTCTTGGCCCCCCTCCTCTTCCCTGCCCTCCTACTCTACTCTTTTGCTCCCATCACCTGATGAGGTTACTAGAGAAGTCCGCTCTTTGAATGTTTCATCCAAATAAGTGCTCCCCTGCTCCAGGCTTGGAGCTATAAAGGACAACATTGTCTCCCTTGCTCCAGTCTTGGCTGATTTCTAGCAATCACTCTTTTGCCACTAGATGCTCCTCCTCACTCCTCAAGCACTCCCTTGTGCATCCTCTCCTCAAAAAGCCTTCTGCCGATCCTTCTCGTCTGGCTTATTACCACCCTATCTCCATTACCCCTTTCCTGGACAAACTCTTAGAGAAACCGGCCATGTCCCAGCTTATCCACCACACTGAATTTGTTGGCTGCCTCCACTACCACTAGTCTGGCTTCAGAGCTGCCACAGGCACTGAAACTGCACTCCTGAACACCAATGAAGACCTGCTCTCTAATTCCAAGTCCAACTCTCCTTCCGTTCTTATCCTTCTTGTCCTATCCTCCGCCTTTGATACGGTCAATCATGCCACCCTTATAAATCGGCTCCATGATACCCTTGGCATCATGACCCTGGCTCTGGACTGGTTTACCTCCTTCCTCTCTGATCGACATTCCCAGGTTCAAATGGGCCCTTTACTCTCCTCCATCTCACGCTCCACCTTTCCAAGAATGTCCACTTTCAGCTGCACCTCCTGAGAGGCATACTCCCTTTCCTCACCTTCCCCCAGAAACTCAATGACTCCAGAGCTCTGGTCTTCTCCAGGCTAGACGACTGCAACAGCCTCTTCCTCAATCTGCCTAACTCCTCCCTTTTCCCCCCTTCAAATATTCCAGAATAGGAATTCAAGACTTATCCTTGGCCTCAAGACCAGGGACCGCATCTCTCCAGCTCTAACATCTATACACTGACTCCTGGTTGCTGCGAGGATCAGGTTCAAGACCCTCTGCATCATCCATTAGGCTTTATGGGGCCTGAGAGTGCACTACATCCAACTCTCTCTACCAAAATACCTTCCAGCTAGAGCCCTTCGGTCTTCCAGCTCCAACTATCTGCCGATCTGATGCTTTTCAAAGCGGAGAGTCTGGATAGATCTCTCTCTCCTCCGCAGGTGCTTCCCTCTGGAATGGCCTCCCTGCCTCTCTCAGACTTGAGCCTGATCTTAAGTTCCGGAAGCTTCTCAAGACCTTTTCTCTTCCTCCTTCCCCCTCCCCTGCTAATGACCCTGTCTGTCGCCTGACTAGCTGCCTGGTTCCTTCAAATTCTTACAGGGCACCAGGTCCTCCTTGTCCAGTCTACCCCTGCAATTGGTCTCCCATGACCCCTCACCCTTCAACCTTCGGGCCACCTCCCCCTGCACTTGCCTTGTTGGGCCTGCACCCCTTGAGCCCTTCCAGCCCCTTACCTCCCACTTAACACATGGACCTTCCTTTCCCTGCACTCTCTGTATTCCCCTGGCTCTGACCACCTGGCCTCCCCTGGCACTCGCTTATCCCATGGGCCCTACCGCTCAGACCTGCACTCCCCCCTCCCATCTACCCTGCACGTCTTGTCACTGCACTCTTGTCACTGCACTTGCACGATGCGAATGTCACACGGCCTAGTAGCACTGTTTTTGTTTTTGCCATCTCTGCCCCCCCCTTGTCTTGTTGCGCCTTGAAACACATGTTGTAGAGGCACATTATAAATACTGTATCAGATGGCCTGAATGAAGCACAAAGCCTTGATCCCATGTCGAGAGTTTTTACTGCAATAATCACAGAAATATGGATGCTTCTTGGAATCAGGATTAGGAAAAAGAAAAATAGAACAAAAAGTTGCACCAACTGGAAAAAAGTGTAGAGGAAGTGGCGCTAGGGCGGCTCTCTTTCTTTCTTTCTTTCTTTCTTTCTTTCTTTCTTTCTTTCTTTCTTTCTTTCTTTCTTTCTTGCTCTCTCCCTCTCTCTCTCTCTCCCTCTCTCCCTCTCTTCCTCTCTTCCTCTCTTCCTCTCTTCCTCTCTTCCTCTCTTCCTCTCTTCCTGTCTCCCTCTCTTCCTCTCCCCCTGTCTCCCTCTCTCCTTCTCTCCCTCTCTCCCCTTTCCTTAAGTGCAGGTTAACTGACTTCCTCAGTAATCTTTTACCTAAGCCTAAACTAGTGATGGTTAGTGCTAGATGGTGGAGTATGTGTGCCTCCTATTCTTATCACCCTCCCTTCTCTTCGCTACTCTACCCATCCCTCCTACTCAACTCTGCCTACTTTTTTATAAACACGACTCTTTACCTTATCCACACTATGACTCTTCCAGCTCTACTCCTATCAAAACTACTCATGAAAGTCAGGGATATGGTGCCCTGCATGCCCTTTTCATATACAAGCAACCCCTGGGATATGGTGCCCTTCTCACCTTTCCAATATTCAAGTAACCCAGGGCCATGGTGCCCTGCACACCCCTTTACTATACCAGAAGTTCAGGGATATGGTGCCATGCTCACCCTTCCACTATACCAGAAACTCCACCCTTCACAATTCCCACTCTCAGTATTCTCAGCCCCTCCCCACTTCCTTAATACAGTTTACTCCTTGCACCCCACTTATATACCTTCCCTACTAGCCTCACTCTCTGTTAACACTCACTCCCTTTCACACCAACAACTATCTCCCACACGATGTTCAGTCTTTACTTCTCACTCCCAACTCCTAAACCCCCCCCTCTCCAATTATTCCTGCACTGTATAACACTACACTAATGATACCAATCTCGATCAAATAATTCACCTTTTCAAAATCTGCCCTCCAACACTCTGCTGTCCTTCCTCCACCCGGTCTCTTGGTCTTGCTCCAATTCCACCAGTGACCTCACCCATACAACCCACACTCTGCTTCTGTCTGCTTTTATAGTGCAGCACTCTGTATTCAGGGACTGTCTCACTCTCTGCCCTCATTGGTTGAAGTGCTCAGCTGATTTCCTGCACCAATCAGTGCCTGCCTTTTCCCCAGGAGGAGGGCTACACAGCTGGTAGTCTTTAAACCCTCTTCTAAACTCCTCCCCTTTTTCCGGAACAGTTTTACAAGCATTTTGGTGTTTCTCTGTGATGCATGGCGGCTGAAAGTTTGCTTGGTGGGTGAGTAGACTGCTTCTCTGATGTACTGGATGCACTTTTCTGGTGTTGTCAATTCACAGTATGCTGTAATTGCTACATTTCGTACTTTTAGGCTGTGTGCTTCCGGTCCGGGTTTTCCTGGCTGCATGCTGTTGCATTAGTGCTGATGTAGTTCTGAAACAACAAAAAGAGAACTGTGGTGAGCGACTTTATCATGAGACATTGAGCGCATATGAATGGCATCAGTATTGTCATTATTGGCACAAGGGGAAGATTTTTCAGGAGCCGGTGACCCCACAACTCCCACTTTGCATATCTGCTGCAGGGCTTGTTTTGAGTTTAATTTGAGAAAGCCTCCTGTGTCAGGCTTAGAAGAGTCACTCTCTCCACCCCCTTTGACAAGGGTCAAGATGCTGACCCTGTCACAATACCCAATAAATAAATAAAAGATGTCAGCAGTGGAGAGCAAGAGGAAGTGGTGAGAGCTAAGAGGGTACATCCAGATGTGGTAAAATGCAAGGGAGAGATAGAGGACAGTAGGGGGCAGTGACAGTTAAGAGAGTGACAGAGGAGTTGGTAACATCCGAGGGGGGACTGTTGCAAGAGGATGTGATAACATCAGGAATTGGGAGTAGAAGTCGAGAGAAGATGGAGGATCGGTAGAAACACAAGCAGAAGCATGCAAAATAAAATCCAGAATGAATTTAGCACTGTTACTTAGGCAGAGGCTATGCCTGGTGTTGGAGCACACTGAGCAAGTGGCTAATTCTGTAGCTAAGGTTGAGTGTAGGCTATGTGTTTGTGTGTTAGGTCCTGTGAACGGTGCTATCTCTTAAAGAAAACAATCCCACTTTTCATCCCCTTCTCTTTCGAGACAACACAACATTGCTTCTTCAGTTGTGAACATTTGACTGAGGAAGCTGAAGTGTACCGAATAATGTATCAACAAACAAAGTGGCTTTTGCATTTTTATTCCTTTATGTTGCCTATTAAGTTATATGTGGGTGTTTTTCCTCAGGCAGTGGATGAACATCGGAAAAGCCTCTTGCAGCGCCCTCAGGATTTGGTACTGTTTGTTTACCTGCTGGTCACTATTGCGTTCACACTTTTCAGAGGATTGGTAAGTACACGCACCACAAATTCAAAGCAGCACCTAGTACATCGCCACACCTAGAATGACCATCTGGCTCCAAGTCACCCCACTCAGAACTGGACCCCCAACGCATCACTCCACCCCCACTCCAGTACAAAGGGAAACCAAATTCAACACAGCACTGCCCTACTACAGAGAGGAGCCCAATACATTGTGGCATACCCTCCTGGCCACACAGACAGTAACATGATCTCCAACATAATGCCATGCCAGTCAACCTCCTTCCGCTGCTACTTTTCATGCAACATCATGCAATTCTTTTGTTTCATTCATTCCTGACCCAGTTCTACTTGACGTTTGCATCCACAGGTGGTGCTGGACTGTCCCTCAGATTCTTGCTTTAACTACGTTTATCAGTATGAGCCATACCTGAAGGATCCAGTGGCCTATCCTAAAGTGCAGGTAAGTGCACAGGGAATACAGCATTGCTGACAAGTAGTGTCCTGGCTTTCCCACCAGCAACACCTTATATTCATGCTCCTCATACAAAGCGCTGTTGTCTTAAATGGCAGGTGACGTGGGGGCACGTGTGGAGTCATGAAGTGACAGGCCCGCCAACTCCCTTTTAGAAGTACAGTTAGAAGTGGTTGCATAATAGATTAATGGGTTTGAGAACTGCCCACCGGTTTGTGAAGGGGAGAATGCAGGTGTGTAGGAGGGAAGATTGGGGAAATGAGGACAGGAGCAACCAGGCACAGTAGTCCTGGTTTTGGCTAGAGCTCTCTACAGCATGGTGTAGCTCTGTTGAACTCTGCACAGGTACATGAGCACCATTGACCTCAGTAGAGCCATCAGGCAAGAACATCCACCGGGTTAATTAAGCAGCGAGCATGTAAGCAAATGATGTACAATGCTCAGCAGCCAGAAGGATGCATTTTCTGCTCAGCATCTGTAGGTAGCATTAATCTGGTGCCACTTGCCCCAGAGCAGTGCAGGCGCATAAGAAAGAGCAATGCTTTATGCTTGCACTCATTGATAGGCCCATGGGGTTGCAATGCAAGTGCAAAGACCCAGTAACACCAGCAAGAATGGTTGAACCGTACTAATGCTGCAGATGCGCCCTTTGTGGTTATGGTGTTCCACTGCAAGCCTAAAGCAAAGTAAAAGCAGATGCAAAGGAAACCAGAGGAGATGAGGGAAGGAAAAAACACACTATTGAAAGAAGGAAGTAGCAAAGAAGGAAGGAGACCAAAGACAAAGAAAAAAAAAAGGGAACAAACAATTGAAGCAATGAAAATAAAATGGAAAAGTAGAATTGATAGGAAGACACATGAAGGACATGTGGATGAAATCTGGGAGAAGGAGTTAAGTAAAAAGTCAATAAATACAGGAGATAAAAGACATGGAAGAAAAAGAACAGGCTGGTGTAATATACAGAGAAAGGAAAAATAGAAAATAAGGAAACTAGAGGAGAAGCAGAAATAAGGGGAAAGAACCGATGAACTATAGTTGGATGGTGCTTTATACAAATGTGCCCGTCTCATGGCATGGGGAGAAATGAGAAAGATGGACGATATGACTATAGTAATTGAGAAAGAAACCTCAGTGTGACATGTGACAGGGACAAGCGAGCAGAAAAAAGATGAACGGAATCATTGGAAGAAATGAGGAGGAACTAGAGAGTAAGGAAAAAGAACCAAAGGAAAAAGAAAATGCAGGAAAGAAGCTAGAAATCTCATACAGGAAAAAGACGACATTATGTGTTTATCTTTTTTTTCTTCTTTATATGCAGGGTTTTCATCTGGTCCATTCTTTTTTGTTGATGGTCATGACCATTTCAAGTTTGACCCGTGATTTAATCTTCAGTGAGAGTTATTTCTTTAAAATCAATGTGCCCTTCATCCTTTGCAGCCACTTTGTGTGTTTTTTATTTTTTTAATGATTTCATATTCCAGCACCGCCATTGACAACTCAGACTATCCTGCGGGCCAATCCTTTTCACCCTGGAATCTAGTCATTTTCTTAGGACTACACTGCAGTGGGTGGCTGCTCTTGGTTACCTGGTTCGTACATGCTCCGTCTGGAATCAAAATGATTGGCCATTTGCTTTCTCCTTAGTGTTCCTTAAGATGGGGTAACGTGGGGGTTGATGGGAGTTGTACCAAACCATGTGCTTGAGATTGTTCCTGGAACCTTGTAGAAGGATTTTCGTTGTGTTACTATTGAGGCAGAACCTTTTGTCACCTGTTTTTAACTAATGTGGTCTTGGGCTGGTTATTCATGTTGTGTTTTGTCCCTGGTGTTGCCGGAGAGGAGGAAGGTATTGTGTGTAGGTTGTGAATTCTTTGTCCGTGTTTACGAGGAAGCCATGGATGGCCTTTGCGTATATGTTGTAACGTCTTGGTGATAGGATCACCTCTTGTGGCAGGCGGCACATGGTAGTAATATTTGGTGAGCAGATAATGGGGCTGATTCAGGAGGACATTACTGAGTGGGACTCTGACTTGCCATTGACTCCTGTTTGATCCACAACGATGCTACTATGAGCAGCTCCCGCTTACTCCTGACTTACTACTAGTAAGATTCCCATGTCTTGTGTTTGATATTTAGGACGCGGGATTTCTTTGAGAAACAATGTTACAGTTTTGCATGCAAGAATCGTATTTGCAACATCACGTCTTTCTAACCTGTTTTGGATAAGTGTATTTTGGAAAACCTTTCTTAACGACCTAGATCGATCAATGTTTTGTCATGTACAATAAAGCAAAGCATTCTGTGGAGTTAGCTTGTGTATCGGGTTCTGGGGGCGTTATGGAAAGGAAGCCAGGAAAGGGTCCACGTGGGCTTCAAAAGAAGGAATTGGGATGAAGCGATTGGGTAAGATTAAGTAGGGGAGTGGGGGTTAACCCGCTCCCTGAACCCCTTTGGAAGTACAATGAACGGAAACAAGATTGCTTCTTTAGATTCGGAAATGGAGATTCCTAACATTAGGAAATGTAACATTCGAGCCTTTACCAGTGTGTGGCAAGCGGAGTGGAGGCTGGTGCGGTCAGGATACCAGAGCCGATCCTCCGGTATCTCAAGATTCAAACAACTACACATCAGAATGGTTTCAAGACCCCTTATTGGCTGCCTCCTGCAGTTGTTGCATGCTTTCACTTCCTTCCTTCTCCTTCCCACAGATGCTGGTCTACATGTTCTATGCACTTCCACTATTCTGCCTCTGCCTGTATGGACTGGTGCAGCCGGGCTGCACCTGGATGCTCGACTGGACGCTGGTTCTTGCCGGGGCTCTTGCACAGGTATGTAGACAGCCAGGAACTGGGCCCATTCTCTGTTACCCAGTTGTCACTTTGCTTTATTGTGGAAGAACCAATTTTGCTCCAGACTTGGTTCTTTTAGGATAATGAAGCTGAGCAAGTTCAGGTTTTCTGTTTGTGGAGGTGCTGAAGCAGAACACCTTCAGGTGTTCTCTCTGTGGGGTGGTGTCTGGGGGACGCGCTGTTCTGCACCTGACATTACTAGAAGCTGAACACCTTCAGGCGTTCTCTCTGTGGGGTGGTGTCCGGGGGAGGCTCTGTTCTGCACCTGACAATACTAGAAGCTGAACACCTTCAGGTGTTCTCTCTGTGGGGTGGTGTCTGGGGGACGCGCTGTTCTGCACCTGACATTACTAGAAGCTGAACACCTTCAGGCGTTCTCTCTGTGGGGTGGTGTCTGGGGGAGGCTCTGTTCTGCACCTGACAATACTAGAAGCTGAACACCTTCAGGCGTTCTCTCTGTGGGGTGGTGTCTGGGGGAGGCGCTGTTCTGCACCTGACAATACTAGAAGCTGAACACCTTCAGGTGTTCTCTCTGTGGGGTGGTGTCTGGGGGAGGCTCTGTTCTGCACCTGACAATACTAGAAGCTGAACACCTTCAGGTGTTCTCTCTGTGGGGTGGTGTCTGTGGGGATGCGCTGTTCTGCACCTGACAATACTAGAAGCTGAACACCTTCAGGCGTTCTCTCTGTGGGGTGGTGTCTGGGGGAGGCTCTGTTCTGCACCTGCCAATACTAGAAGCTGAACACTGGTGTCTGGGGGAGGCTCTAGAAGGCTCTAGAAGCTGAACACCTTCAGGTGTTCTCTCTGTGGGGTGGTGTCTGGGGGAGGCTCTGTTCTGCACCTGACAATACTAGATAGAAGCACCAACACAATCCGGCCCAGTTGTATATACCACTTTAAATCTGCTCTTTATTAGGGACGCACAAAAGCCCTAGAAAATGGTGCAATAGCCTTGTCCATCTAACTTTCCAAAGCACAGTTAAGCACGCTTAAAGTTTACAAGTTTCAGGAATGTTTGACAGGGTTTATAAATGGCCTGTGACGTAACATTCGCTTCATGTAAATACTTTATGATGTAACTTTTGCAAGGGTTGCACCGTTAACAAAGACATGTTTCTTTCACAGTGAAAAGTGGACTAAACGCTTTGCTATCCGGCATCCTTCGCAAACCTAATGCAGATAACAGAATGCCTGTCTACTAGATAGCAAACGCCCAGCAACTAGAGCAAAACGTCTGAAAAGCAAATCCTGGGCGTCTGTTAATTTTCCCACTCACCAGAATCTGGAATGCTTAGTTTTCTAGACTTATGCACTTTGTTATCCAGGACTTCATTACTCAGAATTCTTCCATTAGTCACCTTGGCAGGTGCTGCTACCCGAGCATTCCGGATAATAAAGTGCCATATAAAAAACCCTTTGCTGAGCCAAACGGGCGAAATGATCGTAGCGATTAACCGGGCCTCGACATTTTTCATGCGTGATTTTTATTGGTACACATTATAGCGGTGCATCGTGTTTCAAACAGAAACATGTAAATGCGCACAGATCAGGGTTTGGTGCATTCTCATGACCAGTGCTTTACAGTAAGGGAATCTTAGTATGGCATGAACACAGATGACGTCAATGGGCACAATGATAACGTGAAATGGGGACAATATTGGCCAACAATGAAATAAAGTGAACATAAATTGCAGACTTGTCATCGTTGCACATTGGAGGAGGGATCGGGCGAAGGGGAGGTGATGTCTGTGGGTAGGGCAGTGTTCCCTTCCAAGGAGATCAGATGTAACTTAAGAGCAGGTTTGAACGCAGGGTTAGTGTTGATATTTTTTACAGCAGGGGTGGGCTTCCCAAAAATATGGGCAAAGAGAAAAGTAGCCGGAGCAAGAAGCAGCGCTGGAGTTGCAGGGGGTCTTTCAGATTGAGTAGGGCACTGCAGCGAGAGCTATGTTTCGGGGAAAAGGTGGCGATGAAGGTAGCCATCAGCTGATTTAAAGAAGCGTAGAAGAGATTGAAAGCGTGATGCATACAGAATGAGCTGCCATGCAGGCGGCAAGCTGCTGCGTTGGGAAAAGAGCTACAGGCTGAGAATTGCAAAACCATGAATTTAATGAAGGGGTCAAAGAAGTATAGACGCATAGATTAGTAGTGCCAGGGTGGTGATAGGTTTTAGTGGCGTGATGGTGAAAAAGGGAAGCCTTGTCTTCATGTTAGTAGGTTAAGGTTTAGGTTTGTTTTAAAGAGAACCCACGCTTGCGGTCGTCCTGTGGGTGGGGGGATAGTTAAAAAAGATTGGGTTTATGTTGGAGCACAGATCTGGGAGGGCATAATTTGCAGTTAGGTGGCTTCGATCTTAGAGGAGTTGAGCATAAGACACCATCAGTGGTGGATGGACACAAGAAAAGTAGAGATTCAAGACGAGTGATCAGTGGTAAAGGACTCAATCCTGGTTCTATCATCATAAAGGTGGTAGGAGAACTCAAATAAGGAGGTGAGCTTGCCAAGAGGAGAGATGTAGAGGGTAGTAAGTACAGGGCCAGTGTCATGATTCCTGCCCCTCATGTCCCCAGCCCTCCAAGATGTCAGGCTGGAGCCAGGCCACGATCACCTACATGGCCCTCAAGGGCCTCTCCATCCCTTCAAAGACCCACTTGGAGTCAGACTTGGCGCTTGTGGCACCAGACTCACTCACTCCCATAAGATAACATTGGGGATTGGACTTGTAGTGCATTCTTGGGGACAAGATGGATGCCCCCACATATTTCGGTTCCCAGAACTGCATGTGCAGGCTAGTCTTTTGGGTGTGGTTCAGCCCAGAGACACCTGGGATACCCAGAGACTATTTAAGCCACGCCCAGGCTGAGAAACATGCTTTGTGTTTTCTGCACCTGCAGCGTGAGACTCACCGTGTTCGGATCGGTCTCCAGTAGGCCTGCATCTTTCATCTGCGCTCAGCTCCTGCAAGAACATGAACGCTGTTAGGAACAGCCTTACCTTGCGGCGCTTCTGCCCATCATTCATCGGTTCTTCTGTTCTGCGGGCATCTTCGGAGGTGTCATTCTGATTCCGGCACGCCGCTTCCTAAGGAAAAGGGAAAAGAACAGAAAAAAAGGCATTAGTAAGCATTCAGCAAATCTTTGCTTATTTTTAAAGACTGTATGAGCTTCAAACGCATACCTGAATCCCAGCCGCTCTGGGGGAACTCTGTCTCCGGAACTTCTCATCCATCTGCAAGAGGGAAAAGACACTCCAGATGCCAGCCATCATCTAAGGAAGGAAAGGAACGAAGTTAGAGAACTGTTCAAAAGACTCATTATACTTACCTGTCGGACTCTTGCCAGTGAAGTAACTAGGCAGCAACGAGCCTGCATCAATCAACGTGCCCCTGCGCTGAAAGCAGGATGGAGAGCACACTTTCCAAGAAAACAAGGTGAGCTGTGGATCAAAGGGAAGGGTTGGACCCCGGGGAAGAAGGGGTTCAAGCACACAGAGACAATAGGGAGTTAAACTCTACCAATCCTGTGTTTCAGGCCCAGTCTCCAGTCGAGTAGACTCCAGGGAAGGGTTTGAGGTTGTAAGAGGTCAGAACAGGCTGAGTGACGTCCCCGTGGATACCAGGTGAGCGTTACAGCCAGTGACAGAACCATAGGGAACTCCCACGTGGGAACCCTCTCATTGACTATGTCCCAAAATCAAGGATTTCATCTGGGGTAATCCTAAACAGCCGGCTGAGGAGGCAGCGGGTTGGCTGTCATACGAGTGGGGCTTTTCTCACTGAATTGTGATCTCGGTTCACATTTAGATGCTGTTGCCAACCTTCCTCGTTGTTTCTTCTTAGTGTGAGTGTGCAGCAGTTTTCATCAAAACTCATCTCATTTTTATGACTAGCCAGGTTGGAGGGATGGTTAGCCACAAATAGTAGGTTTAGTGAAGACATATGGAAAGGTTCTGGTTAGGGGTGGAAGCCCTCAACAGGGATTGAGAGCTGCTAGGCACTCTGGTTGGCGATCAGTGCCTGGATGATTGGCAGTGCTTCCCAATGTATTGCGGGATCCTGCAGGTGCAGAGTGCTGCTCCCCTTTCTCTAGATGCTTTGCCTACAGCCTTTGGTTGTATATTCTTGGGTGTATCAGAGCAGTGAGTAATCATTTTCAGCAGCTATCCGGAATGCACCTAATACCCTTGGGAATAACCCTTCCACACGCAATATGGTGAAGGTGGACTGGGCTCTGCTGGGAGGACTCTAGTCTGCATATTCCAGGTAGACTGCCCATGAGCAAGTTGCAGGGATGAGCAGTTCTTGATTTCTCAAAGTGGACAATCCCAAGGTGGTCTTCTTTCCTTTCTCAACCCATTGTAATAACGGCCCTAAACCAGGTGAAAAGAATGGTGGCCGCTGGAAGCCATTAGTTGGAGGGCGTTGCTGTAGAAATGAAGTCCTGATATAGGGAGAGTGTTCTTGCCGATCTCCCTGTCTCTTCCAACTGAGGTCATTGCCCCGCCCCCTCAACTTGCACACACGTATTTCCAAAGCCCCTTATTCTTAAAGGGATTTTAGAAAAGAAGGTACCTTGATGAGTGGGTGGTGTGGCTCCCACAGAGTGACACTCCTTCTGGACTTCCGATCTCAATAAAAACGTTAATGCCCACATTTCCTGGGCTAGTGGCTCAGCCAGCCAGGATGGCTGTAGTCTCTACCTGCACAAAGTTTTTTTTAGCTGTACGATAGGTTTTCAACATCATCATCATCATCATCTTGTTTGGAGTGGTCCTAATCACTCTTCACATCTTAGTATTACAAAGTCCTCAAACAAACGTTTGTTTCATTAAAATGTGTGGTGGCAAATCTTCCACCCAAAAGCAGGTAGGGATCAGAAATCACACCCATGCACAATCCACAAACAACGTGCAAGTGTGAGAAATAAGTTTTCTTATGGACCACACGTTACATATCAATAGTGTGAAATACAAAAAATCAATAGTATTTTATAACAAATAAGCTAGCAATTTTTAGACTTATCATTGCACCATTGGTTTCTGCTTTAAGATTTAAAACATTAGTGTATCTAAAGGGTATCCAGCTGAAAGTTGGCAGTTGTGAAAGTGATCTAGAAATTGTGAAAACAAAGTGGTCCTGTGAAACCCTGTGTACATTCAAAAGTCGATATTTGATGAAAAAGTATGTATATGAAGTTGGTCCAAGCCCAGTGGAGGGGGATCAGCTGAAAGCTTTTGTTTAAACAAGTGTGTGTTAAGAATTACAATTGAAATTTGGCCCGAACTCAGCAGAGGGAGACTAATTGTGTTAACATGGATCTCAGGGGGATCCGGGGTGAACCGTGAGTCACCCGAGAAAGAATATTCTATTCTGCGAACATTGTATGAAGTGGATCTGAGGGGGATCCAAGGTGAAGGAAATTGTGTAAAAATGATCTGAGCCCCGTTGAGGAGGATCCGAGGCGAATAGTGAATCGCCTGAGAAATTGAGTACTTGTCAGAATCTGAAAGAAGAAAGGAACTTATTGTTTGTTGGTTGCATCAAACTCTCTGAATCAAGAGACTTTAAGAGGCAAAGAGACATGGGCACGAAAGTCCCTGATGCTAATTTTCTAATTGTATCCTTGTGCTAGAAAAGCCAGAGACTGTGCTAAGCTCAGGTGCCCTGCCTTATACCGTGCTGAAAACGTGGGGAAGGGAGGCCAACAGCCTGAACATCGTGACATATAATTTTGTGAACACTTCTTTCGTTTTTGTAATATTGTTTCCCACACTATTTATATTTAGAGGTAAGGATTGGCAATGGGTTTGTTAGTATAGGCCCTTTTATTTTGACAAGACACCACTAAGACTGCGTTATTATTATTTGATGGTCGTAGCTTGCTCCCATCTTTAGATTTAGGATTAGATGGGCA
This sequence comes from Ambystoma mexicanum, assembly GCF_040938575.1. Lineage (NCBI taxonomy): Eukaryota > Metazoa > Chordata > Amphibia > Caudata > Ambystomatidae > Ambystoma > Ambystoma mexicanum. The sequence goes on from NC_090921.1 coordinate 374,547,716, forward strand.
TTTTTCAAACCATTTGTTAAATTCAATAAACAACCTTAAACTGTGGTCACTTGTGTCTGTCTTCCTGTTGTTCCACGCCTTCCTTACACCAAGCATCCCATTTCTTCTCAGCACAGAGCTATCTGTGTCACATACCTGATGTGCCATCACACAATCAATGGACTGAGGTCTATTCAGGCTCAGCGGGGCCAGCTTCACGTTGGATGAACTTATAGAAGGCTTGTGAAGTGTCACTGACAGTCCTGTAAGTCATAACCTGCTACACACAGCAGTGCCAAACACCGTTTTTAACTTTCATTTTATTTGCATTTTTTATGTTAATATAATCAACAGAAAGCACTGTGAATTCAAATAACACAACATTCCCCTCATCTCCCCTCTTCCCCCATCGCTTTTCCAGTGAAACCAAATCAAACTGTGTAACAGTCAGGGATGTACAGAGTTGTAGACGTAACAATAACAGTGCATAATGAAGTTCTTAGATTGGCTTCCCAAAATAGTGATGCTTCAGTGACATGTAATCCATTCCCAATACACAAAGTCCAAACATGTTCCCCCTCCCACCTCCTCACCTCACCAGTGGACCCCATTCTTCCTAAAAAGTCCCTATATAGTCATTGATTACTGCTGTCAACTTCTCCATGATCATTATGTCATGTAACTTTTGCTCCCATTCCTTTTTCGTGGGGACCCTTCCACTATTCCAAGGCTGTGCAATCAGCAATCTTTCTAAACATCACCTCCCACATCCTGGGGAATCTATATTCTTCCCCTGTCCTTAGCTGGGATGCCCAGCAGCATCTGCAGGGGGTCCAAGCTAAGCTGGACTCCTGTGATGTTTTTAATCCAGCTGAGGGGTTCCCCCCAGAAAATGCATATTTTGGGGCAGTACCACCACATGTGAGAGGGTAAGCCTATTTGCTCACAGTCTCGCGGGCAGAGTGAGGAAGCACCTGCTAACATTCTAGAGATCTTCAAGGGGTCTCTGTGCCAGCCCTGTAGCATCTTATGTTGATGTAAAAAGATTCCTGTGGAAGGTCACCCTGAAAATGTGCGCCCGTTTGAAAGTTTGTCTCTCTGTCAAATTGAACATCACCAGACCCCTGTATATGCTAGACAGGATACCCCTCCATGTGGTTGAGGAATCTAGTATTTTTTCAAACCGGGTAAGGTCCCTAGCAAGGGAGTTGCTCCACTTTTGGTCAGTGAATGTACCCTTAATTCTTAGATAAACGAAGATTGAGACCACTTCATGTTCTAGTGCTCCGCAAAATAAGTTTAATAAACCCCCCCCTTCCTGAACATATGACCCGCCCTTTCTAAACCTCTATCCGACCACTGTTGGGAGAACCGCAGTTCCAAATGGGCCAGCCCAAACAAAGGGCTCCACACCGAGGACATAGGAGAGGGCCAGGAGGACAATGATTGATTCACACTATTATTTTTCCAGGTATCCCAGAGTACACCCAGAGAGAGATGCCCTCTAAATTCCCCGGGAATGTCCTTAGACGGGGCCCAAATGAAGTCTCATACTTTCAGTGGGTGTGTTTCCAGATCCTCCAGGTATGTCCAATAAGTCCTCATATCCTCCCTCATATGTTCCAACATAATACGTAATTAGGCAGCCTTATAGTATAGATAGAAATCAGGTAGGCCAAATCCCCCCTGGTCCCTCGGCAGAGTAAGGGTAGATCTTTTCACTCTAGGTATCTTGTTCTGCCCCACAAATCTAGTCAGGGCATTGTAAAGATCACTAAAGAAATTATCTGGAAGTTGGGTCTGAAAGGCAGAGAATAAGTATAACAGCCGAGGGAGAGCATTCATTTTAATGGAAGTAATGCGGCCGTTCCAGGAGAAAATCGAGCGTTCCTAGCGCTTACGATCCACCTTGATTGTCGCCATCAACGTATCATAGTTTGCTTTCACCAGAGCCTTGCGATACCAAATAACAAATATATATCATTTTTCCACCCTCATGCCCATGAATCTGAATTGTGAATCCAAGAAGGACTCACTTTCTCCTATGGGCATAATGCAAGGCTTGTATACATTGATTTTTAATCCTGACAGTCGGCCGAAACTAGAGATTTGCGCCAACTATTCTGGGAGAGAAGAACCAACATTTGTGAGCTAGCCCAAGATATTGTCGGCATAGAGGGACAGCTTAAACTCAACCTCTCTGCCACGCATACCCTCAATCTTCTGGTTCGCTGTAATCGAGATGGCTAATGGCTCCATGGTAAGTGCGTATAGTAATGGTGACAGAGGGCAGTCCTGTCTTGTCCCTCTCGATAACTTTAAGGAGTCCATAAGAGCCCCATTGACTTGCCCCCTGGCTGTGGGCCCTCTATACAGGGCCTCCACCCATGGTAGGAAATTAACCCTGAAACCCATTTTCCTCATGAAGGGACTCTACACCACCCTATAGAAGGCTTTCTCAGAGTCTATAGCAATCAAACATGCTTCAGAATCCACAGCCCATCTGCGGTTTGAGTTTTTTAATTTTTTTTTATTTTTAATTTTCTTCCTAATATTATCAAATTCCTGCCATGCCGGGATAAATCCCACATGATCCCAGTGGACTAGGGATGGAAGCAGGCCTTGCAGTCTGCCGCCCAAAATCTTAGCCAGAATCTACACATTGTTATTCAGCAGAGAGACTGGACGATAGGATGATAATTTGGTCGAATCCCTCCCTTCCATATGAATGGCCACTATGATTGCCTCCATCATTGAGTTTGGCAAGGCATCTCCCATCAGAATCGCATTGAAGACTCTCACAAGATAATGGGCGAGAGTGGATCTATAGGTTTTATAGAACTTCATGGCGAACCCTTTGCTACTGGGGGCCGCCCCACTTTCATCTTTTTAATAGTCTGTATGACTTCCTCCTGGGAAATCGGCAACTCTAAATGCTCGGCCATCTCCGGCGTGATGCCCGGGTGCGGCAGCTGGTCGAGGAATGTGGCAATCTGCATGTCATCCCCCACATATTTATATGTGTACAAATCTGCACAATATTTGGCAAACTCCCTCCCTATGCTCGCATTGTCGTACACAATAGAGCCCTCTTCCGACTAAATTGCCACAAAGGCCTTTCTTTTCTGTTTCTCCCTTAGCCTCTGTGCCAAGATCTTGCCCGCTTTATACCCTTGCTCATGATATATTTGTTTCAAAATAACAATTTCTTCTTTGTGTCCGGGACGAGAATGGAATTTAGCGTTGCCTTATAGTGTCAAAGCTTTAGCTGGAGTGAGATACGTACCATGTGACCCTCCCAGTTGATCTCTTCTATTTTCTTCCTGAGGTATGCCTCTTGTTCCTGTCTTGCTTTCTTTTTCTCGGACCCTAGCCTTATGAGAACCCCTCGTATTGTGGCTTCAAAGCCCTCCCAAAGAATCTGCACCTTTACCTCTCCTTTAACATTATGAGTGAAATATTCTGTAAACTCTGTGAGAAGGGCCTGAGCAAGTTCCCTGTCGTGCAGCAGGAGGACATTACACCTCCAAGTCCTCTCTCATTGAGGGAGCCAATCGCTAGGTCACCCCTGAACTCAGGACTCTTAATATTTCACTTCCTGACCCCATATACATCTTTGCGGCCATTGCATTGACACAAGCATGAGACCTCAAACCTAAAATCGCTGTGAGGACGATGAAAACCAACTATTGGAAACACTGGAACCAACTGAAAATATATTGTAACCAACCTGTCCCCCTCCCCTCAGCATCCAACCCTGTAAGGCCAACTGCCACAGTCCAGGATTAGATCACCAGTGGTCTATGAAACAACAGGACCAGCCCAATACCACCCCACCTCTTCTGAGCCTTCCCATACGCACCCACTCCGAACTTCACCCATCATATGTCCCCCCTCCTCAACCTCCATCCAAGCACCTCATTCCCCTTCTATTTTGAAGGAGAGGGTGGCCACCCCTGTCGCTGGCCGCCCTCCCCTCGCTCTTTCATGCTATACCCTCCTTGCTCAGTCTCCTGACCCCTCACTCCTCATAGGAGGAGTGTAACCTTTTTTGAATTTGTGTGATCCTGGAATCCTACGTCTGTTCGTTCCTGCCTCAGGTTTTGGCTTGGCTCCACTGTCCTCTCCAGGGCCCCCCACTCAGTGACGTGGGGCTGCCATGGGCTCTCCTAAGGCCCCCTGTATATCATCTTCCATCATCAATTTGTACCGGTGACCGTAGAGTTCAAAGGAGATGGAAAAAGGAAAACCCCATCGATACCTCACCCCTTTCTGGTGCAGCCATTTGGTGAGAGGGGCACACAGTCTCCTTCTTCTCGTCAGCATGAAAGCAGGGAAATCCTGGTAAATCATGACCTGAGCTGAGCCATGGACCATTCGGCTTGTTTTTCTGGCCTTTCCGAGAATCTTTGCCTTCTCTGTTTAGCAATGAAAGTGGGCAAGGATAGTCCTTGTGCACCTGGAGCCTCCGCCCGCCCAGTGGGTCCAATCTATAGTAGGCTCATCTATGGTATAATACCCAAACAGGGAGCAAAGCACTTCCAATATGGACCTCTTTATGTCCCTCTCGGTCTACCCCCTCTCTTTCTGGAAAACCCCAAAATACGTAGATTGTTGCGTCATTCCCTATTCTTAAAGTCGTCCATTTTGAGGGAGACCTCAACCTCCCTTCTTTTGAGTTCTGAGAGCCTCCTATCCATCTGGGTTTCCATGGTATCGACTGAGACTGGTTTGCCTCCAGGCCTTGTATCCTGTTGTCCATGGCTCCCATCCTCTATCTTGTCCAACCTCTAACCTATGTCCGCACAAATGCCCCTCATTTCCTCCAGGAGTGCAGCAATGTCTTTCTTTGTAGACACCTGGTATTCAGCCATGATTTCATGATTGGGACGTCTGTGTTTCAGAACCCAGGCACTTGAACTGCTGTAAGGCGTCCCTCCAAGTCATTCTGCACAGGGGGGAGACCTTCTTCTGCTCTAGGTCTACTCCCCTTGGGTCCAACACTGCCTTGCACTGACATCGGTCTGCCTGGGGGAACAGGCCACCAACCGTTAGCAGCATACGGGCCCTCTCCAACGCTTATCCATGATGCCCTTTCTGGTCTGTTGTGTCCCACCCTCAACACAGAGTTCAGAGCCGGACATGTACAATCCTGGGGCAGCCCAAAAAAACAGAACAAGCCTGTACACCCCGGTTGTGTTCCCATTTACACCATCATCATTACCATATTTCTATTAAATAAGGACAGGAGAGAGCCTGCATGTCTGACCTCCTTTATTTCTCATCTTAACTGCCCCCTTCTTTTCTCTCTAATCCATTCCATCTCTACTCCAGTTCTATTCCCACTAGATTCCATATTCTACAATACACAACATCTCCCCCTTGCTTATCATATAAGTTCATCTTCCATCTGTCCAGCAGAATCACCTCTACATCTGTTCAATCAGACGTAGAGGTTTACGAATAGTTCTTGGAGGTCGAACATGGGCTGTCCCACCAACTCCTTCACCAGTCAAACAAGGTGGAGATTGTCCACAGTCTTTAAGTGACATGAGACCTACAGGTTCTTCATTTACCCGCCCCTCATGCAATTCTTCATTCCGACTCTCCTCTTCATTTCCCCGCTCCTCATGCAATTCTTCATTCCGACTCTCCTCACATGCTTCTCCCCCACCTGAATCATCTTGGAACATTGTATGAAAGAATGAGGTATCCTCAATAATTTCACTACTATCCCTTATGTCAGTGACCCCGGGCCTTTTACCATCCGTCACAATTAAGGTTTCTGACTCATCATTAATGTCCATCTTCCTTTGCTGCTTCTGCCCCACTATCATATTCTCATCTGCTAGCACCTTATGTTCTCCAAGTTCCTCAACTCTCCTCTTACGAGTTTTATACACGTTGTTCCCCTTTCCTACTTCTTCATCTTCACCACTCCCTTCTCCATTTATGCAGTTATGGCCTTCATACCCTGGGCCATGATCCTTCAGCTGATCTTTGACCATTCTTTCAAAGGGGAGCACATTCCGTCACCCCATGTGGAATCCTTAGATGACTTCCTAGGATTTGTGGATTGTCCTGCAGCACTTCCCGAGACAGCCACCTTTTCCTACTCGTTAGTCCTTGATCCGGTGTGGCCACATAATTTTGCTCGTTTTGATATCTCATCAGACTCTTCACTATGTATTGTCTCCCATTCTGTATTGACTGGGCATTAGATCCACAGGTTGTCAATAAAGATGCTCTCTCTTTACACATGACCCAAATGTGATCTCTCTGACCACATGCCCCACACATTCGACCAATAGCCGGACGACGACCTTTGTGCGGAAATCTAGATCCACATCTATAACACGATCTTCTCGGTCGACTACTGCTTATACCATCCCATGGGCCTTGACAAAGTAGTATGCTTGGGTATCGGGACTGTTTTTGTACATCACTTCTGATACCATCTAGTGTCTCTTGCTGCCCTTTGTTTTCCATGTTTTCCACTTGTTTCTCAATTCTTTCATACATTCTTGCTAATTTCAGAATATCTTTCAATGGGAGGGGCACTCTTAAAAGATGTTTCCTAAACTCCAACAATGTGCAGCTCTCAATTATTCTCAACCTAATTGCTTCTTCATCATCAAATTCTGCAAACTCACAATAGATTGCCTTCTCCTGTAGTCGCAAAACCAACCGTGCAATTGTCTCCTGTGGCCTCTGTGTACACTTGTTAAATTCATATCTTTCATAGTCTTTGTTAGGAACAACTCTTAATCGTTCAACTATAGCGGCAATAGGCTTGATATGATGTTCTCTCTTCAGTCATTATCAATGCCTTAATGACACTCTTCATTTCTCTTCCTACTAGATTCATAAATATGTCTAACTTGTTCGGAATGTTCTCATTTCCTAATGCTCTTAGAAATTCTTCAAATTCATTTACCAACTCTTGCCAGCGTCGTCCCTGGTGATCATGCGGCTCAAGATCAGATAATTCACTAAATTCGTGCATATAGGGATCCCCCACATGTCTTGAGCTGGGTTAAGGTCCCCACTTACGTTGTCAGACAACATTTTGAGCTGTTTGTTCTGTCCTTGGCGTTTTGTGACTGTGTGCATGCAGTTGTCTGTTGCCCTGTGCTGAAACACTGCTCTGTTATCAGTCGTGTTGTGCAGGTGCAACAACTTTCCTGCGTCACTTTTAGTTATGCACCAACTCTGATACTGTCCCTGTTGCACATGTTAGTCAAAACTGACTCATCATTTTACAGGGTTTTTGAAGTTTTGCCGGGTTTACTCTCTTATTCTCTCAGTTGTTGTCATTAGCGTTGGTTTTAACTGGTAGTTTGGTCCTGCATTAATGTTTTGCAGCGTTAATGGCTTTGCTATAAAATTGCATATGTCAATATTTTAATCTTGTCCCATGACAACTTTGTAATGCTTTACTTATTTCATTTGGTGGTCTCAACAAGTTTGCAAATTCTAAACACTTCATTAAGGAAATGTCATCATGATGTGTTCTGCTGAATCTATTTTGTGACAAATGATTGTGCCGATTGACGGATCATCTACAAATGGACGAAATTGCAGCAATTTCTTTAATCATTCTGTTCACTTCAATCCAATCCCAGCACGAGCATTCCTCTACTTTCTTCAATGTCATTTCTAATTGTTGTCTTTATTCATCATTACAACTGTTGAGACAAAAACCGTGCATTACATTGGCATACCATACATATTTCTCATTAATGCATTTAAAGTTTGTTGCAGCTGTAACGTTTTGCTGACCGGGCCTTATTATCTCTGCATTATATCAATGCGCCCAATTCCTACTTTTCTGCACCCTTCAAAATGACTTCCCTTTGTATTAGCCGTGTTGATATGGCAACGTTTATTCCATTCCATCGATGTATCACATTTAATTGATTACGCCTATTAGCTTTCCATTTCTATTTGTTATTATCAATATGCATACTTCAGTATTCTTGTCTTTGTGACATTTCCGCTTTTCGTTTTCTACATTTTTTTCAATTTTTTTATGATATGTACGATGGGGGTCATTACGACCTGGGCGCAAAAGGATACCGGGCACCGGTGCCGGCAATCCCTTTGCGCCCTATTCCGAGGTCCCTTTGCGGGTCCCTCCCTTAACGCCTGCAAACCCGCAAAGGGATACCGGGGTCAATAACGGTACCGCAATTTGCGGTACCCTTATTGACTACTTCCCCCTTCCCATTGAGCCCTATGGGGGCTCAAATGGGAATGGGGAATGGCTTTTCAAATGGGGACTTACCAGTCCTGCAATGGTCGGAATAGACCGGTAAGTCCCTATACCACCAAGCCGGTGGCGGTACCGGTGTTGGTGCTAGTCATGGCACTAATAGCGCCATGACTAGCACCAACCTCGGAATGAGGGCCGATGTTATGGCAACTAATGTGATTCTTCTCACTCAAACAAATATGACACCACATTTTTTTTACGTTACCAGGTACTATCTTCTAATCTTTCAGCATTATGCGGTGACTCCATCACCGAATAGACACTTTGCACCTCACGCTCTTGTAAGTTCCATATCATCTGATTCTGCTTTTTTAAAAATGCCTTCTTCGTCTGGCAGCCTTGTCAGCCTTATATAACGGCCAACTGTATCAATTAAAACCAGACCTGTTTATTTTTTAACCTTTGAATGTCCACATTTGTGCAGCTGCGCTCCTTAACGCTTTTTATAATTCCTGTTTGTCCTTGTTATCAGTCTTCACACGTTGTTCTCGACTTCGGTTTCCCGGCCTCAATCTTGTTTTCTTTCTTATATTATTGTCCTCTTATCCCACGAGATCATCTGTCCATCATGAACACTCATCCGTCTTGAATTTCCTCTTCGAATTTTCTTTTAGCGAGCCACTTCCTCAAGCTGTATCAATGTCCTTCCATTTATGAGCCACCTCAACAGGCGGTTCAACTCTGTGGGTCGCGTTTCCCTTCGTCGCCAAATGTTGTGTTCCCATTTACACACAAATTTGAGAGACTAGAGGTTTTTAGTCTATATTTTTGTCTTGGACCTTCCTGCAACAGCCCTCCTAAGAATACTGCCTATAACATGGTATTCAATGTGCAGAAGGTCCCTTGTTTTCCACTATTCAACCAGCTATTGACCATAAGCACATGTCTTATTTCAATTAAATTTTGACATACTACAAAAGATTTTGTATCAAAAAAGATATCACAATTTTATTTTCATATAAAAATATATATAGCAGCTTCATTACATTTATAAAAACATACATATTTCATCAACGTTTAAGACAAGCAATTTTTCAATTTTTTCTTATCATTTTGGAAATTGTTGCATACAAATGATTGACTTCATACTTCAACAGACCTTTTCAATAATATATTTTACCAAGGCAATTCATCTTATATCTAGTATGTTGTTGCTTGTAATCACACCTTGGGATACTCGATCACGGTTTTTGTTATTGTGGAGTACCATCCATTAGTATCCCCTTTGATTTATACCGATGGTTCACCAATCATCCATTCTTTCATTCCTCACACAAGCATACCCGACATGTTTCATTCCTCTTCAACAACTAACATACTAACAGAAAATTCTTCAGGAGAAGAAAAAAACACACTAGATTGAAAGCATTCTATTTTTATGCACTGTTCCTTATTCAAGGATTTCACCGGGCTTTGCAATTCCCCTTCTCAACCCTTTCAGCTCTTGGTCAATTTCTGGATGAGGTTTCTGTACGGCGAATCATTGTTCAATTCGAGTAGCTGTTGTTTTGTTTACAGCTAGAAGGAATACACACTTCTGTATGGTCATTCTGGATTCAGCATATCCTCGTTCCGTGTTTATTGTCTTTTTTAGACATCCCGTGACTTTTTGGCTCAGCAGAGAGGAGATATAGTTCACTTCTAGAGACCGTTTGCCGGGGTCTCTTAGAGTAGTTTTTGGCCTCAGACTTGATAATTGCTTAATCAAATGCAGCTACACTTCTGAATTTGGTATCCTCCATCAGACTTGTTATTTGTCCAACTTTGCGGTCTCCCACGGTCCCGATCGTATACACCAGCTTTTTGCTTCTACGGTTCCCGGGTGCCTTCAGAGTAGATGCACGCCGCGTCTTAGTTACTGCTCATAGATGTGTCTTCCTACGGCCTCGTCGACTTCTGTTACTGGAAATTCCATCCGTCTCGGCATCTGCTTTCCAGCATTTCCACCATCATCATTGCCATATTTCTATGAAATAAGGACAGGAGAGAGCCTGCATGTCTGAACTCCTTTATTTCTCATCTTAACTGCCCCACCTTCTTTTCTGTCCAATCCATTCCATCTCTCCTTCAGTTCTATTCCCACTACATTCCATATTCTACAATACACAACAACCCCCTACGAGTGCGATGCAAAGAGGGTCCAGGAAAGAATCAGTGCTCCTCCTTAGGCCCAGGCTTCAGGGCACATTGTAGCAAGTCTCACTGTTTCTCCAAGCACGTTATACCTGGACCCACTGTTACCTCGGGCCTCCAGACCCAATGGACAGCACCTGATGCCCCAAGGTACAGACGCCTCAGTTAGGCAACTTGGACTGTTGCTGCTCCTAGAAGATGGGGCTCTCGGGGCTCTCCCCCAACTGCACCTGTGTCTCCCGCTGGGGGCCACCAATGTAGATTCACAGCTCCACTGCTCTCTATGCTGCTCCTTATGCCTCTCTCTGGTGACCTCTGGCAAGGTGAGACCTTTGTGTGTGGCTCCACTAGTCCCCAAGAGACCTAAACTGCACCGGCAAAAGCACAAGTTTGCACCCCTAATCAGTGCTGCTGGGCTGAGCCCAGATGTGCTCCCTTCCTCTCTCTCCTTTGTGCGTGTGGGCCTGAAGCCAAGCCGCGCGATACAGCCGGAGCACCTTCCATGGTCCCGCAGTCTTTGGACAGGCACCAGCCCCGAGTTCCCACACGTGAGCACCTCACGTTGGGCTCTCCGTGTCGCCACACGTCACCTTCGCCATTCGGGGGAGCAGTCCTGCCCCCAGTCCCTGTGGCTGTTGGGACTGGCTGTGGTCCAGACAGGCTTTGCATTGCTCACCGCCCCCAGTCTGGGGGATGCCGTCACTGAGCCTCTTGAGTATGAAAAGGGGGGCCCGTTGTGATCCGATTGTTCTTGGTGTCGCCACAGAAACCAGGAGAGTCCACCAGGCATCAGTGGGGCTGCACAACGGCCTACACCCAGCGAGTTCATGTAGAACCCGTGCGCTTCTTCTCTTCAGGATGGGGATTTCTCAGAAAGCCGGCTGGGCTGCAGGCTCACCTAGCGCCTGCTGCACAGCACCATTTCAGCCCAAAGTTGGACCGAGGGCTCTTCAACAGGGTTGGAGTGTAATGCTGCATTCCGATCCACCAACGGAGGGAGGTGTCAGCGGGTGCTCAGGACCCCTTTTCGGCCCTTCAAGACAGGAGCTAAAGCAATTAAGCTTCCATACGCTGGGTGCACCCTGGTGGTCTGTCAAACACAGTTTTGTGCAAAACAAAATAGCACACACTGAATCACTGGATCATTAGAGAACTACTTATAATCTTAGAGGAATAGTCTACAAAGTAAAGAGCAAGATAAACTATTGAGCAAGATGATAGAAGCACTGAAACAAAGTAGGAATTAAATGTAATGGAAGACTGAATACAACGGATATGGGGACTCTGGGAGAGGGCTAGTGAAAGGAAGGGAATACAGGGGAACTCTGGGAGAGGGCTAGTGAAAAGAGAATACATGGTGACTCTGGGAGGGGGCCTAGTGAAACGAAGGGAATACATGTGGACTCTGCGAGTGGGCTAATGAAAAGAAGGGAATAAATGTGAACTCTGGGAGGGGGCTAGTGAAAAGAAGGGAATACATGGGGACTCTGGGAGAGGGCTAGTAAAAATTAGGGAATACATGGGGACTCTGGGAGGGGCCTAGGGAAAAGAAGGGAATACATGGGGACTCTGGGAGGGGGCTAGTGAAAATTAGGGAATACATGTGGACTCTGCGAGTGGGCTAATGAAAAGAAGCGAATAAATGTGAACTCTGGGAGGGGGCTAGTGAAAAGAAGGGAATAAATGGGGACTCTGGGAGAGGGCTAGTAAAAAGAAGGGAATACATGTGGGCTCTGGGAGGGGGCTAGTGAAAAGAAGGGAATAAATGGGGACTCTGGGACAGGAGTTGGTGAAAAGAAGGGAATACATGGGGACTCTGAGAGGGGAAGAGATTAAAAAAGTTTGAATTACAGAACTATAGGGACTTGCTAATAAAACAAGAAGTAGTAGCCCTCCCATTAGTGCTCGACACTGAGTTGCCCTTTAACATGTGTAACGAAAAGATCATGCAATGGGATGACAATAACAGGAGAAGTCCATGTCTAGGAACTGAAGTATATTTGACATATAAAGGCCATCCTAAAGTGACGCTTACAAAAATCCAAGTCTTATTGGATTTAGCCAGTCACCAAACTGCTGTTGTCCTAATGATAATTCCAGCTGAAGACACGGCCAAGTAACAAGAGCTGGTCCTTTTAGGAACAGATTTCCCAAAGTTTAACATCAGCAATGGAATATAAAAGTAGAAGAAACTTCTAGATCCAAAATCGTAGCACACCAGGAGTTGATGGAAGATTAAAGAGAGGCCCGAGAGATTGGAGAATATGAAGAAAGGTTTCATAACTAAGCCTGGTGAACCCCCAAAAAGTCACGCGCCTATAATTGAAATCAACAGTTTGTAGGTTGGTGACCTGTGACTATTCACAGGGCATTTTTAGGTGGATGATCTAGCTCCCCTCCCCTCAAAGCATTCGTATGCCCCCACAATGCACGCTGTGGCAGTCCTCCCGCACAGCACCCCAGGAATTGTACAAGCCTTTTTCTATTTTCAGCGCAAATCATAAATTATTCAGCATAGCCCACTGCCCTGCGGAAACTTCACAGGCCCCAGCAGGGCAGTGGAGCATGTTATAGGGCAGTGCGGGCTGCCTTCCTTTGTAAGACTGCAATGATTGGGTGAACCTCTAAATTTCTAAATTAATTTCCAGAAATATTCTACACTGTCATCATCCCAAAAATCCAATGGTTCAATTGATCTCCACGCTAGTTCGCCTAGGCCTTCTTATAAGGGATAACTTGAGGAATGGCTCTGCTCAGACGAATATATCCATGTGGCATACTATCCTGTCAAAAAATAAAGCCCAGAATTGTAGTCAAAACCAAGGCCAAAAAAGAACCTGCACCTTGGAAGGACATGTCGAACGCGGCTCTTAAATCCCACAAACCCAAAGCGTTCGCTTCAGCATTCCTTCCTTTAAGAAGAAGTCCAAGCCTTGGGACTGGGTACGTGATAGAGGTGCTAGACCCAGATTCTGACCAGCATTTTGGTGAGGTTTGTGCTGACAGGTGGGAGTTGGATCTTGAGCACCGTTGAGTGAGTGATTGGGGGTGAGGCCTGTGGAGGGGGTAGAGCTCTACACATCCCTAACACATGTAAGGGATGTGCACTAAACACAAGCATACCTCTACAGCACAACAAACCGCACGCTCGTCACTACACTACAACATCGAAAAGAAATCACACATAGCCTCGCACAACATCACATGACTGCTACAGCGAACGGTGTAAACCGAACTGAAGCTGCCAACAGTACATCACTGCTCTATTTCTCTTTTCTCCCACTCAGTTCTACTAACTTACACCCTCCTGAAGCCCTTGCTTTCAGAGCGCCAAGGGACCACGCAGGTGGTGACAGTGCACGGTATAAGAACCTTTAACATAACATATTGAGAAGCTGCATATTTCAAGCTCAATGCGTCTAGGGACATCGCCAATGGAGCAGGGGAGTCTATGGGATATAAGTGCCCTAGCCTTAGTCAGAATGGAGCAGTAAAATTAAGATGGTAGCTGATATCTACAATACTGCAGGTGATTTTCCATTTTAGGGAGAGGCATAATGCAAAAGCATCCATCCCTACTGACTGGAAGGAGCGATGGCTTATTGGAAACAGAGGAAGAACTAAGAGGCAGACTTGGGCCCTATTTGAGGGACCAAGAGGACTTGTGCCTGCAGTCATTGTCTTTATTGGATGAATAATGAGTAGGCTCGGTGGTTGCGTGAATCCTCGGAAGTGCTGAGAGAGTCTTGAATCTCCAGAGGTGCCAAGAGGGAACACTGGATCCTGAGAGGGGCTAGAATCATGAGAGAGCCCTTGAACCTGAGAGACACTGAGAATGCTGCGGAGCACTTGACCCTGAGTGGCGCTGAGAATGCTGCAAAAGCAGAAGATCCTGCGTGGTGCTGAGACTGCTGCGAGAGCACTTGAAATTGAGGCATCAAGGGACAGCATAGCCATTGCAAACCACTTGAAATGAGATTGACGGCAAGACACCAAGATATCTGGCAAAAGGGAAGGAATACATGTTGTGACTTGTAGGATCTGGTAGAGATAAATAACAGACACTTTTATTGTGTAAAACTGGGGGAAGAAGAAACAAAACCTCCCAAAGCTTCTGCGGAAAGTGAGAAAAAAAAGCACCCAAAATGATTGAGAGATGTAGAACCGGGCAGGTGATCCAGAGAATGCACAAACATGTACTAGAGTGTGAACCTTTGGCTAGAGGGTGAATGGTGCAACAGCAAACTCCCCTCTAAAGAGCTTGAGAGAAAAGAAAGACAAAAGAAAGCAGGAGATAGACCTGAAGAAGAAAAGCTAATTAATACAGAGACTGCTCATTATGCCAACAATGATGTCAAACTTTGATCCGCAATAAAAACAAAGGTTTTAAAATTGTAACCACTGTTGCTTAGTCAGTCTTTTATTAATATCCCTCTTTGGAGTACTAGTTTGCACAGGCATATCATCATAAGTAGAGCCTCCATGCTTGGCAGCCACGTTTAGTAAAGAAGGCAAGCTGCTGCGTCTTTGTCTACAATGAGTTCTCTTTCATAACTCCTAAGGTGTCTACAGACCAGAATTGCAATGTCCAAAGATAGGTAAAAGACTAGAATGAGGAGCATATCAATAATTTAAGGCATCTTAGGTGTAATGCAACCATATCAGGCGTTTAGAAATGTTTAAAGCTCATTGTGAGTTTGGCCTATATTTATGCTGCGTATTAGTACCATGCTCGGGCGGACAAAAACAACCTTGTCTATCTCATTTCATTTTAAATCCTAGTTGGGAACCCTGTGTGACTGTTCACGTTCTCTGTTTTTCTAAATGCACCTGTTCGAAATGCCATTTTTGGCAGGATCAGAGCCAAGGTTTCTGGGTGATGGGTTGTTTGTATCTTCCAGAGCTTCAATCTTCTAGGCTAGAGAGTCTGTAGCCCAGACTCTCATGACTTCTGGGTCTCTTGTTTCATCCTTGACTGCTTTTGGGTCCTCCATCGGCCCAGCATTCTCCTCCTTTCTTTTGTGTTCTCTAAGAAGCTTACCAGTAGTCTCCTTTTACCACACTTGCAGAGACTAGCGTTATTTTGCCATTTCAATATTCAAATTAACTTCCTTTACAATCTTTCCAGTTTCCTCCCTTTTTCTCAATACTCTATATGATTGAGGTTGTGTTGGCAAGGGGAGATGATCGTCCTTGGCCCTAAAGCGGTTTCGGGTAAGGCAGAGGCCTGGAAGCGTGTTGTAGGGGCTCAGGGAGGGTACAAGGGGTTAGAGGGGGGTCCACCGGGACCACAATATGGGTAGATTAGTGCATGCTTTGGGTGTGGATTACACAGGGAATGAAGCGCCATCTTAAAAAGTAGTAGCCATATTGAAACCGAAGCCTAACGCTGCGCTGCAGCCAGGGTAGCAGGCCCAGGCCAAGAACGTAGAAATAAGCTTGTGCATGCGTAAATAGGTTGTTACATGGGCGGCAGCAAGATAGGCCTGAGATGCAGATATTCATAGACCATTCATTGTCTCACGCTACCAGCATTCATATCCCAGGAGGAATGCGTCCGGCAAGGCCCTCCTACCTTAAGGGAAGACCTACCCTATCTATGCTTTAGATCCAACGTCATCCATTGGATCAAGGAAAATGACATCTGGCACTCTACTATACTAATACATCACCTGCCCCGTCTGTACATACTGTATATAATTGTTTCACAATGTTTTTTTCCGTAGTGCATAACCTGCCTTTCTTATGCCAGTATTCTGTACATTTTACCCACGTACAATTCTTGTATAAAATTTACTGTATAATGTATGATATTTCACAGCAATGTAACCGAAGCTGAACTACCCTCTTCATGCCTTTTGCGCCCTGATACCCTCGGGTGTGGCGCGCATTATAAATATTAAAACAAACAAACAAAGGCAATGAGGAGACCTCAGCATTCCAAGGTACCAGCCTGTCCCAGGCCACCACCATGAATCTGTTAGACCCCCAATCAATCAGAAAAGATCAGAAAGCCGGGACAGGATGCCTTCACTATTAGGTCATGTGATTTGTGCTGCGAGGTGCCAGAGGGGCAAAACGAGGTTGCACGCCTTGGCTGGGTTCCAGTATAAAGTGCTGATCCTAGGCGCTGAAGAGGTAGTCCACCACTGCTCCCGAATCCAACGAGCCTGCTATTATCTTTCCTCCCATGTAAACTGAGTGTCCCGCAAACGACAACCCTGATGTAGAGCCTGGTGGGATCCACTAGACTCAAGACAACCTGCATTTTGAGCCATCCCACAATATGCTGTGACCTTGCTGGGCTGCAATACTCCAATACCCTGGACCTCAAGTAATTGCATAGTGCACAGTCTTTCGAATTCCGAATCTCCCTGAAACTTTAGTGGCATCCTCTTGAACCTCCAGAGACTTGATTTGAATCCTTGAAGTCCCCTCAGCAGAGTGCCAGACCCGATAAGTGATGAAAATCTGACTGACAATATTGTCTTCCACTGGCTCCTGAAAAAGGGTGCCAAAATCACAGACCTGCGGGCAGCCTGAAGTCTTCCCTGATGATCCCTGCTGCAAGTTCCTTTTCCAGTGTCCTGTCTTCAGTCACCATGACCAAGAATCCAAGGACCAGGTCCTGTACTTCCATATCCTGAAGATGTCCATCTGCAAATTCCTCTTCTCTGCCAAGGCACTGTATTGGCTGGGGTATAGCTTGTTACATGGGCAGCAGCAAGATAGGCCAGAGACGCAGATATTCATAGATCATTCATTGTCTCACGCTACCAGCATTCATATCCCAGGAGGAATGCGTCCGGCAAGGCCCTCCTACCTTAATGGAAGACCTACCCTATCTATGCTTTAGATAAAACCTCATTCATTGGATCAAGGAAAATGACATCTGACACTCTACTACACCTAGAATACATCACCTGCCCCGTCTGTACATACTATATATAATTGTTTCACAATATTTTTTGCCGTAGTGCGTAACCTCCCTTTCTTATGCCGGTATTCTGTACATTTTGCCCACCTACAATTCTTGTATAAAATTTACTGTATAATGTATGATATTTCACAGCAATGTAACCGAAACTGAACTACCCTCTTCATGCCTTTTGCGCCCTGATTCCCTCGGGTCTGCCGCGCTTTATAAATATTAAAACAAACAAACAAAGGCAATGAGGAGACCTCAGCATTCCAAGGTACCAGCCTGCCCCAGACCACCACCATAAAGCTGTTAGTCCCCCAATCAATCAGAAAAGATCAGAAAGCTGGGACAGGATGCCTTCACTATTAGGTCATGTGATTTAAGCCTTGTGTATTCCTGTGAAGCTTTGGGGGTGATTTGTGTGATTTGGAGTTCCCTCATTCAGTTTGCCCAGGCCTAATGCTGGACTCCCTCTAGGTTGTCTTCTCTGAGGTCCCTGGATCCTTCTCAGCAACTCTGACTTCAGAATTCTATGCCTATACTGGCCCTACCAAAAGCGGGCCCCTAGACCACTAGGGACCCTCTTCCGCCACTGAGAAGACTCATGCTTCAAGATTAGGGAAGGACTTAAAAAGCCAGGTCTTTACCTTGAACTTTATCAAGTGTTGAAAGTCTTTTTCTGGTGTATGACTTGTATTGGCATCTGTCCCTCTGAAATATGAGCAGTTACAAAGGTTCTTACTTACCTTAGAATGTGTTCTGCCATTCCTAAACGTATATAGGGTTACTTTACTTAGCTGTGATTTGGGTTCTCCTCTTCTCAAAAGTAATACTGTTGGCTTCACTTTGTTATTTTTTCAGAAAATAAGTGTATAAGTTCACCAACTTGGATTTGCTTCCCCTGACTTGCTTTATAGTCTATCTAGAATAAGTCTGCCTTGGGTTTTACCTACCTTGAATAGCTGTGTGCCATTCTGAACAAGTGTACTGTGAGTTTTGCTAACCTTGATCTGCTTTGTGCAACCCTAAAATAGTGTAAGGAGTTATTGCTTACCTTAGTCGGTGTACCATTGATCTGAAAAGCAACTCTAATAGTGTTTTACAACATTGGGTCTTACTCACCTGGTATAACTGAAGCTTATCCCAAATGTAGTTGTGGGTTCATACTGTTCTATGAATTTGTTTTCCACTATTCAGAAAAGTATACTTGTAACAGGGTTGGTTTATAATGTGAGTTCCACAACTGAGTGTCACTGTATAACTGACAGGATCTAGCCTTGAATTACTGAAAGTAATCTAAAAGTAATTAGTCGTTTTACCCCCACCCCTGAATAGGTGTGTTCTATTCTAAATGTGTATAATTAGGTCGGATTTACCTAGAATTACTGTTAGTCATTCTGAACAAAGTCTATGCTTTGGTCGGTGTACCTTAAGCATTGTGTTGTATTTTAAGACTGCGTTTAGATTCTATGACAAAGTGCTTACCACCCAAGATTTACCTTGGCCAACTTGTATTTATAATAAACCTTTATTTTGTATAATACATCTGGGTGTAAGTGTTTCTTTTGAACCATGTGTATGCTACAGGTTCTTTGTACTTTCCTACAGCACTCTCTTCCTCCTAAGTTAGCCTGGCTACTCTGTCTACGGTACCAAATACTCGGGTGGTACAGCCCTAAGAGTGGAGTTTTTTTACTGCCTCATTGGACAATTTTGGGAAGTCCTTAATTGTACTTTAGAAAACCTGTCTCTAACAGGGGTTGACAGACAGAGACTGCAGGGTTGTCCCTTGTAGAAGAGGAGGGTTGCGGGGGAATGGGTGGGGGAATAGGGGAATCACTGCAGCACCAAGGCTGGACAGGGGAACCCGGGCTTTGGCAAAACTGGCCAGTGGAGAATTCACATGGAACCATTGCCCCAGCTTCCTGCAGGTCACAGCTTTAGCAGTTATATTGATAATGGCTTTGAAAGCACAATACATAGAGTTCAGGCAGCTCCCTGGGAGAACTTGAAAAACACTTAGCAAGAGCAAATTTGATTACAGTTAGCAAGGAAGCAGGTGTATATGTTGCGATGAGAAGCTCAATAGACTTTAATGGCTAATCTGGAGCACTAGGCCCATGATGTAGCCTACCCATCTTTTCCCTTGCTGATGCACAGTGGTCTACTTGGCTACTATAGGGCAGAGCAGGAAATGAAGAAAGGAATTGTAATGCATTTACGCTTCTATTTCCCACTGTGATCATTACCCTCTTGACAGGACAAGGGGCACGCAGCGGAGATGATAGCTACGCCGTGCTCACCTCCTCTGTTTCGTGTAAGCATGTTTTATACCTACATTAGATTTTCATACAGGCGTACAAAGAATGGATTCCTGTGGAATCTGCCTTGGTTTGGCACCTGGTCAAGACCAGGTGGATTCCATAGGAGTCGATTAATAAACGCTGCCTGCAGGCAGTATTTGCTTTTCCATGAGTAAAAGAACATTTCCCTGGTTTTGCTCTTTCTTGTCGTCTCCGCCTCGTAGACCTATAAAACTGCATGCAGAGGACCAAACCGCACATAACTGCTAATGGTGGCAGTCCTCAGCATCAATTTAATTTTTTTAATAAAAGAAGCCCCTACAAATGCACTGACATCATTGGAGCAATATGATGCTTCTTGCGGCAATTCATGATAAAACACAGTGCTATTCCTTATTTGCTGTTAAGATGGCTCAGCGGGTTAAACGCTTGTTGCTGTGATCTGGGTTTGATCTGCAGGTTCGAATCCGGGCAAGGCCAATTCAGCCTACCATCCTTTCCAAGGTAGATAAATGAATACCAATTATGATAGGACATATTTACATACATTACTATTATTATCCAATGTGGAGTGCTTTAAATTAATCGCTATATAAAAAACAAATTATTATTTCTCATACACAAAGTTTATTGAAATGTACAATTATTTGAAAATAACCATATCTGATCATAATCATACAGAAATAAAATACACAAATATTTTCTCTATAGTTCAAAAGCCATTCCAGATGTCTTTACACATGTGTTGGTTAAATGATCACATTTCTCCACATTATGTTAAATATGTCTTTTTTTTTCTTCTTCCAATTCTTCATTTTAGGCCCAGTTTTCCCATGTCGGCGCGTCCTTGCATCGTCGCACTCCCTACACATATCGTATCCCCACGGACACATGGTGGCTCTTCCTGGTCTCCAACGCCCTGTACGCCCTGGGCCCGCATCTGCTGGCCTACCGCTGCCTTCGAAGCCCAGGGTTTTTTACCAGCACTGCGCCAGCGGTGCAGGACAATGACAAAAAACAGAAATAGAGAAGCACACAGAATCCGAGGCGGTCAAGAGAAATAAACAGAGACTCATACCTCAACAAAGGAGTGTCGTTGACTTGAATAGTTCTCAGCAGCTCTGGCTATTTAATTCTTCTGCACAGTTGTATTCCTCTCCTACTTCAAATATCTAAAGCCTGATTTTGTAAAAAAAAAGAAATAAAAATAAAAAAACATGCAAAAATATTTTTGTGTATTTGGTAAAATATAATTCACAAATTTGTTGAATTTGCTTTTCCTACATTTTGTTTTATAACAGAACATCTAAATCAGCCAAAACTGCTTAAAAATGCATATCGCTGCAAGACATGGGCAAAAGTGCAACAAAATACACCAGTTGACTCATGTGCACCACACATGTCCCGTGCCATGTTACCTCAATGATACTGTGTCTGTGTGAAGAATAATTTGTGACCTTTTTAAAGGCCGATAGATTATACTGCACATGCTTTTGGTTGGAGGCAATTTCTTTTAGAAAATATGTTTTTACACTGTCCCACGGATGGATCACTTACCTGGGCGGATTTAATGTGTTTGACATTAAATACTGTATTAACACGTAGGGTAATACTGCGTTAATTGCCACTTGAAGTACTTCCCCAGATTTGTAAACGAGATTATGCAATGAAAACATGCAGTAACGAAGTTAGCACATTTCACATGTATTACTACACTAATCTGAACGGTCGAAGGGCCTGGTGGTTTTGCTTGAACCAGGAAGCAATTACGCACCTCTGGAGACTTGTATGTGGGCATGGAGGTGACATTCAATGTCTCGAGAAAGTTTTTTTTAGCTGCTTTCTGAACAATAAAAAAGTATCTGTATTTGCACCCGGGAAAGACAGATTGACCAATCACAATCTGCCTTTTTTAGGTGCAATTGTGCATTCAACGTCTGCGATGGAGCAAAAAAATGTTTAAAAAAATGTCATGAAAAAGGCTGCCATTAAAATAGAAAAGGGACTAGATCCTTTCGGATGATGGCGGCCATTTTGGAACAAGTTTTCCATTGCCGTGGTCATCCAAAAAGGAACTTAGTCCCATTTCCATTTTAATGGTGGCATGATTTTTGGGGTCATTTTTATTTCTCTGGGTGATGGGCTCGCGCTGAGCTCATCTCCCGTCGGATGGGAAAAAAGAAAACTATTCACACCCCGGTAAATCCCAGGGTGCTATTAGCTTTCATGCCCTGGCTGGGGGGCGGATATGGGATTTAACCGGCCGCATGGTAATGCCTGCTTCATATGCCGAGTGTGAATATCATCATCCACTGTTGTTTATGTGTTTGTCCTTTTTCCGTCTGCCCTGTTATGTGTGCGCCCTTAAGCCTTCGGGTACCTGGTGCATGGTACAAATGCAAAGTAAAGCAGCCCGAGCTGAGGCCCTTGCTTCGCTCGGGCCTACCAAAGCTTGGGCTGGCAGGCCGTTCAACCCCATGTCCGCTCCCCAGCCGGGGCATGAAACCTATAGTACGAGGATATGTGGAAGCTAGTTCCAGAGTTTTAGGCCTGCCACTGCAACCGTCAGTCTCCCCGAGAGTAAAATCGGGAATGAGGTACCACCATAAGATTCTTGTCCTCAGATCAAAGGGGTCATAAAATGGTGCAGGGCCATACAAGCTCTTAAATGTAAGGTACAGTAATTTAAATGTAATCCTCTGTTGAAGCAGTGGCCAAGGAGGTTTTCCCCTATAAATTTAAGTATTTTCGAATTTAGGACGTTTCAAAATAAGGCACACCGCAGCATTTGAATTTTACAGCCGAAACAACAATTTTTTAACAGTACATACACAAAAACTGCTGGCATAGTCTAGAGGTGGGCTGATAGGTGCTTCCCCCACCTGAGCATGTACATTTGCTTGGGTAAATTGAAGAGTTTTTTTGAGAAACCGCAGCTCTTGTAATATACATGATTGCTCCTGTAATTGCTGGAGTTTGTTGCTGATTGGTTTAAGCAGAGGCGTTTAGTGGGTGTGTAGTCTCGGAAACTGTATTGTTTGTTTTGGGGGGCCCTATTGACAGTATGCTAAAGGGTGGAGCACAGTGGAGAATCAGCATCGCAATGCCGGGAGCAACAGTAATGCCAGATATATATATTTAGGATTGCTGCAGTGGAGCGGTATAGAAGCAGTACTCGTATAGTCACTGTTGCAAAGTAAATTAGCTATACAAGGTAGAAATATGGTTGCAGCCTGCCAGAAGTAATTAAGGACCTATCACCTGTAGGAAAGATGAATTCAGTGCGGACTGCCTTTTACTTAGGAAGGATGAGTGTTTGACATAATATTTTACCTGTGGAAAACACAAGCTATGGGTATTCACCAAATCCTTTTGATTTGTATCGGATGGTGTCTGGATAGTTACCAATGGACACCTATCTTTCAACCATAGGGGCAAATGGATTCTGGGCACTGTCACTGGGACAAAACACTAATTGTAGCCTGCCAGATTCTGGTCATTGTCTCACTATAAGGAAGGATGGGTAACATGTTTACCTGTTGAAATAATGAGTAGATGGGAACTTCCAGGTCCAGGGTTGGATTCATATAGGGATACATAATCTGTCCCCTGTAAGAAGGATGGATTCTGGGAATTTGCTCCGGTACAAAAACAACAGTTCCCTTGTAGGTTCTAGCAGTTACGCAGACTCCCTCACAAAGAGCCTGTCAACTGTAGGAAGGATGGGTTTGGAGGATTTGCCCCCTGGACAAATAAACTGCTACCTGCAGAAAGACTGGTCAAGGGGCATCTGCATGAGCTTTTCATGCTGTTTATGGCTGATTTTGATCCTGGCAAAGTCAATGGTAAAAGTGTCTGCCTCAAATTGGGGCGGGTGGAGTATAGCACATTATTGTGTGCGGATGATACTGTGCTTCTAGGTCTTACTCCTAGTTCCTTCAAATTGGGTTTAGTATCTGCTAATATATTCTTTCAGAATAACAGACTAAAATTAAATAAATCGAAATCAAGAATCCTGATTTTTGGCAAGCAACTGAAACCCTGTAGCAGATACATAAATGGGGAAGAATTGGAAGAAGTAGATACATATTTGTATTTAGGCCTATTGTTCTCTAGAACTGGTAGTTGTGATAGCCACATAAAATATCGAGCATAAAGAGCTGCCCACAGGTTAAGGGACCTATTGTGATTTTACCTCCTGTATGGGGCCCGGAAACTAGATAAGTGTCTGGAGATCTATAGGTTCCATCCCTAATGCTGTATTGAAGCAAAGTCTGGGGCCACCAGGACTGTAAATCCCTGGAGGTTTTTCAGAACCATTTTCTGACGCTGCTGCTTGGGCTGCCGCCTGGTTGTCCAAATGGTGAATGGAGGGTAGATTTGGGACTTCAGGGTATCACCTTTTTAGTACAATCCAGACTCCGGTCATACTCGGCTAGGCCCAAATTAGGCTTAGCTGTTAATGCTAGTGTGGTTGCTGGATTACGAGAGTTGGAGGCCTCGGCGAGTGTGCTGAAACATGAGTGTTTCAGAACTGGGTACAACCTTTGGCAGGAGTTCTGGTCAGGATTGGCGGAATAACTTGAGCCAGGCCCATTAAAGCAAGCTAAGGCAAGTATTCATTCCTCGTCAAAGGGTAAGGCTCTCAACTCGGAGGTGGCAAACTCTAAATCTTTATCATAATTGTCCAGGTATTCTGACTTGAAAATGTTCAAGATGGGTCCAGACCCTAGTACTAAAATAAACTCACCAGCAGGCTGATTTTGGCACGTTTACATGTATTGCCTCTGTCTAAAAGGATGAGCTGGATGAAGGATTCTGGTAAGTGTGGCTGTAAGACTGGGATCAATGAGAATCTGGTTCATTTTCTTCTCATTTGTCCACACTATCATGATCTGAGGAAGGAATGGTTAAAACCACAATTTAGGAGCAAGCAGTTTAGGGATATTAAGGAAGCAATGTCCATTGTCTTAAATTCAAAGGATACTTCTTTTTAGTATAATTTGGTTGAATTTTTAAAAAGAGCGTTAGACCTGAGATTGCATATTTTGCACAATGCGGGCAAATAGATTTGTTTTTACCCAACTGGAAGTTTATTAGACTGTCTGTTTTAAACTTTTATGCTTGGAGCAGGAAGATTTTAAATTGGGTTTGATGATGTTGTATTTGATCTGATCATGTGTTTTTGTGTGTATTGTTAATGGAGAAATATAAAATAAAAATGTTGAATGCATGAGGAGAGCGAGAACCTACTGTTAGAGGGTGAAACTGTACCAGTAAGCGCTACACAAACACAAGTTATTGGTATGTTTAATTAAAGGGTTCTGGTGATTAGCAAAGAGCTGGGAAGCCATTCTCCTATAAAAAGGATTGTTCTAGGGGTTGCCCCAGGATAATCAGCTAGTTATGTGTGGGATGGATGGGCTTTGGGGATTCACCAGTCAGCGAGAAATTGGTCACCTGCCAGAAGGATGACTTATGGGGATTAGACAAAGATTGAGAGCCTGTGAAGAGCACAATGGGAGAGTGGCTGTAAGGTAATGACTCAAGCTGATGTCGCACAACATTCTTGTGTTGCATTGACTACTGCCCCACACAAGTACAAACATCAGCAAGGGCTTTTAAACTCTTACTCAGCCCCACACTACTACTAGAACAGCAGCGATTTCAATCATACAGGAGAAAAAGGCACAACATGAATGGTATACCTCCTTCGCCCGTTCAAGGTAGCATCGGTCAAGACAAGGCTATTATCTTCAAGAACGTGGGAGCCTGCATGGAAGCATCCAAAACAACAATACTATGGTAAGCATCAAAATATATGAAATGTCCAATCAAGGTTCTATAAAAATAAGACTTTAGTTAAACTAAAAAGACTGGCAAACTATTAAAACACACTAACAACTTACCCTTTAATGAGATGCACATAAAATGCAGACTTTAGAAGAAAATAGTACTCTGGGGAATTTAAGAACTGTGCTCTTGTAGGAAAGTGATACAAATGCAGGAATGTCCTTAAGGTATAAAACGGGATCTTAATTGTCACTAAGGGCTGTAAAACAAAGCCAGGTGGTCAGAACCTTCTTTCAAGGTCAAGCCTGGTGTCTGGGTGCTTTCTGGTGTAGCGAGTCAGGTTAGAGTTGGCAAGCTGGCTTGACAGGATTCAACGCAGCACTATGGTTGGAAAATTGGCAATGGCTTGTGGGTCGAGAAGCTTGTGGCAGGCAGGTCACGCCAGGTCAGCATAGCTTGGAGGCTCAACAAGGTCTTCATGCGAGGAAAGCAGAGATTTAGCTTCATCATAAATGGGTGCGGTTCGACGAGCAGGAACGGCTTGTGGGTCGACGAAGCTTGGAACAGGTGTCAATGTTCGGTTTGGTGTTGCTCAAAGTTGACACAGGCAACTCTGTTGTTTCTTTGCAACAGCTTTAAGGCATTTGGAGCATTGACATTGGCTTGAAGTGGTTGAAAATTGCAGAGAGCCAAAGGCAGCTTCTTTTAATCCGTAGGCTGATTTGTTCCATGAGTCTACCTTCTGCCCTTCCCATCCAGGAAGGTTACCAGGGACACATGCAGGGCTGCCACTTCAGTGTCCATTGCAATCAGGGCTTTCCCTCAGGAGGTCACTTCAGATGTTCCTCTAAAGTGGTCGCAGAAAGTGTCTGCACCCTTTTTGGAAATCCTTGTCTTCCCCCAATAGATGTAAACTTAGGGCAGCCGCTACCTCAGCAATAATTCAGCGCAATCTTCTTCAGGATGGTTCCAAGATGATTCAAGATGGTTCTTCCAGATTAGGCTCCAAGAGGAGCCTCGACGATTATTCAATTCCATTCCGGAGGCTCTGACAGCCTTAAGAAGTAATTTTACCACAGAAGACTGGTCAGCACCCAAGCCTTCTGTAAGGGGACAAACATTGCTGTTGAAACAAGGATTATCCCTTGTGATGTCTGCGATCAGAGTGTCTTGTCTGCAGGAAGTTAGGAGAGGGCTAGGGAAGAAAGTGTGGGCCTGGAAAATCCAAGATGGCCGGTCTTTTATCCAGTATGAAGGTTCTCTCCAGCTACACTGCCCTTTTCCAGCAATTATCTCCCTGCTGTGACTTCCACATTGCGTGTAAGATGCCCTTTTGAAGCTTTCTGCTCTTACCCTGTCCCAAGAGGAGGTATGTCCTGTCCGAATGAGAGAGGTGCCAAAGCTTGCCAGCATATAACAAAAGACCATCCTGGGCAAGGCCCACCATATGTTGTGGGTTAAACTTCCAGACAAGACAAACCACACAAAGGGCCTTGCAGCTGAAGGCCCAGTGGAAATAATAAATGGCATCACATTGGGTTTTGGCAATTTTAATTGAACTTCCTCACCTGCCAGTATACCAAGCCGTTCTATAGCTTCATATTTATATTTAACCAAAGATATGTGACCAGAGAAATGAGGTTATGCAGTTGAAGGTATTTGAACATCGGTGCTGGTATATTTAAAGGCGTCATAGGGCTACTAAAGAATTAATTTGGTTCCAGCAGACTGTTTAAGAAGGCACATGTTACTCGGCAACTTACATGTTGCCATATGAGATTGCAGCAGCTAGTACCGTGTCAGTAGACGGGGCCAATCAAAGTACATATGCATTGTGAACTATATTTTTCAGCAGGGAGAATTTTGAAAGTAAGGCCTGTTTAGCAAAGCCCACTTCTGAAAGAGAAACCGCCATTGTCAGAGACCGGCCAAATGCATAGGCCAAGATGAGGATTTATCTCTGCCAGATGTGCTGTAGGATTAATGACCTACAAGTGCATTACAATTTAGAAATATAAAAAATATGTGGCTCGAGAATGGATTCATGTAATTAGCACAGGGAATACATTATGTCACTTATATTAAGGACAGGTTCTGGGAGTAAACCCTAGATATAAAACAGAGCGACTGTAGCAAAGGTGGATGCCATGGGTTCACAAGGATGGGGTAATTGTTGACCCCAAGAATGATGCTTCATACATTCCTGGATAATCTGCCATCTGCAGAAATAAAGAATCAAGGAATTCTTTGCAGAGATTGGCAACTTTGCCTCGAGGAAGGGTGGGCTTCTGAGTATCCATTCAGGGGAAATAGAGCTGGTCACAGGTAGAAAGGGTGGCTTCTAAACAATAGTTTGGTGAGTTAAGTACTCACTTCAGAGTTTTGTATTTAGCCTACAGGACGCAGGTCCAGTCCAGTGCCTGGCAAGTCCATCTCAGCCCTTCACCAGTCTGAGGCTTATACATGAACTACCGTTACAATAGCTAATAACACCTATTATTATAGGGGTGAGAAGTGGAGGAAAACAGCAGAACACGCTACACAAAAACATTGTTTAATCTGGTGATGGAGAACCTGTGAGAACAGTATCTATGGAAATAGCACAAATGTGTAGAGTTTCCCACCCACATCTCTGATTGAATGATCCAGAGTACTGTCACTGGGATACAAAGGCTACCCCTCCAAGACAAGATGGCGTGAAGTGGTTAGCCAGCAGAACCTTTCATCTGCAGTGCATGATGGCGCAGTGGATCAGAACAGGTGTACACAGTTATTCCCCTGCATTAACGATAGGTCTAAAAAGGCTGGAAGGGGACACAGAGTTTAGAAACGAATCAGAACTTCCATTAACTGAGACTTGATGGATTCAGAGCTATAGGCAGGAGGCTGGGATGTATCGGTATTCTTTCTAGTACTGAATGGGTTTAGGAACTTGCCACAGGCGTTGAAGGCAATGTCAATACCACCCTTAAGCATCATGAATGCAAATTGCACACAGTCTTGCTTAACTCTCTACCCCAGCATTTGAAAGGATCATGACAGAAACTGATCTCTCATCTTCTTGGTCTCTTTAGGGAGGCCTCACACTGAAGCTGGTGAATTTACCCGAGTATTCATGCTATGCAAATGCAGTACCTGGCCTATTAGTGCAAACACTCTTCTAGACATATGGTTTTCTGCATTCTTGTTGATTCAGTCCTTGACCTCCCTCTAGAGATGTGCACGTTTTATTTCCTCATATATCCCCTTGTATCAATCCACACTCCCTCTGTTGAACACCTCCCCCTGAAACCCCTTCGTCCTCTCAGTCTCGGATGTTGGTCCTGCTCTGTTCTCTTACTCGCCTCTTCCCATGGCCCACCTTCCATGATCCATCAGAACCACTCTCCAGGCACCTCCCTGGCCCAATCTAGCTTAGTGGTTGGAGTCTACTTACTGCAGCATTTTATTATCCTAACAGTCCTGCTTTATGAGTGCATTTCTCATTGGGGCTGTGAGCGGGGGCATAGGAGACACATAAAATCTGGGGGGGACAGGGGAAACC
Organism: Ambystoma mexicanum; assembly: GCF_040938575.1. Classification (NCBI taxonomy): domain Eukaryota; kingdom Metazoa; phylum Chordata; class Amphibia; order Caudata; family Ambystomatidae; genus Ambystoma; species Ambystoma mexicanum. The sequence goes on from NC_090921.1 coordinate 374,576,665, forward strand.
TTGGGGACTTAGCTACAGACACAAACCAATCCTTATTCAAACTAACATAAGGCAAGGCCAGCCGAGTGCTGAAGCCTTATAGCTCTGATAAACACATATGTTTAATACACTTAGAAAACCCCTGCAATAATGGCAGTTTTAAAAACTGTCACGCTTCTAACAAGTTGCAGGTTACTCAACTATGCCACAAAATGTGAAGCTGATTGTAAACACGTTTCATCAAAACAGTATTAGACAAAAACATACACTCGCCAATAAGCACAGAGGGGTTGATCCATTTCTTTTAGGGCCATAAACATATAGTATATGTCAGTGTGTGTTATATGCGTGAGTGGCTTCCCAGAAAGATGTGGTTTCTATGTCCCTGCACGTAGGACCCTTCCTAGGATTTGTGGGGCCAAGTGCAGCAATTCAAATGTGGGACGCATCTAATGTGTATATGACACCACAGAAAATGACATCACTAGAAAAATAAATTACCTCTGTAAACACAGTTTTTGATGCCATGTTTTGAATATTGCTATTCCTCAATCTGGAAACATGTAGACACTTAAAATAAACATGCACAGAAGTGAAACAGCAATGTAAAAATCACTAAAGTGTCTAGAAGTGATTTCTTTAGTAGTGTGAGCTATACAAGAACATTTATATGTGAAACAAAGTTATGTTATGTTACTTTGCATTTATATAGTGCCTTATGTATCATTGATATGATCTCAAAGCGCTGGTAGGTTGAACGCTTTCGGGAACCGTAGTTGAAGTCAGTAGCGAGAGAGAGAGAGTCATAAGGTGCGTGGGTGCACCGGTTATGTGTGCAGCTGGTGTGGCACTTGTATGATAGCTGCTTTTTAGCGGTAGGTGTGGTGGTTGGAAGGTCAGGAATATGCGTTCATTCTGGTGGGTTGATACCCAGACTGATTTCTGAGGAGACGCTTAGGCTAGCAGTGTGTGCTCAGCTAGCTGTGTTTAATTAGGATGATGAGGAGTATGTGAGGGTGTTAGTATGAGAACAGCTATTCCGAATGTGTCATAGTTTCGCTGTGTTCTAAATGAGTGGTGGTGTATAGGAGAGAGTAAGCGTGGTGGTGTGATATGGTGGTTTTCATTAAGGCGCTTGAGATCGAGCGCTCATCTGTACCATCTATTCTCTCCGTTTTATTCACTCTGTCCGTTCATTCAGCTTCGTCTATTCATACATTTAGTCTGGTTCATCATTTAGTTTACTAGTCTTTCCATTCATTCCATCATTCGATCCTTCATCTACATAAACTACTCCATCCAATCTGTTGATCGATTTCGTCCTTCCCATCTGTTTAGTGTGTTCCATCTGTTCCATTCTTTTTATTTATTCGATCTGTTCCATGTGTTTTACTCACTTCATCAGTTCCATTTGCTGCATCCGTTCCATCCACTCCATCCTTTCCATGCGCTCCATCCGTTCCATGTACTCCCTCCGTTCTATGCACTCCATCCGTTCTATCCATTCCATGCACTCCATCCGTTCCTCGCACTTCATCCGTTCCATGCACTCCAACTGTTCCATGCATTCCATCCATTCCATCCACTCAATTCGTTGCATCCACTCTATCCGTTCCATCGACTCTATCTGTTTCATCCACTCCATCCATTTCATCCACACCATCCGTTTCATCTACTCCATCCGCTCCATCCACTCCACTCGTTCCATCCACTCCATCCGTTCCATTCTCTCCATCTGTTCTGTCCACTCAATCTGTTCCATCCACTTGGTTTGTTCCATCTGCTCTATTCATTCCATCTGGTCTATCAGTTGTATTCCCTCCATCTGTTCTATCCACTTCACCTGTTCCATCTATTCCATCCACTCCAGTCCGCTCTGTTCGTTCCATCTGCTCTATCCATTCTATCCATTCTATCCATTCCAACTTTCGTTTAACTCCATCAGTTCCATCTATTCCATCTGTTCCATCCACTCCATCTGTTCCATCCACTCCTTCTGTTCCATCCACTCCTTCTGCTCCAACCACTCCATCTGTTCCATCCACTTCATCAGTTCCATCCATTCTACCTGTCTCATCCACTCTACCTGTTCCATTCACTTCATCTATTCCATCTACTCCATCAGATCGATCCACTCCAACTGTTCCCTCCGCTCCATTTGTTTCATCAACTCCATCTGTACTGTCTACTGTATCCGTTTCATCCACTGCATCCGTTCAGTCCATTTGATCTGTTCTATTTGTTAAAGCTACTCATTTTTCCATTAGTTCAATCTGCTCGGTAGTCTCATCCGTTCAATCCACTCATCCGTTTTATCTGTTCGACTCCTACCATCCGTTCAGTCTGTTCCATCCATTCATTCGTTCCACCCACTCCGTCCGTTCCACCCACTCCATCCATTCCATCCACTCCATCCGTTCTAACCAATCTACGTGTTTCGCCTGTTCCATTCGCTCTGCTAGCCAGTACGTTTACTCTGTTCCATTTGATTCATTTGTTCCATCCACTTCATCCATTCGTTTTGGCAAGTAGACTTATTCCCGCTAGCTCTTTGTTCCATCCTTTACATTCACTCATTTTGTGCGTTCGATCCGCTCTGTCTGTTCTGTCAACTCCATCTGTTCCATCTACTCCCTCTGCTCAATTCAGTCACCTTTTCAATCCATTTCATTCCTTTGTCCACTTCATCTGTCCACTCCATCCTTTCCACGCGTTCTATCTATACTTCTTTTAATCCCTTCTTCTTCCATTCTATCCAATTCTTCTTCCATTATGTCCACTTCTCCCGTTCCAACTACTTCTTCCGTTCCAACCACTTCTTCCGTTCTATTCACTTCTTCCGTTCTATTCACTTCTTCCGTTCTATTCACTTCTTCCGTTCCATCCATTTCATTCACTTGTTCCTTTCCATCCACTTGTTCCTTTCCATCCACTTGTTCCGTTCCATCCACTTGTTCCATTCCATCCACTTCATCCGTTCCATCCACTTCAACCGTTCCATCTACTTTGTCCGTTCCATCCACTTCGTCTGCTCAATTCGTTCCACCCACTTTATTCGCTCCATCTACTTCATCCTTCCATCCACTCCATCCGTTCCATCCGTTCCATCCATTCATCCACTTCATCTGCTACATCTGTTCCATCCACTTTATTCGCTCCATACACTTTATTCGCTCCATCCACTTTATTCGCTCCATCCACTTTATTCGCTCCATCCACTTTATTCGATCCATCCACTTTATTTGCTCCATCCACCTCATCCGTTCCGCCCACTTTATTCATTCCGTCCACTTCAACCGATCCATCCACTTCATCCGATCCATCCACTTCATCCGTTCCATCCGCTTCATCCCTTCCATCCACTTCATCCGTTACACACCTACTGCATCTGATTCATTCGCTTCATCAGTTTCATCCGCTGCATCCATTTCATCAGTTTCATCCACTGCATTCGTTTCACCCACTGCATCTACTTCATTCCTTTCATCCACTTCGTTCCTTTCATCCACTTCATTTGTTCTTTTCAATTTATCCATTTTAATTTACATTAGCAGTTTTAGTTTTCCATTTTTCTCGATCGAGTCTCGATGCTGGATTGTTATTTTTGATACAGCAACCATGAGCTACTGTTTATTGTTGCTGTTATACTGTTTGTGTTCATAGTCAATTTATAGGGGAAGAGCCACGTTTTCAGTAATTTGCGGAAAGACATGAGGTCTTCGGTGAGTCAGATGTGGGGTGGAAGTGAGTTCCGCAGAGTGGGGACTAGGGCTGAGAATGATGATCAACCTAACCTGACTGAGTTGGTTTTTGGTATCACTAGGAGACGGGCAGAGCTTGATCTTAGAGTGCGTGGTGGATGGTAGGGTTTTAGTTTGTCCTAAAGATATTGAGGTCCGGTTTTATGCATTGCTCGGTGAGAGATGCATAAGGTTTTGAAGGTCACGCTTCGAACAACCGGAAGCCAGTGCATAGTTTTGAGAGCTGGGGAGATGTGATCTCTTGGGCCAAGTGCTAGTAGCAGTATTCAAATTCAACAAAATACACTAATTAAGCTGGGAAGCGCAGAATCCTTGGCGCAAGCTCACCTGGTCTCGATGGAAAAGAGACGAGCAAAGCAACAACGGGTTGCTAGACCTATGGAGCTGCAGGCAGGTGGCCAATGGGAGCACGGGGCAGGCTTGGAGGTGGGAGGGCTCGTGGAAGCAGGAAGAGGAAGCAGGGAGGGAAGCTGAAGCAAACATGGGCGTCAAAAGGGCCTGGGCACGCAAATTCAATAAAATACATTAATTAAGCTTGGAAGCACAGAATCCTTGGCGCGAGCTCACCTGGTCTCGATGCAAAAGACACGAGCAAAGCAACAGTGGGTTGCTAGACCTACGGAGCTGCAGGCGGCTAGCCAATGGGAGCATGGGGGCAGGCTGGGAGGCGGGAGGGCTCGTGGAAGCAGGAAGAGGGAGCGGGGATGGAAGGTGAAGCAAACACAGGCGCCAAAAGGGCCTGGGCATGCAAATTCAACAAAATACACTAATTAAGCTTGGAAGCGCAGAATCCTTGGTGCAAGCTCACCTGGTATCAATGAAAAAGAGACGAGCAAAGCAACAGCGGGTTGCTAGACATATGGAGCTGCAGGCAAGGGGCCAATGGGAGCACGGGGGTGGGCTGGGAGGCGGAAGGGCTCATGGAAGCAGGAAGAGGGAGCGGAGAGGGAAGGTGAAGCAAACACGGGCGTCAAAAGGTCCTGGGCACGCAAATTCAATAAAATACACTAAGCTTGGAAGCGCAGAATCCTTGGCGCGAGCTCACCTGGTCTCGATGAAAGAGAGACGAGCAAAGCAACAGCGGGCTGCTAGACCTATGCAGCTACAAGCGGGTGGCCAACGGTAGCATGGGGCGGGCTGGGAGGCCGGAGGGCTCGTGGAAGCAGGAAGAGAGAGCGGGGAGGGAAGGTGAAGCAAACATGGGCGCCAAAAAGGCCTGGGCACGCAAATTCAACAAAATACACTAAGCTTGGAAGCGCAGAATCTTTGGCGCGAGTTCACCTGGTCGCGATGGAAAAGAGACGAGCAAAGCAACAGCGGGTTGCTAGGCCTACGGACCTGCAGGTAGGTGGCCAATGGGAGCACGGAGCGGGCTGGAATGGCGGGAGGGCTTGTGGAAGCAGGAAGAAGGAGCGAGGAGGGAAGGTGAAGCAAACACGGGCGCCAAAAGGGCCTGGGCACGCAAATTCAACAAAATACACTAATTAAGCTTGGAAGCACAGACTCCTTGGCGCAAGCTCATCTGGTCTTGATGAAAAAGACAGCTAATGTGGTAGCTAATGGAAGATCCTTTCACTGGCACAGAAGATGAAGCAGCACAAAACCTCAATGGGAGGTATCTAATTAGTGCTTAAAAGGGGAGGTAGCAAATACCCATAGAAAAAGTAACAACAGTAGATGGAAAAGAAAGCTAAGAAAACATGGGCATGAGCAGATAGGTGGGGAAACTTTAGGCACTATGGAGATACAATGAAAAAACAATGAGAAGGCGATGAGGAACGTAAAATGGAAAAACAGAGGAGGATAGGGAGAATGCACAGACATTAAGCAAGGGACTGGAGGGGAAAAATATACTGAAAGGATGTCATATGACCATTTGGGAAGGAGTGGGGGTAGTGATGCGTAGCAGGATCTGAGACAGGGAGAAAGAGCATGCAAGTGATAGAGAAGGAGCTATGAGTTCAAGCTAGAGCTGGAAAGGGCATGGTGAATGAAAGTAGAGTCTGGTTGGGGCAGAACCGGATTCTATACAGTATTAGGGAATAAATAGTGCCTTTAGAGTAGAGAAATATGAGATTGTATCTGGAATAAAGGTTTTGATTTCTTGCTCATTGATAACTCCAGCACACTACTGAGTTCCAGAGTAAAACGTCTGTGAATGCTGAATAATTTTTAGATGCTTGTCCTAAGCTGGCAAAGTAATAACCAGGTGTCTGCAAACTTTCTCTCTCATGATGTTTTGGTCCACATCTCTCATCAGCCCTAGCCAGAATAGTCAATGGTGATGAATCATGGAGTTATAGTACAAAACATCTGTGGATCCAGAGGTTGCAGACCCTGACACTGTCTTAATACAGAGAATTGGATGCTGAACTTTACAAATTGTAAAAAAGTGTTTGTGCCACATTGAGAATAAAATTATCATTTTATCTGTGTAAAGTCAAGACTATTGGCATACCAGTACAGAAAGGGGGCAAAGCAATGTGAGGAAGGACAAAAAAGCCAGTACATTTTGTGCAACTCCTTACCTACCTATTGACCACCATGCAAATGCTAGTCCCTGAAGGCAAGTCCCTGTTTACGCTCACACCAGAATGAACACAACCCTCTAGGGAAAGAAGGCCAAGAAATGGCTTGCAAGGATAACAGGGTTTAATTGTACAGAATACAAAGGTATCAGCAAAGGACTCTGCTGCTCGAGAACATTCTGGCTTCACTTAGTGCAAGCAGTGGTTTAAAAGGGGAGAAAAAGTCATTTGTATACAGTAAAAACTGGCATCACTGATTGCCGAGACCATATACATGGGCCTGCTCCATAGGGGGTGCTAGGCTACAATTGGTTCACTTCTCCGTCGTCTGTCAGACCCCACGTGGGTCAGCTGGGCGCATCTCTCCGCAGAGTGAAGGTCAGGTCTCTCATAAGTGACATTATCAAAAGCTGCTAGGATACACTAAGTCTACTACTACATCACTGTGGCATGCACCTGGGAGGCTCGAGAACTAGTGCCAGGCGGAAGGGAGGAAGAAATACAGTCATGCTGACCCACACATTCTGTGCTTTGTTGATACCGTACCCCTTGCACCCAAGGCCTCCAACCTCATTTTGATCTATAATTTATCATTCCCTGTACCTTGTGTAACAAGGACGCATTTATGTGGAGAGGTTAAACAACTCTGCATGCTTGGATCTTTTATGGCCATTTGGTTTATGACTGGGGTGAGTCACTATAATAGAATGCAGGAGTGTGGGGATCGGGTCAGTGGTGTGGGCCATGGTTCTGAGTAGGTTGGGTGGTGGGTTAGAGGTCTGTTGGCAGCTTGGCTGTGATGAATAGGCACTGCGAGGAGCATGGTGTTGTCTCACGACCTTGCAGGGCGCATTCCTCCCAGTGATACTAAGTAATTGCAACAATGAAGGGACAAGGGGAAGCTTCCGTGAGAACTGGCTATGCAGATTCATATCTTTTTAATGGTATGAGCCTAGTCGAGTCCTTCTAGGGAGCAAAAGTTGTGCCGCGCGGCCCTGCCAGGCTATGCATCCACCACAACTACAAAATAGTGTTTCTTTCTATGCGCACACTGAGTCTATGCAGCTATCGTTCTCACAGCGCGGTTCACTCCTCCGTTGTACACTACATGACTTCATACAGGATGTGCCTCACCTTAGCCTAGATGGGTGGGATAGACTCATTTCCATCCCAGCATCCCTCTGGTCATTCCCACTGACTACACTCCCCTCACTGCGCAAAACACATCCTCCCAGGATCACTTTTGAGCTAGCTCTATTGCTCAGTAAAATCAAGCTATGGGCTTTTACTGGGCTGCCGTTGGTTAATCCAAGCAGTCCTCTAAGAGCTACTGGCATAATGGGAGCTGTACATTGGGTCTCAATGTAATACAAATGCCTTAGCCAAATGTGCCTATAGTCACTTGATTTATAAACAAATTGGCACATCCTTCCATCTATTCCAGGCACTAAATCCCTGTTAAAACAAGCTCTGGAAAAGCCACCAACTTTGGCTCTTTTATAGGGATTAACTAGCCGTTTACCAGGCACTATAATATGTCCAGGTACTGACACCATTTGCTAGCTTGCTGTGTTATTGATAGGTTGTACCAGTATGGCTGTGCTTGGCAAATGCATATGCAATGCCTAAAAATATGCCAAAACTGTTGACGTTGCCACTGCTTGCACTTTATTGATGGTGGGTGGGTAAAGGGCTGCATACAGACAGTTGTTTGAGTGAAAAGATTTTTACGAATGAATGCATCTTTTCCATCGCTTGTGAAAGTGGATGGCAGGGTCTTTTATTTTGTTTTACCTGCCACATCAGTTGGGCTTCATTACTTTTAAAGCATGTCAGCTGCATCACACTGACAAAAGCAAAACAGGACAATGCATTTGTGACAGAGGTCTTTTGCTGTGATGTAAAAAGTTTTGTAATGTTACAGATTTACACTAACTGCACTACACTGTCATGTGCATGAACTCTGTGGACGCACATGAGATTTTTCCCTGAATTAAAGTTTCTAATAGTTTAGATGTATACAATTTTACTATCTAGCCTACAAACGTGTGTTTTGTTTGTATTGTTTGTGTTGGTCCTAGCTGTGGCTACTTTGAGTCACCTACGTATCTGAAGGCAGGCACATCTGCCCAGGGTTTACAGAGTTTGCTGATTGATGACAACAATTGCCCTGGTTTTAGAATAATCGAAATGTGGTCCTTGTTTGTGGCGTAGACAAAAGTTTTAAACAATGTGGACTGTGTTACTTGAAATGTCGTTATCGGATGCCACCAAGTAATAAGGTGCTAAGCAGACTAAACACGTGGCCATTTCACAAACGTTTAGTTTTTCACTTTCAGATTTTTCACCGTTTCAATTTACCATATTGTGCTACAAGCTATTTAAATTGTTTGGCCGATTGACACCCACCCCTACTTGACAGTAGCACTTTTTAAAATTAATGATGCAACAATCTAAATATCTAAATATTTCAAAGAAGTTTGTTAACTATCGGAAGGAAAATATTAACGTTACCTGCTATAGACTTTAACTTCCCAACAACTCCACAAGAGCCTTGCTATACATGGACACTCGACCTGTATAATCGGGCCCCTCATAATAACCAGACATCTGATGACATGTTGCTATTTTCTGCCCGTGTTTGTGGGAGACTGCTATACACACACACTGGCCCTCATTCTGAGTTTGGAGGTAAGTACCGTCCATTACCGGCATGGTACAAATAGCGTGTCCGAGCTGGCAGTAGACCGTTAAAAGCGCACAATTACGAGCTTGCGGGCACGAGCTTTGCGCCATGCCGGTAATGAATGTAGCGGCATGCCGCAAAAATGCCTGAAAACCCTCCTTCCGGCATGAACCACACCGTAACGAACACTACCGCCATAGAGCAACGCGGCATTAGCGGTGACTGTAAATAGCGGTCACCGTTAATTACGGTCACCGTTAAAATACGGAACCAGAAACAGCGTCATCGCACAGGAACTGGAAGGAGCATGGCGGCCATCTTTAGAAACACAATCCATTGCCATCCTTACCAGACAGGACCCCTGGCACACTGTTGACATACCGGAAAGTTACCACCACTACTGAGGAATGCCCAAAGCACCAAAGAAGGGAGCTACCCACCTCCGAAAGGAACGGTCCAACCCAGATGAAATGCAAATGCTAGTGGATACCCTCTACGAGCATGCTGAGACTGTCTTCAGCAACGACATGCGGAGGGTGGCGGTGCTAAAAGAAAAAGACATCTGGGCACTAGTGGCCCAGAAGGTGAGCGCTGTGGGCAACAACCCCCGTACCACAAAGGACTGCTGCAAAAGGTGGTACGACCTGCGGCTGAGGGTGCGGAGCATCCTCTCTGCAAATAGAAGCCAGTCCTTGGAGACTGGAGGAGGTCCAAGTTCGCCTATGAAACTCATGCCGTGGGAGGAGACATGTGCAGCCATGATAAGCTCTGAATCCATCAAAGGGGTCGGCGAAATGGAGTGTGGTGCAACGTCATCCGCTGATGAAGGTGAGTGTCCAAAGTCAACACTACCAACGCAAATGTTATGAATGTCACTGTTAAGGTCTGGCCAAGGAGTCATCGCATGGTCGGCCACACCCCCCCTGTAAATCATGCCGAAGCAAGTGGCACCCAAGCTAGTGCCAGGTGCAAGGCCGTAACGTAAATGACACATACCGCACAAAGTGGCCCATTCCATGAGGCACACATGGCAGTTGATGTAAACAGTGTGCATGTCAGACAGCACAGTACCCGGCCAACATGAGTGACACCGACATATGCATGCATTTACCACCCAAATATTGAATGATGTGCCGTTCCCTACCCAAATGCCGCTAACCCACAAAAATCTGAATGTGCGATTGTAGCCATGCATAAATGTTGGCTCTCAAATCATCACTCAGGCCGTCCCTCTCTTCCACCCCCACAGGCAGTGAGCATGACAGTGCAGGAGACCGGGGCAGGGCAGTGAGCAGGACAGGGCAGGAGAGCAACCGTCCCAGCACCTCCAGGGCAGGAAGACAACACCTGGATGCACACCACCAGCTCCAGCAAGGCCCGTGGAGGGTGCACCACCCCCACCCCCGCCCCTCCCTGAACTGGCAGCAGACACATGCCCAACGCCACGGTCTGAGGAGTCGAGTGCATAGCTCTCAACCATTTATTTTGCAAAGGCGGGTGAAAACACATGATTTTATTTTTGGCGGGTGAGAGGCCCATTGAAATGAATGGGCGTGCAGGAGACTTGGCGGGTGAGTCAGCTGTTTACAAGGCGGGTGACACCCGCCAAAAGCGTGTGAGTTGAGAGCTATGCGAGTGTGGCTGGGGAGGTGGCAGCCACGGCCCCCCTCAAAGTTGCGGAAGGCCCCAATTCCATCTGTGGAGCGACAGAGGATGACAAAGTTGCTGTCGTGCACACCCCAGAAGCCTACTCTAACCCCCAGGTCTCCTTTAGTGACTCAGGTGAGACGGACACACCTGAGCAATCTGGCCAAGGACCAACAAAGGGACATGCCAGTCCTGTGCCCAGTTGCCTTGAGGAAGCGCCGGCAGAACATGTCAGCCCGATCCCCTGCAGGGCCACTACATCATCCTCAGATACACAGCGGTCTGCACAGCTCACAGCCCTGATCACAGATTTTATGCAGGACAATCGGCAGGCCAGGGAGGAGTGGCGGGATGAATTGAGGGCACTGGGCCAGGTAAAGCACCAACCGGCTCTGTGAGATCCTCGGCTGCATAGCCGATGCTCTGGAGGCTGCACATCCTGCCCAACAGCCCCAGCATGAGGACACCCCTTCAACAAGCAACTCGACCCAGACCAGCCCACTACGTCGGTCGCTCCGTACCCAGCGCCGCCGGGCCATGCCTCCCCCTGGCTCCGGGAGCGCAGAGTGACTTTACTGCCAGCCACATGTGGGCTACGTGGACCCTATGGGACTAGTGTTGGGGAGTGGGGGGGGAAGGCGAAAGGGGGTGAGGGTGTGTTGGGGAGTTTGGGGGGAGAGGGAGAGGGGCGAGGGTGGTGGAGGGTTTGTTTTTCACTTAGACATTTTCACTTTTAATACACCAGTTGTGTTGCAAAGAAAATCCAGAGTGGACATTCATCATTACGCATGTGTCATTTAATATATAACAATCCATAGTGTACATGTATCCCCACTACCAGTGCCCTATGTCCTCAAATTATGACACCCTCTGCTGACTTGTGTGTCAGAAATATTGTCCAATCAATGACTGGCGCACGGCACATCCCTCCTGTGCATCAGCACCCTGATGATGTCCTGCCACATCTTCCTCCTCCCTTTCATCATCATCTGGTGGTAGCAGTTCCATGTCAGGGGGCAGGGGTACGTTCCGACGGATGCGCATATTTTGCAGCATTACACATGCCATGGTGATCTTGGCCACCTTCTCATGGATGTAGAGGAGTGTCGCACCCGATCGGCTGAGGCAGGGAAATCGTGCCTTCAACAGGCCAAAAGTCTGCTCAATCACCACACGGGTACGGGTATGGGAACCATTGTAGTCCTCCTCATGCCTGTTCTGTGGGTTTCGGACATGGGGTCATGAGCCACAGCTTCAAGGGATAGCCAGCATCACCTGCATGAGAGGGGAATGAAGGTAAGTGTATGTACATTCATGGTGGACAACTGTACTAGTCTCACATGGCAGCAGGTAATTTCTGCACACACGCACATGTCCCTGGATGCATTTACCCCATTTCTGGCCAAGCTATGTGTCCTGTGCAATGGACTGATGGAGTGGGTTGCATCTTCGAGATGGGTCATGGTGTGCACTGGCATCTTGTTGCACGCGCATCGTATATACATGCAGCAGTGTTGGAGTAAAATCATTCATGTGTTGTGTCCTGTGAGATTTTGTAGTAAGGAGTGGTGGCTGTAGTCAGGACCATATTCGTCATTTTACACTGATCAGTTCCATGGCGACTTGCAGCGCTCCTATGGGTGTGCGGAACCAGGGACACACTGTGGTATCCCTGGTTGGCTCAATTCAATGCACTCCCAGGGATGACTGTCATGTGTGGTGATATGCTGGATACAGCAACATAGTGCATATGCAGTGCATAGTGCACGATGGCCTTACAGTGTGCGAGGGCCGCCGATAAGTGCTGCATGTGTTGTGGGATGTGGGCTGGTTAACTGTAAGTCATGTAGTGATAGGTGTCAGACTTACTTCATCACTATGGAGTTTGGTTGTCATGTGCCGTTTCAGTTGCTTTGGGGCACAGTGTTCGGTGATGTGCACATTGTGTACTGACGTCGACATTACCACCGAGGTGGAGTATGCATCCCCCCATTTCCCACCCAGGTGGAGTATGCTTCCCCCCCACTTCCCATCCAGGTGGAGTATGCAGCCACCCCCACCTCACAACCCCGATGCACTGCCATGGGCCAGTCAGGAAACTCACCAAGCAGCCAGGCATGTTGTCCAGCATGTCGTTCCATTAAGTGTGGTAGCGTGGAGTTCCGCAGGATCAAAGAGTCATGAGTTGATCCTGGATATCGGGCACAGCAATGTGTGATGATTTTGCTGGCGTTGCATACCATCTGCACATTGATGGAGTGGTATTGCTTGCGGTTGCGATACACCACCTCCATGGCACGCGGGACTACCAACTCCACATGTGTGCAGTCAAGGTCACCTACACAATTTGGCATGCCTGCCAGTGCATGGAAGGCAACTTTTGTATCGAATATCTCCTGGGGAGTCAGTGGTAGGGATATGTAGTCCCTTGTGTGCTTGAGGAGGGCATTCAGCACTTGGTTCAGTATCCGGGAAAATAAGGGTTGTGATATGCCATGCATGTGCCCCACTGTGTGCTGGTAGGTGCCTGTGGCAAGGAAGTGCAGCACAGACACTACCTTCAGTAGAGGGGTGATGGCGGTGCGTATTTCTATGAGGCTCACTATGTCGTCGTGTAACAGGTCCACTACGGTGGTGATGGTGTCACGGTCAAGCAGGTACAGGGTGTGGATCTGCTCAGGTGTTAGGTTGAAAGGGGAGGCTCTGATGCAAGGGATTGGGGGCTGCCGGTGTGGTAATGGTGGCTGCACTGGTGGGGCATGCTCGCCTGTCTCACCCTCCTTCTCCTCCTGTGTCTTCTCTGTGGTGGGGGCTGTTGTTGTTGAGGCCTTGCAAGCAGGGCCTCCAGCTCCAGTAATGCTACTACTATTGGTATCATCTTGGTGTGGGAGGGGGTGTGGTGTATGGGTGTGCTCCTTTTGTAATGGCCCTCACTCTATTGCCTCCACCTGTGTTGATTGTGTGCACCTGTGGCACTTCTAAACACTGCTCAGGGTTCTTTACACCTTCTCGGAGATGCCGGTATTTACTCCATGCCGCTAAGATCTTTTTCGGCCTTCGGGAGGCTGTTATTTGCAAGTCCGCATTACTTGGGATCAGCTCCGGTTTGCGGCATGCCGCTAATGCCGGCATGGTGTCTCGCGCGCGCACCCATAGACCGCTATTTACGGCATCGTAATATACGATGCCGTAAAAGCGGTCTGGTTGGTCAGAATAGCCCGTAGCGGTAAGCGATGCTGGTAATCCTTTACCGCCATCGTTTTTACCTTACCTCCAACCTCGGAATGACCCCCATTGCCTGCAATTGTCTCGTCGGTCTTGAACTACCACAGTTGACAAAAGCAGAAGTACACATTTTCTTTTTTTGAACTGCAGGCCAGTTACTATGTTTTATCAAAAATAAGCACTTTGAGAACCAAAAAGAAATGGCTTAGACGTTCAAAACGTTTGAGTTTGAATGTTTTACCCATGTGTCTTCTCATTCATTGTACTCCTCATAACGTTTAAAGTGCTGCCTTATACTTCTGTCTTCACATGTTGTATAAGGCAGCAACCATTTCTTTAGATCTGCTTCACACACAGATAAAATAGATGACCAGATCAGTATATATCACCTGACTCACCTCAATCTTTCATCGCTGGGAAAAGCTCTCCTTCCATTAATCTTCTGCCTCTGCTACCTGTCGCTTTTGTCTTGTCTCGAGAAGGCTGCAGCTCATGGGCCAAGAGCAGCACCTGAGCATTGTTAGAACAGGCAGCCACGGCATGTGCATCCAATTGCTACAATGCAATGCACAGGTGCTGACATAATGACACCCTGTCCAGGGCAAGCGTTTTTGTGCAGGCCTAAATAGAAGTGGGCTGGGCAAGTCAAGGCCATTAGTTGAATGTTTATTATTCAATTAGGCTACACGAGCAACAACAAGAAAAATGTTATCACAGAATGCAAGCGCAGCCAAACATAGCTCACTCATGTATCCTTCGCCACAAAAAGAGGCCCCATACAGTGGTGTAACAGAAAATGGGGGGCCCCCCTGTGAGCAATGCTGAGGGCCCCCGCCCAACTTGGCCACAAATCACGGGTCGCCCCACACTCAGGACCGGCCTACATTACCACGCTTACGCAATACGCACGAACGTGCTACGGAAGGGATATGCCGCACACTGCACTAGGAGAAAGATATAAATATGTGTTTTTATGCAATATACAGCACACTGTCTGAGAAAAATGTGCACCTGAACATTCATGCTTTGCTATTAAAAATGCCATGCCACAATGAAAACATGTACAAATGGCTACACAATGTAGACCAGTCTCGACATGTAATAAACATATTACAGTAAAACCTGCCAGGCCACATTTAGACATACATAGACTGGTTGCACCAAAAAGCCTGTCTCTCTGCGGCCTCTAACAACACGGCCAAACTCTGGAGTAGCTGACCCCCTTCCTCTTGGACCGCCCCTCTTAGGTCCAACTTGGTCCATTTCTCTCTGCACCTCTCTCTCTACCTGTGGCGATCCCCAGGGCTTTATCCTCTTGCCCTGGTTTTTCAAGCTCTATTTGGCCCCTTTGGTCCACCTGATCTCTACCTTCTCCTCTAACTTTCAGTGTTATGCGGATGACACTCAGCTTTTCTTCAGGCTCCCCTCAGCCTCCTCTCTCGCTCATTCCTGACTGTCAATGGACGACTCAGGATTGATGCACCTCCAACAATCTCTGCCTTAATGCCAGTAAGACGGAGATCCTTCTCATTGGGACCCCTGCCCCTGTTTTCCCCTCTCTCACTCTGGCCACCCACGTCGGGCCCTCTTCCTTTGCCTTCCTGTGAGGCAAAAATCTTTGGTGTCATCTTCAACTCCACTCTCTCTTTCCCTCCTCAAATTTTGGACGTCACCAAGATGTCCCACTAGCAACTGCTCCTCCTCAAATGGACTCTTCCCTTTGTCACTTTCCCCCAGAAGCTCACTGTCTCCAGAGCCCTGGTTCTCTCTACGCTGGACTACTGCAACAGCCTCTTTCTCAATCTGCCTTCCTCCACTCTCCGCCCTCTGCTACTAATCCAGAACATTACTGCAAGATTTATCCTTGGCTTCAATCCCAGGGACCGTATCTCTCCAGCCATGAAATCTCTCCACTGGCTCCCAGTGGCTGCAAGGATCAAGTTCAAGACCCTTTGCATTGCCCACAAGGTTTTCTGGGGCCGGGACCTGCACTACATTCAAATCTCTCTTCCAAAATACCTTCTTTCTCAAGCCCTAGGGGTTAGATGCTTCTCCAGGCAGAGAGTGACGGGTAGGTCTCTCTCCTCTGCAGGTGCCTCCTTCTGGAATGGCCTACCTGCCCATCTCAAACTTGAGGCGGACAGCCTCAAGTTCCAGAAGCAGCTCAACATGTTCTTCTCCTCTGCTTTCTCTCTCTTCCTCCCCTGCTGACCTGCCTGACCTACCTGTCTGCTGTACCAACTAGTTGCTTGGCTACCCTCAGTCTCACTGAGTCCAGGCTCTTCCTTGATCAGTCACCCTTGCACTACCTGTGGACCTACCATACAGTTAGGGGCTGTAACTGTAACCCTGCAATCCCTTGTTCTCCTTGCACTAACCAGAGCCGCGCTGCCCTGGCTTCACTTACTCGGAGCATTGCTGCCCTGTTTTCCTCCCCCCTCTCCCTTGCACTTCCCCCGTCCCTTTTCGCTTGCACTTCTCGTTCTTGTACTTGCACAATCTGAATGACACAAGGCCTAGTAAGATTGTTTGTCTTGTCCTCCCTCTGTTTTCCCTCCCTTGTCTTGTCACATCTAGAAACACTTGTGTACAGGTGCGTTATATTTGACTTATAATATCTTCTAATTTTTATCATAGATGCCCAGAAAAATATACAATGCTGCAGTAAGAAACGGCTAACCTGGCAGAACCCAAGTGCCAGTCTAGCCAGGTAATTACACTTAGCAGTACTGCTTTATAAGAAATGCCCAGTTAAAAAGAAAAGTCATACCAAACTGAGGAATGACTAGACTGGCTGCACCAAAATGCCTCTCTAGCCACTAATACCACACATCATGCTTGCTTAGCCTGGACATGGACGACCATTATGATTTATTGCACAATCCTGACCCTCCACACTCTCCCTCCCACCGCCTACCCCAACATCCAAAAGCAGCTCCTTGGCCGAGAATTACCTCCACGCCCCTCTTCTTTGTCACAGTGCTTACGTATGAGGCACCTTGCCTCATAGGTAAGTACTGGGATGAGGACGAGTGGGACTAGGAGTAATGAAGATTACAGATAGCTAAGTCAGGCATTACCTCCATGTACCGCTACCTCCTCCCACTACTTGTGTATGAGGCAGAAGAACTGCCTCATACACAAGTACTGGGACGAGGAAGAACGGGTATGAGTAATGAAGATTACCAATAAGTAATCAAGGCATTAAACACAAGTAGTGGTGCAACACCGTTGAGCTGACTGGGCTTCAGCGCTCCCCATCCCTGAAATTGTGGGCTATGCTGATTCGACCTGGATGATCTACAGAGCAGTTGCCAGACAGAAAAGACACAGATGTTATACAGCACCAGGGTTTCGCTGTTAACAAGGGTCCGGCCCAGCAATTACCAACGTACAGCATTTCACTGTTAGTACCTGCATTCAAATGCCAAATTTTTTAGGCAATTGAAATCATGATGTGGGTTTAGTACTTGCATGCCGGGGGGTGATTGGAAGGGTAGAGAGGGAAAAGGAAAACGGTCTTTCTCACAGCAGTCCATAAGTGGGTGCTTTCATACTTAAAGGAGAGAGTTAACTGTTTGCAACATTGAAGCTGCACTAGAATAGTCTCATTAAAATGCATAAAGAAGTTAGATGCCCCCAAACAAATACGTTTGCTCCTCCCCCACTGCACGTGAAGTTAGCGCCTCTCCCAACATTTGAAGGGTTAGCCACCCAAAATGTAGGTTTTGTTGCGCCCCTGAACACACGCACACCCAGCCATCCATACATTTAGGGGTGCACTCTTTCACCATACAGCCAGAGCCAGGCAGCCATCCATACAAGAATGCACCCTTTCACCATACAGGGATACCCAGGCAACCACCCGTACATTCAAGTGTGCACCCTTTCACCATACAGGCACACACACCTAGGCACCCACCCATACATTTAAGTGTGCACCCTTCTTTTTTTTTTATTTATTACAGTTTGTTACAAACTTTTTAAAAGAAAATAAAAAAAAGAACAAAAAAAGGCATAAAAAACCCTTTTTTTCATTCTTAAGTCCTCACGAGCGCTCATTATTTTTTGTCTTTAAACTAAATATCGATTTATTACATACATCTTTCCTATTTTTATAATGAGCGCTCGGTGTGCTGAACGCGATCTTTTTATATTCTTCTCCTTGTTTCTTATCTTCTCCCTCAAACAATTTTCCTTCTCTACAGATTCTTACAATCATTACAGTCAATGACTATCATTATCTTCTGTCAATAATTTCTGTAGTTTTTCTAGGTAGCGTGCAAGAGTTACTGTGTGTCTCTGTGAGTCATCATTATGGAATTTAATCCACCATTCTTCGGAGCTATATGTCGTAAGTTTTGCCAATTCCTCTCCTAGATGTTTTGTTCTTAAATCTTTCATCTCAGGACATTCTAGTACAAGATGTTTCAGTGTCTCCTCAGAGTCAGTGCAGAAACGACATTGATCGTCTTCACTTCCGGGTGCATGTCTTAATTTCTGAATCTCCTTGGTTTCTAATAGATTTAACCTGAATCTCATATATAATTTTCTGAGATGCTTACAAGGAAATACTTTGAGGTATTTGGAATGAGTATTTAAACCTCTGGCTTCCATAGGTCTGTTTTTCATGCATTTATGTTGATTTCGTTTCTCGGTCGTCTCAATCCAGTCTTGTTGGAGTAGTTTCTTTTTGACTGCGTTTGGGTTATTCACTAACACTGTTTCATCAGTGTTCAATTGTCTTAGGATGCCTCGACATCCTGCCCTCCATTTTAGAAGGAGATCATCTTTTTTGGCATTTTCGTGCTCCCACAATATCTCAAATTGAGGTATATTCACTTCAGCAATGGTCTTTCTGTACAGTGCCAAAGTGTTCCACGCTATTCTCAAATTCAGAATGGATAGACTCAGTTCGTATAATACACAGGCCGTTGGAAAACCTTGTGGCAACTGTAAGATTTTCTTCCAGAAAATACCTTCACATCTTTTCCATAACTCGTTTGTACAACCGAACATACTTTCTGCACCATATACTAGGACCGGTGTTACTTTGCCTTTGTAGAAGTTCAGCATGGGTGTATACGAAAAACTTTCCATATTTTTTATGAATTGGAACACCTTGTGCTGTCAATCTTCTACATTGGCTCACAATCTTCTTTGTTGATGGATCGTTATTAATGCTTGCACTGATGTTTGTTCCCAAGTATTTGCTGCATTGTACCAGTTTTAGATCTTCTTTTCCGAGCCTCCATTTGAATTTTTCATGTGTCTTTTGTGTGCCCTTCAAGCGTTTTAGTACTAGAATCTCGGTTTTTCCTCCATTGATTTCTAGCCCAATCTCATCAATGTGAGCTTTAAGGGCGTTCAACTTCCTCTGCAGGCCTATGGGGGTTCGGTCCAGTAGTACTATATCGCCAGCATGTAGAGCCCATCCAATGTGTTTTCCGTTAATCTTAGGTGGGAAGGACACAACCTCATCCATTGCTTTACCAATCTCAAATATATGGAAATTAAATAGTGTGGCACCCAAAGGACAGCCCTGCTTGACCCCTCTGGCAGTTTGTATCGGGTTTGACAGGTGGCCTTCTTGGTCTAATCTTACCCGTATCTCTGTATCAGAATATAGTTCTTTTATTGCTGCTATTACACCAGGGGGGGGGATCCGTGCTCAGTCAATTTTGTCCACAGTCACTCCCGGTCTATCCCATCGAAGGCGTGAGCCAAGTCTACGAATGCCACATATACCTTCTGATTTTTACACCCTTCTACCATACATTCACACAGGCAGCCACCTATACATTTAAGTGTGCACCCTTTCACTGTACACGCACACACAGCCACCCATACATGTGTGTGCACCCTTTCACCGTACTCTCACACAGTCAGCCACCTATACATTTAAGTGTGCATCCTTTCACCATACACTCACAGATGCACATGTCATGGGGTTGAGGGGAGCCATAACACTGCAGAGTGACTTCAAAAATAAAGTATTTCTTTTTGAAGTCATAGGGCTACCTTTACTCCATGATATGGAGGCCTCAGCCTACCGTCTTCATGTCATGGGGTGAGGGTAGCGCCCGGACTTCAAAAAGAAAGTTTCTTTTTTAATTCACTCTGCCTTCATAAAGAAATTATTTCTGTAGAGAAGGAACCTTCTCAACCTGGGGCTGAAGGCTCACCAAGACAAAAATACAGAAATAATGTCTTTATGAATGCAAAGTGAATTCAAAAAGAAACATTTAAAAAGAAAACGTGAAAACTATTTTCTTAGCATTTTTTTTTACTCCAAGTGGGGCCCCCTCCCAGGACATGTGGTGGTGGGGCCCCGTGCACTGTGGGGGCTGCGAGGGCCCCTGTTATACTAGTGGCCCCATATCAAGAGGCCTAGCCCCAAGCAAGTACAGCCCCGATTTTACTTAAGATAGTACGCTGCCCTGTTTCACTAGGAACAATAAAACCCCTGCTTTACCCTCACTTTTAATTGTGGAAAGATTGTGGGGGGGATAATGACATTATATCCCCCTTGCGTATTCTTGTGGGGGGATTTGTCCCCCTTGTCCACCCCATTTCCTACACCCATGGCTGTGAGGAGTGTACGAACCATGGGTGTTTTGAGACCCTGAGAGAAACAAAAAGAACAGGGATGTCAATTTCGATCAGTAATGATTTACCGATGGAGGAAGCATTCACATGAAGGGTGTATGAACAGTAGAATAAAGATTACAGCCAGAAGTGTGCTAGCTTATGAGGGTGTACAACATTAGCACATATATCAGGGACAGAACAGACAGAAATTAAATGTTTACAGGAAAACAGGTGATTTACAACGGTACCATTAACTTAAGGCAGCAACTGCTTGAAACTAAAGAGGAGTAGTAATTAAATATACTAAATTACATTATTAAGTATCAATGGAGGCAGTGGTGAGGCCAGGTAGGGAGGATTGGGGAGAGGGCATGGGGTGCTAATTCTTTAGCAAGTAAGTGTAGCTTAGGATCAGCTTTGAAGAGGTCCACTGTTTGACTGGCTTTGATTGTTATGGACAGTGGGTTCCAGTGGTGCAGGGCGGGTACGGAAAAAGAGTGGAAGCGACAGGAGGTACAGGGAGGGTATGGGACGGTGAAATTGAGAGCAGAGTAGAACCAGCATGAATGAGATGTTGAATAAATGGAGACACAGACAGGTACTGAGGATCAAGACCACTGTAGATTAAAATGAACTTGAAAAGAGAGCAGTTGTGCATGGAGAACCAACCAGCTGAGGTCTTTGTCTAGATGGAGGAAGGAGTAGAGAGGCAGGCCAAGGAGTAGGCTTGATCAGTGGTCCAATTTGTTGAGAACAAGAGTGGAGATCAGAGTTTTTGTACAGTGATTAGCAAGAAAAGGATGAATTTTCCAAACGTTGAGGGGGTTATTACGAGCAGCAGAGGCGGTGGTAGTGATGGATGGTTGCAGTCGTAGGTCACCATCAAAGAGGACCCCATGATTGCAAGCCTTGGGTGAGGGAGAAAGAAGGAGATATAAGAGAAGAGGTGAGGGGAGGGATGCATTGGAAGCTCGGAGAAAGGTGACTTCTGTATTTGCGGAGTTCAGCATGAGGCAGCAGAGAGCAATCCAGTGACAAATTGCAGTGAGTGAGTAATCTATTTGGAAATGGCAGAGGCAAGGAGAAACATATTTGAGTATAATCAGTAAAAAGGTGATAGTGAAAGCAAAAGGATGAGATAAGTCTTCCTAGGGCAGAGGTGTAAAGGCTGAAGATCAGAGGTCCAAGGTCCTGATCATTGGGGGATGCCAACAGGGAGAGGTGAGGGGTCAGAGGTTTGTGAGTTCAAAGAGATTTGACAGGATCTACCTTCCAGGTAGCAGGTGATCAAGACAGGAGCAGGTTTGTGAAACCCAAGTTCCCAGAGAGTGAGGGGGAGATGAGTGGTTGACAATGACAATGATGAGTAAAGAAGAGTGTTTGGAGTGGTGAGCATTATAGAGAAAGTCTGAGACCTGCATTGGTGCACTTTCGATGGTGTTTACTACGGATGCCAGATTGAGGTGGATCTCCAAGGCCATTATCGTCAAGGGGCTTAGTGATCTGATCGATGGTCACTCGCTCAAGACATTTTGTATAATGGGGAAGGAGAGAACATTGGTGGTACCTTGCTGGGACATTTGGGTCAGCAGAGAGTTTCTTCAATAGGGGTAAAACGGTTGTAGATTCGAAGGAGGAAGGGAAAAGTCCAGTGGGGAGAGAGAGGTTAAAGAGCTCTTTGATAAGGGGAAGTGATTGAGACTAAGGGCCTCATTACGACTTTGCCGGTACCGGCAAATTACAAGTTTACCTTCCGGCCAGGGGGGGGGGGACGTTGTGCCCGACAGGTCTGACCCTGACGGGCGCGCATCCCCCATAGGCAAACTCATCATGGAAGCATTGGCATTGTTAGTAATGGTGGCGATGCTTCCGTGAACCCATTCCCATGGATTCCTGTGGGACTACATGGGAATGGGGACTAACTTTTACTGGCACCCAGCTTCCTGGTCCGCCGGGACATGTTATGTCCCGGTGGCATACGTTATGTCCCAGTGGCACCTGGAAGCTAGGTGCCGGTAAAATATTACCAAGTCAGCGGCAACCCACCTCTAGCATCGGCACGGTTACCGCCGGACTCGTAATGAGGCTCTAAGTCTTTGACCATTTGGGGAGCAAAAGTTTGATAGGAGCGCAAGATGGGTTAGCAATGCGAAGGATGGGTGCTAGTGACTAAGATGTTAAAGTGAACAATTGAGTGATCAGAAGGAGAGGGGTCAATGTTGAGGTCGGAGGAGGCGAGCGAATTAGAGAGAAAGACGAGGCCAAGAAAGTTCCGCCCAGAGTTGGTAGTGTGATGAATCGAGGGATTCAGTCACCACCCCCAAGCGTGGGAGTCCATTCCTGTGAGGCTAGGGAGGTGAGCCCACTATGCAATAATTCCCCTAGGGGTGACGGTCAGCGGGACCTCGCAGGGAGAGACTCCCCTCTTGGGGATAAGTACTGCCTTTCCCATGGGGCACTCCATTCTATTATGTCCCACAATCCAACACTGCACTACTGACTAAATAATATCCAGACTCCTCTTACATATATTCCTGTAATGTTATACCAGAAGAAAAACCTAGTACTGTGAAAAGCAAGAACGTAGGAGAAATAAAGGAGTAATCATTTTGGGTTCAAGTTTCAAATGCGCTCAACTGCTTGTATTAGAAGTGGTGTACGATTAATAGAAGAGGTCATTAAAATGTGTCAAAAAGTGTATAATTGACATTTATTATTGCATTCCATAAACTCAATTATAGTATGCCTGAGTGACAATGAGCCGACACATGTTTCGAGGAAAGGTTCTATTCTTTAGGGCTCTTGAAAATGTCTGGTGGTCAACAACACAAATGTAAATGTAAATGCTGACAGTATGAGCTTGTTCAATAATACTGTCCAAAATAAATAGGATTTCTTGTACAGTGATTGTTTCTTGTTGTATCCACTGATGGTGCGAAAGCCTCTTTATAAAAGCTAGTGCAAATTTTTGAATCAATCTAATGGCTTGTGTGTAAAAGCACGGCACTGCTGAAGGTTAGATGGAATAATAATGAACTTGTGTGCTATAGCACGTAAATATGAGCGCTCTCATGTGGGACAAGAGGTATGATGAATGTGCCACAATCACAAAGGGAGGACTTTCCTGAGAAGATGGAGATGCCCCAGCAGTGTGTCATAAAAAGAGGTGGACTCGGAGAAGCAGGAAGTGAAGCTTACGAGTTCCGAACTGGCCAGATCGAGAAGGCTGGCAAACCAAGGGTGACACTGCTTTAACCGCTTGAAAGCAGCTACGAAGAAGAAGTGACAGCAATATGCTGCCCGACCAACCGAAAGAACCAAGTCGGTAAAAGTCTCTGGAGGGATGTCCAAGCAGGGCAGGAGTGCCCTTCTGTTTGGCATGCCAGAGAAGCCGCATGCCAGGCACAGACTCGAGATGGCCTGTACACGGAAGAGGACCACAATCTGAGAACTGAAGGAGGGAGGTCGTGGCGTAGAAGGGAATACAGGAGAATCACCTTTTTTTGCTAATACCACCGAGACGCAGTGAAGCTTGTCAGAAACAGTGATAAAGTGACACCAGAAGACCCTCCCGACTGAGTACGGAAGAGAAGAAAAGAACGCTGATGCGGTGATGGACCCCTGACACTGCAGGTGAAGGGGATAGACAGAGACCTGGGGAGTGAGGCATAGAGAATCACTCAGGGGACCCTGCATACTCATTCCAGTGAGTGGCAGAGATATCAGAAGAGTAAAAATCACTCTAAAATCCTACACACTCGTCCCAATGAGGGGCAAAGATATAAAAAGAATGAAGATCACTCTGGACCCTGCATGCTCGTCCCAGTGAGTAGCAAAGGTATCCGAAGAGTAAAAATATCTCTGAAATCCTGCACACTTGTTCCAGTGAGGGGCAAAGATATAGAGAGAGTGAATATCACTCAGGGACCCTGCATACTCGTCCCAATGAGTGGCAAAGATATAAGAAGAGGGAAAATCACTCCAAATTCCTACCTTCTCGACACAGTAAATTGCCAAGACATAAGAAGAGTAAAGGTCACTCAAGGGCCCTGCATACTCGTCCCAGTAGTTGGCAAGAATACCAAAAGCGTGGGAGTTATACAGGATCTCATCATACTTGTTGTAACGAAAACCAAGAGTACAGATTAAAAAAGGGTCAAGCAGATACTTTATATTCCTCAGTGTGAAGAGAAAGAGTCTGAAAAGTGCAGAGGAAAAGTCTACAAGGACTTGGGAAAATCCCTTGAAGGACCTAAAAGGGCTATTACGAGGAATAGCCAGAGACTATTTGAAGATGCATAATTAAAATGAACTGTGCTGAAAAGCATCCCAGGACAAGGGAGTAATTTTCCTGGCCGTTTGTTGTTTTTGGCTTAGTGGTAGGGCTAGAGTAGCTTGGTTTTTTGGATGGAGGACAGACTATTTGCTTTGGACTTTACGACTTATGACTAGCACCCTAGTTTAGTTACATTCGGTAGGGAAACCCTTAGCATAAGGAAAGTTAGGCATTTTCTTTATAATTTAAATAAAATACTGATGAACATGGCACATAATTGTCTGTCTCCTCCTTCTGACCTACCACAGTAGGCTGTTTGGGGTCATATAGGTTAAAGTTCCACAGCATGACAATTGGAATGTCAACAGAAAATGAGACAAGGAGAAGGGTCAGATCAGAGAAGAAGGAGTTCAGAGGACCAAAGGGTTTGATAGAGCAGCAGAACAATGAGGGGAGTAGGAGGTAGGAGCTGAACAGTCACATTTTCAAAAGAGGAAGACTTGTCAGAGAGGGGCAGTGGTGAGGGGCTTATTGATGATGAACCCCAGACTGCCGCCTTTCCCAACAGGCTTGGGAGAGTGAGCGTTAGCAGAGTCTGTGTGGAGAGCTGCTAATATAGCATAGTCATGAGGGGAGATCCAGGTCTCTGTGATCGCAAGAAGTGAAAGTTGAGGGTGTTGAGAGTCAAAGTGGTCAGTGATGCTGAAAGACTTGTTGCAGAGGGAAGGTGCATTCCAGAAGCCAAATGAAAGAGTGGTAGGAGGGGGGAGAGAGATAGGAGCAGGTGTTGTGTGGTAGTCGAGGGGATAGATGAGGGTGGACATCCTGGGAGCATGTGAGTGTCTTGTTTCAAGGGTGCAGGTGAAAGGGGGAAGAAGGAAGATGGGGAGGCCAGAAACTGATGCAAAAGTTACACCAAGTTGAGGCTGATGGCTGTGAGAGAAGGGAAGGAGTAAAATCAAGATGTATGATGGAGGGTACAAGAAATAGGCCAGTGAAGACAATGAAGAATCAGTGCAGCCCAAGAGAGAGGGCAGGTAATGGGGGTGAGCAGAAAGGGGAGGGGTGGATGGTTAGCTGGAAAGAAGCAGGTATACGTTCTGAGTTTGTCATTTGGTTACCTATTGCCTCATTCTAGAAAGTTAACAGCTATGTTGCTTGGTCCTATGCTGTGAGGTAACAGAAGCTCCACTTTGAATGGATAGTCAATGGGTGAATGTATCCCTATGCATGGAAGCAGAAGTCAGGCAAAGGGCGAGCTTGGTGAAGTCCTGGTTTGAGCAGGAGTTCTAGTCACAGGCCCTTCCTGGCCCCAACACAGTGCTGCCTTTTGCTGCTTTTGGTCCTTGGCTGCAGACACCCAGGATGGAATCCCAGGGGAGACTTAATAAGGGAGGCTGTGTGTTACATGTCCTTCTGGGAGCCAATCACAATGTTCCAGATGGTTTCCACAATTGCAGGCAGAGTTCTGGGTGTTGTAGGCCCATGGAGATTTGTTGTACAGGCACAACCCTCAGATGGTGCCCAGGGTTCTCTGGCAAACCAGGATGTGACCAAGGAACAAAAACAAAAACTTTACTGAAAAACACCAGACAGTCACATGTCCCACTGGGAGCCATTCACAGTGTTTAAGATGGCCTTCACACTTGCAGGCAAAGTCCTGGGTCTTGTATCCCCCAGGGAGCTTTCTTTTGCAGTCAGGACCCTCAGATGGTGCACAGGGTGAATGGCTTTCGGGGCTGGGTAGGTGTTGATCCCAATACTCCCATTTAAGTGCAGGAAATGTGATCAGAATTGTGAGACACATAGTGGGCACTAGCTGGAGCAGTCTGTCAGTGGCCCCGCACTCAGGCGGGGGAAGGGGCAGCACTGCAGAATACATGATATTGACAGAAAGAGGGACAGATACCCCAGGCTTGTGGGTGGTGCTGCTCGTTATCACCATTGTCACATGTACCTGCTTCCCGCTTCAGGAGTGGGAAGCGGGTGGGTTGCGAGAGAATCCATCCATGGCCTCGATCCTGTCCCTGGTTTTTCCTTGTACAAGTAAAGATTATCTTTAGACAGTGCCAGTGATTTGTGGCAGGATAAGAGCGAATTACCCCAAAATGTTTTTAGGCATGGGGCTTTATAGTGTGTTCACTTTTATGGCATTATTGAGTTTCTCCACCTTGGGGCCTGGCATGGCTCCACATGCTCATGAATATTTCCTGCCGTCAGGCCAGGAATCCTTGTTAAGAAAAAGAAAGCAGTCTTGCTTTAAAAGCTTGAACACTACCTTTCTCTCATTATCCTGGGTCATACTGTATCCTTCCAATGACAATCGTCTCCCTGAAACTCTTCCCTGACAGCCATCTTCAGATTGTTACCACATGTTTCGGTGCAGGGAGTCCTCGTGAGTTGCTCTTCGAGCTATTTTTCATAGTTGTTTTTCGAGGAAAAAGATCAAAAATGTCCTAAATCTTTCGTCCACTGACTCGTAGTCAGTGTCGGTAGCGGTGCACCGTTGCCGGTGAAGATCGACATCTACACTGTTGGATCTTCGTGGGAAGGCCTAATGAGGCAAACTTCACCCCTCACCATGTAGGAAGAAGGCAAGAGGAGTCTGTTCAGGATCTGCTCCCGGTGTGGTTTGGTGCCTCTATTATCTGCATCCGACCATGAGGAAGACCGATGCGACATCTGCTGAAGCTTCCCAGCCAAGACTAAGAGGGACCATTACTGACGGTTGGTGTCATGGCTGAAAGAAGACAGGGCCCCGGGCATGGCCTCTGGGCACGCTCAGGCAGGTCCCAGATCCAGTCAGCCTCTGGAGCGCTCTCCCTCGGGTAATAGGTCCTAATCGGCTGAGGATGTATCTCTGCAGGGTGTCCGTAAGGCCAAGTGTCATGCTGATGAGCCAACTAGAGGTGCGGCGGCTGCGGGTCCTAGTTCAGGGTAGACACGCTCTCTGTCTCCATGCCTGTCCACAGTAAGCTTTCTGATGGATGGTGCATCATCTGTAAGACCTTCGAAGCATGGGTGTTCGTCAAAAGATAAATAGAAAAAGCATTCCCTTAAGGAGGCCACATCTATGATTTCATCGGTGGCGATGCTGTGCTAGAGATCCCCATCGATGATGCCTTCTACCACGACTTCGATGACTAGGCACCCATCTACGGCTGTAGCTGGCACACCCCTGTAGATGGCGCAGTCGTCGATGAAATCGACGGCCTATTCAATGATTATCCCATCAATGACCAAGGAAAAATTCAGAGTGTTGCTCCCCCAAGGCCCATAACCAACATGACCACCTCGGCAATGACTACTGCCTCGACAACTACCACTACCCAGCCGATTAAGGCTTCGATGGTGTCATCTGCTTTGAAGGAGGCAGCAAGACCAAGCGATCTGTTGCCATTAACTGATTTTCTCTCAGACTGGGGAGGTGGGGTTGGAAGAAGGTCGGGAGTGGCCCGATCACGTGAATCTAGACGAGTTTGGAGGAGGAAACGTTGCAGAAAGGCCTGGACATCGGTGAGAACAGCCCAATATGCATGCAGTCACCAAGGCATATGAGCTCAGTGAGACGTTTTAGCCCTCCACTAGTGCTCCCGCCTGTGTCCCCCCCACAAGCCTCTAGGGACATGTCTCAAGATATTTTCACTGTGCTAAATTCTCTGGTCTCGGAAATACAACAGTGGCTGCCGCCAATAGCAGCCCCGTCGGAGAGAAACCCCAGGTACAGCCCTCCAAGACCTCCTCAGAGGCATCGCTCGGCTACCCCGAGACGACCACCAATGCCACTTCCTGTCCCAGAAGCACAAGCAGGGAACGCACCACACACAGATTCTGCAATGGGCACTGATACCGGCACCACAGACATGGATGAGTTTGACGACTTTATTCCTTCATATTGGGACCCAATAGGTGTTGAGGATACCACCAGGGCTTCTCTCGCCAATGAGGTGGGGTTGCTACATTCTATGATGACAAGGGCATCTACCCTCTTCAACTTAACACTTGAGAAAAAAAGAAAGGAGGGGTTCCTTTACTAGAGGCGCACATTGGCCAGGAAGATCATATTGTCTGTCCCTTTGCTTGATGAGGTATGAAGGAAGGACTAGTGCTGATGAAGACCCCAAGCTCTGCACCATCAAAATGGAACAGGCTAGAGAAAAAATAAACGGTGCCAAACTCATCCCCCGAGTGCCTCAGATCACAGCCATCAACGGATTCCGTGGTGTCAGCCGCAGCAAGAAAGTGGTCTGCTAACCTGCCCTCCAAGTCTATGGTTCCACCAGACCAAGAAGGAAAGAAGCTGGATGCAATGGGGAAGTGTATCATATACACCACAGCGTCAACCGTCATGCCTACTAATGCTCTGGCCATTCTAGCCCGATATGATAGGGAGGTGTGGTTTAAGGTGGGCGCACTCCTAGATTAGATAGAGGCTCTCGCCCTTTTTCAGGAAGGAGAGGTGGCCTCCGACCACGCCATCACAGTAGCCATAGATGTCACAGATTCAGGTTTTTATCCAAGCCACCAACTTTAGACCGGACGTTCACGCCAAGGGGGTCGGTATGCCCTTTGACTGGGATAACCTCTTCAGAAAAGTAGTGAATGAGGTGCTGCACGTGATAAAAACAGACACAGAGACAGCAAGAACCATAGGGACCCTGCAACAGCATCATTCCTCTTCCTTTCAATCCTCAAGGGGAAAGTTCAGCAGATCTTCCAGAGGATACGCCTCTACCTCCTACCGTCATCCCTCATGCTCCATGGTGCAGGAAGCATACAGGGGCCAATCGCAGGCAAGGAGGGTCACAAAGTCGCAGATGCCCGCAAGGCAAGATGCAAACACCCAAGCAAGCCTTACTAGGCCCAAGGCCGGGGTCCCCACTTTGGCACCCTGGTGGGGGGGGTTGTCTATCAAATTTCATCAACGCGTGGGCGGACATCATCACCAATGAATGGGTGCTGGACATACTTCATCAGGGACACACTCTGGAGTTCGGACACAGGTGCCCTCGTATTCCCAGCTGCAGCGAGGAAGGAGCTACACATGGCCCAGCTGCTCCAAGAAGTGCAAGCCATGCTGGAAAAACGGGCAATAGAACCTGTTTCCCTGTGCCTCTGGGGCTCCAGCGTATACACCAGAAACGTTCTGGTCTGAATGAAATCGGGAGGGTGGCGCCCGATCCTGGATTTGTGATGCCTCAACAAATACCTAAATTCCCAGAAGTTCAGGATGGTCACGTCGAAGTAAGTGCTCGGTCAACTGGAGGAAGCGGATTACATGACAACGCTGGACCTTGGGGATGCCTACTTTCACATCCCCATACACCTGAAGCATCAAAGGTTCTTGAGCTTTGTAGTTCAGGGACGTCACTATCAGTTCAAGGCTCTGCCCTTCGGCCTTAAATCGGCACCAAGGGTTTCACAAAATGCTTGGCACCTGTGGTGGTTCATCTACACCTCAAAGGTATGCACGTGTACCCTTACCTGGACGACTGGGTTATCCGGTCGTATTCTCAGGACCTGGCAATACAACACAAAGAGGAGACCATGCGCCCAATGATGGATCTCGGATTCTCCATCAATTATCTTTAATCCTGCATAGGGCCATTGCCGGATGTTCTTTTTCTGGGTGCCCACCTCAACCCAGTGGCATCGTTGGCATACCCCTCGGAGGTACAGCGGCTATCCACAATGAGATCCACAATTATACTAGTTTTCAAATCACTACTGGGCATGATGTCCTCTTGCATCCATCTGTTCCCATTCAGCAGACTGCAGATGAGGCCTCTTGAGGAGTTTCTGGATGCCAGGTGGCACCATTTCACAGGTAAATGGACAGACAAAATCAACCTCAACTCAGAATTCAGGCAGTCCAATACGATGGTTGGGGGGGGTACGCTCACACTTTACGCAGGGTTCCCGTTTCAGGTTCCACCGTCCCAGGCACCAGTCACTAAGGAAGCTTCTCTGGACGGATGGGGGTCTCAGTCCCACGGCACGGTCTCTGGCTGTCAGAAGAGAAGAATCTGTCCATCAATGTGTTGGAGCTACGTGCCGTGTACTGGGCTCTCAAGTCATTCCTGCCTCTTCTAAAAGGTCTAGTAGTGAGGATCTTCACAGACCACACCACCACAATGTCCTACATCAAGGAGCAGGGTGGGACCCGATCCCCTGCTCTTTCTTTGAAATCTCAGGCCTTGTGGCACTGGGCAATTCTTCAAGACATGTTCATCATCCTGTTTCACCTGGCGGGCATCAAGAACACTGTAGCGATGCCCTCAGCAGGAAGCTGTGGTCTGACCAGGAATGGGAGATGCAGCAAGAGCAGGTGTCTCTCCTGTTCAGCCAATGGGGCTGTCCCCAGATTTAACTTTTTGCCATGGCAGCAAACTCAAAATTCAAGGAGTGTGCCAGCAGGTTCCCCCAACCAGGGAGCCTCAGGGACGTCTTCTCACTCAGATGTGAGGGTCGCTTTCTGTACGTCTTTCCCCTGATCCTGCTCCTGCTGCGTGTCATCAACACAATGAAGATATGTTGCTGCAAGATGATACTCATCGCCACAGCATGGCCCCGCCAAATCTGGTATCAGCAACTGCTTCGCCTGTCGGTGGCTCCAGTCATCAAGGTTCTCCCTGTAAGCAAGGCATGGTATCAAAGTAAGACAGACACAAGTGACCACAGTTCAAGGGTCTTTATTGAACTTTATCATGGGTGTGAAAAACTCATATCTAAACCTAAATCTAAGATGGGAGCAGGCTATGACCATTAAATAATAATAATACAGTCCTAGTGGAGTCTAGTCAAATAAAAAAGGGCCAATAATTGCCAATCCTTACCACTATGCTACAAATAGTGTGGGATAATGTTCACAAAAGAAAGAAGTGTTCACAAAATGATAAGTCAGTATGTTTAGGCCGTTGGCCTCCCTTCCCCATGTTTTTAGCGCGGGACAGGGCTGGTCACTCGAGCACAGCACGCTCTTAGGCTTCTTCAGCACAAGAACACAGTTCCTTTTACTGACATAAGGGCCTTCTGTGCCCAAGTATCTTTTGTTCAAAGTCTCTTGCTTCAGAGGGCCTGATGTACCAGAAACAATGAAAAAAGGTTCCTTTCCAAATATTCATGTCGAGTGATTCACTCTTCACCCAGGATCCCCCTCAGCCAGGCTCAGATCCTATTTTCACAATTAGTCCCCCACAGCCGGGCTCAGACAAATTTCAGTCTACAGACAATTGAAGACTTTCGAATGTGAATGGGATTCAACCTAACCTATTGCAGGACCACTTTTTTTCCAAAGTTCAAACATTTTTATACGTTCAGGGGGTACCAAACAGAGACCTTTGAGAGAGCACCCATGTGGTGCCGGACCACTCTGTATCTGGTGCCCATTCGGTTTCATAAAGTTCAATCGTATGCAAGTTCTCTTTCTTCATACAATGTTGCCGCCTGCAGCCTTGAGCAAAACACAGTCCAGTCTGCTATCAGTTTCTCCAACTCACTGGCTTTGCTGAACTCAATGGAGATGCTTTGTTGTCAGAGTCAAGGACAGTACCACAGCGGCAATCAATTCTCCCCGCCTTGGCTATCAATGCGGGAGGGCCCTGTGTACCTTTGACACACGCTACACCATTCGTAAACTGCAATTCCCGGTCTTATGTTTCTTTTGCTTGAGGTTTCTTGAAAGTCACGGTCCTTTGTTGAAAAGGACATGGGTAATTCCCTCCTTGTCCACTCTGGTCTTGCTGCCTTTCTCCTCGGTTTAAACTGCCATCTCGGAATAGCTGCTTCCTCATGCATTTTGCCTTGCTCGTAGTGTGCTTTCATGCTCCGCCTTTTATCCGCATGGGGGAATTGTGATGGAAGTCAGGTGTGTGCAATTATCCATAATTGCCTGACTCTGCCTGACCCTTATTTTGGGACTTGTCAGGTATACGACTCTGGTATTAGTCCATTGTCGCTCACAATGATCTGTTTGTGAGAAAGAAAGTGTTCATGTCAGAAAAGGGGATGGGTTGACTTTCTAGGTATCCTACCTGGTAGGATGGGGAAAAAGTGTTATAAGGAAGGGAATACTGTGTCTCACTCTTCAGAGTTCCACTTCCACTCCCTGAAGACCCCCCATCCAGGTGATCTGCCGCACTAGCCCACCCCCAGGAACTGTATCCAATAGTGATGGCCATGTCCTGGACACCTGGCTGACAGATCCCTGAAGACTAGCCGGTGAGACACATTCAGGTTTCTCACACCGCTCTTCCGGACCTACTCTCCATAGAAGGAGGGACCGTTCTGCATCATGGCCCAGCATCATTGAACTCCTACAGCCTTAGAGTTTGGCCACTATGAACTTCCTATGCAAATAAAACAGTTCTTGCCAAGGCCAGGGAGTTGTCTACTCTGTCATGCTTTGTTCACAAATAGAAGCATTTCAAGGTGTGGTGCAAGTCGCAGAACATTACGTCTCTGCGAACCACGGCCCAACAGCTCCTGCCGTACCTCCTGTCACTTGCCAAGACTGGGTTGGCCCACGCCTCCATCAAGGTGCATCTGGCAGCTATCTCTCAATACACCCGTGCGCCAGACTGGCCATCCTTATGGTCCCACAAACGGTCAAAGAATTCATGAGGGGCCCTATCAGATTATTTCCTCCAGTGAAGGCCCCTGCCCCTGCCTGGGAGCTCAATGTCCTTCTCACCAGGCTCATGGGCCACCTTTTGAGCCATTACATCAGGCTCCCCTGAAGTTTCTTTCTTGGAAGATGGCGTTCCTGGTAGCTATCACCTCGGTCAGATGGGTCGGGAAGATTCAAGCGCTTTCCTTCAAACGCCCTTACCTGTCTTTTAATTCTGCAAGGGTGGTTCTTCGTACTCATCCTCCTTTTATGCCTAAGGTTCCATCTGATTTCCACTAAACAAACCCCTGGTGCTTCTAGTCTTCTTCCCAACTTCTGCTTCAGCTGCTAATCTGTCACTGCATATGCTGGACGTTGCTCGTGCCTTAAAGTTCTATGTGGCCTGCACAAGGGTTTTTCGGAGGACTTCTCAACTTTTTGTGCACTTTGGATCTGTGAATCAGGGGAATGCCCTGTCAAACGCATCCATATCCAGGTGACTCTCCGGCTGCATCATGCACTGTCATCATCTGGCCAACAGACCACTCCCAGGCTGGACATTTGTAGGGTTGCTACGTGGAGGTCTATGCACACCTTCACGAGGTTCTACTGTGTCAACCGGGATTCCAGGATGGAGTCCAGATTCGGCCAAGCGGTGCTGTGCAACCTGTTTGCTTGAGGTGAGTTTGTTCCAGGGGTAAATGTTTGTACTTGTGTTGAGCCTTGCCACCTCCTGTGGTTGTGTATGTGGTTACTTCTGTATAATCGTATTCATGAGCATATGAATCCATTTCAGACCCCATTCTGGAGAAGGAACAAGTTACTTACCTGTAACTCTTGTTCTCCAGCATGGGTCTGGCATGGATTCACATGTGAACCCTCCAACTTCCCTGCTGTAGCTATTCCTGGGTTCATACTGGCACCTCACGTGCTTCGAATCTGAAAATGACTGCCAGGGGTGGGACTCAGGGAGATGATCGCCATTGGATGGGTGCAGCATGACCCAGTGATTGGATAATGAGAGAAAGGTAGTGTTCAAGCTTTTAAAGCAAAACTGATTTCTTTTTCTTACCAAGGATTCGCGGCCTGACGGTGGGGAATATTCATGAGCATTTGAATCCATGCCAGACCCATGCTGGAGAAAAGTAGTTACAGGTAAGTAACTTGTTGCTTACTGACTATGTTTTAAGTGGAGGATATCCCTCCTGCACATAACCACCAGTCATACTCTGGTGGTAAATCTGACAGACGGAATGGTGGTAATGATAATAGAGTTTGGCAGTAAAGATAGCAAGTCCTTCACATACTCATAATGAGGCCCTTAATCTGGATATTATAGCATTCTCCTCAGGCCATAACTTGGCTGAGGGTCATTACGTCAAGGGAAAGTAGCAATACATGTTATGGAGTATTGATGGTGAAGTGAAACATTTTAGATTAATACTGGGTAAAATAAATAGCCAACCGGGTTAGTAAATTAAATGTGGAATCATTTTGTAATATTGAAATAACATGGTTGTCTTCATAAATTAAGCATTTTAATTGCAAACTTGGTTGAACTGAAACACACCCGCCTAAGTGGCAAGAGAGCATCAACAGTCTTCACCAATGAGGTTGGGCTTGGAATGGTGCTTGACATGGTTATATTGCCACAGGAAGAAAGCGATCACTTTCCTGTCTGCGTGTTGTTAAATACATCTGAGGGTGTCGAGCAATTTGAGCTGAATGGCGATATGTTTGTTACTAATGGTGGCAATCGAATATGTTGGAACCCGGTAAATCTTGAGAGGGCTAAAGTCCATGCTGAAGCTGTCCTCCCCTCTTTCAAAGATAGATGGCAACATGTATCCGCGATTGATGTCACATCCATGCTTGATGACTTTTCCAATACAATGGCTGCCATAAAAACGGTCATCTTAAAAAACGTAACTACAAGACCCCTTGTGAATGCTGGAACTGCGATCAATCACCTAGTCGACGATATGATCACGTGATTCAGGCTGCGAAGAAACAACTGAGACATGACATTGCCTTATTAG
The DNA here is from genome assembly GCF_040938575.1 of Ambystoma mexicanum. Classification (NCBI taxonomy): domain Eukaryota; kingdom Metazoa; phylum Chordata; class Amphibia; order Caudata; family Ambystomatidae; genus Ambystoma; species Ambystoma mexicanum. The sequence goes on from NC_090921.1 coordinate 374,612,005, forward strand.
TGAATAGAGGAGAAAACTTGCGGTGTGTTAGTGCCATAAAGCATGATATAAAAATTCTTAAAACTAAATATTTCACTGCTGGCTGAGAAGACACCTAGTTAACAGCGAGCATGATTTGTGGATGCGCCTGGCTCATAATGCTAAAACCAACAATAACATCGGTCTATGGGCGATCGTGAGGGTGGCCCCTAGGAAAAACCACCCAATTAACAGCATCCCTGGCACTGCCATATTATGAATACCCTAGTGAACACTGATCTCCCTGATGAGGCACCCATTAACATCAACCAGAGCTGGGTTTGCAAATCCATGATCACTGACTGTGCCAAGACCTTTGCACCATTCCTGACCTCTTTCGTCAATGCCTCATTTGCCACTGGGAAAGTCCCCTCCTGCCTCAAGGAAGCCTGGGTCCACCCCTCTTAAAAAAACCCTCTTTCCACCCTACCTCCCCCAATAATTACAGGCCCATCACCACTGTCCTCTTCTTGCTGAAGATACTCGACAAAGCAGCCTACCTGCAGGTGCAGCACTTCATTGAAGAAAACAAGCTCCTAGGGCTACGCCAATCTGGTTTTCGCCCCAGGCAAGGGACAGAAACCACCTTACTTGACCTAAAGAACCAAATGGACGATGCCAGAGACCTTGGCAATCCAGCCCTACTCCTTCTCCTCGACCTCTCTGCAGCATTCGACCTTGTAGACCACGATGTCCCATGTCATCTCCTTTCCACCACGGCTAGATTCTCCCCCGATGCCACGACCTGGATCACCTCCTTCCTACAAGACAGAACCATGCAAGTATTCTAGGACCTAGCCTCCTCCTCACCCACCATCATGCTCTGTGGAGTTCCTCTCCCCCACCCTATACAACAACTTTACTTTTACTCGCCCACTCTTTCTCATCCTCGACGCTATGGGTATCTCCTACACAAACTACGCAGATTATACCCAGATCCTCCTCAGGCTCACGGGGCAACTATGACACAGACTCTGCTTTGCTTAACGACATTTACACCATCCAGGCCTAGATAGCAGCAAACGGATTGTGCCTTAACTCTGACAAGCCAGAACTCCTCCTGGTAGGTTCTCCCGACACATTAAAAAACCTCAACTCACAATTTAGCCATTTCACCATTGACTCCATCAAAATTCCTGTATCAGACTCAGTCAAAACCCTTGGAGTCTACTTGGACTCCAACCTATCTATGAACAAACAAGTCAGTGCCATCGCCTCCTCTGCAGCCTACCATGCCAAACTAATTAACGCAGCTAGTCCATTTCTCTCCAAAGAAAACTGCACCAACATAGCCAGAGCCATCACAGGCTCAAGGTTAGACTATTGCAATGTCTGCTTCCTTGGAACCTCCACCAAAAACCTGGACAGACTACAAATCATCCAGAACAATGCACTCCGCGCAGCTCAAGGCATCTCGAAAAGAGAGCACGTTACTGCCGCCAGGAAAGCAGCCCACTGGCTTCCAATAAAAGAGAGAATATTATTCAAAACCCTGACACTGACCCACAAGTGCATCTACCACTCTGCACCCGAATACCTCTCACAAAGGATTCACGCCTCCTCCTCCACAAGGCCAATTAGGACACCCTACGCCAACATGCTGTGTGTGCCTATGGTAAGAAGAATTAGAGCAGGAGGCTCCAGCTTCCCCTACCTAGCACCATCTCATTGGAATGCCCTACCTCCCACCATACGAGGCGAGGCTTCCCTCATGACCTTTCGCAAAGCCATGAAAACAGTGCTCTTCACCTGAAGTACGCCATAATCTACAACCATAATCTACCGGTTTATCACATAAATTCACCATACTTATATGTATATTATATGTATCCTAATGTATATATGCTCTTTTTCCTCAATGTATAACTGTTTCTCCCCATGTGCCCTCTCCTTGTAACTAAGCTCCCCTCAAGTAACAGTGCTTTGATGCCCAAGGGCTGCTGTGCACCATACAAATGTAATAAATACATAAATACTGCTATTTCACGTGTGATCACTAAATTGCCCACCTCCCGCACAGTGGGTCCAGATGGCACATGTAATGGCCTTCTTAAACGTTCTCCCGCCATCTGGGCAAGTGCCCTTCACACTTTGTTCGAATCGATGGGGGCTCATGGGCAGGTACCATCGTCATGGAGGGTGAGCACCATTCTCCCCATATATAAAAAAGGTTGCTGGAAAAATCCTGGGAATTATCGTATGCTGGCCATGCTGGACATACCTGCAAAACTCTTTGCAAGAGTTTTGCTAGAGGAACTGAATCAGTGGATTCAACTTAACAACATTCTTCCACCTTATCAAATGGGCTTTAGAGCCAAGTCCAGCACGCTTCAAAATCTTATCACCTTGACTACCTCCATCGACTATGCTTGGAATAGATGCCAACTGCCAGGCTATGGTGCGTGTATTGATTTTAGCACCGCCTTCGACGCGGCCATGAGGAACAGACTATGGAGGAAGCTTGTCTCCTGGAATATTCCTCATGGCCTGTTGAAGATCCAGCTACTACACACTGATACCAGCGTTAGAGTGTGATTAGATAGTGAGGGCCGTGTGTCTGATCTTTTCCAGACCCTGCGGGGTGTGAAACAGGGTTGCATCTTAGCTGCTGCCATATTTAATTTATACTTAGCTGATCTTGTCAATGTCTGTGAGCATGTTCTAACATGCTCTGTTAAGATTGGAGAATTGAATGTTGGATGGCTCTGCTGTGCTGACGACCTGTTGCTCCTTGATTACACCCCTGAAGGGCTCCAACTCAAGCTTTATGCACTTGGTAGGATGCAGAAAAAAACGGCCTCGGCATTGACATTGACAAGACGAAGATCGTTGCATTTATGGGAAAAGGCAAGAGCAAAGAAATGCAATATGGGAAAGTTGTTGTATGTGTAGAATGCTACACATATTTGGGTGTTTTAATCGATAACAAGCAGAACTGGTCCCACCAATGCATAGAAAATAAGGCCAATTGCATGCAAATTGCGCATGCTATCAGCCTCTTCATTGGCAAACCAGGCCGATGCTCTATTAAAACTATGTTATTGTTATATGCGTCCAAAATAGTGCCATGCTTGTTATATGGTGTTGAAGTATGGGGTACTAAACTCAGAACTGAGCTGATGAAATTTGAAGCCAGGATTTTGCGATTATTATAGCGCATGCCCAAATCCTTGCCCATTGAATACATCATGTTAGAATTTGACATCATGCAAATATTGGAAAGAATTGATTGTAAATTACTAATGGGGTATGAGAGGCTGACCCACCTTGATAATGGCACCATTATAGTTGATGTAATGAAAGCACATTGTGTCCTTGATGAATTTAGGTGCTTTGGTCTTCTCGGTGGCGTGTCTACCAGCCACGAGATCTGGAAGAGTGCATTTATTCTTGAAAACATGCACATCCCGCATTCCAATCCAAAAAACTGGATAAAGAAAAAGATCCATATTACTGAAAAAGATCTTATACGCCCTTGTGACCAATATCAACAGTGGTCCCTTTCTCAAATGTTGGATGGATCGCAAAGTTATGCCTAACTATATGGATGCCTATCCCAACAGGGAGCTAAATTGAGATTTACGAGTGCAGAACGCCTCTGCCGACTGTGTGGTGAGCCGGTCATTGAGTCAGCCGAACCGATCATGTGTCATTGTAACAGCCTACAGGTGATTAGAGCTAGACACTTGAAAGCATACTGCAATACATTACCTCATGACACTGCCCCCGCTATATGGAGGTTATTATTCAATGGTCATGATGTTAATCTTATGTTTCATATGATGAAGTTTTATAATGTTGTAAAGGAGATATTGAAAGAATTATCCATAGGTACCTTTCAAATCAAATTATCAACAAATTATTGTTGTGTATGTAAATGTTGAGATTATGATGCAGCACTTTATTTATAGAAGGAATTTGTATATTCCTACTTTTTTATTGTAATTTTAAACCATGTAATTATGTGTTATATATACAAAGCCAATGCTGGCTATATGTATATTAAAAATAAAAAATAATAAAATAAACAGGTTTAACATGAGCATGCATTTGGTTTTGTAAAAGCAAATGGTTCCCCTATAAAAAAGCTAAAGCATTTTCCCATGTTTTAGCCTTCTCTTTCGTGTGTTAATTGATATTCCAAAGTCATCTGGATCTTCGCTCTAGTCGCTGAGTCCTAAAGAAATCCAAAGTTGGCATCATGCTGGAGAAACCTATCAATTGAAAAACATGTATTTACTTTTGGCTTTCGTTTTCTCCATACGTGAGAGAGGACATACCCAGAATGGAGCCCTTTTCTGGCTGTCCCTCAGGATACCCAACTGCACTACACTGATGAGCTCCAACAAGGCCGTACATTGTTTGGGGTGTCTTGTGCTCCCATGCAAAAAGGGTTCTGGTCTGTAATTCCTGGCTTGAATGCTCCCATTGATAACCGGAATGACTGATTTGCATGTGGCTGGTCCCTCTTTACAATGGTGCAAGTGCATTAACATAGTATGGTATTGATATGGAGGAAATTCCTTTCATAAATGAGGGGAGTTCCTGATGCATCCCCGTCACTTCAGTGGAGAAAATGTTCGTATGTTAAAGATTCCTATGCCACGCATTGTCGCCACTTGTGTGGTTAACTTGGCGCTCTGGCTGATCTTTAAAGCAAGAGGGTAGGGGGCAAGTTAGAAGGACTCAGCTGGAAAAGGAGCAAGAGAGCTGTGATGTGCTGTTGGAAGCTTCAGTTCGGTTGACAATGTTTGCTGAGCATAGGTATGTTTTTTGTTAGCCCTCATATTGTCAGCCCTCATTTGCTGTTGTGCGTGGCTATGTGTGGCTTGTTTCATTGTGGTGTAGTGTAGTGCGTGCTGTTTGTTGTGCTGTAGAGGTTTGGTTGTTTTTAGTCAAGGTTTGAGAGGTGTATGCAGAATGATGAGTTTTTTTAGTAGGGCTGGTTAGTGCTTTATCCTACCCCGTTGGGTTTTGATTAACTGTTACACATATCCCTCCCCCTGTCGTGCATTCTGGAGCCTACACTTGCCCCATCTACGTTGTGTGCATAAGAGTGGGTCCTCAATGGGCTATATCTTCCCTCGAGTATATTTTGGTGTGCTGTAATTACCACCCGCTCGAGGTTGGGATGTGTTCCCCTGTGCCCTGTGGTCCATAGGTTCCGATCTGGCAGCTTTGCTCAACCTTTTTTATCTAAGGCTCTCTATCAGTGGTCTAAATAAGCCAGACCCATCACTGTCCCCTGTTTCCTGTTGTACCTTTACTAGGGAAGGGTACACCTAGGCCTGTTTGTCTTTCAGACTGCTCTCTTCTTCCCTGCACTTCATTCTGATTCAGCATACTCTCCAGTCTTTCGCCATTTTGTGTTCATTCCATGGTGAGTCGAAATTGTTCATTCATTTTTGTCCCATTCAGAGTGGAAGAGCTAGGATTTTAGTGTTTTGTGAATTTTAGGTAGTCATTCATAGTTCCTATTTCTCTGGGGACAGAGTTACAAAGTTTTACGACTAAGCAGGAGAATCCACCTCATTTTTTTCTCGTGTACTGTTTAGGTTCTAGGCGGATGTCATCACTGGAGTGTTCTAGTCGGCTTGTAAATGGTGATTTATTTTTGTATTAATTCTGCTCCTAGCCCGTGGATTGCTCTATGTTTTATGCACATAGTTTTGAAGGTGATTCATTTTTTGATTGGGAGCCAATGTAGCATCTTTAGTGCTGGAGTGATGTGGTCCTTTTGTGAGAGTTTGAGTCGAAGTCTGGCAGCTGCGTTCTGTATACGTTGCAGTATCTTCAGTAAATAGTCTGGCATTCCTAGGTATAAGCTGTTGGCGTAGTGTATCCTGGACATGATGAGGGAAATAATGGTCAGAGGAATGGTAGAATCTTTTTGATTGTGTTCAGATGAAAGAAGCCTTTCTTGATTATCGCATTTACTTTTGCTTCTAAGGTTAGCTCATTATTCATTAGGATTACAAGGTGGATGGTGTGGGTGTTGCTCCCAGTTCTGTGGGTCATGGGATGTACTGGTTGCATTCTTGGTAGTTGGATATAATCATGATTTCTGTCTTATCCGGGTTGAGTTTGAGGTTGTTTTTGTTTATCTATTGGTAGAGTTCTTTGATACAGTCTCTTAGCATTGTGTCCTCCCCTTATTCATTGCTGATTTTGTAGATGATTTGAGTATCATCTGCGTAGTTGTAGCAGGTGAAGCTGTATCGTTTGATGAGGTTGATTAGTGGGCCATATAGATGCTGACGAGGAGCAGGGATAATGAGGATCCTTGTCGTACTCCACAGGTGGCGTCCCGTGGTGCAGATTTATATGGTTTTATCCATATTGTTTTTGTTCTTTCAGACAAGAAAGATTTAATCCAGAGCAATGCCTTGTGGGTGATCCATATTTCTTCCAGTCTCTTGATGAGGATTTTATGGTCGACTTTGTTGAATGCTGCAGAGAGGTTTATTAGTGCTGAATTTGTGTTGCAGTCTCCATTGGTTTTTAGGTCGTCCCATATAGGGAGAAATGCTGTCTCTGTCCCTCTCATGGGTCTGAAGCCAACTTGTGCCTGATCCAGTAGTTGGTTGTTTTCTACGTATTCTGCTGTTTGTTCTCTAGTCGTTTTGCTGGATAGGGAATGTTTCAGGTCGGTCTGTTGTTTGAGAGGTATTCCACATCAGCCATTGTGTCTTTCAGGAGTGGTCTGATGTAGGCAGATGTCAATGCCTGCAGTACTCTCCCCGTCAAGAGTTTAAGGAGTTTTTCTCTTGAAATTTGGGCGGATCTGTTCAGCCTTTTCTGTGGTCTCGGGGTAGGTAGTGGAGGGTGCATGGTCTGGTTGATTGCGATACTTTTTATGATCCTGTGTATGTTGTTGATTTTATTCTTAAAGTGATCTGCAACAGTGACATATGCTTCTGTTCAGAGGGATAAAGGTGCTCAAGTAGGGTCACCAATGGCCCATCCGTGCATTGCACCTTCCCATGCACAGCCAGTAAGATAGCTCAGTGGGTTGAGCGCTCGCTGCTGAGATCCAAGTGTGATCTGCAGGTTGCAGGTTTGAATCCTGGCAAGGCCAACTCAGCCTTTCATCCTTCTGAAGTCAATAAATGAGTACCAACTTCAGTTGGGTGATATTGTACGTAAATATGTTCTGTGTAAAGCGCTTTGGCAAAAGCGTTATATAAATAACACATCATTAACATTACATGCATATAGAATACCTAGAAACAGACCTTCCTCTTGGTTTACACAAATAGGCACAGAAATAAACTATGCTTGTATTTGACAGACAATTTCAGGGGACATGTGTTAATAGGCTGTACCTTTTATCAGGACACTATTAAGAAAAAAATACACTGCAACCTTCTCAGTTGCAAATTCGATGTCCAAACACTCCACAGAAACCTGGCTAGATGAAAGCTACAAGTCACACTACACAGCTGTCGACTCAACAAATGTTTTTGTCATTGCATAGTTTTTGTGAAGGCATCCGTGTGTTATTGCATCCGCGGGGATTTCTTATCTTGTTTATGATGTTGAATAGTTCTTTCTGAGTGTTGGTGGCTTTTGTGATCCAGTCGTCTTAGTATTTCTTTTTCTCTTTAAGGATTTCCTTTTTGTACGCTCTAATTTGTTTTTGATAAATTATTCTTTTGGCCTGGTTATAGTTTTTCCTACATTCTTGTTCTAGGTTCCGGTTTGTTTTTTTCATTGTGTTGAGGTGGGGCGTGAATCATCTCCCCACTGCTTTCTTTTGTGATTGGATGAGCGTTTTCTCCGGGGTGATGCTGTCATTTGTTTTGGCTATCCATTTCTGGATTAGGCCTACTTTTTTGTCTGGTACAGTTGCTTCCAAGATTGCAATAAATGGTTTTGAGGATTCTAATTGTTCTTCCAAGCTGCTGTTTTTGACAGTATTCAAATTTCTTTTTCAGATCGGGGGTGCACTTTAGGGACTGTTTGGAGGGTTTGGATGGAAGTTGTATCACAAACGGTATAATGAGGTGGTCACTCCATATTATTTGTGGTGAAGTTGAGATCAGTTTTTTGTTGGCAAAGATTGCATCAAGAATGTGTCCTGGTCAGTGTGTTGCTACTTTCACCATCTGTCACAGTCTCATTGTCCCAAACTGCTTAGTTTGTGTTTTCTGCGAGTTTGCATTTTCTTCATCGAACCATATGTTGAAATCCCAGAGGATGATAAGGTGATCATGTTTGATAGTCAGGTTTGTGACAACTTCTATGAAGTTTGCGTCATAGGTCTGTGGTCAATAGATGAGTATGAATGTGAGGTTTGTTTGTGGATTCGATGTCAGGTGAAGGATGAGTGATTTGCAGTTTGCGATGTTCAGCAGGTCAGTTGGTTTTATTTTTAGGTGTTCTTTGTAGGCTGCTACAAGTCCTCCTCATAGATTTTCTTTTTTGTTTACATGTATACATTTGTCGAGTCGACAGCTGTGTAGTGTGACTTGTAACTTTCATCTAGCCAGGTTTCTGTGGAGTGTTTGGACATCGAATTTGCAACTGAGAAGGTTGCAGTGTATTTTTTTCTTAATAGTGTCCTGATAAAAGGTACAGCCTATTAACACATGTCCCCTGAAATTGTCTGTCAAATATAAGCATAGTTTATTTCTGTGCCTATTTGTGTAAACCAAGAGGAAGGTCTGTTTCTAGGTATTCTATATGCATGTAATGTTAATGATGTGTTATTTATATAACGCTTTTGCCAAAGCGCTTTACACAGAACATATTTACGTACAATATCACCCAACTGAAGTTGGTACTCATTTATTGACTTCAGAAGGATGAAAGGCTGAGTTGGCCTTGCCAGGATTCAAACCTGCAACCTGCAGATCACACTTGGATCTCAGCAGCGAGCGCTCAACCCACTGAGCTATCTTACTGGCTGTGCATGGGAAGGTGCAATGCACGGATGGGCCATTGGTGACCCTACTTGAGCACCTTTATCCCTCTGAACAGAAGCATATGTCACTGTTTGCATTGCATATGCATTTTCTTCCCTTTCACGGGGCTGTAACACATTACAAATCAAATCTTCATTGTGTCAGGGATCAAACTGACGATTTGTTGACCAGGAGATAAAAGCAGCCCCTGGGTATCCAGCATCACATAGTTCACAGGATCTACTGCTGGGGAATTTTGAGCTAGTATATAGCGAGTTCCAAATGTAACTTTCACGCGAGAGGCAAACTATGGACGTATGCCCTTCTATATATGACCTATTATGGTTTTAATGTCTTCTAAATATGTCCTTTGACACATTCCCAAACACCCAGAGTTAATGTCACTAAGATATCTTTCTGTGGCACAATGAGTCAAAGGTAACTCCCGCTAGCTGTCGGTTTCAAGTTACCCAGGTTCTTCTAGGTTACAAGCAGGAACTAAATAGCTCCCAGCTCATGACAATTTTGAACCCTTTTGTGTACAAGGGGTAAAAGACAGGTATGCAGTAAAATGCTTCCCACCGCATCCAATGGCCCCATGGATGAAGATAATATATATATAATGGCTCACTTGTTACAAATATTTAGATGGCACGCTGTATACAAAATGACCGCTGAGGAACAGTCCAGCTCCACCCTCTGCAACTCAGTTATACAAATGTTAATGTTAAAGGTATTTGCACCGCACACCGTCATCAACGGAATTGGTCATCAGGCGCTCGGGCCGATCTGCAAACAAGAAGGCAGGGTGGGTTAGTCGGGTGAAGAGGGAATAGGAAAGTGAGAAAAGTGGTGTGCTGTTGGCAGCTTCAGTTTGGTTTTCACAGAGCGCTGAGCTATGGTGTGAATATAGGATCAATGAGAGACATTGTGTGCTATTGGTGCGATTTATGTGTTGTTTGTTTTTGCAGTGTGGCAAAGTGCGTGCGGTTTGCTGAGTGAGAAGATGGTTGTGTCGTTTTTCGTGTGAGTTAGGTATGCAGAGGATATATGCCCTCGCTTTCTAGATGTGATGCATTCTAATTTGCAAGTTCTTTCTGGATGTGGTGCGTGGATATCTCCACATTTCTGTCTAGATGCAGCACTGGCTAATATTCACAGTCCTGTCTAGATCTGACGCAAGCTAATATTCCCAATTCTATCTAAATGTGGCACTGGTTAACATTCACAATCCTGTCTAGATGTGACACAGGCCACTATTCACAATTCTCTCAGAATGTGGCACTGGCAAAATTCACAGTCCTGTCTAGATGTGGCAATGGCTAATATTCACAATCCTGCCTAGATGTGACACAGGCTATTCAGAGTTCTCTCTAAATGTGGCAATGGCTAATATTCACAATACTGCCAAGATGCGACGCAGGCTATTCACAGTTCTCTCCAAATGTGGCAGTGGCTAACATTCACAATCCTGTCTAGAAGTGACACAGGCTAATATTCACAATCCTGCCTAGATGTGACACAGGCTATTCACAGTGCTCCCTAAATGTGACTCTGGCTAACATTCACAATCCTGTCTGGAAGTGATGCAGGTCAATATTCACAATCCAGCCCAGGTGTGACCCAGGCACAGTTCTCTCTAAATGTGGCACTGGCTAACATTCACAATCCTGTCTAGATGTGGCAATGGCTAATCTTCACAATCCTGTCTAGATGTGATGCAAGCTAATATTCACAGTCCTGCGTAGATGTGATGCACGCTAATATCCAGATGCTATCTAAATGTGGCATTGGCTAGCATTCACAATCCTGTATAGAAGCGATGCAAGCAAACCTTTACAATGTGACACAAGCTAATATTCACAGTTCTCTCTAAATGTGTTACTGGCTAATATTCCCAATCCTGCCTAGATGTGAAACAGGCTATTCACAGTTCTCTCAAGTTGTTAAGCTGGCTAGTATTAATATCCTGGTCTGCTATCCTCTGAGGGAAGATTGAGTGGCAGGGCTTCTGAAGTACAGTGATTGCTCTACTCCCCACCCAGGCCACACCTACCTTAATGGTTGCTGTTGGCTGACAGCTGGGTGCTGGCCTGCTCTGCTGACACCTGCAGACATAGTTTGGAGCCGCCAATGTGGGAGCTGCCCTTTGCCTTGGGACCCTTAGCTGCCTGGGCTGCACGGGCAGAGGGCTGCCCTGGGAAGGTGAGTTAAGAGTGGCATTTGGACCAATCAGAGGAGGGGAGGGGGGCGGGATGGGAGGTGGGAGTAGAAAGGGAAATGGGGAAGTGAGTCCGGGCAGAGGGAAGGTGGTGCCGATGGTGCAATTGGGGGATGGGGGGTCTTAAAAGAATGCAACCCTTGATGTTATCAAGTCCCAGGAGGGCCTGAAATCACTTGGAGTACCAGGAAAAATAGCTTTCTGGGGGGGTAGACTGAGGCACAAAGCCCGGCAAACACAATCCAAAGGACCAACCAAGGGAGGGGGAAGAGAAACCGGGCAGAGGGAAGGGGTGCTGTGGGTGCAATCAGGAGATGGGGAGGTCTTAAAAGAATGCAACCCTCAATGGTATCAAGGCCCAGGAGGGCCTGAACTCACCTGCAGTGCCAGGATAAAATGGCTTGCAGGGCGGATGGGAAGACTGAGGCACAAAACCCGTCAAACACAATCCAAAGTCCCAATCAAGGGAGGGAGGCGGGAGTGGGGAGGGAAACAGTAAAAAAAAGTGAGACTGGGGAGAGGGAAGGGTTGCTGAGGGTGCAATCGGGGGATAGTTTTTTTTAAAAGAATGCAACCCTCGATGTTATCAAGGCCCAGAAGCGCCTAAACTCACCTGCAGTGCTTGCAAGGGGGAAGACCGAGGCACAAGGCCCGGCAAACACAATCCAAAGGACCAATCAAGGGAGATGGGTGGGATGGGAGGCGGGATTGGGGAGGGAACCAGGTAAGTGAGACCGGGGAGAGGGGAGGGGTGCCGATGGGGCAATCGGGGGCTGGGGGTCTGAAAAGAATGCAACCCTCGATATTATCAAGGCCCAGGAGGGATGACAATGAACACCCTAAAACTCACCCAAACAAAACTGAAGTGATGATAGCTTCGCCTCTGCCATTCCCAGAAACACCTCTTCCATATCCTTTGGGAAATGGTGAAACTGTCCTAACACATCTGAAGTGATCAAGCTCAGCATACCAACAGACAGCGGCCTCACGCTGGAACCACTGAACAGTGCAATCGTGCTTTCACCATTTATGCACAGTCAGTTGAAATATGCCCTGCTTCAGTGTTCCACACAGAATGCTGCCCATCATATAATCGACGTTGCGGAGATCATTTATCCGGAGTGCCTCACTAATGAATACAGCCGATCCAAAATACAGCAGTGGGCTATTACTCCGACCCAACAGGAGGGGAAACGCCACCAGCTGCGAGAGCATTACACAGGCTACCAGTTAAAACAAGAATCCACTTTAAGGCACTCTGCCGCGCCCACAGATACCCCAACCTCAAGTAGCAGAATGTAGCTGCAGCAAAGTCTTCTGTTATCAGACGACTGGAGAGATGAGATCCAGGAACCGGTGCCAGTAGAAGCAAGGAGGCTCTGCCTCGGTGCCGGTAGAAGCAAGGAGGCTCTGCACCGGTGCCGGTAGAAGCAAGGAGGCTCTGCACCGGTGGCTCTGCATCGGTGCCGGTAGAAGCAAGGAGGCTCTGCACCGGTGCCGGTAGAAGCAAGGAGGCTCTGCACCGGTGCCGGTAGAAGCAAGGAGGCTCTGCACCGGTGCCGGTAGAAGCAAGGAGGCTCTGCACCGGTGGCTCTGCATCGGTGCCGGTAGAAGCAAGGAGGCTCTGCCTTTTCCAGTATGCTGGCCACAGTCCGAAATACGCACTTTATAGGGCCATCTGAAATTCAGGACACATCTATAAACTTTGTTTTTTAAAACCCAAAATCAACAATAATCAGTCAACTCTCAACAAGCAGCAGAATCAGCCCGTCTCCCACCCACAGACAGTGCAAGGGACTGCCCTGCTGGCTCCCTCACACCCGTTTCAAAACCAACCACGGCACTCGGTAACCATACGAATGGCTAGACTGCAAACTCATTTAAAATTCACGAAGATTTGCTCAAAGGCATCGCCAGCTCGTTCCCAGTTTTAGATCCTGTGCATCGCGGTAGGTGCACATTTGCGATGCTCGTCCCCTGATTTGCTCCACTCCGATTCTTTGAGAATGGGTCTCACTTACCGGCCAAACTATCAGGTTGCTATATGGCAATTCATGCTGTATTCCTTCCGCTTCTAATCGCTATAATAGGTGTTAATAATTGTACTGCATTTAGTGTACTTCGGAGGGATTAAAGGCCGAGTCGTATCAACGCTTGCGAAGTTCAGAATGGCTCCATGTCTGAGACGAGCGCTTAACGCATGCTGTCCTCGCGGACTGAAGGGCGTCCTTGTAGCTATTGTGCATTAATTTTGCCCTCGAAAACGAGGCCTGCGTACAGCGGAAGCAACGAATGCGGCTGACGCTGGCGATATTTTAGTTGCCGCTTCCATTGGACAAAGGAATGTGGGAATTATGAATAACCACTCGAGTAATGTCCCTGGTCTTTCCATTAGCGAGATTTTGAAGAGCTTGGTTCAGGGTCCCCTTATATGCCTGGATACCCAGGACCTTACAATATCGTGTATGGGAACCCGCGTGAAACACACCCCAGCGCTCTCTGGGAGTTCAGCGCGCCTCACGGGCCCCATCTGTTGGACTCCTGTTTACAGCAGTGCCAAGGTCAGGCACCGGGAGAGGGTAGGGCTGCAGGTATTTGCATGGCTCTGTCCTTGCCTCCCTGGCTGGAAGCGTGCCGGATGAAAGCACGAACAACAGGGCTCTCTGCTCTGGGCTGGTCCATGACGCCATCTGCTTTGCACAGCATTAAGAACATGGAGGACGTTGGTAGCACGCGGCGTGTTTTAGTATCAGCCATTGGACGCCAATCCACATTTCCAGAGGGTCTGCAGTGAGGTTTTCTACACCCGTTGCTCTTTGTGCACTGGATCTTATCACCTAAGTCATCAGTAAAGGGAAAGGCAGAGGGTCTGCTATGTCCAGCCTCTTCTAGGCGCCTTTCTGGACGGGATCTGGTGATTCAATCAATACAATGCATCGACTGCAAAAGCCTTGAAAAAATGATAGGTAAAGGTTATTTTTTTATTAAAATGGGTTTTAAGGGGTAAAAAAACAGTGGTTGTGGGCCCCATTAAGAAAAATGGAAAAAAAGGATTTTTTTCGATGCATTTTTTTTGAGGCTTTTGCATTCGATGCTTTTGCATTCAATGCTATCACTATAAACTTTTTGGATTTGTAGATGATTAGTGAGCAGGGGCAGAGCCAGCCTCAAAATTTTGGGGGGCCGGATGGCAGTTTTGAAAACTGTAAGTGAGACGGGACGTTAAACCTATTGCTCTATTGACCCCTCCACCTCCCCCGTCCTTCCGCCCTCTCCCCAAACCCAGGAGGGTGAGTAGATTTTACGCCTTCCTTTGGCCCATTAGATCCATCTTTCACCCCAATTCACCAGAGGTGTAGCCACGATTGCGTAACAAGTGGGGTCTGGAGCTAATGTAGCAGGGCTCACACTTAGAAGAGCCCGCAGAAGAGAAGGAAGGGGACTTGTTCTGCCCCCAGCCAAATGCACAGGAGAGACAGACAGTAGTGAGAGAGGGCGATCCATTCAGGGGGGTGGGGCGGTTGGCCCCTTTAGAAAAGTTTTAAAATAATGGGATAAAATAGTGCATTTTACAGGGCACTTTCTGTGAAAAATTAGGTAAATAACCACACAGTTTACAATCAGTTTTGTAGGGTAAGACATAAAAAGTACATTAGATGCCAAGTCATCAACAATGCACAGGAGGAGCATTTTCAGACAGATTTTCATAATGCCTTTGCCCACTATATGCCAGCACTCTGCGAGGGTAAAAAACATTTTCATATTGATTGTACTCGCACATGTCCATTCTGGTGCACCTATATATGCCACTATTCCCACATAGGAAAATACTCATGTCTGCTTTGTCCATAATGCCAGTAATAATACTATAACAAAGCATGTTTATGCTGGCTCTCCCAATACATGCCAGTATCCCCAAGTAAGAACATAATCCGGTTGCCTTTGACTTAATGCCAATGAAAAAAGCCAAGACACAGTAAGAAAATATATCCTTGCTGGCTACACAAATCCCCCACACCCCTATAAAGAACACTCATCATGTTGTGTTTGCTCCCTAAAGGCAGTAAAAAATGTTATGCCACAGTAAAAAAAAACATTGCCTTGCAGGCTGTCCGAATGCCCCCACCCCAATGTAAGAATACTTATGGTGCCTTTGGCCTTCACACCAGTAATAAACTGCAATGCCACAGTAAGAAAACATGTTCTTACTGGTTAGCCGGTTAAGTTAGCTCAGCGGGCTGAGCGCATGCTGTTGTAATCAGAGTGTGATTTGCAGGTTCAAATCCTGGCAAGGCCACCTCCCTGATCTCTACCCTCCTCTACGGACCTTGTACTATTTATTATGTTGCTTTTGCACCTGGTTACCTCTCTCTTACTCTGTAATGTACTGTGCTTTCCCTGCTCGCCACGTTGTACCAGCGCTGTGATACTTACGGGTTTGGGCACTGTCAATAAATGCAATACATAAATAAATAAAGCTCATTAAATGAGTACAACCTTCGGCTGGGTGATGTATTTTATGTAAATATGTTCTCTGTACAGTGTTTTGGCAAAAGCGCTATATGAATAGCATATCATTACACAAATCCCTCATACAAGAAAACTTAGGTTGCACTCATTTTATATTCCCCCCCCCCATGTAAGAATATTTATGGTGCCTTGACCTTAACACCGTTTAAATAAAAAGCCAAGTCAAAATAAGGCTTCAAAATAAGGCTTCTCAGAAAATGCATGTCTGAAAGGATCAGCAAAGATCCAAAGCTCTTAAGTTTGAGACGGAGGCAGACCCTTTTGTAGCATACTTTGGAGCAAAGAACTGTTGGAATCACCTGATTGTTCGAGATTGTGGTATCTACCAAACTGGGGTCCTCTGGGTCCTTCCACTTCTGTAACCAATTGATGTGTCATTGTGACTAAATGACTACTGATCTGCAGGAGGACAGTGATGAGTAGTGGTTTCTAAACTCCCCCTTAGCCCCGCACTAGTAGTAAACCAGAATGCTGCCAATCAAAATGGTGAAACAGGCACAGCATGAATGCTACACCTCCTAAACCCCTTTATGGTAACATGGCTTATGGGTAGGCAATACTCTTCCAGAGCCGTGTGAGGCAAAAATGAAGCATCAAAACAGCAATAGCACTTTCATACCAAAATAATAGAAATGGCAGATCAAGTTTATATAAAAATTAGTAGTGCTTAATTAAACTAAAAATACAAACATTCAATAAAAAAAAACACTAGCATCCACTGCAAAACAAATTAAACACGATTTGTAGAGATTTTGATGAAAGGACACTATGGGTATGAAGACAGGGGTATGTACGCAACTGACTTTCTAGCAAAGGTTAAGATCAACTGTATGTATCTTAAAAAGTTATAGAATGGGGTCTTAATTGTAACTAGGAGCCACTGTGGTATATGTTCAAATCATCTTCTGGGGTCTGGACAAGGTCAAGCCAGGCTCCTGGGGCCTTTCTCTGGGGTTCAGTTGGTTTTGAGTCAAAGTGATGGGAGGAAAACACGGTGCACTTCAAGCAGCAACTGATTCTACACTTTAAGGAAGCTTGGAGAAATGTGATGCGTAGGTCCTTATGGTCTAACCGCAGCAGCTTGCAATGTGACGCAACTTGTTCCGATGACACAGTGCTGTTCGACAGCTATAATGTGAGTGAACACACTGGAGAACAGGCAGCCAAGTTGAGTCAATGGCTCAAAATGGTTCGAGAAGCGTAGAATGTCAAAGGCAGTTCCATAGCAGTCGAGTTGGCTCAAAAGCGGTTAAAGGTGGTAAAAACAGCTCATGGCAGTCCCTTGCCATTATGGATTGCTGTGGGGCCCTATCCATGGTCTCAGGTGATAGGTAAGTCCTTCATCTGCCCTTACTAGTCAGGAAGTTGCCAGAGATCGCTTGCAGATGCCCATTTGAAGTGGGCAGAATTGTGGGAAGAAGCATTTCCACAGCAGGTCACTCCAAATGTTCTGCTGAAATGGTTGGTGGGAAAGGTCTTGCTCCTGCCATTGAAATCCTTTTTTCACCCAATGGTACGGGACTTTGGGCAGACGGATACCACATTAAGGTTCCAGTGAAGAGCCTCTTCTTGAGTCCAAAGATGATAACATTAAGGAGCGGTTCTCACCCCTTAGATTGTCCTTTTGCGGAATCAGGCAGCAGAGTCTTTGGGTATGACTCATTGTATGCTGTTTTGCTGATTTCCGGACCTGTGAACATGTTGAGAGGCTCCCAGTCCTCTTTCTTTGTCGGACCATTCAAAAGCTGCAAAACACTGCGGAGTGGCCGCTGAGTCAGGCAGCAGAGTCTTTAGGTCTTCGGACTCTGCAGCCTCCTGGCAAAGCGCTGTGTTGATGTGTAGTTAGGACATCTTTACCAGCCTCAGGATTTACAGCATTCGTAACACTGAGAACCTCGAGGAGTTGGGTAGCAGAGCATTTGGAGCACACAGTGCTATATAAGGACGGTAAGACTAAAACTTGGGGCGAGGACCCCCCGATTCAGAGTTGAGATTGTGTAGCGCCTGAGACTTCGTAGGAGGGTGTAAGACTGTCTACTTTAATGCGGCATTACTGCAAGCCTTCATATCTCCTAGAAGCTGTGGCCATCAGTAACGTAGTAGTTACATAGAACAGCACAGGAGTATTTCACGATACGAGAGCCCGGTTTGTAACAGGGACAGATTAACATCTAAAACAGGATTTACCTCTCGAAACAGCGGGAAGAGCGGGGCACGGGAGCATTTGACAGGTACCAGCTGAAATGAAACTCCAGAGCACCATGCTCATGGACGATGCAGGGGCCCCAGAATGGGATGGCTCCTTTATAGAAACATCAGGCAGCCCAGTGACTGGAGTTTCAGAAAGTACTCCAAGATCTGTACCAGACTGTACTTCTGGAGCTGTGCCCCATGTGACACTGGTGCAAGTCCATGCAGAACATACTCACTTATTGTCTAGCCCTGGGCGGGCTGACCAAGAGGAAACCTCCTCTATAAGTCAAGCATGGAAACAGGGCTTGGAATACACAGTCAACACCAAGAAAATTCAGAAGAGGATAGATGAACATTTCCCCAGGAAAAGAAGCAAGAGCATGAATAAACTAGCAGTGGAATATCCAATGGTGGTAATATAAGGAAGTCCCAGGATTTGGAGCTGGAGTCAAGCCCTGACCCCCAAGGGGCTATGGTAAAGGGGGAAGGGAGAGAGGTGCAATTGGAAGAAGGGGACATTCTGCTGGGGTCAGGAGAGATCTTGGTGAGTGCACAAACAAATTAATCTACACTCATGGCCCTGAGCTTTGTTCTAAACTCCTTGGTCTCAGTTTTTGAACTTTTAAAAACAGAGGTACAAGTACAAGCGGGGTTATTGCTGGCGAACGAAAGAAACTTCGAGCTGTGAGTCCTCCTTGGTTGGGATCAGTAATATGATCCATGCAGTGGTGATTCCTTTATTACAAGAAGCCCGGCTGGAATCAACCAAACAAGGGTT
Organism: Ambystoma mexicanum; assembly: GCF_040938575.1. NCBI lineage: Eukaryota > Metazoa > Chordata > Amphibia > Caudata > Ambystomatidae > Ambystoma > Ambystoma mexicanum. Next base: position 374,630,651 of record NC_090921.1, read on the forward strand.
GGACCTCTCAGCAATACAACAAGCTTTGTACGCAAAGAAGACGGAGGAAGAAGACCTCTTCCGCCAGGTGCAGGATCTGTTAATCCAACTGAAACTTCCATCTGGACTGGCTACAAAAGAAGGGGAGGTGGGGGAGGAGGAAACACATCAAACTTTTGATGAAACTCCCCTCTCCTAGTGAGTACTGGAGGAATTCCGGAGACTGGCCAATGTGGTAGAGGGGGTAGAAGACGTAGTCCCAGCCCCCATACAGTCCATATCAGAGTGTAACACCCAGGACCCTGAAGAAGGCACATCAAATTGGACTAAAGCAGAACATCATCTATCAAGAGGGCAAAGGAGAGCACAAAAGAAGGAAAATAGGCAGTGGAAACTGAAAGCTCCCCTTGATATAAACAGAAATGAGGGTAAAAAAAGCAAGAAGTTGGCTAAGGGAAAACTCAAAAAAGCAGAAACAAATGCCTTCATTAAATATTTATCGAGACCAGCATGTGAAGACCCCGCAGGGGGAATGGAATCTACCAACCTAACTGTGCTATTGAGGAAGAAAAGGAATAAAAATACATTGATTAAGAGTACACAAGAGGAAACGAAAAGAAGTAAAACAAAATGCGAGAAATTAGAGCCCCAAGAAGCTGCACAGAAAGTGATGGAAGCCACAAATGTAAGTGTGGGGTTACAAACGGATTTCCCGGGGGGGGATTCGGGTACAAATGTGGAGTCAGTGAGCAATAACATCAAGAAAGGGGCAAGCAGCTCGAGTGGGGTACTTGAAAAAAATAACAACTCAGTGAGTCGGCAAGTGCTGGGTGCGGCAGGGCCGCCATGGGCTCCCATCTTTATGAAGAACAAAAAATCTGCACTCACTGATGTAGGAATGCAGAACGCCTGCCTGAGATTAGCCCCCATCTTCCTAAAACACCAAGATAAGGCCCCAGACCAAATAATCTTCATTGATGAAATAAGAATTGGGGCAGGAAAACAGACAACAATTAACACACATCTTGTGGGAGATGGAAACCTGGGGATTAAAGCAGCTCTGTGTGAAGACATCGGGGGAGTACCGCAAGACTCTCAGAAGACACAGAGCCCCCCGAAGGGTAATGACAATGGAATCTCTGACTTTGCTGTACTTAAAATGTGGTTATCATTGGTTACAAGGAAACCTTGTTGTAAATCTCTATGTAGAAATGTTCTTCTGTTCTTCTTCAACAAAGTGCCTAGTCTATATCTGTTTGCTTCAAGGCATATAGAATATGTACGGTTTCTGGATATTCATGACAGTTATAGGGTAGAAATTGGGCTAATCTCAAGGAAAGCTTAGGAAGCGATCCTAGGAGCATCGAAAGATCTAGAGAAAATTGATCTCTGGATCACTCAAAGAACACTGGTAAAAACAAACAAAGAGTTGCAACCAACCAAGGGTCATTCATATAAGTTGAATTCCGGAGTTGAGGAGTGATTGAAAGGAGAGCGTCCCACAGAAAGGCGCAAGGACTCTGGCGGGAATCTGCAGAGCAAAGCGCTTACGTTCCTCCTTCTTACTCTTTAGTAAGAATGAATTACGCCTGACCAGTTGGAATACATGGGGCCCTAAAACCTTTACATAAAAAAAATTAAGAGAGCTGCTATTTGGGAATTCTGACATAATGATCCTCCAGGAGACTTGCCTTGTTAATGATATAGTAATAGAGAGCTTCACAATCTTTATCCTTCCAGCCATCCAGAAAGCAAGAGGCAGGCCATCGGGGGGCTTATTGATGGCTCTTAGAAATTCATTAACCAGAGGAATCTCCCTCATTTACAATAACAAAATAGGCATTCAAGCCTGTAAAGTGAGCAAAAGAAGTGACAAGCCCGTTTTCCAGATAATTATTATAAATGTCTATTGGAACCCGGCGGGGGTTAAATTACATGATTTCTTGGTAACTCTATCGCTATTGTTTGAAAAGATTAAACTTCTGTATGGGGGGGTGCACATAATCCTCGCTGGAGATCGGAACACCCAATGGGCCTCATTACACGGATGGCGGTAAGGATTTACCGGTACCGGTAAAATACCGGTACCGGTAAATCCTTACCGCCTTACTACGAGGTCCCTTTGCGGGTTGGGGGATTTAACGCCTGCTTTTTGCAGGCATTAAAAACCAACCCGCAAAGGGACCCAGGGAGCTAATTATGGTACCGCAATTTGCGGTACCGTAATTAGCGCCTTCCCCATTCCCATTATGCCCTATGGGGCAAAAATGGGAATGGGGAAGGGCAATGGTGGAAGGGGGAATTACCGCCCCGCCAACCTTGGAATGGGGCGGTAATTCCCCTTTCTGCCAAGGCGGTGCCGGTATTTTACCAGCATGAACCATGGCGCTAATAGCGCCATGGTTCTCCGCCGTCCGTGTAATAAGGCCCAATGTGTATCTCTTACCCAGGAGAAGAAAAAAAAAGGTTGAACACACAGAGAATCTCTAAAACGGGTAAAAATTGGGTAGATTTCATGGCTGCCTGGGACTGAAGATGTCTAATGGGTCTACAGTGGAGGACATTCCACTGGCCCCAACGTGGTACTGTGGGAAGTCTGCATTGACTTTAGACTATCAGGAGCTCTACTTTCACAAAGTGCATCATTGTCCATCAAACCGGGAGAAGGCAGCAATCATTCCCAGCTCGAGTTAGTCCTCTCAGACATAAATATCCAGATAATCACCCACAGGCATTAATGTTCAAAAAGGGAAGAGCTCAGGTTGCCAAATAAAGAGCGGGGGGAGCATTATTGAAGGAAAATCTATCAAATGTTGCAGAAGACATCCAACAAAAAAACTGCAACCCTGAAAGATTTGTAAAGTTTGTGTGGTCAGTCCTCCCACCAATTGTGGGAGGCGGGAGTAGATGAAAGACACACTGCTATGTGTTTGATCAGGTTACCTGGGTGCGCAAACACTTTTAGCGAAGCAACTGAGAAAATTGAGGAGTCAAAAACCAGACCAAGAGGCACTGAAGAAAGAGTCGAGGCTCTTAAAATTAGAATATAAAAACTGGTCGGTGGGGAGACGGATGTTGCGTTTGCAGCAGGACGGAGAACAAATGTTACAAATTGTCTGCAAAAAGAACTCCAGGAATTTCTGGGTGGTTCTACAAAAACTAGAGAAAAACCATAACAGTAGCCAATGTAATTTAGTGCTGGAATCAAGATGGATAAACTACCTATCCAATCACTTTAAAAATAGTGCTAAATCTGCAGACAGTCAAGGTGAAGGTGTCCTTTGGTCCTTGCCATTTGAAGAACAGGACCTAGTAGATTTGATCACTCTCTCTTCTACCTCAAAGGCAGCGTGACCAAATGGTCATATATATCAAACACTCAAAAATAACGTATCTTGTGGTCAAAAATGCTGAACTGGCTGCTCAAAGAAATCCTGGAGGGCCAAACTTTCCCAAAATCATGGAAAACTTCCACCATTATTCCCTTGTTCAAGGGGGGCGATCGTACACATCCGGCAAACTATCGCCCAATCGCTCTCCAGGACATCAAGAGTAAAATATTTATGAAGCTCTTGCTGAGCGAACTGGAAAAATGGGCGGCTAGTGCACAAATTCTCCCAAAGGTGCAAACAGGGCTCAGTAAGGGACACTCAACATCTGTGAATGGGTTGGCTATTAACATCATGAGCGAGAATTCCACTATATGGGGCATGGGTAGATTTCTCTAAGGCATTCGATTTAGTCATCAGGGAACGCCTCTGGAGTAAACTCAGAAAATGGGGCCTACCCGAGGGGCTCCTTGCAATATTAATCGAGCTGCATAAAAACACCACCCTCAGAGTGAGGCTCAATGAGGAAGGCAATCTGTCAGAACCAATCAAAGTGGAGAGGGGAGTTAGACAGGGTTTCCTGGGGGCTCCATTATTCTTCAATTTATACCTGGCAGACATGGGGATGTCGCTGGAATCATCGGCGTTGGTCAGTCCAGCAATCAATGGGTTAAAGATATGCTGGCTGGCCTACCCGATGATATTGTGCTACTAGATTGGACAGAGGTTGGGGTCCACCACCTACTCAATAAGCTGGGAGAATACACCAAGGGAAATGGTCTTTCCATCAACCCATTAAAATCTATGATAGTTGTTCTAAGACACCAATGTAAAAGAGTGGCGTTCTCTCAGTGGACCCTTGAGGGTCAGGTGATCCCCAGAGTGGAAGAAGTTTTGCATCTGGGCTATGTGATCTACGCATTTCATTCAGTGCTGAAGAGGGAGGCGGATGTGCAGGGAAAAATCCTACAGCTTATCCCACAAATGAAGAAGGTGTTGGCCAAATTCTCCCTTCTTCCTCTAATTAAATATTACACGGCTAAAGTAATCCCAATAATTCTTTATGGTTGGAAGCGAAACCCCTGCTCTGGAACACAAATTGGCAAAGACTAGAAGGTTCATTGTGGAAGAAAGTCTTAGGACTCCCAATGAGCCTATCTATGTCAGGTTTGAGATTTGAGCTGGGTTTACGATTGTTAAGAGTTTCAGCAGAACGGCAATTGGCTTCCCTTTATCGGTTAATTATAAAAGCGCATGAAGGCACGCTGTATGCAGATATTGGTGCATGGCTAAACCAATCGAAATCTAATATGCTGTCTGACTTGGAACTAAAAGTCAGGGAGTCACTCATCAAAGCAGACACCGATGTAGAGACTCTTATATGCAACCCATTGAAGGCAAAAACATCTTTGGAGGTGATGAACTGGATCACAGCGATTGATCATATGTGGTCCATAACACCAGCGGCGTTGCTAGGGGGGGGCGAGGGGGCTACAGCCCTGGGCCTTTTGGTTGTAACCCCAGATAGAAGCTCAGGAGCTACAACCAAAAGACTAGCTAGCCCCGAGTCTCGCCAGTCCCGACATTAGCGGACCATTTCCAGACCTGCATAACACCCATAAATTCAATCCTGAAAGTAGAAAAGCAAGTGTGGGCCTCACCAAAATACCTTATTAAGTTCCCATATTGGAAGATCAGGAACACTTTCCTCAGAATCCGCCTAAATGTTTTGCACACGGGAGAGGGGGCGGGGAGAGTTGACCACCATACTGTGTAATGTATGTATGTAAAAACCCAGAAAATCAATCATTGAAACACATTCTGATGGCCTGCCAGAGATTCCCTCTTCATGAGATTTGTAATCAGTGAAGAGACTGATAACTGGGCAAGACACAGTGTTGACAATCGCTGTAGTACAGGTGTTGGAAAGATGTAACATCATACCCCCAAACGGGTGCAAATTTGTTAACTGAAAACAGGGGTAAGAATAGGATGAAGGTTAGTTCTGTCAATTGAGATCACACATTGGTGGCAAATCTGTACCAGAACATGATTCTGCTCGATCATTGCTGAAAGGGTCATGTGAAGTGAATGTCTAAGAATACAGCCTACTAGGACCTGGATCGTTACTAGAAGTAATGTTTCACTGGTCTGGATGCTGGGTTCCCTCTCTCTATTATCATTCAATATTGTATATGCTCAGAGTGGGACTCCATATTTGTCTTTTTATTCATGAACTCTTTCGTCTTTCCTCTCTGTTTGTTGGTTAGTCTTTATTTTATTTTTATTATGTTCAGTATTGCGAGGGTTGTTTATCAAATTAAGATGAAATTGTTTAGTGTTTTCTTTCTTCTTTTATTGTCTTTTATTATATTCTATATTCTTTTTGTCAAAAGTTTTGTGAACCAAATACAAATAAAATAATTAAAAAATAAATAAATAAAAAGATTGTCCTTTTGCCATAGCGATTTGGTCCATTTCAAGCCTGCTGTAAGGGGACAATCTCAGCTGTTGTAACAAGCGCTTTGCCTCCTGATGTCGGCTCCCAAAGTGCTTTGTCTCCAGGAAGTTGGAGGGGGCACAGGAAGGAGTGAGGCCTAAACAATTCCAAGATGGTGGGACCCTTCTTCTGGGGTCAAAACCTTTCGCTAAGCTTCACTATACTCCCCAGTACCCTTTTGTCATGTCTTCCTAATGACAGTGACTGCAATATTTATCCCCTGGTTTCATATCCCTATTGTGCTGGCAGAGCCTCCTTTGAAGCACAGTCTCTCACCCTTCCAGCTTGGGATATGTCCTGTTCCTCTGCTAAGGAGTCAAGCCCTCCCAGCTCAGAGCAAAGGAGCCTCCAGGACTGGATACAGCAACCTGATGTGAACCACAACCCCAGAAAGAAATACGAAAAACTCTGGCAGTTGCAGAAATCACTGATAACTAGTTAATAATAAAAAGACAGCTGATGGGTTGCAGCAATTATAACTGTATCACCTCATAGGCAACTACATCAAACCAGATATATCTCTATATTTCCATTTTACCAAAAACTGCCATCAGGCTTGTTAAGGGTGACCCATAGCTATTGGAATTGTTCGGATTCCAAAAGGCTGTTCTAGGAATGTATGTTACTCTAGGATGGCCATTTTGCCAAACCATTTGGTACTTGCTGGGGTGCCAGTGGACAGGGTCCAACAAACAGCACACATGTGTAGTATACTTGTTTAGCAGGGAGCATTTAGAAAGTGGAGCCTGAATTGCAGAGCTCACTTTTTGAGAGAAAAAACAGCATCGCTGCACATAGTAAACATCAAAAAAGGCTTGGGGATGCACACTTGTACAGATGGCATTTCCTCACAGGTGTACCTAGGAGTGTTTCCAATGGTCTTTCTGCTTGACTCTGTAGTTGAAATAAAAGTAAACAAACGTCTGTGGCGAGCTAGGGTAAATGCCATTGAGCGAGCAATTTGTTTTCGGTAGCAAAACCAGTATTTCATTTTCCACCTTGAATATACAAAGGCGACTTGTTGATCATAAAACCCTTTCTGTTTGTCTTGAGCCTGGCACATGTGCTGGTTTATTTTACCAGGTCTTCTAGAAGAACTGGGTGGAGTTTGCTGCTAGATTGTCTAGGCTCTTCCAGCTCTTCTCAGCATATCCAGGTTGATTGCAGGTTCTCTGTGTAGACCAGCTTGAAGGGTGAGAAGCCATTTGAATGATGCAACGATTTCTGGATTTCAATAAAGGCCCATGGGATCTGAACGTTGCAAGTCTTTCTGACCTTGTTGACCGGCTTCTCCAGAAAGATCCAATAATATTGACTAAACCATCCCTTTAATGTTGATGAACAGAAGCGTAATGCGTTTGATTGTATAATAATGACTGTGCTTTCCACATAAGACTGTAAATAAATATAGAGCCTTTATTGATCAAGCTCTCTTTGTGGGAACTCACTGTCACAAAGAAGAGAACCAGGTGCTTAAGGATTACTTTTGTAGTGTTGTCAAAGAAGAAATATCTCGTTCGCTGTTGGCATAATCCAGTATGACTTCTCCAGTATGAACCTGCTTCCTGCCTTGGAAGGGTGTAAGGGACCCATGACATCCATTCCCACTTTAGAGTATGGGACTTGAACAATGCGTAAACTCTAGAGAGAGACATTTTCTCTCATGTGCTCTAGAAGTCTTTCGCCAGGTCTGCTATGTTTTACAAAGCCTTTTGTTGTTAGAAAGGTCCTGGCCAAAAGAACCAGCAAAGTATATGGCCTTTGTTTTGCTATGCCCTGGTGCCCAGGCTTTAGGTGGGTGTGGGCCAGCTCCAGTACAACTTTTTGTAAAGGGGTGTGGATCAACAGCTGGTAAAGAGTAGTCCCACCCCATCATATTATGTTGTACCCTTTGGGGGTAGTCATGGCTGAATCAGGAGATGTGTGGGTTGGGTGGAGCCAAACGCTTCTGTGCCCCTTTGTGTTAGGGACAGTCACTTTACCTCCTCAACTTCCGGGAGAAGAATAACCTGGACAGGGAAAGCAATTGCTGGAATGTGAAATGATTTATCAGGAGAGCCATCACCACCCAATATAGCCTCTATATATTATTCTGGCTCCCCAGTCATTGCCATAGTTGGCCTCTAATCCTGATTTGGGAAAGATGCACCAACATGCCCCGCTTAGGAGCGGTATGTGTAGGTTCCTCATGCCCACAGCACCACATATATCATAACGGATCAACCCATATGCTGCCCGAGATGGGAGATTCCCTTCTGCAACTTGCACCACCCTCAGCAGAGTAGGTGACAGGGAGTTTGTGCGGTTTTCTTCGGTTGGGTCTAACTGATCTGTTGTGAATGGGGGATCTGCAGAAAACCTAAGACTATGCAAAAGTTTGCAATAGAGTCTCTTATGTTTATCAGACATCATGGCTGGCTCAGAGTATATCCGGTCCCAGGACCTCCCCATCATCTTTGGGACCATAAACCTTTTGTTCAAATCAGTTACTTTCAGTCTCTGGGCTTTATAGTATCCTGCCATTCTTTCTTGGCCTCTCAATGCATCTTTTGGGGATTTGTCTGGTCTTGCCAGGATGTCAGATAGGTTCCCCAGTATTTGAATTATGCCTGGCACCAGGACCCATGGTGCTTCGGGTCATGTGGTCGGGTGTCAGACGCATTTAGTGCAGTTGGACTGCGGCAGTTGCCACCTCTCCTGATTGTCATAGGCCTTAAGCCATCCAGTGTCTAGACTAAGATCATGGTTCCCGTTTTCATCAGACTAGTAACTTCCTTCATGCTCCAGGTCTTATGGGTGGCCTACTGGCTAGTCTTGCTTCCAACTCCTGTCTTTCCCCGACTTTTCACCAGCTTGTTTCCCGCCTTCCTCATTCTCCTCTCCATCCTCTGCACTCCTCTCTTTCTTCTCCTGTCCTATGTCTTTCACCTCTGCCCTTCTCTCTCGCTCCTCTCCACAGCTCTCTTTCCTCTGAACCACTCCGCTCTCTCTATCCTTTCCTTCACCACCATGCTCTATCCTCAACCTGCATTAGACTTCAACTCCTGAAACCTTTAAATAATGTATTTTTTAATAGAACATCTGGGTTGGGTCTGTGGTGTATAGTTGTTTGTGTTCAGCTGTGCAATTGTGGCCTGCGATTGGGCATTCACTGTGTGAACTATGGTTTCCCCTCCTGTTCCGGATTGGCTAGCAGACCTTCCACTGGCCAATAAGCCTACCTGTTCCATACACAGTGCTCGATGTGAGGTCTCACCTACAGTGATAGTACGATTCTTGTCCTGCTGATTCCACACGCCTGGTCCCTCTTCTCCACACTATTTTACAGCTTCTCTGAACGAGTTGCACTTGGGAAAAAGTTGAGGCCACTGGTAACTGACAGGACATGGCTCTTGGGGCCTATCTCCTGCATTGCTGTTGCCACCATCTTCTACTGCACCCAGGCCCTTTCCGCCTCAAATGCACGAGCACCCCAACCCCCATCCAAGAGATCTGGATCTTCAGGTTCAGCATTCACCACCCCAAAAACACTCTGTAAGGGCTATTGGCATAGCAGAGACGTTTGTTAGTAGACTCGGAAGAGACGCTAATTACATAGAGGATTTGGATTAGAAATTCTACAGATTCTGAAAATTGTCTCCAAAGGAAGATTCCGGAACACAGAAAACCATTAAACAACTGTGTGGAGGATTCTATTACAGGGAATCTGGGGAGATTTCCCAGACGTGCATGCATGCCCGAAATGTACGTAGGGATGGGGTCGAATCCATCACACCGGGCTCCACTGCCCCTACAGGCCTATCAGGTGGCTCCATTTCATGGGGAAACCATTTCTCCGGGATTTCATTTCACACATTCTGTGAGTTCTGCTCTTGATTAATTTCCATGAAACTAATTGGCTTTGGATTGCAAGAATTTGACAAATAAAGACCAAATTACGTGGCTCATTGCAAGTTGGGTGGTGTGGGTAAAATACAGCTGCATTGCTGCAACACCCCACTATAAATTTGGTGTAAAGCTGGAGAATTCTTCTCCAGCTATGAGCTGGAGGTAAATCCGCGGACTTTCTGCCAAATTTCAGCAAAATTACTGCAGGCCGCATTACCACCGCAGTCGTTCTGCCAAAATCCCCCCTATAGAATCAAAATAAATGGGGATTTACACTGCCTAGCGTCCATGTAATCTGGTGGTAATCCCACCGGACTAAGTGGCAGTAATGGTAAAACAGTTTGGTGGTATCACTGCACATTTACTGCCGACATACCACCAAACGTAGTGCCTCATCACAAGTTGGGGGGAGCAGTACAAATGCAGCGGTAATACTATTACCGCCACATTACTGCCCGACCAACTATGGGCCTAATCACGAGTTGGGCTGCATCCCGGCTGTAATACCGTAATAGCCCTAGCACTGACCGGTCCAGTGGTATTACTGCTAGATCACGGGTTGGGTGTTAACGGTAAATCCCCATTCCCCATTTTGTCCATGGGATTCAATGGGGCATTTTCAGCGCTAATTATGTGGGCTAATACAGCAGGCAGAATACAGGCAAAAATCAGGGGATTTTAACCTCCAGGGAAAGGCTGGAGGTAAAACAGCCCATTTAGCACCCAACTCGTGATAGGGCCAGCCCTTAAATGCGGCGGTAATACCGTTATCACCGCATTTAAGGGCTACAGCCCAACTTGTGATGAGGCCCATAGTTGGGTGGAAAGTTAGGAATTCACCTCCAGCTCTGAGCTCGGGGTAAATCTGCTGACTTTTCACCCATTTTCGGCACAATTACCACAGTGGTATTAACACTGCGGTAATCACGCAGAAAATGCCCCATTGGGTCCAATGGACCTAGAACAAACGGGGACTCTGCGTGCCACTGAAACTTGAGTCCTGGCACTATAGCGCCAGGCCAAGTTGCAGTAATGCTAATTGCGTTAGGCGCTATCCCGGCGGATTTACTGTCAGGATATCTCCCAACTTGTAAAGACCCCCTTATAATGCGGCCCATTGTCCCATAATGGCCGTGTATACGGATTTACTGTGGGATGCTTCAGCTCCATCTAGGGAAACAGCCAGAGGAGAGGTCAAAGGTGCCATCATCAAGTGGTGAGTGAAGTCACCGGGATTATTATATTTTCTGGACTTTGGTCCCCAATAACCTTATAGCGTGCACAGAGCTTGACAATCTGGTGCGTGACCGAGAATACAAAAGGTCTGCTTTAATGACCTTTGGACTATCCAGTGCAAATGACAAGCTTCGATGCATTCGGGCAAAGGTCACTCATCACAGGCCCCCAGTATGCGCAGAGCATAATATGAGCACTTCTGCCGCCTAGCGTTTCAAGCATGCACTTGTCAGTTTGGATGGGGAGAAACAGGTCATTGATAGGCATAACACTGGGAAAAACACGAGTTTGCAATCAATTCTTTTTTTGCAGAATTATCACAAGCGGCGTTTGTGCTGTGATCAATCCACTGCTTTTTTGGAGTGAAATAGAGTATTACCTCCAGGTACATGTTGGCGATAAAACTCTCCACTTCACCTCCAAACTTAGAGTAAAAGTAGAACAATTTCGTTATTACCCAAAGAGTGGCAGTAACAGAGGTATGACCAAAAAATGCCCACACCGCCAAATGAGGCCCGAGTCCTAATAGGAAAAATCGTTTGAAAAAGAAAAAAACAACTTCAAACCCTTTTAAGGCATTTAGAAACCGCTCATATTAATTAACGTGTATTATTATGTGTTGCACACATTTCCTTGGCATTTTAAAAAGGAGCACAGAGGGCCTCTGTCTCAGAACACGTTTCCCACACGTAATGGAGTGCACAGAGGGCCTGAGTCTCAGAACATGGTTCCCACACGTGATGCTTCCCACACGTGATGGAGTGCACAGAGGGCCTGAGTCTCAGAACACGTTTCCCACACCTGATGGAGTGCACAGGGGGCCTGAGTCTCAGAACATGTTTCTCACACCTGATGGAGTGCACAGAGGGCCTGAGTCTCAGAACGTTTCCCACACGTGATGGAGTGCACAGAGGGTCTGAGTCTCAGAGCATGTTTCCCACACGTGATGGAGTGCACAGAGGGCCTGAGTCTCAGAACACGTTTCCCACACGTGATGGAGTGCACATAGGGCCCGAGTGTCAGAACACGTTTCCCACACGTGATGGAGTGCACAGAGGGCCTGAGTGTCAGAACACGTTTCCCACACGTGATGGAGTGCACATAGGGCCCGAGTGTCAGAACACGTTTCCCACACGTGATGGAGTGCACAGAGGGCCTGAGTGTCAGAACACGTTTCCCACACGTGATGGAGTGCACAGAGGGCCTTAGTCTCAGAACATGTTTCTCACACGTGATGGAGTGCCCAGAGGGCCTGAGTCTCAGAACACGTTTCCCACACCTGATGGAGTGCACAGAGGGCCTGAGTCTCAGAACACGTTTCCCACACGTGATGGAGTGCACAGAGGGCCTGAGTCTCAGAACACGTTCCCCACACCTGATGGAGTGCACAGAGGGCCTGAGTCTCAGAACATGTTTCTCACACGTGATGGAGTGCACGTGCACAGAGGGCCTGAGTCTCAGAACATGCTTCCCACACCAGATACCTCCCATACGTGATGGAGTGCACAGAGGGCCTGAGTTTCAGAACACATTTCCCACACGTGATGGAGTGCACAGAGGGCCTGAGTCTCAGAACACGTTTCCCACACGTGATGAAGTGCTCGTGCACAGAGGGCCTGAGTCTCAGAACATGTTTCCCACACGTGATGGAGTGCACAGAGGGCCTGAGTCTCAGAACATGTTTCTCACACGTGATGGAGTGCACAGAGGGCCTGAGTCTCAGAACACGTTTCCCACACCTGAGGGAGTGCACAGAGGGCCCGAGTCTCAGAACACGTTCCCCACACCTGATGGAGTGCACAGAGGGCCTGAGTCTCAGAACATGTTTCTCACACGTGATGGAGTGCACGTGCACAGAGGGCCTGAGTCTCAGAACATGCTTCCCACACGGGATACTTCCCACATGTGATGGAGTAAACAGAGGACCTGAGTCTCAGAACACGTTTCCCACACGTGATGGAGTACACACAGGGCCTGAGTCTCAGAACACGTTTCCCACACGTGATGGAATGCACAGAGGGCCTGAGTCTCAGAACACGTTTCCCACACGTGATGGAGTACACACAGGGCCTGAGTCTCAGAACACGTTTCCCACACGTGATGGAGTGCACAGAGGGCCCGAGTCTCAGAGCACGTTTCCCACACGTGATGGAGTACACACAGGGCCTGAGTCTCAGAACACGTTTCCCACACGTGATGGAGTGCACAGAGGGCCTGAGTCTCAGAACATGTTTCCCACACGTGATGGAGTGCACAGAGGGCCCGAGTCTCAGAACACGTTTCCCACACGTAATGGAGTGCACAGAGGGCCCAAGTCTCAGAACACGTTTCCCACACGTGATGGAGTGCACAGAGGGCCCGAGTCTCAGAACACGTTCCCCACACCTGATGGAGTGCACAGAGGGCCTGAGTCTCAGAACATGTTTCTCACACGTGATGGAGTGCACGTGCACAGAGGGCCTGAGTCTCAGAACATGCTTCCCACACGGGATACCTCCCACACGTGATGGAGTGCACAGAGGGCCTGAGTCTCAGAACACGTTTCCCACACGTGATGAAGTGCTCGTGCACAGAGGGCCTGAGTCTCAGAACATGTTTCCCACACGTGATGGAGTGCACAGAGGGCCTGAGTCTCAGAACATGTTTCTCACACGTGATGGAGTGCACAGAGGGCCTGAGTCTCAGAACACGTTTCCCACACCTGATGGAGTGCACAGAGGGCCCGAGTCTCAGAACACGTTTCCCACACGTGATGGAGTGCACAGAGGGCCCGAGTCTCAGAACACGTTCCCCACACCTGATGGAGTGCACAGAGGGCCTGAGTCTCAGAACATGCTTCCCACACGGGATACTTCCCACACGTGATGGAGTGCACAGAGGACCTGAGTCTCAGAACACGTTTCCCACACGTGATGGAGTACACACAGGGCATGAGTCTCAGAACACGTTTCCCACACATGATGGAATGCACAGAGGGACTGAGTCTCAGAACACGTTTCCCACACGTGATGGAGTACACACAGGGTCTGAGTCTCAGAACACGTTCCCCACACCTGATGGAGTGCACAGAGGGCCTGAGTCTCAGAACATGTTTCTCACACGTGATGGAGTGCACGTGCACAGAGGGCCTGAGTCTCAGAACATGCTTCCCACACGGGATACCTCCCATACGTGATGGAGTGCACAGAGGGCCTGAGTTTCAGAACACATTTCCCACACGTGATGGAGTGCACAGAGGGCCTGAGTCTCAGAACACGTTTCCCACACGTGATGAAGTGCTCGTGCACAGAGGGCCTGAGTCTCAGAACATGTTTCCCACACGTGATGGAGTGCACAGAGGGCCTGAGTCTCAGAACATGTTTCTCACACGTGATGGAGTGCACAGAGGGCCTGAGTCTCAGAACACGTTTCCCACACCTGAGGGAGTGCACAGAGGGCCCGAGTCTCAGAACACATTTCCCACACGTGATGGAGTGCACAGAGGGCCCGAGTCTCAGAACACGTTCCCCACACCTGATGGAGTGCACAGAGGGCCTGAGTCTCAGAACATGTTTCTCACACATGATGGAGTGCACGTGCACAGAGGGCCTGAGTCTCAGAACATGCTTCCCACACGGGATACTTCCCACATGTGATGGAGTGCACAGAGGACCTGAGTCTCAGAACACGTTTCCCACACGTGATGGAGTACACACAGTGCCTGAGTCTCAGAACACGTTTCCCACACGTGATGGAATGCACAGAGGGCCTGAGTCTCAGAACACGTTTCCCACACTTGATGGAGTACACACAGGGCCTGAGTCTCAGAACACGTTTCCCACACGTGATGGAGTGCACACAGGGCCTGAGTCTCAGAACACGTTTCCCACACGTGATGGAGTGCACAGAGGGCCCGAGTCTCAGAACACGTTTCCCACACGTGATGGAGTGCACAGAGGGCCCGAGTCTCAGAACACGTTTCCCACACGTAATGGAGTGCACAGAGGGCCCAAGTCTCAGAACACGTTTCCCACACGTGATGGAGTGCACAGAGGGCCCGAGTCTCAGAACACGTTCCCCACACCTGATGGAGTGCACAGAGGGCCTGAGTCTCAGAACATGTTTCTCACACGTGATGGAGTGCACGTGCACAGAGGGCCTGAGTCTCAGAACATGCTTCCCACACGGGATACCTCCCACACGTGATGGAGTGCACAGAGGGCCTGAGTTTCAGAACACATTTCCCACACGTGATGGAGTGCACAGAGGGCCTGAGTCTCAGAACACGTTTCCCACACGTGATGAAGTGCTCGTGCACAGAGGGCCTGAGTCTCAGAACATGTTTCCCACACGTGATGGAGTGCACAGAGGGCCTGAGTCTCAGAACATGTTTCTCACACGTGATGGAGTGCACAGAGGGCCTGAGTCTCAGAACACGTTTCCCACACCTGATGGAGTGCACAGAGGGCCCGAGTCTCAGAACACGTTTCCCACACGTGATGGAGTGCACAGAGGGCCCGAGTCTCAGAACACGTTCCCCACACCTGATGGAGTGCACAGAGGGCCTGAGTCTCAGAACATGTTTCTCACACGTGATGGAGTGCACGTGCACAGAGGGCCTGAGTCTCAGAACATGCTTCCCACACGGGATACTTCCCACACGTGATGGAGTGCACAGAGGACCTGAGTCTCAGAACACGTTTCCCACACGTGATGGAGTACACACAGGGCCTGAGTCTCAGAACACTTTTCCCACACGTGATGGAATGCACAGAGGGCCTGAGTCTCAGAACACGTTTCCCACACGTGATGGAGTACACACAGGGTCTGAGTCTCAGAACACGTTTCCCACACGTGATGGAGTGCACAGAGGGCCCGAGTCTCAGAACACGTTTCCCACACGTGATGGAGTGCACACAGGGCCCAAGTCTCAGAACACGTTTCCCACACGTGATGGAGTGCACAGAGGGCCCGAGTCTCAGAACACGTTTCCCACACAGAACACGTTTCCCACACGTGATGGAGTGCACAGAGGGCCTGAGTCTCAGAGCTGGCGCATCCCTTTCACTTGCGGCAGGACATGTTGGACGGAATTGACAAAGGGCAGCAAATGAGAATCCCTTTGACACATGCTTAGTGCTGCACTGGCTTCTTGGAGCTACGGGGCGAGGTGCGATGCACGAGGGGGTTTGTCTAACCCTGTCATGCCTTTTTTTAATTGGGTCAGCAGAGGTCCATTTAGTGTGAAATGTGCTTTAAACACCCAAGTAAGTGCAGTGAGCCTAAATTGGTTTTCAGGGGCGCTTTACATACGGGCTGGCTAGTACATCATTTGCGCTGGTGCGCAGCCCCTGGAAATGCACGGGACGTCTGTGAAAATAAGGTCACATGTGCCTGTAATAAAACTGCAATTGCAATAAGATGTACAGGACATCAATCAGAAATAATGCTTAAGCACATCCAGGAAAGTACCTCGAAAACATGTATTTCTAAAGGAACCCACGTGAACGAGGAATTGGGCTTCCCTAGTATGTTCATATCAGAGTTACCAATAGGGCACCTACAATTAAGCAATAACACCCGATGCGGCGGGCCAGATCCTGTGGTAATGGCCAGGTGGGCCTACATTACAGGCCCGAACGCAGCGAGGGCCTTAACGATTGGCCCCGGCGCCGTTATCATCCTATCTGGGGTGCTGGATTGGGTGTTATTGCTATTAGCAACTCGGGTTTCCAGTTCGGAAGCCCAGAGTGTTGACTGCAATATATTTTGCAAGGATAAACAGGACGCACTCGCAGCGTCCCGTCCGTTCATACAAAAACATACCTAAGGTGGGGGTGGGGAGGGAAGGTAACAGTGACTGGAGGGGGAGGAGATGGCAGGGTTAAGAGAGCGGGGGAGCAGCCTTCAGGTTGCTTGAAACTCAGGCTTGGGCCGCGAGATCCAGCCCGCAATCTCTGGATCCCCTTGCATGGGTGCTAATTTACCATAAGGATGATGGCAGTTATCTTCATCTTCTAGATAAAGTAGCATTATAGCTTCATAAAAACGTGTTCAGGTTGAGGGGAGAAGGCTCAGGGTTTTACAATTATACAGTCATATTTAGAGGGAATCCCACATATATCTGTGCTTTGATTTAATGAGAGTTCAGGATATCAATCCCATGAAGCTTTCTATAATAGCACACCTCTTTCGTGTGATGTGTGAAAGTGTTTGAGTCGGAAAAGTGGTGGGGCAATGGTTTTGAATGTGCTACATGGTAGGATGGGGAAAAGGTATCGAAAGAAGAGGGATACCGTGTCTCATCCGTCGGTGTCCCACTCACTGTGGACCCCCCATCCAGGTGATCCTCCCTCACTGGTCCATCCCTGGGAACTGGATCCAATAGCGATGGCCGTGTCCTGGCCAACTGGATGCTAGATCCCCATGGACTAGCTATGGAGACACCTTAGGGATGTTTATTTTCGGACCCGAGAAGCTGCCAAATGTTTTTTTTTGGGTAAGAAGTTCAGGCAGGGATATTTCTATGTCCGTTAAATAGCATAGGATGTCGTCTGCAAACGGAGAGTTTAAAATCAAGGACTCCACACTGAATTCCCGATATATTTTGGTTTTCCCTTATAGCAGTTGCCAGAGGTTCCGTTGTAAGGGCATATAACAATGTCGAGATGGGACAGCTCTGTCTGGTTCCCCTGGACATGTGGAAAGGGGTGGAAACAATGCCATTAACTGCCACCTTCGCCAAAGGGTCATTGTAGAGGGCTTCGATCCATTGCCTAAAGTGCTCACCAAACGCCATCCTTTGCAGGACCTTTCCTATGTAGTACCACTCCACTTGGTCAAAAGTTTTCTCTGAGTCTGTAGAGACTAAGTAAGCCCCCATTCCCTTACTTTGCACCACGGGCATTAAGTGATAGTTTTTCTAATGTTTTTCGAACATTGGCGGCTCGGAATAAACCTCACCTGGTCCCCATGAATCATGGATGTCATTGAGTGGTGGAGCCTTTTGGCCAGTACTTTTGCCATGATCTTTATGTCTGCATTCAGTAGGGAGATGGGGCGATAGGATTGGCATTTAGCCGGGTCTTTACCTTCCTTTGGGATGACAACTATTAGGGCCGAGAGCATGGACCTCGGTAGCTTTCCCGTTTCCAGTGCATTATACAGTGTTTAGTCATAAATGGGGCCAGAGTGAAGCAGACCGTCTTAAAGAAACAGACTGCCCTGGCGCTGTACCCCGCTTCATACTACCAATGATGTCAAGGAGTTCCTCCTCAGTAATAGGGGCTTCTAAGGCAGCTACTTTGTCCGGGTGAGGCACTGGATGGGAAGGGAGTTAAGGAACTGATCGACAAGGGATCCCTCATCCCTGAATTCAGAAGTATACATGATCTCATAAAATGTATGGAATGTATGGAATTCTACCGCTATATGGCCGTCGTCAAGGAGTCTTTCTCCCCTCACTGGTTGTATTACTGCCACCCTTCTAGCATTTCTTTGCTCCCTTAACCTCCAGGCTAGGATTTTATCAGCTCATTCTCCCTTCTCCATGTATTTCTGTTTGAGGAACACCAACTTGCGCTCAGTTTGGTGGTAGCACCTGGCAATATTTGAGAATTAAGTTTCCCCCCGGTTGTAGTTTTTCTAGTTTCCCCCCTTAGGGTTGACGCCCAAGCTGCTCTTTCCCTCTTCTTTTTGGCTCCTATTCCTATCAAAACGCCTCATGTAGTTGCCTTGAATGCCTCCCATACTCCCGGAATTCCTACCTCTCCATTATCATTGAATTGGAAGAATTCTCTGATTAACTTAAGTAGTGTTTGGGCAAGCTCCTTCTCTTTTAACAACAGGTCATTGCAGGACTACCTAGAATCGTACTTCCCCGACTCCCATTCCCCTTTTCTGATTTTTACCAGGTCATGGTCTGATCACGGTATAGACACTGTGGTCGATTCCAGGACTTTCTTAATGGGCTGTCAATCAGGAGGTAGTCTATACTTGAGAAGGTGTTGTGCACTTTCGAGTAATAGGTGAACGAGGGGTCCGACCACGGATCTGGATGAGAGAATCCACCGCCCCCAGCTCTTCATTGGTCTGAAAGCGGAAGGCTTTCGTGTACTGCATATGGGGCACTACATGTAGATCCGCTCTTTTCCTGTCTACGTCTGGGTCCAGGACCATATTGAAATCACCTCCTATGATCAGAGAACCTTCCACAAATGACCAAATCCTACCCTTCATTCCATCCCAAAATTGGTCCTGTCCATCATTTGGAGCACATAGATAGACTAGGGTAACCCCATTGCCATTCACTTTCACCATAACCACCACAAACCGCTCATCGGGTACCTCAAGACTGCCTTCAGGACGAAGTTTAGCTTGCTAGCCACCAGGACTGTCACCCCTTTCTTTTTGGATATATTGGAAGCATGAAAGACCCTGTCTATAGACTTAGCTTTCAAGACCATCTCCTTCCCCCTCTGCCAGTGCATCTCCTGTAAAAACATGATGTCCAACTTCAGATGGTTAAATTCCCTTATCGTTAGAGATCTCTTGTTTGTGGAGTTTAGCCCTCTAATATTCAGTGAACGCAGTACCATTGTATAATCTTCATTAGCCATGCCGGACTGTGATCAAGTTTTTGAACCTCCTCTTACTAGTGTTGTCTAATGTGTGAACGGACCTCTGAAATTTAACCTGACTGCTCTTTGTTAACCCAACCCACTGAAGAATGACCTTGTTCTGAACCTTAAACATGAACATCCCCTTGCAACTGGCCCACCCACAAATCTTCCCCTCCCCGGAGTCTGGTCACCTGGTGACATCAGGGACATTGTTGGGCCAGACCACCAATCGCAACCACACCCACAGGCTGTCCGTTCTTACGCAGGCAGCTCTGCGCCCCCTTTAGAAAGCCCTCTTCCTTCGTAGATAGCACATCACTCGGGTGCCATGCATTAAGGATAAAACAGCACTAATGGTAAAACAAAACTAACGAGCAGGACCTGAATGGCCTCACAGCATTGCAAAACCTATTGTGGAGTCACTTGTCTCCTGAGGTTCGGCTTGGTAAACGCCTCCCTTCTAGAAGCTGTTGACAAGCACCTTGACCCCTCAAGGTTGCGGGGGGATGTCGGTTTCAGTTTCTTAAATTTGCGGAGGTACTTGGCACGTCATCTATCCACTGCACCTTTGCTCTTTGGGGCCTTACTCTGCGTCCCGTCTGGCCCCCTGAGGGTGGCTCGTGGTGCAGCCTCTCCAAGAATAGCATGTGTCACTCTATTAATGTCATCCTCTGTAACCAGGTTGTATTTGTATCCCTCAAACTCGAAGGCCAGTGAGAAGGGCAAGCTAAGCCATTTAGTGAGGGGGAATAGAGCCATTTTCGGGATAGGGTGAAGGCCGATAGGTCTTGGATTATAGATATTTGGGAGGTTTCCAGTCCACTGGACCGTTCTTTCTTGCCATGTCCATTATCTTTGCTTTATCTGTGTAGTAGTGGAATTTAACCAGCACTGACCTTGGTCCGCGGGCACCCCCTCCAGCTTTGTGAGCTCTGTCGATGGTAGGCTTGGTAGTATTATCATCATTGAAGACCTTTCTGAGGACTACGTTTATGGTCTTGATTATATCCTCTTGCGTTTCTCCGTCTCTTTCCTGAAACCCAAAAAGTCTCAAGTTGTTCTGGCACTCTTGGTTTTCGAAGTCATCAATTTTCAAGTCACACTGCTCTTCCCTCCTCTCCAGTTCCAAGATTCTCATATCCATTTGAGTCTTTAGTGTGTCAATCGAGGATTGATTAGCCTCAAGACCCTGGATCCTGTCATTCATGTTGTCAACCTTCTTGTCTAGCCCATCCAGCCTTCTGCCAATGTCCGATCTAAAGCCCTTTATTTCCTCCAACAATGTTGGCATGTCCTGCCTTATAGAGGGGTGTCCTCCATGGCTGGTGATGCTGCGGCAGGTGTGGTTACCTAGGAGCACCTGGGTCCTTCTTCGTAGTGGAATTTCTTGAGAGCGGCAGCCCAACTCATGGGTGTAGGTCTCCGCCCGGAGAAAGCACAACCTAGAGGCGGCATCTTGAGCTTGACTCCCCACGTCTCCTGGTCCTGCTGCGCCTCTCACTCCTTAAATGATAGAACCCGCTCTAGGTCTCTGTTAGTTACTAGTTATTGAGTTGCTTCACTGCCTTAATACTAATAGGTGTATGTCAGCACCAGCAATTGGTACAATAAAGTTTTTTATTCACCTGTCCTTTTCAAACACAACCCCTACGTGCTACCGCTTACTCACGATATGCATGCGCGTAGATATAACGCTGGTCCTGAGCCGACACAGCTCCAGCTCCTTACATCAGGTAACCCACCGTGTGCCAGACTCACTCTGGTCATTTTGTTAATTTTGCCTCCCGTCTGGTTAGATTTATCACCACTGTTGGTTTCCATACGGGCCTTCCTTAACCGACCCCTCCCGACCTCATGTCAATCTTATCGGTACAGATACCGCCCCCAGTGCTCTAGTCACTCCATCGGCACTATTACCGTCCGCCGCACTTCCCTTTTCGAGTACTTTTAACATGCTCTTCCCAGGTCCTCATCAGCCGTTAGGCGTCTGTATTTTGTCATTACACCCTTACGTATCATGGGCAACCACTTCCATTTTATTGGCTCACCAAGTGCATAAACGCACACTGTGATTTTTCTGGCAGTTAACTGGGATTCATAGTCACCACGTGGACATTCCTTTCTTGTTAAATAGAGCCATACACCGCTCAATGTTGACATTCGCCTTTTCATTATCCCCAGGTACCCAGCTGCCTCAACCATGTGTTCCCAGCTTTCTAGACCACTCCAGAGCACAGTGATTTAATCCACTACGCTGTCAATATCCAGCATCAACCACTCTGAAAATGCAACCTGGTATTTTCAAAGTATGTTCCTTGCCCTCTCCACTCCCAACATTTACCATGATTTAATCCTTCTAGACTAACTCCTACTTAACTCCCAGTTTACTTCTCATTAGATGCTAGCTACTGCAGGATCACCTATCAACACTACCAGTACCACGGACTGTGTTTCATTACTAAATCTCCCTATTTCAAAACGACACCTTACTTCAACAAGGTAGGTCCTCGACCTGCAGCAACAACAAATACCCTCTTTTTAACCATGAGTATATTTCCAGATTACCCTTGCCTGACACACATTATGTCATCTTCCTCTATAGGTTTACACCAATACCTGTTTTCATCAACTTTGTCCTGATGACAGTTTGGTCCCTTCAGACAACTGGCTTCTACCTTGCAACATCTGTCGGTTACTTTTTGCTCCGAACCAGAAACACCCATTGTTTTGTGTCGACAACAATTGCGTACAACTATTTCCGAGTAGTACATGAAAGTGTACAAAATATTTTGATACTAACCCACACCAAATGTGTAGTGAATTGTGTAATTGAACTTTTTGCTTTGTTTTAAAACCACTCGAAGTAGGCCTCTCTGTTCACTGGCCTTCTTTTAGATGTTTGTCTAGTATTTAATAAAAAATTAGTTTCTATGGATTCACAATCCCCTTTTTCTGTGATCTCTTTTTTTGTCTAGTATTTGTTAAACCTAGCTTATGCTGCATCCCGAACCTACTTACAGTGTGCCTATGAACAGGGGTAGCCCTTGACTCTCTTTTCTTCTCTGTGCTAATCAATCTACCCTCTAGAGTCAGGTCCCCCTCAACAAAAAAGAAGGTTCCTTTTTTGCCCTATTTATCTCCTTAACAGACAGAGTAGACATCCAGTGACACAGGAGACACAGGAGACATCCAGCGGCCATCCTCATACATCCAGCTCAGGCCCCCAACTGACATTCATGGAACACTCATGCATCACACTTGTCGGTCTAGAAAAATGGACACCTCTCACGATTGACGGCAAACGTATTTTGGTGGCCGAAGGCCAACCGTCTCATGTACGAAACGATAGAAATACAGGTTTCCGAGTTTGACCAATGAACGGCCATTTTGATGTAACAAGGATCGCCATTTTGTTTTCTAACGATTGCTCATTGCTTTCTGTTCAAATTGCTTCGCAGCACATTTCTGCTTATACTGCTCGACTGTTAACATTGTCTGAACGTGAAAGGACAAGGCCGCAAGGCCGCGAGGCTAATAAGAGTTTGTTGAAACACAACGTAGGCAGCTCCGGAGAGGAATGCCCGGCTCCCACCCGAATGTAGCCTTGAAGCAGAGCCGCAGGGCATTTTATCATTTCACAGCTGCCATCCAGTCTCATTATATGGTAGAATATGTTAGAATAAAGCAGCTAAAGGCTTGAATTATGCTCTTCTTACGGCCCCCCTTTTCTGAGCCCTGTAGAGCATGTCGGCTCCCAGGACACGAATAGCACCTCATAGATAGCAAGG
The DNA here is from genome assembly GCF_040938575.1 of Ambystoma mexicanum. Classification (NCBI taxonomy): domain Eukaryota; kingdom Metazoa; phylum Chordata; class Amphibia; order Caudata; family Ambystomatidae; genus Ambystoma; species Ambystoma mexicanum. Next base: position 374,653,971 of record NC_090921.1, read on the forward strand.
TCTGGAATGTGACTCTTCCCGCGTATGTAGCTCGCTTACAAGAACAGAAGCACTGTGTTCTGTGCAACAAAGAAAAGATGTCTCTGCACTTGCAAGGTTGCATATTGTTACTAGAATAGATATGTGGAGGTGTCATATTCGTCGGAAGTGTCCATCATCAAACCGAGTTCAAAGAAACCCAATAAAGTGGGTGTTAAACATGTCACAGCTGATTGTATGATATGCATTTTGTATATATGTACGTAATTCGCTCTCTTTCATCCCTCGAGGTCTAAAGATACACGTCGCGGGGTGTGAGACCGAGTTGGCCAAATGAGACTATTTGCTTTGCAATAAACCCTAGCTTTGGGAAAACAACCTCGTGTCTGGCGTATCTATCGTGTGTGGTGACTTGTCTTGTTTCCATAACGCGAGGGACCCATAGGGGCCCCTTTCAAGATGGAGCCCGAATAGGGACCCTCCCCCACTTGTTCCATCGTGTACGTTGTAATTGAGTAAAGGCGGAGAACGACGAGGACTGGATGATCGAGCCGGGATCAAGAGGTTTTCGGGGCGCCCTGTAGAAGTGATGAGAGATTCCTTTGCAGATCTGCACACATCTGATCCCTGAGCAGACACGACGTCATTGGTTGCGTCAGTATACAGACGAATTGTGTCCTGGAGGACAAATTGATTTATCAGGTGAGTCATACCCCGATTCAAAATAATCCTGATATTGGTTGAGAGTTGACTTTGCAAAATCAAACGCCCTAGGTAAGGTTGATTAACCAGGGGAAAGGTTGAAACATGCCTGGGGTATTGTCCACCCTAGCAGGGTTTTTCCGCTGTGGTAGACAATCTTTGGAAGATGGCCGAATTGCACCACCTGAGGGAACGCCGGCGTATGAGATGTATGTGAAGTATGGTGTGGGAGCGATAATATTCTGTGAGACTTGGCATAGGCAAACCAGAAAGCAACAAGACCATCAGTGGCCGATAAATGGTAGTTTTGAGATAGTGAGAATAGATAATTTGGAAAGGGTGTTGATAAGAAAGAAAGCGCGTCCCGCAGCATTTGATATTGTTAGGGACTGGAGAAGGGAAGCAATGCTCCGATTTAGAAGTAGAGCGAACCATGCGCGCAGGCATAAATCGAAAGGTGAAGTAGCGGAAGAAAAGGAGGAGGAGGAGTGGACTGAGAGTCTAAGGAGGTCAGGTAGACATGACCAGTTGAATATAGAAAAAATATACCTACAACGAGAATTGAACATAGCAGATGAAGTGATGGAAAACATATTGATCCATACAAAACAAGGCCCCAGATCAGAAGCGAGGCCAAACACGTCAGTAACTATTGCTGAAGCCCCTCCCGTAGCTCAAACTCTCCCTCCCATAGCTCAAGCCCTCCCACAGCCATAGACCGTGCACATAACACTTCCTATTAACCAGGCCCACAGCAGGCACTCCCCGTTCCTATTGTCCCATCCGCACCTCCTGCCTTAGATACAGACTCGGTACCGTCCGTCCCTCCAGGGGTTGAAGTTGAAACCACGGGGGCAAGAGGCGGGACTGAACAAAGTGGATGCACGAGGGTAACTTGCAGTGCCATCAGCAAAGAAAGGAAGGTGGAATTGCAGCAACAGGCAGAAATGTATATAGATGGGAATGATGGGACAGCAGCATTGGCTTCGATGTTTGACTTACGAAAAAGCAACGAAAGACAGGTAGTGTTGGGTGAATATTTGGTGGAGAGATGGAAACAGTTAATTGGGAAATTACCACCGCAGCGATTGTTAGACTTAAATGCATTAGCACGCTGTAGACAAAGAGATGAAGATGTGAGGGAACATGTGTATGGACTTTTTGAGCTTAAAAATGAATTGAATAATGATTATGCTAAAATGTTTACTGCACCTGGGTACATGGGTAAGGATAGCAGGAGAGATAGGAAGGAAGTGCTAGGGCCACACAATCAACGGCAACAGTTACCATCGCCGGGGCGAAAGGCGATGGTTGACGAATTATTGTTCTTAAAACAGGTGGGGGAAGACTTGAAAGAATGCATACTGAAAACAAGGGTCTTACTGCAGCAAGTAGCAGGACATAATAGAGGAAGAGGGAAAGCACAAGGGAGGAGTAATTTGAATATGCATGGGGGGCCATTGGGACCAAATCAGTGTGCATATTGTAAGGAGGAAGGACACTGGCGAGCGCAATGTCCACATTTACAGAATAGAAATGGACCTGGTCAGAGAAGACAGCACAGAGGGCACCAAGGAGCGAATGGACCAAATAGGAATAGTATGCAGCAGCACCACAATAATGAAGGTAATCAAAACCAAGCCCAAAACCAAAGTGCTCCTAACCAGAGTCAGGGTCAGCAAAACCAACAGTATGGGAATCAGAGTGGGGGAAATAGAGGAAAGAATGGGAACATTTTCAATATGCAGCCAAATACGTATTACAGTAATAGTAGTGACTACACATCGGATGAGGTGTTATTTCCCCAATAGGACAGCCCAGGGCAAGGGTCGGAACCAGTGTCTATTCCCGTGAATCAGAGAGGACCCTACGTAGAAATGGGAGTCAGGAACAAGGAACACCGCTTCCTTGTAGATACAGGAGCGCAAAAGTGTTCAATAGACCATCACTTGGTTCCGGATATACCACTGTCAGGGCAAAAGAATGTCTCTGTATGGTTCGCAGGTACACCAGTCATAAACCAAGTGTCCCAACCAGTCCCAGTTACTATAGGACCATTCACTGAACATTGTCCCTTTCTCCTAACAGAAAATTGTGGGGAGAACTTGTTGGGATTGAACTTGTTGAAAAAGCTAGGTGCGATTATACATTGTACGTCAGACGGGGTGTTTCTGACGATTTGGCCACAACATGCCCCTGTGTCAGAATTTATGTCTGAAACCTTGCCAGGAGAGTTAAGAAAAGTGCCAACCTGTATATGGGCGATGCATGACAACGATGTAGGATGCTTGAAGATAGAGCCAGTGAGGATCATTTTGAAAGAAGGAGTTACACTGCCAAGAATTCCCCAGTATAAGATTTCGGCAAACGGAGAGAAAGGATTGAAAAGTATTGTTTCAGATTTGGTGAAATTAGGGGTAATTGAAGAAATTACAGGCAGTACATGTAACAGCCCGATTCTTGCAGTATTTAAGAAAGGAGGCAATGAAGTACCATATCATTTCATAATTGATTTGCGCGCGCTAAACTAAGTAGTAGATCCACAATTTCCTTTGGTCCCAGACGTCACTACAATATTGACAATGATACCTGCCTCAGCAGAATACTTTAGCGTAATTGATCTAAAAAACGCTTTCTTTAGCATTCTGGTGGACAAGGACAGTAGATATTTGTTTGCGTTCACATTAGGGGGACAATCATTTACATTCACGCGCATTTCACAAGGATATACCAGTGGGGTGTGTACTATTGCAATACATAGATGATCTGTTGATCGCTGCTGATACAGAAGAGATTTGTAAAAAGAGCACCGTATTACTACTGTCACACATAGCGGCACATGGCCATAAAGCTAGTTTGAAGAAATGTCAATATAATTGAAAGGAGGTAGCTTATTTGGGCTACCTACTTTCAAAAGAAGGGAGAAGGCTAACGCCAGAACGCATAGAAAGTATTTCTTGTATGCCTATTCCAAAGACACAGAAAGGAGTCAGAGCCATAATAGGCATGGCTTCTTATTGCCGGCAGTGGATCAGTAATTTTGCGTTAATTGTGAAGCCAATGGTGCTATTAACCCAAGAAGGATGCAGTGATGCCTTTGCAGTGGAATGAAGAATGTCAGAGAGCGTTTGATCAATTGAAAACTGCATTATGTTCTGCTCCAGTTCTGGGCACGCCGAATTATGAAAATGTTTTTAGATTATTTGCATGTGAGAATGAAGAATGTGCATTAGCTGTTTTGACACAGGAACAAGGTGGAAGAAATAGTCCGTGCGGCTATTTTTCTTCTGCGCTGGATCCTGTAGCGCGCACACTACCATGATGTTTGCGATCTGTCGCGGCGGCTGCTGCATCGGTGAAGCAAACGGAAGGGATGGTATTGGGGCATACTTTAATTTTGATGGTGCCACATGCCATAGATGTCCTATTAAATAGGACACAGACGCAACACCTCACCTCTGCTAGACTGACAAGATATGAGATTATCTTGTTCGCGCCCCATATCCAAATTATGAGGTGTAGCACTTTGAATCCTGCAGAATAAATGCCACTGCCAATAAAAGAAATTGATGACAACGAATCACCACCCCATGATTGCTTAATGGTCACTGAGGAAGAAACGAAGGGGAGAGTTGATTTAAGTGACATCCCACAAAAGGAGCCAGATGGAGAGTTATTTTGTGACGGCTCTTGTTTTAAACTACCTGATGGCACATCAACTGCCTCTTATGCTATCACCACCCTAGAGAGCGTTGTAGAAACCAAAAGAATTCCCTACAACTCGGCACAAGCCACAAAAATAATAGCATTGACCAGAGCCTGTGAGATTTCTGAAAATTTGAACATGAATATCTATACTGATAGTCAGTATGCTTTTGGGGTGGTTCATAACTTTGGTCGACTCTGGGCTGAGAGGTTTTTTTTTACATTGCATGGGGCTAGAATTCAACATGGCCCTTTGATTGTACGATTGCTGTCTGCACTCACTTTTCCAAAGCGCCTAACAATAGTGAAATGCGAGGCACATAAAAAGATAACATGCAAAGTGGGAGAGGGAAACGCATTTGCAGACAGAATTGCGAAACAAACTGCCACTGATTTGAATAATAAAATGATGACAGTCCAGACTGAGGAAGTACCGTGTATGATAGAAGATGGAATTGCCACTGTCAAAGAGATGCAGGCCGAAGCCACGGCCGATGAGATACAAGGATGGGCAGAGGGCTCTGCTGAGTTAGATTTAGAGGGTTGTTGTGTGGACAAGGGAACTAAAAACTGGATGTTGCCAAATTCTTATGTGACTGCAATGGTCACAATGGCTCACAGCCCTACCCACATCTGTGCAAAAAAAATAATACAGCACCTATCTACGGTATGGCAGAATGTAAACATAAAGAAGAATGCAGAGAGGTTGGTGCAGAACTGCATTACGTGTTTACAACACAATGTAGGAAAGGGAACAGTGACTCCAATAAGCAGTTTTGGCCTGCCGTCTATGCCTTTTGAGGTAATCCATTTTGATTTCATAGAGATGGAGAGGTGCCAAAACTTGAAATATGTCTTAGTGGTGATCTGTGCATTCAGCTGTAACGCTCACCTGATTCCCGTAGAGGCGCCGGTCTTGACTGGGCGTATACCGTATCTTCAAAGGTGATGTGTAACACACGGCTGGCTCTTTGGGCTGGACCTCTGTGCACTGTATGTCTGACTCGAAGGGTAAGATGTCTGCAGATAGAAAATATGGGATTAATGAACTGGGTTATTGAATGTCTCTCTCTTCTTCCCTTTCTCTTCTCCTGTAGAACCCCAAAGGTTAACGCTCTCACCTTAGGTAAGTGAACGCCGTGCTCTCCATCTGCCTCGGGGCAGGGTGCTGTAACCAGTTTCTTCACTGGATAAGGGGAGCAGGCCTCTTGACTTCAGAGGACTGCTGTCCGTCGTTTACTGCACGAACAGTAAGTTTCGAGTAATTCTAATGTCTTTAAAAGTCTTTAGTAATGATGTCTCTTGTTTTGCAGGGTTCCGGCGATGGCGGATGACGGGCTGAAGTGAGTTGAAGATGGAGCCCGTGTGATGAATAGAAGCGCCTGGAAGCACGTAAGTAAGCGCTTGTTGCCTGCTTCACGATGCGCTCTAACTGTCTTTTTATTTTGCAGGTACAAGTTCGGAGCGGCTGCAGGGTGCCGGAATACCCACTGGGTTAGATGTGGAAAGGAGTAATGGCACGTGAGTATTAAAGTTCCCCAATGTCTTTAAACGCACCTTGTTTTGTCTTTCAGATGCGGGATGCAGCGCCGAAGGCCTCCGGAGCGTGCGAAGAGTTGGTAAGCTTTTGTCTTTCAGATGCCGGAATGCAGTGCGAAGACCTCCGGAGCGCACGAAGAGTAGGTAAGCCTTTGTCTTTCAGATGCCGGAATGCAGCGCGAGGCGTTGGTGACAGCCGATGGACCAGGTAAGTGAAGCGCTGTCACTGAAGACCGTAATGCTAACCTGTTCTTTCTTGTCTTTATAGGTGTTGCTGAAGACTGGATTCAGGATGGTAAGCCTTTTTCCTTAGGCCCAGGATCAGATGCAGAAGACACGATGAGCGTTCTGCTGCAGAGGATGCAGAATAACGCAAAGCAAGATTCATCCATCGGGTGTGGTTTAAATAGCCTCCTGTAGTGCTTAGGTGTCTCCTTCCACAGCCACGCCTAGGTAAGAAAAGAGTTCCTGCTTTCCAGAAGAGTTCCAGTGTTCTGAACCTAGGGAGTAGCTCTTGCCCCACCTAACAGGAAAAGTAGTTCCAAACAGAAGAGGATCAGAGGCTCAACTGGCAGGCAAGTAAGCAGCATGGTCTGCTGCAGGTAAGTCCACCCAAGAATTATGAGCCCGGCGCTTCCAGCGCTGGGACTGGGCATGTTTATGAGCCTGGTGCCACTGGCGCCAGGACTGGGTCCAAAAGGTCCCAATTGGGACTGGTTGGCACTCGGAACCTGGGTTATGGATCTGCTTCCAAGGGAGTTGGGAAAACCCTGACCTTTTGGAAGCAGAGATCATGACAGTACCCCCCCTCAAGGCCCCTCCCAAACCGGGCTTCTCCGGGGGTTTTGGCTTGTCAGGAAATGTTCTGTGAAATCTTTTGATTAGGCGAGGAGCGTGGACATATTCAGCAGGTTCCCAGGATCGCTCTTGGGGGCCGTAGCCTTTCCAGTCAATTAGGTAAAATAGTTTAGATTTGGAGATCTTGGAGTCCAGAATGCTTTTGACTTCAAACTCGAGTTCTCCATCAACTAGGATGGGTTTTGGAGATTTAGTTAGTCGGGTTTGAGGTTGCACAGGTTTTAATAGAGAGACGTGGAAGACCGGATGTATCTTCATGTGCGGGGGCAAGTCCAACTTGACCGCTACTGGGTTTACTATGGTAGTGATGGAATAGGGACCAAGGTATCTTGGGTTGAATGTGCGTGGCCCTTTTAGAGGTAGATATTTGGTGGATAACCAGACTTGATCCCCTACTTGATATTGAGGGGCTTCCTTCCGATGTTGATCTGCTCCTTTCTTGTATTGTTCTTTAGCCCTTTGAAGGTGAGAAACAGCTTCCTTAAAGGCTTGGGTGATTGTAGCATGCAGGTAGTCTACTGCTGGTGTTTCAAGATCTTGGAGGGGATCCAACTCCGAGGTTCGAGGGTGACTGCCGTATAAAAGAAAAAACGGGGTTTTCCCAGTTCCCGAATGGACAGAGTTATTGTAGGCATATTCGGCTATCCAAAGGATGTCTTTCCAAGTTTTTTCAGTTTGTTGCAGCATGCAGCGTAAATACTGTTCCAGAGTTTGATTGGTCCTCTCGGTTTGTCCGTCGGTCTGAGGGTGGTGACTGGTCGATAGTCTCACATCAATTTGAGCCGACCGACAGCAACTTCGCCAAAAATGAGAAATAAATTGACTACCTCGATCCGAAATTAGAACCGAAGGAAAACCGTGCAGTCGGACGATGTTTTCGAGAAATTCTCGGGCCAGAGTTGCTGCTGTTGGCAAGCCTTTGAGCGGAATGAAATGCGCCATCTTGGAGAATAAGTCCACGATTACTAGAATCGTATTGTATCCGGAGCATGGAGGTAGATCGGTGATGAAGTCCATAGAAAGCGTATGCCAAGGGCGAGGTGGGATGTCAATAGGGCGTAAGAGGCCTGCTGGTCTTTCCTTTTGACTCTTGTTTTGGGCGCATACTCCACAGGACATTATAAAGTCTCTGATATCTTTTTTCCAAGACGGCCACCAGAAGTAGCGCTTGATCTTTTCTGAGGTCTTGGCCATACCGGGATGTCCTTCCATTAAAGAATCGTGATAACAAGAGATTACTTTTTTCTGTAAATCTGTGCTGGGCAGGTATAATCGTTCTTGGAAATACAATAAGTTGTCCTTTACTGCAAAGTCCTTTCCCTGCAGATGCCAATTCTGTATGTCTGCTGGAGTTACAAGTTGCCTGGCTTTATCCTTAACTTCCTCTATGGATTGTGTGGCGATTACACCCAGAATTCTTTGTTCGGGAATGATTGGTACAGGTTTAGGGTTGATCAAGTGTTCTTCCACTCCCATCCGAGAAAGGGCATCAGCTTTACCGTTTTTTGTACCAGGTCGATAGGTAATTATGAAGTCAAACTCGGCAAAGAATAATGCCCAACGGAGTTGTCTAGAGGATTGGGCTTTTGCGGTTTTCAAATATTGCAGGTTTCGGTGATCCGTAATCACAGTAACGGTGTGTCGGGCCCCCAGCAGATAATGCCGCCAAGCCTTAAAGGCAGACTTGATAGCCAGAAGTTCCTTGTCAGTAATCGTGTAATTGATTTCAGGAGGCGAGAATTTGCGGGACCAAAATGCCACGGGATGCAACTGATTGGTTACCGGGTCCTTTTGTGATAGAACTGCCCCAGTGGCAAGGCTTGAAGCATCAGTTTCCACGATGTAGGGGAGTTCGGGGCCAGGGTGTTTTAAGATTGGTGCAGAGATAAATTTAGTCTTCAAATCCTGGAAAGCTTGTTCCGCCTCGGTAGACCATTCAAAATGTTTGTTTTTCTTTAACAAGGCAGTGATGGGCTGGACTATTCGAGAAAATTCGGGGGTAAACCTGCGGTAAAAGTTAGCGAAGCCTAACATGCTTTGCACACCTTTTACGGAGGATGGTGATGGCCATTTGAGAACTGCATTGACCTTCTTTGAATCCATACGCACTCCGCTAGGTGATAATATGAATCCCAAGAATTCAACTTCAGTCACATTGAAAACACATTTTTCCAACTTAGCGAAAAGTTTGTGTTGACGCAATCTTTCGAGGACCATTTTCACGTGTTTCCGATGTTCAGATTGCGATGAAGAATAAACGAGGATGTCGTCAATGTAAACAACAAGACACACATCCATGAGCTCTCTGAGGACATCGTTCATAAAATATTGAAAGGCGGCCGGGGCATTGCAAAGTCCGAAGGGCATGACCTGATATTCAAATAGCCCATATTTGGTGCGGAAGGCCGTCTTCCATTCATCGCCCTCTTTTACTCGTACCAAGTGGTAGGCTCCTCTAAGATCCAGCTTTGTATATATGCATGCTTTTCTGACTTGGTCCAGGAGTTCAAGGATCAAAGGTAACGGATATCTATTCTTGACGGTGATCTGGTTCAGGGAGCGATAATCTATACAAGTTCTAAGGTCTCCTTCCTTTTTTGGAACGAAGAACAAAGCTGAAGAAGCAGGGGACTTGGAAGGACGAATAAACCCATTTGCCAGGTATTGATCCAGGTATTGTCGAAGGTGAAGGTTCTCAGGCTCGGTGAGGGCATAAATTCTACTACAAGGAGGAGTAGATCCAGGTATCAGGTCTATCTGGCAGTCATAAGACCTATGAGGAGGTAGAGAGTTAGCCTGATCCTTCCGGAAAACATCTTGGTATTCTAGGTATTCGGGAGGTAACTGGGGAGTCTCTGAAGAAATTGCTGCCAGTGCAACACCAGGTGGAGGGTGACAAGTAGAGACACATTCTGGAAACTGGACCGTTCTTGCTCGCCAATCGATCAGAGGATTGTGTTTCTCTAACCAAGGTATTCCTAGAATAATCTGAAACTGAGGAGCCTTGATCACATCAAACACGATCTTCTCATGGTGTCCATCTTGACTTACTAGCGTCACTTCTTGAGTGGCATGCGTTACTGGTCCGGAGGCTATCTCCGTTCCATCCACCGTAGTAATGACGTCCTTTACAGCCTTGGGACAAAGAGTTAGATTCATCCTCAAAACCATTTCATGATCCACATAATTGCCGATGGCACCGCTGTCGACGTAAGCTTCAATTGCATGTAATCGATCCGGATTATCAGGGCTAATGAGGACCATAGGTATCACGTAATGCGAGGTCACGGAACTGGTTTTCACGCTCGGCAAGAGGACCTCTATTCTTGTCGGGCGAGGTCGTTTCCCTGCTAATAGTTTGTAACTTTGGTAACTGCAGCTCCTACTGCCTTCTTGGCAGGTTTCACCGGACAGTCTCGAAGAAAGTGCCCTGAGTTTCCGCAATAGAGGCATAATTGCAACTGTTTTCTCCTTTCCCGCTCCTTTTGTGTTAGAGGACCTTTCAGGCCCCCTATTTGCATGGGTTCCCCGGAGTCTACTCCTTTGGAAGGAGTTGGCGGTTTGGAAAATACTCGAGCATCAAACTTGGAACGATCGGCCTTCCTGTTCTGCAGTCTGTGATCTATTTGAACGACTAAGTCTATATAGTCCGAACAATCTTGTGGGGGATTCACTACTTGGGCTAACACATCTTTGAGCTCTCCACGTAGACCTCTATAAAACAGCGTAATCCTTTTGTCCTCAGGCCATTGAGTTTCCACTATCAGTCTGTTGAAAGACGCAATATAAGCCAAAAGGTCTTGATTACCTTGTCGCAACGAAAGAAGCTCATTATCCAAGGCCTGCCCCTGTGAATGTCTTGCGAACAGTTTTTCCATACTGAGCTGAAAAGCTTGAAAATCATGGAGGACCGGATCATCTTGATTTACTAGAGGGATCGACCAGTCTGCCGCATTGCCACTAAGGTACGAAAGCACGAAAGCTACTTTAGCTTGATCTGTTGGAAAGGCTGCTGGCCGGCATAAGAAATGCAACCGGCACTGATTGATAAATACTGCAAACCTCTTTGGGTCACCAGAAAATAGTTTGGGCGGAGCCAGAGGTACATTCCCAGGTAGGTTGATCTGCACTGGATTCATAGAGGATGTAGAAGGAAGATTTCCCCCAGATGCGGGTAACGGGGTCTGTCCGGCTTGTGACTGTAGCAATTGTCTAGCGAGATCATCTGTTCGCTCCTTGGAAATAATCAGTTCCCTTCTTAGAGCGTTTGTTTCCTGACGGGCTGCATGCACTTCTGCCCTTAGTTCCCCAAGTAACTGGGCTAGCTGGTCGGTATCCGAGGTTTCCAGAGCGCCTGGACGGGAGTTTTGCGGTAGGCTTTGCGTTCTGTAACGCTCACCTGATTCCCGTAGAGGCGCCGGTCTTGACTGGGCGTATACCGTATCTTCAAAGGTGATGTGTAACACACGGCTGGCTCTTTGGGCTGGACCTCTGTGCACTGTATGTCTGACTCGAAGGGTAAGATGTCTGCAGATAGAAAATATGGGATTAATGAACTGGGTTATTGAATGTCTCTCTCTTCTTCCCTTTCTCTTCTCCTGTAGAACCCCAAAGGTTAACGCTCTCACGTTAGGTAAGTGAACGCCGTGCTCTCCATCTGCCTCGGGGCAGGGTGCTGTAACCAGTTTCTTCACTGGATAAGGGGAGCAGGCCTCTTGACTTCAGAGGACTGCTGTCCGTCATTTACTGCACGAACGGTAAGTTTCGAGTAATTCTAATGTCTTTAAAAGTCTTTAGTAATGATGTCTCTTGTTTTGCAGAGTTCCGGCGATGGCGGATGACGGGCTGAAGTGAGTTGAAGATGGAGCCCGTGTGATGAATAGAAGCGCCTGGAAGCACGTAAGTAAGCGCTTGTTGCCTGCTTCACGATGCGCTCTAACTGTCTTTTTATTTTGCAGGTACAAGTTCGGAGCGGCTGCAGGGTGCCGGAATACCCACTGGGTTAGATGTGGAAAGGAGTAATGGCACGTGAGTATTAAAGTTCCCCAATGTCTTTAAACGCACCTTGTTTTGTCTTTCAGATGCGGGATGCAGCGCCGAAGGCCTCCGGAGCGTGCGAAGAGTTGGTAAGCTTTTGTCTTTCAGATGCCGGAATGCAGTGCGAAGACCTCCGGAGCGCACGAAGAGTAGGTAAGCCTTTGTCTTTCAGATGCCGGAATGCAGCGCGAGGCGTTGGTGACAGCCGATGGACCAGGTAAGTGAAGCGCTGTCACTGAAGACCGTAATGCTAACCTGTTCTTTCTTGTCTTTATAGGTGTTGCTGAAGACTGGATTCAGGATGGTAAGCCTTTTTCCTTAGGCCCAGGATCAGATGCAGAAGACACGATGAGCGTTCTGCTGCAGAGGATGCAGAATAACGCAAAGCAAGATTCATCCATCGGGTGTGGTTTAAATAGCCTCCTGTAGTGCTTAGGTGTCTCCTTCCACAGCCACGCCTAGGTAAGAAAAGAGTTCCTGCTTTCCAGAAGAGTTCCAGTGTTCTGAACCTAGGGAGTTGCTCCTGCCCCACCCAACAGGAAAAGTAGTTCCAAACAGAAGAGGATCAGAGGCTCAACTGGCAGGCAAGTAAGCAGCATGGTCTGCTGCAGGTAAGTCCACCCAAGCATTATGAGCCCGGCGCTTTCAGCGCTGGGGCTGGGCATGTTTATGAGCCTGGTGCCACTGGCGCCAGGACTGGGTCCAAAAGGTCCCAATTGGGACTGGTTGGCACTCGGAACCTGGGTTATGGATCTGCTTCCAAGGGAGTTGGGAAAACCCTGACCTTTTGGAAGCAGAGATCATGACATCAGCAAGTGGGTGGAGGCATATCCCTTAAAAGACTGCACAGCAATGAGTACGGCAAAAGTAATGCTTAAAGAATATGTTTCCCGTTTTGGCTTGCCCCGTGTCATATGCTCAGATAACGGTCCACATTTTGTGGGCGCAGTGGTATTACAGATATGTGCAGGTCTTCAGATTGATAAGAGATTTCATAGTTCGAGGCATCTGAGTTCGGCCAGTCTTGTTGAGAGGCACAACGGAATCCTCAAGTCATAAAATTAGCAAGATATGTGCAGGGAGCAAGTTGAGTTGGGTGGATGCATTACCGATAGCGCTATTGTGCATGCGTACGTCTGTACAGGCTAGAACTGGGCTCTCCCCGTATGAGATTGTGATGGGGAGGCCGGCGGATGTTTGTTGCGCACCTCAGCCAAGGTGACTGAGTGAAGTGGAACATCCTGTACTTAGCACTTAATGTGGCCCTTTAATGCAGCAATTGCGTTTGATTCATCAGCAGGTGCAGGAGGCTCTACCCCTAAGATATACTGGCCCGGGGCACGCGCTGGAGCCAGGAGACTGGGTGCTGCTTAAAAACTTTGAGAGAAAATCGTCGTTAGCACCCAGGTGGCACGGCCCCTATCAAGTGCTTCTGGCAACGCAGACAGCAATACGGGTGGATGGGAGGAAGTCGTGGATCCATGCCACCCATGCCAAAAAGATCCCATCTTCACTGAAAGACTTGCCCAATCCGGACGACCGGAAAGAGACAGCGGTGCAGAAACTAAAGAAACTGCTGCCAGTCCACCGCCGCTAAATCTGTCAGAGTGTGAAGTCAAACTCGAAACAAAGCCTGAAAAGATTGCCAAAAAGGGGGAAGGGCAAAGAGTGCCCCAACGTTGCCTAACAGAACCTACATCACTGTTGGCCGACACAAAATCTGCATTGCAAATAACGACAGATACTAAACGTGTACACCTTTGGCGCCCACCAGCACTGGCCATTGCGCCAGAGCCAAAGATCGAATCCGCATCACTGTCGCGGCGCACACCAGCATCTGCCATTGCGCCGCAGGTTTACTCTGAGCCTGGACCTGGAAGTGCACCGGCACTGTTCACACAATACCAGGAGTGAGGCGATATGATTTGCGGCCTCGAAAGACAGAGTGATCCACAGTTCTTTGGTGTTTATGCTAATAAGTTCCGCTCATGGACGGAGAAGGAACTAGAGGTGTAGAGGAGAGAAGCGTGAGAATTGTGCAAGTCGGACAATTCAAGACTCACAGCTCCTCAGTGCGATCATAAAAAGTACATGTGTCCTGAACCAGAGCGGACAAGCTGGGCGCACATGGTACAAAGGCAATAAAGAACTGTTCAGAAGTCCTTTGAACTTATTGACATCCGGACAAGTGCGATGAAGAGAGATATCCACGACGAACTTTGTCAGGAAGAAGAAGGACGGTGAGAAAAATGTCGGGACCGGTTTCAGCCTCCTCCTGCACCACTGCTGAGAATGAGTTAGTTATAAAGACTGTAAATTTAGGGAAAACGCATGGTAAAAAGAAATTGTATGCTGGCTTTGACAAAAATTAATGTGCTTCATGAGTGTGGTAGCACCAATAACGACAGCCTTTGTGTTATGGTATGTGGAGTCTATACACCCATTGGGAATGTTTTTACTAATAGTTAATATATCCACTACTGAAAGCCCGGTTCAGGTGATTACTTATACCTTGTCCCCAATGGAAGAGAGACACAGAGAAGGGTATGGGAACAATACGCTATTACTCATCATGAATATGACGCATGCAATTCTAAAGAAAAATAATTGTTGGGTATGCGCCCATTTACCGCTGCATGCGGGGAAAGGAATAGGTTGGTATGTACAACCATTACCATTAAGTTCTACATGCAGTGCATCTTTAAGTGCAATGTTTTATGGGAAGTGGAATAAGAGTAGTACGGGTCAATTAGATAGAACAAACATGAATGAGTTTGAGGAAATAATTATGAGGCCTGTGGGTTGTTCCATATTCCATAAAGCACAAGTGATGATCCCAGAACCTATGCCAAAAAGTATGCGACAAAATAGACAAGATAGATTGTCCCCACCAGTCAAAACATCTGTGATGATGTTTCGTGTAAAAACAGACGGGAACAAAGATGCAATTCCCCCTTCTTACACGGTGAATTACAACCCGAGAACTGTCCCTTTTTGTCTAAAAAAGAAAGGCTCCTATTCAGTAGGAACATTTACTGGATGCATAAATACAACGGTACTAAAATGGGAAATAGAACCAGTATATGTGGGAGATCCAGTCTATTTTATATGTGGAGAAAAAGCATATCCTTGGTTGCCCAGGAACTGGGGAGGTACATGTTACCTAGGTCTACTGTTCCTGGGAGTGTTCCTCTTAGAAACAGCAGACATGGCCAAGCTATCCAGATCTAGAACCCAAAGGAGTAGCAAAGGTGTTTTGATAGCAAAGGACGTAGCAAAATCATTCATACCATTCTTGTCCCAGATAGTGAACTCTTATAACATAAGGCAACTGTCCAGAATACTAAAAGATACAATAAACATGACGACAGATATACTATTTAACATGACGTTGGAAGAAAAAGGAATTAGGTTAATGACGCTGCAAAATAGAATGGGTCTCAATAATCCTGGTTGATCGTGGGGGAATTTGCAAGATTGTGAGATCAGCGTGCTGTGTATTCGTAGATGACTATTGCCCTACGATTTTTGAAGCAATAAAGAAAATGCATGTCCTAAGCTTCGAACTCCCTACTGAAGAAGGGGGCTGGGGAATAGAGTCCTAGTTTTGGGGAATACTGCGTTCTTGGGGATGGAAGTTGATTGCGATATTAGTAGTAGTGTTTGGAATATTCATAACGTGCTGTTGTTGCATACACTGCCTACCGATAGTTTGCACTGAGATAACTGAGGGATGTACTAAGGGATGTATGCATATGATAACAAAAAGAAAAAAAACTTATGGCCGGGATGACAGAGACACAGATGAAATGAAAACAGTGAAAGAATTAATGGCTATAGATATTAATGACGATGATGATGCTTATAATAGCATGAACAATTCAGACATAAGTACTTCAGACTTATCGTCATCAGAGGAGGATACAATAAATGAATGAGACGTTTGGCATACGGCCAAAGGAGGGTTTGTCGGTCTTGAAAAATGGACACCTCTCACGATTGACGGCAAATGTATTTTGGTGGCCGAAGGCCAACCGTCTCATGTACGAAACGATAGAAATACAGGTTTCCGAGTTTGACCAATGAAAGGCCATTTTGATGTAACAAGGATCGCCATTTTGTTTTCTAACAATTGCTCATTGCTTTCTGTTCAAATTGCTTCGCAGCACATTTCTGCTTACACTGCTCGACTGTTAACATTGTTGTCTGAACGTGAAAGGACAAGGCAGCAAGGCCGCGAGGCTAATAAGAGTTTGTTGAAACACAACATAGGCAGCTCCGGAGAGGAATGCCCGGCTCCCTCCCGAATGGAGCCTTGAAGCAGAGCCGCAGGGCATTTAATCATTTCACAGCTGCCAGCCAGTCTCGTTATATGGTAGAATATGTTAGAATAAAGCAGCTAAAGGCTTGAATTATGCTATTCTTACGGCCCCCCTTATCCGAGCCCTGTAGAGCGTGTCGGCTCCCAGGGCACGAATAGCACCTCATAGATAGCAAGGTCTGGAATGTGACTTTTCCCCCGTATGTAGCTCGCTTACAAGAACAGAAGCACTGTGTTCTTTTCAACAAAGAAAAGATGTCTCTGCACTTGCAAGGTTGCATATTGTTACTAGAATAGATATTTGGAGGTGTCATATTCATTGGAAGTGTCCATCATCAAACCGAGTTCAAGGAAACCCAATAAAGGGGGGTGTTAAACATGTCACAGCTGATTGTATGATATGCATTTTGTATATATGTAACTGATGTACGTAATTCGCTCTCTTGCATCCCTCGAGGTCTAGAGATACACGTTGCGGGGCGTGAGACCGCGTTGGCCAACTGAGACTATTTGCTTTGCAATAAACCCTAGCTTTGGGAATACAACCTCGTGTCTGGCGTATCTATCATGTCTGGTGACTTGCCTTGTTTCCATAATGCGAGGGACCCCTAGGGGCCCCTTTCACACTCACTCAACATTCCCCTGATTTGTCATCATCCACACACCAACTTTCTGTAAGCATACATTCATGGCCAGTGAGCCAAACAGGACCAGCTCACAACATAACATTTATTTATTCACATTTGTTGAGCGCACAACAGCCCAGAGGCTTCGTGGCGCTTGTTAGAGTGGGTGAATATAGCTTAGTTACAAAAAAAGAAACAACGGTCAATGATAATATGTACAAATATTATAGATCACAAGGGAAGCAGGAGCTGGGGAGGCTGCAGAGGTATGAGCACTTAGTTGAAGAGAGCAGTTTTGAGTTTTTTCCGGAAGGAGTGGTGAGAAGTTTCAGCTCTGAGTGTAGGTGGGAGCACATTCCATAGCTTAGGGGCAATCTAAGGGAATCCTAGCCCTCCTACCTTGACCCTGTTGATGCGTGGTACCATGAGTAGGTTGGAGTAACATGTTCTGGTGGGCCTAGATGAGAGTGATCTGGATAGTGCGTCTGAGAGGTAGGATGGTGCTGTGTAATTAATGCATTTGTGTGTGGTCATGAGAATTTTGAACGTGATACAGTCTTTGACTGGGAGCCAATGACCCGTCTTTCTTGCTTGTGTGATGTGGTCTCTTTTAGGTATACTTAGTGCTGCTCAAAGAGAGTTATTTTGGGTAGTCTGGAGCCTGTTTATGTTTGTTTATGTTTTTTTGGAGGTGCCTGTTAGGAAGGCATTACAGTAATCAAGCTTCACCCCTATGGTAGCTCTGGCAATGGAGTGACAATTGTCCTTTGTTAGGAAGGGTTTTATCGCATTAATGAGCTTAGTACTCAATGCGGAGGCAGAGATGATAGCACTTACTTGTTTGTTCATGGACAGCGTGGCATTGATGTGTACCCGTAGGGTTTTTACAGAAGATGAGACAGGGATGATGCAGTTGTCGATGTGGAAATTGGCATAGAGGGCGTCTAGGTTAGCTAAGGTGAACTTTTGGCCAAGAATGAGAATTTCAGTCTTGTCCCCATTAAGACAAAGGCCATTTGTGGCCATCCAAGCTTGGATGGTGGAGTAAATTTGCCTTAGGATTGTAGCATCTTGGTGATAAATTCCTGTCAGTGGGAGGAGCACTTGGGTATCATCAGCATAGTTAGTGTATGTGATCCCAAGTGCATCCGGTTTATCAAAAAGAGGCTTAGTGAAAAGATATTATATCATGGGCGCAGTACAGCATCGCTGAGGAGCACCACAGTGAATGATGGTGGGTGTTGCATTAGCTATATTTGAGAAGACATTCATAGCTCTACCTCCTAAGAAGGAGGTAATCAAAGTAGTTGCTTGGTTGCAGAAGTGTGCGGCGTGTGAGAGGTGATTGGTGAGGGTTTTATGTTCAACCAGATCAAACGCTGCTGAGAGGTCTAGGAGGAGTAGGAGGGCAGGTTTGCCCTTGTCCAGGATATGAGTGATTTGGTTTTTTAGGTCTAGTAATGCGGTTTCAGTTCCGTGCCTTTTGCGAAAGCCAGACTGTCTTTTGCCTAGAATGGAATTGGTTTCAAGGTTGAGTTGTATTTGGCTGTGGGCGGCTTTGTCTAATATTTTGAGAAGGAATGGGACGGTCGTTATGGTGCGGTAGTTATTAGGATGTGCGGGGTCTAACGTGTTTTTTTTAGGAGGGGACGCACCCAAGCCTAAGCCTCTTTTAAAAGATGAGTTAAAGAAGGTGGTTAGGAGAGGAGCAAGTTTCTCGGCACACTCCTTTATGATCTTAGGGGGGCACACATCGCCCTTGCATTGTGAAGGTTTGAGATGTCTAAGGATGTCTATGACTTCTGTTTCTGTGACTTCCTGAAATGAACATTTGGGAAAGTCAATAGGTTTGGAGTTGGGCAGAGTCTGAATGTGCTGGTTCTGCTTGGGTAGTGTATTATAGTGTTCTCAGATTTTATTTTGTAGTAGGTCTATTTTCTTTAGCATGGCATTTTGTATGCTAAAGCACCAAGTTTCATCTTTGATGATCTCATCAGTGCAAGAGGCAGTATCTGTGAGCTCTTTAAAGATGGTGAAGAGTTCCTTAGTTTGAGAGTTGGCATCAGAGATTCAGCGATTGTAAGCTTCAGATTTGGCATTAATCTTTAGTGGTGTCACAGGGGGTTACTGTAACGCTCACCTGATTCCCGTAGAGGCGCCGGTCTTGACTGGGCGTATACCGTATCTTCAAAGGTGATGTGTAACACACGGCTGGCTCTTTGGGCTGGACCTCTGTGCACTGTATGTCTGGCTCGAAGGGTAAGAGGTCTTAGGTAAGTGAACGCCGTGCTCTCCATCTGCCTCGAGGCAGGGTGCTGTAACCAGTTTCTTCACTGGATAAGGGGAGCAGGCCTCTTGACTTCAGAGGACTGCTGTCCGTCGTTTACTGCACGAACGGTAAGTTTCGAGTAATTCTAATGTCTTTAAAGTCTTTAGTAATGATGTCTCTTGTTTTGCAGGGTTCCGGCGATGGCGGATTCCGGGCTGAAGTGAGTTGAAGATGGAGCCCGTGTGATGAATAGAAGCGCCTGGAAGCACGTAAGTAAGCGCTTGTTGCCTGCTTCACGATGCGCTCTAACTGTCTTTTTATTTTGCAGGTACAAGTTCGGGGCGGCTGCAGGGTGCCGGAATACCCACTGGGTTAGATGTGGAAAGGAGTAATGGCACGTGAGTATTAAAGTTCCCCAATGTCTTTAAACGCACCTTGTTTTGTCTTTCAGATGCGGGGTGCAGCACCGAAGGCCTCCGGAGCGTGCGACGAGTTGGTAAGCTTTTGTTTTTCAGATGCCGGAATGCAGTGTGAAGACCTCCGGAGCGCACGAAGAGTAGGTAAGCCTTTGTCTTTCAGATGCCGGAATGCAGCGCGAGGCGTTGGTGACAGCCGATGAACCAGGTAAGTGAAGAGCTGTCACTGAAGACCGTAATGCTAACCTGTTCTTTCTTGTCTTTCTAGGTGTTGCTGAAGACTGGATTCATAATGGTAAGCCTTTTTCCTTAGGCCCAGGATCAGATGCAGAAGACACGATGAGCGTTCTGCTGCTGAGGATGCAGAATAACGCAAAGCAAGATTCATCCATCGGGTGTGGTTTAAATAGCCTCCTGTAGTGCTTAGGTGTCTCCTTCCACAGCCACGCCTAGGTAAGAAAAGAGTTCCTGCTTTCCAGAAGAGTTCCAGTGTTCTGAATCTAGGGAGTGGCTCCTGCCCCACCCAACAGGAAAAGTAGTTCCAAACAGAAGAGGATCAGAGACTCAACTGGCAGGCAAGTAAGCAGCATGGTCTGCTGCAGGTAAGTCCACCCAAGCATTATGAGCCCGGCGCTTCCAGCGCTGGGACTGGGCATATTTATGAGCCTGGTGCCACTGGCGCCAGGACTGGGTCCAAAAGGTCCCATTTGGGACTGGTTGGCACTCGGAACCTGGGTTATGGATCTGCTTCCAAGGGAGTTGGGAAAACCCTGACCTTTTGGAAGCAGAGATCATGACAGTACCCCCCCTCAAGGCCCCTCCCAAACCTGGCTTCTCCGGGGGTTTTGGCTTGTCAGGAAATGTTCGGTGAAATCTTTTGATTAGGCGAGGAGCGTGGACATATTCAGCAGGTTCCCAGGATCTCTCTTGGGGGCCGTAGCCTTTCCAGTCAATTAGGTAGAATAGTTTAGATTTGGAGATCTTGGAGTCCAGAATGCTTTTGACTTCAAACTCGAGTTCTCCATCAACTAGGATAGTTTTTGGAGATTTGGTTAGTCGGGTTTGAGGTTGCACAGGTTTTAATAGAGAGACGTGGAAGACCGGATGTATCTTCATGTGCGAGGGCAAGTCCAACCTGACCGCTACTGGGTTTACTATGGTAGTGATGGAATAGGGACCAAGGTATCTTGGGTTGAATGTGCGTGGCCCTTTTAGAGGTAGATATTTGGTGGATAACCAGACTTGATCCCCTACTTGATATTGAGGGGCTTCCTTCCGATGTTGATCTGCTCCTTTCTTGTATTGTTCTTTAGCCCTTTGAAGGTGAGAAACAGCTTCCTTAAAGGCTTGGGTGATTGTAGAATGCAGGTAGTCTACTGCTGGTGTTTCAAGATCTTGGAGGGGATCCAACTCCGAGGTTCGAGGGTGACTGCCGTACAAAAGAAAAAACGGGGTTTTCCCAGTTCCCGAATGGACAGAGTTATTGTAGGCATATTCGGCTATCCAAAGGATGTCTTTCCAAGTTTTTTCAGTTTGTTGCAGCATGCAGCGTAAATACTGTTCCAGAGTTTGATTGGTCCTCTCGGTTTGTCCGTCGGTCTGAGGGTGGTGACTGGTCGATAGTCTCACATCAATTTGAGCCGACCGACAGCAACTTCGCCAAAAATGAGAAATAAATTGACTACCTCGATCCGAAATTAGAACCGAAGGAAAACCGTGCAGTCGGACGATGTTTTCGAGAAATTCTCGGGCCAGAGTTGCTGCTGTTGGCAAGCCTTTGAGCGGAATGAAATGCGCCATCTTGGAGAATAAGTCCACGATTACTAGAATCGTATTGTATCCGGAGCATGGAGGTAGATCAGTGATGAAGTCCATAGAAAGCGTATGCCAAGGGCGAGGTGGGATGTCAATAGGGCGTAAGAGGCCTGCTGGTCTTTCCTTTTGTCTCTTGTTTTGGGCGCATACTCCACAGGACATTATAAAGTCTCTGATATCTTTTTTCCAAGACGGCCACCAGAAGTAGCGCTTGATCTTTTCTGAGGTCTTGGCCATACCGGGATGTCCTTCCATTAAAGAATCGTGATAACAAGAGATTACTTTTTTCTGTAAATCTGTGCTGGGTAGGTATAATCGTTCTTGGAAATACAATAAGTTGTCCTTTACTGCAAAGTCCTTTCCCTGCAGATGCCAATTCTGTATGTCTGCTGGAGTTACAAGTTGCCTGGCTTTATCCTTAACTTCCTCTATGGATTCTGTGGCGATTACACCCAGAATTCTTTGTTCGGGAATGATTGGTACAGGTTTAGGGTTGATCAAGTGTTCTTCCACTCCCATCCGAGAAAGGGCATCAGCTTTACCGTTTTTTGTACCAGGTCGATAGGTAATTATGAAGTCAAACTCGGCAAAGAATAATGCCCAACGGAGTTGTCTAGAGGATTGGGCTTTTGCGGTTTTCAAATATTGCAGGTTTCGGTGATCCGTAATCACAGTAACGGTGTGTCGGGCCCCCAGCAGATAATGCCGCCAAGCCTTAAAGGCAGACTTGATAGCCAGAAGTTCCTTGTCAGTAATCGTGTAATTGATTTCAGGAGGCGAGAATTTGCGGGACCAAAATGCCACGGGATGCAACTGATTGGTTACCGGGTCCTTTTGTGATAGAACTGCCCCCATGGCAAGGCTTGAAGCATCAGTTTCCACGATGTAGGGGAGTTCGGGGCGAGGGTGTTTTAAGATTGGTGCAGAGATAAATTTAGTCTTCAAATCCTGGAAAGCTTGTTCCGCCTCGGTAGACCATTCAAAACGTTTGTTTTTCTTTAACAAGGCAGTGATGGGCTGGACTATTCGAGAGAATTCAGGGATAAACCTGCGTTAAAAGTTAGCGAAGCCTAACATGCTTTGCACACCTTTTACGGAGGATGGTGATGGCCATTTGAGAACTGCATCGACCTTCTTTGAGTCCATAAGCACTCCACCAGGTGATAATATGAATCCCAAGAATTCAACTTCAGTCACGTTGAAAACACATTTTTCCAACTTAGCGAAAAGTTTGTGTTGACGCAATCTTTCGAGGACCATTTTCACGTGTTTCCAATGTTCAGATTCCGATGAAGAATAAACGAGGATGTCGTCAATGTAAACAACAACACACACATCTATGAGCTCTCTGAGGACATCGTTCATAAAATATTGAAAGGCGGCCGGGGCATTACAAAGTCCAAAGGGCATGACCTGATATTCAAATAGCCCATACTTGGTGCGGAAGGCCGTCTTCCATTCATTGCCCTCTTTTACTCGTACCAAGTGGTAAGCTCCTCTAAGATCCAGCTTTGTATATATGCATGCTTTTCTGACTTGGTCTCGGAGTTCAGGGATCAAAGGTAATGGATATCTATTCTTAACGGTGATCTGGTTCAGGGAGCGATAATCTATACAAGTTCTAAGGTCTCCTTCCTTTTTTGGAACGAAGAACAAAGCTGAAGAAGCAGGGGACTTGGAAGGACGAATAAACCCATTTGCCAGGTATTGATCCAGGTATTGTCGAAAGTGAAGGTTCTCAGGCTCGGTGAGGGCATAAATTCTACTACAAGGAGGAGTAGATCCAGGTATCAGGTCGATCTGGCAGTCATAAGACCTATGAGGAGGTAGAGAGTTAGCCTGATCCTTCCGGAAAACATCTTGGTATTCTAGGTATTCGGGAGGTAACTGGGGAGTCTCTGAAGAAATTGCTGCCAGTGCAACACCAGGTGGAGGGTGACAAGTGGAGACACATTCTGGAAACTGGACCGTTCTTGCTCGCCAATCGATCAGAGGATTGTGTTTCTCTAACCAAGGTATTCCTAGAATAATCTGAAACTGAGGGGCCTTGATGACATCGAACACGATCTTCTCATGGTGTCCATCTTGACTTACTAGCGTCACTTCTTGAGTGGTATGCGTTACTGGCCCGGAGGCTATCTCCGTACCATCCACCGTAGTAATGACGTCCTTTACAGCCTTGGGACAAAGAGTTAGATTCATCCTCAAAACCATTTCATGATCCACATAATTGCCGATGGCACCGCTGTCGACGTAAGCTTCAATTGCATGTAATCGATCTGGATTATCAGGGCTGATGAGGACCATAGGTATCACGAAATGCGAGGTCACGGAACTGGTTTTCACGCTCGGCAAGAGGACCTCTATTCTTGTCGGGCGAGGTTGTTTCCCTGCTCAGAGTTTGTAACTTTGGTAACTGCAGCTCCTACTGCCTTCTTGGCAGGTTTCACCGGACAGTCTCGAAGAAAGTGCCCTGAGTTTCCGCAATAGAGGCATAATTGCAACTGTTTTCTCCTTTCCCGCTCCTTTTGTGTTAGAGGACCTTTCAGACCCCCTATTTGCATGGGTTCCCCGGAGTCTACTCCTTTGGAAGGAGTTGGCGGTTTGGAAAATACTCGAGCATCAAACTTGGAACGATCGGCCTTCCTGTTCTGCAGTCTGTGATCTATTTGAACGACTAAGTCTATACAGTCCGAACAATCTTGTGGGGGATTCACTACTTGGGCTAACACATCTTTGAGCTCTCCGCGTAGACCTCTATAAAACAGCGTAATCCTTTTGTCCTCAGGCCAGTGAGTTTCCACTATCAGTCTGTTGAAAGACGCAATATAAGCCAAAAGGTCTTGATTACCTTGTCGCAACGAAAGAAGCTCATTGTCCAAGGCCTGCCCCTGTGAATGTCTTGCGAACAGTTTTTCCATACTGAGCTGAAAAGCTTGAAAATCATGGCGGACCGGATCATCTTGATTTACTAGAGGGATCGACCCGTCTGCCGCATTGCCACTAAGGTACGAAAGCACGAAAGCTACTTTAGCTTGATCAGTTGGAAAGGCTGCTGGCCGGCATAAGAAATGCAACCGGCACTGATTGATAAATACTGCAAACCTCTTTGGGTCACCAGAAAATCGTTCGGGCGGAGCCAGAGGTACATTCCCAGGTAGGTTGATCTGCACTGGATTCATAGAGGATGTAGAAGGAAGATTTCCCCCAGATGCGGGTAACGGGGTCTGTCCGGCTTGTGACTGTAGCAATTGTCTAGCGATATCATCTGTTAGCTCCTTGGAAATAATCAGTTCCCTTCTTAGAGCGTTCGTTTCCTGACGGGCTGCATGCACTTCTGCCCTTAGTTCCCCAAGTAACTGGTCTAGCTGGTCGGTATCCGAGGTTTCCATAGCGCCTGGACGGGAGTTTTGTGGTAGGCTTTGCGTTCTGTAACGCTCACCTGATTCCCGTAGAGGCGCCGGTCTTGACTGGGCGTATACCGTATCTTCAAAGGTGATGTGTAACACACGGCTGGCTGGACCTCTGTGCACTGTATGTCTGGCTCGAAGGGTAAGATGTCTTAGGTAAGTGAACGCTGTGCTCTCCATCTGCCTCGAGGCAGGGTGCTGTAACCAGTTTCTTCACTGGATAAGGGGAGCAGGCCTCTTGACTTCAGAGGACTGCTGTCCATCGTTTACTGCACGAACGGTAAGTTTCGAGTAATTCTAATGTCTTTAAAGTCTTTAGTAATGATGTCTCTTGTTTTGCAGGGTTCCGGCGATGGCGGATTCCGGGCTGAAGTGAGTTGAAGATGGAGCCCGTGTGATGAATAGAAGCGCCTGGAAGCACGTAAGTAAGCGCTTGTTGCCTGCTTCACGATGCGCTCTAACTGTCGTTTTATTTTGCAGGTACAAGTTCGGGGCGGCTGCAGGGTGCCGGAATACCCACTGGGTTAGATGTGGAAAGGAGTAATGGCACGTGAGTATTAAAGTTCCCCAATGTCTTTAAACGCACCTTGTTTTGTCTTTCAGATGCGGGATGCAGCACCGAAGGCCTCCGGAGCGTGCGACGAGTTGGTAAGCTTTTGTTTTTCAGATGCCGGAATGCAGTGTGAAGACCTCCGGAGCGCACGAAGAGTAGGTAAGCCTTTGTCTTTCAGATGCCGGAATGCAGCGCGAGGCGTTGGTGACAGCCGATGAACCAGGTAAGTGAAGAGCTGTCACTGAAGACCGTAATGCTAACCTGTTCTTTCTTGTCTTTCTAGGTGTTGCTGAAGACTGGATTCAGAATGGTAAGCCTTTTTCCTTAGGCCCAGGATCAGATGCAGAAGACACGATGAGCGTTCTGCTGCTGAGGATGCAGAATAACGCAAAGCAAGATTCATCCATCGGGTGTGGTTTAAATAGACTCCTGTAGTGCTTAGGTGTCTCCTTCCACAGCCACGCCTAGGTAAGAAAAGAGTTCCTGCTTTCCAGAAGAGTTCCAGTGTTCTGAATCTAGGGAGTGGCTCCTGCCCCACCCAACAGGAAAAGTAGTTCCAAACAGAAGAGGATCAGAGACTCAACGGGCAGGCAAGTAAGCAGCATGGTCTGCTGCAGGTAAGTCCACCCAAGCATTATGAGCACGGCGCTTCCAGCGCTGGGACTGGGCATATTTATGAGCCTGGTGCCACTGGCGCCAGGACTGGGTCCAAAAGGTCCCAATTGGGACTGGTTGGCACTCGGAACCTGGGTTATGGATCTGCTTCCAAGGGAGTTGGGAAAACCCTGACCTTTTGGAAGCAGAGATCATGACAGTTACCTGCCATTTTTTAAATGCCTGCCGTTTACTATTCCGCAGGGTCTGGAGCTCTTCTGTGAACCACGAGTTTGAGTGGAATGATTTTTTCTCTTTCTTATTTTCTAGTGGGGCAATGGCGTTGACTGCACTACTAAGGGTGTCCTTAAATATATCCGCTAGGATGTTAGGGTCTTGAGAGAATGGTGGTGCTAGGCACGGGAGGTCAAGATAGGCTTGGATGTTCTCTGCAGTTAGTTTTTTGGCGCGACGTGCTAATGTAGCAGATGCAGGAGTGGTGGATTTGGTGCTAGGTGCTGTGGGGATGGTGAATTATAGGCAGTTGTGATCCATCCATGGGAGGGCTGTGTTGGAGGTGATAGAAGAGTCACAGTTATGGTCGACTATCCCGTCAAGGATGCGGCCTTTGGAGTGGGTGGGGGAGGTGATTTTTTGTGGGAATCCCAGATCTTGGAGGTCCTTGAGAGAGAAATAGGTGTTTTATCGTTAGGGTCATTGAATCCTAGATTCAGGTCACCTAGAAGTAAGGACTTGGTGGTATTTTTGATGTTTTATCGAGTAAATGTGTAATTTGTCCTGGGAAGTCTGTGGGAGGTCCAGGAGCCGGTAAATGACATGGATATTTACAGTGTTTTTAGGGGAGAGAGAGATGGTTTGGCCGATAGAATGTCTGTATTACTTTCTTTATGGTGGGGTATGGGCCTAATAGCTATGGCCTCAATGAAGATCAAGGCTACCCCTCTCCTATTTTTGACGACCTGTCCTGTCTGAGGATGGAGTAGCCTTCTGGTAGGGCTAGCATGATGGTAGGTCCGGATGCCTCATGAAGCCCAGTTTCAGTGATGGCTAGTATATCTATGTTCTGATTTACTAGTAGATCATTGACTAAAAGAGCATGGGCATTGATGGAGCGTACATTGAGTAATGTGCATTTAAGTTGCTGTGCCGGGTTGTTCCTGTTAGGCTGATGTGGGGTTCTTATTTTGGTCGGGGTGATGTGTTGTTTCATGATGTTGAACTTGAGCATTATGTGGGGTGGTTTGGGAGATTGAGCGTTGCGGTTGTGTATATTGTGATGATTCGATTTAAGTTTGGGTGCGGTGCGTGTTCCTAGATGAGTGTTTCTGAGTGCTATCTGTAAGGGCATGGCACTAATGTTCATGGGGAGTGTGCGTGTCCTAAGTCTATGGAGTGTGGACTGACAATTAGCAGCATGAGTGGGTGCCTGCGTGTTGCGGTGAGTGTGGTGATCGGGCCTAGATAGCAAGGCCATGGTGAGCAGATTAAAGCTGCTGGAGTTAGGAAAGTTAGAGTGTTCTATCCTGAGATAATTGGGTCTGAAGTTGAAGGCGAGTAGGGCGCCTAGCATGCTAAGGTACAGTGGCAAGGTGCACATGCTGAGAGAGAGGTAAGGGTAT
Organism: Ambystoma mexicanum; assembly: GCF_040938575.1. Lineage (NCBI taxonomy): Eukaryota > Metazoa > Chordata > Amphibia > Caudata > Ambystomatidae > Ambystoma > Ambystoma mexicanum. Next base: position 374,681,435 of record NC_090921.1, read on the forward strand.
GGGTAGCAATTGGGCTAATTCAGGGACCACTGGAGCAGCGACCGCTGGACTGTTTCCAACAAGTATAGCAGGAGTCTAGGCTATGGCAGAGTATGCTTAGCAGTGGGAAATTAGGCAAGTAGGCTATGCCAGGACACTTTAGCAGCAAGGATCAGAGACAGTTATAAGCTATGTCAAACACTTTAGCAGAGACCAGAGACAGCAATGGCAGAGTATGCTGAGCAGTGGCAAATTAGGCAAAGTAGGCTATGTCAATGCCCTTTAGGAGCATGTCGTTTCACAAGCTTGGGTAGTATTAGACTCTATGAATTGGGCTGTTTCAAATATGCATGCCATAGGATAATCTAATTCAGTGCAGCAATGGGTTTGGGCAGTTGCAGTACTAGCTAAAGAATTGGGCTGGCTGCGAACAACAAGCAGAGATATGCAGGCAGGTGCGCTCAATCCGTGTAGGCTCAACTGCGTGAGACATGCTAGGCCTTTAACATGATTTCAAACATTATGGTACACATATGCGATGACAGTTTGCATCTCCCTTTCAGACAAGCCCACGTCATAACCCACAACAGGGTCTCGAGGCCACAAGGCACCTGCCACAGCGCTCTTCCTCTCTGGGTCCTCCTCCAACAACGGGCACTGATCTCTCCTCTGTGGTTCCTGCCTCCAGTGCAGGAGCCGGGCTTTCTCCAGCCCGAATGTCGCAGGCCATTTTGTTTGACTTTTAGAAAATTGCCCAACGATGTTCATAAAGCTACATTTCTGTTCGGTGCTGCTAAATTAAAATGAAGTGGAAAGAGTCCATGTAAGAGTCCTCTTATAGTAATGCTTTCAACAAGGAAGTCGATTCACCAAAACGCGGATGGGACATCAACCTTCCGATGGCATCACAGGAGGTGGCATTAAATAACCTTTGACCTTCTTTACATCACAGCCATTTCTGATAACTTTTGGCCCTGATGATATCTCTGGAAACTTCATCACAGATTTAAAGAAACTGCAAAAAGTGTAAGATGAAGAAAAATCTTAGAGCAAATAAAAGGCTGTTATTGTTGGTAACCATGCATTAACCAGGATTCTTACACCATACGCCATGTGGACAGTCATGCAATGTAAGGTCAGAGCCATCATAGACTAGGGACACAGCCTACACATGCCAGTTTAGCTTCATACGTTGATATACAACTATCTTTTTCTGGTTCTATGCTTGCATGCCAGCGTCAGGTATAGCCATAATATGCTAAATAATGCCACATGCTCCCACACACTGCCATAATAGTCTCAAATACCCATATACTGCTACCTTATTCTAGGTTATGCCTCATATGCCAGGTACAGTGTTTATATGCAAGATGCAACCTCAGAGGCCAAACTACTGTCATCATATGCCAAGTGCACTCTCAGTCACACAAGTACTCCCATCTTTTGACAAGTGTACTATCACACAACTACTGCCATCCTATGCCAAGCAAAAGCCTAATATGCCAAATACAGCCTTCCTATGCCCCGTCCAGTCTCATATGCCTAGGTAGTCCAATTATAGAAAGAGTCTGTTACAGGTCACATGTAGATGAATTGTGAAGTTGACCTGTACTGAGTTGGCCCACACACACAACAAAGATGGCAGCAGGGGCCAGCAGCAGAGTACATGAGCACGACCATGTAAGCTAGTCTTTATTTGCCACTTTGGGAATATGGTTGACAGTGAAGGAACCTAATGAGACCGCAGCCTGATCAGCAAGGATTGGCCTGGCTCATGTCACAGGGATTGTGTAACAAGGCAGAGTCAAACCAAGGGTCATTACACAAGCACTGAGACCTAACTCTGTTTCTACTTGCCAGACTCTGCGGTATGTTCTAGAATTGCATGATTGTGCCAGAAACGAGTTCATTTGCTATTTAGGTCACATATGTCTGGTGAACCCGATATTGCTATCCAAGCAAGCGATTGGTGAAGTCAACAGGCAGACATATTAATAATAACTTGCTTTCTTATTGTTCTCCATTTTAAGGATGCTTGCCATCAGAAGGGTGAAGGCTGAGTCATGCCTGTTAGGATTTCAATATGTACGGCTGTAGGGTGAACAGTTACGAGCCGCATGTCCTTAATTCTCTGTGCTATGCCCACTGTACTCTGCACAGCTGTCACGCCTAAGCCTACTGCACACCCTTCAATGTAAGCCACGTGCACGCAGACTGAAAGTACGAGACTAACACAGCCCCGTAGCCAGACAGCAATTTTGAAGGCGCCATGATGGATTCTATTGCTCTAATGTTGGCCTTCTTCACGCCAATGGATGCAGCCCCTGCACTTTCCACGTTGCACAAGGAAAAAGGCAAGGTGCGAACTGTTATTTTAAAGGTAGGAGAGGACACTTACAGTGATAAAACATAGTGATACCTTTCAGGCTTTCGTGTGTTTTCTGTCGAGCCATCAACACTCTTATTGTGCTTAAAAAAACATTTATTGAAACCTTGCCCCACTCCCGTTTCCTTCTGATATTGCTGCCAAACAGTTGTGAAAGGGTTTGGTTTTCTTGTTTTACCCCGGGGCTATTCTAAACTGGGCACTGAGTCCAGAGGAATTCAAACAGTATCGGGTCTGAGACCGGGCTGCCTTTTGGCGCCCTGCCTTTTTAATCTTTACGTATCCAATGTCGGTGACTTTTTAGATGTGTCCTCTTTTATATGTCCTGAACTGGGTGTTTTTTAAGGTTCCGTAGATTGCTTACGCTGATGACATTTTTAGCACCACATGTATTGTTCTTCGCCACCTTATGTGCTTTCACTAAAAGCTCTAAAGACAACGGTTTTATAATTCATCCAGGGAAAACAAGAATTTCGAGTTTTACAAAGGGAAAAAACACAGGTTATTTAAATGGCACTTGGAAAACACTGTTGACTCGAGCCCCAAGTGTGACATACCTAGGATTTCCCATCACCGGGCAGCCTGCATACCTACACATATGTACTATTCTAATGCAGGAGACGTCCGCTCTGTCCAATCAACTACTAAAGATAGACAGAAACCAGCCATCGATTTTTACGAGGGCAAGGTAGTACTCAAATTAATCTACGGGCTGGAACTATGGCTTAAGGTTAGTTAGGGCCAGCTGGACAGAGTGGAAGCCATGCTGTGGAGACGGGTCCTGAGTCTGTCCACTGCAGTCCCACTCGCCCCTCTATGCGCGTGGAGCTTGGCCTCCTATCATTGAAGGTGCTTCACAGAGTGATTCCGTATATAGCATAATACAAATCTGTATGGAAATGAAGCAGGTCCGGCCAGGCCATTCTTGTATCCTGGAAAGGCTAAGAGAGCAGTGCGTTTTAATGTTGAAGGATGCCGATCGAGCCTATAGTGACCTGATAGCGAACCCTGAAAATGTGGAACAGTTCCATAATTATGCGTCGCTGTCGCATCTTGCACACAAACACAAAATAAGAGGCACGCTGGGCCCCTACTTGCTTTTGCTCCCTAACTGTTTCGTTAGATCAACCCGCTTGTGCTTTAGTTGGAACTTGCTGCCGACAAGAGAGGTATTGTTAAAAAGGAAACACTTTTGCAGTGGGGAATCCGTGTGCCGATTTAGCAACGAGAAACGGGTAACCGAAACTACAAGGCACCTGCTTCTGGAGTGCTCGGTCCTAGATGCGCAAAGAATGGCATCTTTTAAAGAATTGCTCTGCTCCATAGAATACATTGGGCAGTCACAGAGAGTTTTTGGAAAAGGTGTTTAAGTGCCAATTTGCCATCAGTAGGGATCTCTGTGGCAGGATTTTTTAATTCCTTGAAACCGGATGGCCCACCTGGATACTAAGGAGAGTGTACCTTGACAGATTATTTGTACATTTTTTTAGGCCTTTTTGTTCATACTGAGCTTTTTAGGATATTTGATTCTGGATGTTTTGTATCTTGATATGGATGTGTATTAATTGGAGGATGGATTTCAAAGGTGGTGTTAATGCGATGTAAGATGATGAGATCACTTTTATGCATTTATTATTTATAATGTGCATGTTTTCTTTTTAACTTTTGTGATGTGTAATTTCATGAATTGCAAGGGATTTTTTTCAAACCATAAACAATAAAAACAATGGGGCCTTAGAAAATGTATGAAATATTACATTATATGCTTTTATTTTACACTTTGCCTCTTCCTGCCTGGCCAAACTGCATGGAATAATTTTTGCTCTACCTCTCTTCTCCTGTAATATATGTACCACCCCATCCCATTCTTCCATTCCTTGCCGCCCCCATTTGTGCCACTCTTAATTCGTGTAACCCCTCCACTGAATAAACGATAGGATTACATACATTTCCTAAACCTATTTCCCAGCCTCCAGCCCTGTAGTGATTGATGCTGAGCGACAGGGGCGTTGCTAGGGGGGGGGCTAAGGGGGCTATAGCCCCTGATCTTTTGGTTGTAGCCCCGGATAGAATCTCAGGAGATGCAGCCAAAAGAATAGCTAGCCCCCAGTCCCAACAGTTCCGACATCAGCTTAGCCCCGGGTCTTTTCCAGACCTAGCAACTCCCCTGCTGAGCGAGGCCCTTGATTCAGGCTGACAGTGAAAGTAACAAAATGAATGAATGGCTTTCAGCCAGCGGAGGGGCAGCAGACCTCTTTGCTTTTGACACGGATGGCCCCCAGCAGCGAGCTGAGCTTGAAGAACTGTCTTGATGTACAGATTGCTAGTCCCCACCCTTTGACCAGAGATCACAGAGGTACTGCCAGGGGTAGCCAAAGAGGTTTCAGGTGTATCAGCTGCTACATCTGGTGGCCGCCACTTGACGGCCCCGGCTTTCAACGAAGAAATAGATTGAGGGTTCTTGGTGTCCCTGTGGTAGGACATTTCATTTAGCATCCTTACTTCCATCCGGAAGATGCCCACTCCCAGGTAAAACTGGTAAAAGCTTAGTAATAGCATCAATTCACAGGTTTCCTGCATACAAGAGTTCCGCTCAAACGATTAGTACAACAAAAACTGACGTAGAAAGCGTCCAAGTTTCATATGCACATTCTACTTTTGAAGAGCGTTTTAGTCATTTGTGATGTCATCTTTGATATCCTGGGTGTTAGTCTTAGCAGTGCATGGCGGTGGCACAAGTTATGGTTATATAGCTGGCATATTTCTTTGGTTTTTCGATTTTACCTTGCAACCATAACGTCCCTTCAACAATATTTTTTCAGTGAAAATTCATAGGTTTTTATTAGTGCAGTTTAAACATAACGTCCCTTTAGCAACGTTTTTTCTGAGAAAGTCATAGGTTTTTGTTAGTGCAACTTAACCATAACGTCTCCTTAATAATGTTTATTCATATTTGAACGGAAAATCAATCTCCTTTTACAAGCATATTTTTTGCAGTGCTGTGAGGGGTCAGAAATTAGGGAGTCACAAACAACCAACAACTTTATCAAAGAAAAAAGGGGTTAGATAAAGGCATTTCTGGTATTATCCTAATTAGAGATTCCCTTCCTAGGAAACTAAAACTATCAATCAGTCTGTGTCCTGTTGTCAAAAATTATGCAAACTGTCATTGTGTCCAAAACGTATCTGACCCTCACACTAAAACAAACAATCAAAGGTGTGAGGTAAGTGTCTCTGTTTTGATTTAGCAAAAAGTGTGCAAAAACCAAATGTGAAAATTCAACAAACAATCCTTGTATCCGGGAGCTGGTTCCCTCCACTGGGATTGTTTCAGTTAGAATGACAAAGGTGTTCTTGTATAGAAACACACTGGAGGGGGGTTGTCTGTACTCCTGCTCTCTATACGACAGAGGAGAGGCACGGAGGACCCCAGCCAAGATTCTCTATTACGGTAGCAATGGACGAGCAATCAAGGCCTAGCTCTCAGGAGGTAATGCAGGCTGGTTCTTAAGGTCAGTGTCGTCCCCAAACCCCCACAAAGGACTGTCCACACACTGTATTAGTTAAAACATAGTCTTTATATAAAAAAGGTTCAATGTTATATACACTATCACAATAATACACTTTGTGCTCTGACAATTCTAAAATGGTAAATATATACAGTTCTAGGTGGTACCACGATTACTCTGATTCCATTCAAATGCATCAACTGTACTCAGAATAGCATACAAATCAACACAGCAAAACGATATCAACCATCGACTTAGGAGGAAGACAAGTTGGTTAGACAATTGGCAGACTACTTAGCCCCTTCCATCAGGCACAGTTCTGTATGAGGATCCCCCAACCTGGGCAACCTGTAAATAAAGATATATCGTACAAGCCCAGTCCATGTATTGTCCATTAGAGACTTATCTTCTTCTATAGTTCTGCAACCCAAATGTACCTTGTGTTGTAGAGTTCTTCGTATGGGAATTAACGGGCCCTTCTTGAGTGCGCTCCCTTTCAAGCGGGAGCCCGGGTCGTCGAACTTCCGAGATGAAGAAAGGGTGAATGTTGTCGTTAAAGCAGCAGCTTCTGTCCTTGCGGTGCTCATTGACGAGTGATCAAAAATGTCCTGCAACAGGTGAGGCGTGCGGTGCACCTCGACGACAATGGTTCGTTGCCGCAAAGAGTTAGTGAAGAACTTTGGCTCAGCAAGGGCATCGAGTCGTCGGCCTCTGGTGTCAGTGAACAGGACGTGATCACGGCTGGCTTCAGTAGCTTCATCTGCATCTCTGAGGTGTTTGGGTGATGGAAAACCCACCTGCAGCCTTGACTTTCTCCGGCAGGATGAAAGCGGTCGACGGTGATGAACAAGGGAGTCCTTGGATCAAATGTTCTTAGGCAAAGGAGCACGTCGGCTCTGGTCGGCGACGGCAGTCGTCGACAGTGGATGGCTGTCCGCTGCTTCTCTTTGTGATTCTGCGGTGGTCCCCAACTCCGGTCGGCAGCCTTCCGTAGGTCTGTCTACCAGGGAGCTTTGTCAAAGATCAGCTGGTGCACGATGGTCCCTCGTAGCTCGGGGAGAGGTCTCCTTACCAGGTCCTCTCTTCGATCAGTTCTTGAAGACACAGCAGCTTTCAGATTATACAGAAGGGACCAACGGTTCACCTTCTTCTTCCGGCTCGGCTTTGAGAGTAAGCATCAAGTATAAACTTCAGTTTATGAACAATTTCTAGCAGTGAGAGGCCCCCAGATATACTTCTGATCTCCCATTCATTCTGCCGGGTCACACTCAGGCAACCAATCACTCAGAAGGGCATTCAGGCAGTCAGTCAGCCAATCAGGCACACAGTGCATTCAGGCCATTCTTCTCCATCCAGACACTCACAACACAGAATGTTGATTCGTACACATACTCTGCCATTCAGCACTACATACTGCATTTATACCAGTTTCGGACAGGGCTGTCTCAGTCATTGTGTCAAACACCAGATACTAGACACCAATAACAGAGAACGCCTATTCGACACACACTCTATTCATCCAGGTCCTACCCCACGGGCGTACCCACAACATACGGTCGCTGGGAAGGATCCAGCCAGTCTGGTCGGCACTTTCCCCCACTACCATATATGGAACTTCCACCCAACAGCCAGTCAGGGGGAAGGGACAGAGTCAGGGCTTCCCAGGACTTCGGGAAAACCAAGGTAACAGGCGATGGATGGCAAGAGGCCACGGGGGCCATCTTGTCTCCATCAGGAATCCACTGATTCCAATGACAAGGCCTGGGCATCCCAAAATGGAGGACGCTCAGGGCACCTGTCAATTCAGCACAGAGCTGCCACCAGACCTAACCCTGCTGTGTGGTCCACACACAGGTGCCCACAAAAACATACACTACGAGTACAGGGTCGTACCCCCACCCATTGGTGCCATAAGGGTATCCCAAGGGTCTGTTCACCAAACCAAATACAGGAAGAGCCACACCGCCAGGAGTCCCACATGAACTCCTGCGCGAAAAACAAGTCAAACATACATGATAAGGCAATAAAGGACAAGGATGCGGAGGCCCTGTCCCCATGATGCATTTCCAGCATCACAGTTCTTTTCAGCCAATGATTCCTTAAGTGTAGCGGAAATATCTTTTTTCACACAACACTTACTTCAGGATAGAAACATCTCTTTTGGAAAAGTAGCAAAACCGTCTCTTTTACACAACACTTTCTTAGAACTTGTAAAAAACGTGTCTTTTGAAGAATAGAAAAGAGTGTCTCTTTTACACAACAACCTTTCAAGGATTGCAAGAATGGTAAAAATGTATTTTCAAACAATGAATCCTCAAGATTAGCAGAAATGTCTCTTTTATCTAATACTTTCTTGATGATGGTTTCCTGGTAAACTCCCCTGCCAGGAATCCTTCTGGGATTTGCAGATCCTCAGGTGTACTCCCCTGCCAGGTATCTTTCTCCCAGAGGTTCACTGCCTGATGTGTTTCTTTCACCAGGACATCTGACAAAGCACTTTTCAACATATTAAAACATGGATAACCTGCTATACTCCCCTGCCAGGAATCCCCTCTGGGTGTTGTAGATACCCTGGTATACTCCCCTGCCAGGTTACTTTCTCCCAAAGGCTCACTGCCAGATGTGTGTCTTTCCCCAGGTCTTTATGCAATGTTCTCTTTCAGTATAACACAATTGTATTCCTTCACTGCTTGTACTGTTTTTTACTTTAGGTACTACTTGGTCCAACTGTCCCCATATTGACATCTCATATATGGAGACTTGTACAAGTCCCATCAGTTAACTTCTTTATGGATATTTATTTGCTTGTGGCGATGCTTGCTCCAATTTCCCCCAATTGACATCTCATGTATGGAGACTTGTGAACATGTTGCCTTTCAACTTCTTCATTAATGTTCCTTTGCTGTTGATAACTTTTACTTTTGGAAAGCTTCCCCTTCATTGCAGACCCTCATTGAGTTCTCTTGATGGCTCAGCGTTCCTCTGCCGGTAGAACTGTTGCTTCTCACCAAGAACGCATCTCCAACAGCCCTGCTGCTATGGCCGGTCTTCCAGCGGTCCCTTCAAGGCATCAGCTGTGGCTGTCCATGTCTCATGCCTCCCGTGTAAGTTATGCTTCCAAGCATATGCTTGGAAGCGCCTGCCTTCCTCAATTCATTTCCGTTTCCTGGCATTTCTTTCTGCCTCCGATTCGGCTTCCTGATTTTCCCTCTCTGCATCTAGCTCCTTCACCTACACTCTCCCATTGAAGGTATAAACAATGTTTAAATGTCCCTCGCAGATGATTCCCATTACAACAACAAGTCCACATGTTTGGCTTGGGGTTTCTTTCCATCCACACTGACTCCTTCTTCCTCTTCCTCGTCTCCGTACTTGAGGCTTTATGGGTGTTAGAGTCCATAGGAATTTTGGATCTTTTAACTTTACATTGTTTTGGGTCTTTGTTTAAATCAAAAACATCAGAGACAGGAGATGTTAAGTGAGTATTATGTGTACAGGAAGTATAAATGGTATTCTGTTTGAATTGTTTTACAAGAAAGCGTTTTGGGGTTTTACAATGAGAGGGATTTTTAAGGTGACAACAGACCATCAGGAATTAGGAATTATAGGGTATTCTTCATTTGGAAGGGAAGAATACTGCGTCCCTCCCGATGGCATCACCACATCTCCCCGATAGTCATCTGCTCCCATGTGATCCTCCCTCATAATACCACCGCCAGGGTCAGGATCAGGCAGTGGCTGCCTTTGCCTGGCCACATGGGAGGAGATCTTAGGTTGGGGGTCAGTGATGACTTCAGAGGATTCATCACATACCCTTCCCCTAAAAATCCAGTCTCCAGCTCTAGGCTCATTGGTTTTTATGAGAACGAATAGCCTCACGCATATAAGGAAGAGGTTCTTTAGTTTGGGTTTCCCAATTCCAAACAGGGCTGGTTGGTGGAAATCCTTCCTTTTCCCATTAATGAATTGGAGAATATGGAAGGGATGTTTAATAGCATTTCGTTGATGCCTTTCAAAATGTGGAAAATCTGTACCAATAATTGTTTTTTCAGGTAACCCTGGATTGACAGCAGCATGTATCTTAGTAGCCCCCCCTGAACCTTAATAGTAACTGAATTTCTATGGTAAATTTCTTCATCCCTATGTACACATGTAACCTTAAGCAGGGTTCCTTTTTCACGATCTCTGTGGGATATTAAATCAGAAATTATAGCCATTTGTTTACTCTCTGAATCATTAAGGCTCTGACTGGGACTCCATTAACTACTGTAGAATCATGAGTCTTAAAAGTATTACTAGCAAGGAATAAATCACTAGTATATTCTATTTCTTCTTCATCTAACGCCTCCTCCTCCTAATCCTATCCTACTACATAACCAATCTCCATTAGTTCTTCCTTCTTGTTAGAAGGACAATGTCGTGCTAGATCTCTAGGTTGTCCATGTGAAAAACATATCATTTGGATAGGCTTTTGGACACGTCCTTCTTCGGTTCTGAGCTCTCCTTTCTTTAATTATAATGTACCCTCTCTCACCCTTAAATTATTCTTTTGCTGGCAGTTTGTGTGAACTATCTTGAGTCTTGTCTTTGTTTGCTAAAGGGGGTCCCTTTTTAGTTGTTCAATTTTATGAAGATTTCTTACATGACGATTAATTTTGGAGCAGTTTCAATAACTAAAGTCAAATTAGGCTTGTTCAATTGCAGAATTGCTTTTTGTAAATAAGGTGGCACTGAGTTTACAAATGGTTCTATGGTTAGGATCTCCAACCCCTCTAGTAAGGATTTTTTTCCCAGCCATTGAGACAGGTATTCTATATTCTTGCTGATAGCTCTACTGGTGTTTCATCCGGTTTTAATGTAATACTTCAGAGTTTTAGTTTATACACATTTTCCGTTTGGCCTACCTTTTTCAACAACCCTTCTTTGATTTCATCAAAAGGCGCTTTTCCTGCAGGGTTTAATAAGTGATAGGAATTTTGAATATCTCTTCGTAATAAGGTATCTAAGTAACAGGTTTTTAATTCGTCTTCCCAATGAAATTGCCAGGCCTAATGCTCAAAATTAAGAAAGAAATTCCTATGGTCCTCTCCTTCTCTATAGGGTTGTAAGATTCTGTGTGGTAAAATAGGTCTTTGGGAGGCGGCGACAATTCTATCCAATCCCTCTTGGAATTTCATCTCTGACTGGCTCTGATGGGCAGTAAGTTCGGCATAAAGTCCATCTAGCATCGCCATTTCACTATTATCTTTGGAACTTTTTCCCTCGATGAAAGACAAATCTTTTTCAAAATTAACTGTATCAAGGCCTCTGGTTGATTGATCAAGGAAGGAAAATACCTCTTCTTTTTCAGGAGAGAGGTCTACTTCTATTGGTTCACTTATCTCTAGTAAAGAACTAGGATCAGATACTTCTTTGTGTTTTATTATTACTCGTGTCATCTGAGACTAGGATAGATGCTTGTAAAGGGGCTTGAAGTTAGATCTATTTCCGCTTTCACCACCAAACGTAATTTTCTGTGGTGTTTTATATTATGGTCCGACACCTTAAACGTATGTAACAAGGGCCCACCATGGAAAAAAGCTTTTTGTGATGTATGAGGAAAGCACATTTTGTCAATATTTTTTGTTTAATTCTTGGAATAGTATTGTGAGGATTAATTTCAAGTATGAACTCCTCTAATTGCTGTATGATACGTTTCATTAGAGAGTAAGGATGTTGTCAGTAGGTTCCTGGTTTGTGTCAACCAGTTCAGCATCCCTCTCTTGACAACATATGTGAGGGGTCAGAAAATGAGAGGTGGACACAACGTTGCAATATTTTTCACAACCAACATATTTTTGAAAGAAAAAAGTGGTTGGATAGAGGCCTTTCTGTCCCTATCCTAATCAGAGTTTCCCTTCCTAGGAAAATAAAACTAAAGATCAGTCCGTGTCTTGTCATCAAAATTATGCAAACTGTCTTTGTGTCCAACACATGTCGACCCTCACATTAAAACAACAATCAAAGGTGTAAGGTAAGTGTCTCTGTTTTGATTTTGCAAAAAGTGTGTAAAAACCAAATGGGAAAATTCAACAAATAATCCTTGAATCCAGGAGGTGGTTTCTTTCCCTGGGATTGTGTCAGGTAGAACGGCAAACGTGTTCTTTTCAAACAATGATTCCTTAAGAGTAGCAGAAATGTCTTTTCCACACAACATTTTCTTCAGGATGAAAAATCATCTTTTGGAAAATTAGCAAAAACGTCTCTTTTACACAACACTTTCTTCAATATGTATTTTTGAAGAATAAATGTCTCTTTCATACAAAACATTTTATTTTTTATTTTTTATTGTTGCATTTACAGTTTACAAAAAAATCATACACAACAAAATACAAAAGACGAAAAAATAAGAAATAATAAAAGAATAAAATACCATTCAACAGAAAACATCTTATAATATCAAAAACACAAGAGCAATAGGATAAAAATGTTTACAAATTGTTATACTTCCAAAGATACATTTTTCTTACTCAATTCAGAAATTAAAATATAAGAAAGCGATTCAGAGATAAAAACTAAGGAAATATCAGTGCCGCACATACGACGACACCAAAACAAGTGTCTCGATACCTCAGAACATTCAATAGTGTTGTCCTTGAAAAACCCAGATCGTTCTTTAGCAAAGAACGTACACTCAACTACCAGATGTTTCAGGGTTTCACGGGTGTTGCTTACCCCACAAAACCTACATTCATTATTTAGTCCATTTGGCACAGCCAGCATATTCATGCTCCGCCAACTCTTAACTTTCTCCTAGACGGGTAGTTGATTTAACCTGAACACATGAAGTTCATACGTATAACAGAGCAGGGAAACGTTTGAATATATGGAGGCAGACATTCCCAAGCATGGGTAAACCTAGAATATTCCACAACGCTTGTGTACGAATAAATACAATCAGCAGTCTCAGCCCAATCCATACAACACTTTCTTAGAACTGGCAAAACGTGTCTTTTGAAGAATAGCAAAAGTGTCCCTTTTACACAACAACCTTTCAGGGATGGCAAGAATGGTAAAACTTTCTTTTCAACAAATGACTCCTCAAGATGAGCAGAAATGTCTCTTTCATCCAATACTTTCATGATGATGGTTTCCTGGTAAACTCCCCTGCCAGGAATCCTTCTGTAAATACTGGCTTTCTAAATTACTTGGTCGGTATTCAAAATTCGTGCTCAATGGTCCATATGCCTTTCGGCACAGCCCGCGGCCCCCATCTCCTATGGGCAGACTCATCAGTGTTTGATGGTGCTTCAAAATTGCAGTAACGATGTGCGTTAAAGTTTTTACTTTTGGAAAGCATCCCCTTCATTGCAGACCGTCATTCCGTTCTCTCGGTGGCTCAGCGTTCCTCTGCCAGTAGAACTGTTGCTGCTCACCAAGACCGCTTGTCCAACAAGCCTACTGTTGCTGCTGGTCTTCCAGTGGTTCCTTCAAGTCATCAGCTGTGCCTGTCCCTATCTCACGCCTCTCCTGTAAGTTATGCTTGCAAGCAGATGCTTGGAAGCACCTGCCTTCCTCAGCGCATTCCGTTTTCCAGCATCTGCTTCCGGTTCTGCTTCTTTCTTCACCTGCTCTGCATCTCTCTCCTTCAACTTAACTCTTCCATTGCAGGTGTCCACAATGTTTAAATGTCCCGCACAGTTTATTCCCATTACAACAACTAGTCTGCGCGCTTGGCTTGGGGTTTCTATCCATCCACATTAACTCCTGCTTCCTCCTTCTCGTCTCAGTACTTACGGCTTTATGGGAGTTGGAGTCCATAGGAATATTTGATCTTTTAAAGTTACATTGTTTTGGGTCTTTGTTTAAATCAAAAACATCAGAAACAGGAGATGTTAAGTGAGTTTTATGTGTACAGGAAGTATACATCATAGTCTGTTTGAATTGTTTTAAAAGAAGGGGTTTGGAGTTTTACAATGAGAGGGTTTTTTAAGGTGACAACAAGCCAACAGGAATTTAGGAGTTATAGGGTATTCTTCATTTGAAAGCGAAGAATACTGCGTCCCTCCTGATGGGGCCACCACATCTCCCCGATAGCCATCTCCTCCCAGTTGATCCTCTGTCATAACACCACTCCATGGTCAGGATCAGTTAGCGGCTGCCTTCCCCTGGCAGCATGGGAGGAGATCTTAGGCTGTGGATTAGTGATGACTCCACAGGATTTTCACAGCGCATACTAATGTGTGTCATTTACAGCAGCGAATGCCAGTTATGCAAGTCATGGTTGAATTGCCTAGGGCATGAGGCTCAACAATGACCCCGGCTCCAAAAATCCACTGCACCTAACCTGCATCCAGGTCCAGTGTCCAGTATACCCCCAGATTGTAACCAATGGCGAGTTTTCATGGCTTGCGGCCTTTGCCACTGACCACAATCCATGGGGCATGGGCTTCGGCTGTGTAATAAACTAAGCATAGTAGACATTTGTCCTTGCCGAGGGCCAGCCCACTACCCAGGCACCAAAGTCATATCACTGTTTTGTTGCACCTACATTTTTACAATTTGGGGGGAAAAACACGGGACAGATTTTGAAAAGCATGCTTTCAGGTCTGTGCTGATTCTCCTCATGCACGTTTCCTGCAAACCCGTCCAGTACATTGTTTTTCCCATTCAAGCATACCCCGATTTTGAAAATGTTACCACATAACCGGTCCCTGGTGGCCATGCACACTTTAACCACATTGCTGGTACCTGGTGGCCATGGCCAGTGGCCAGATTGTCCAGGGCATGGGCAAGAAATCTGGCCACTGATGATGGTTTTCTAGATTGGTGTCTGTTAATAATTATGCATCATTTCTTTTTTACATCTATAGATATATGAGATAAATTAGGGTATTTTCCCTGATGATGAGACTTGTGCTCCTGAATCCGTAGCATTTTCTTCAACAATAACCCTTGTTTCATGAACTTTAATTGCATTGTACGAATACTCCTATGGTGAATTAGGAGACAGATAAGAGATTTTGGGTTGTTTTCATGATAATCACTGAATCTATCTCTTTCCTGAAGGGTGTGATAATAGAAGGTGATTGAACCAGGCAGCCTGGTGTTCCGGATATTGGTCAATACGTTCTGAGATTGTGGGTTTTTTTTCAATTTTTTGCAATTTTTTGATAATTATGGAGGTTTAAACATGCATGAATGTTGAGGTGTAAGGGATTATTTTGATTACATTTTGACTTTACCCTTTCTTTCGCCTGCACATTTTTTGAAGTTCAATTGTTAAGAAGAGTAGGATTTTGGAGGCCACCAGGGGGCACGCAGGCAATGGCTGCCTGAACGTACTGCTCTCCCTGAAGCCAGGCGTCTAGAGGGAATTGAGCCCCCCCTGAGATCCCCATGGCGGGCCCAACGCGGTGATTGAGACGGGTGAACCCTCTGGGCACCCCATGAGAACAGGAGCGGAGTCCGACGACCCCAGGGTTCCCGAGATCGGGACCAGCAGGAGAAGGCGCGGCCTGGGCGGCCCCGACACCAGAGGAGAGACGAGACCTTCCCGCACTGGCAAGAGGCCGGAGGCACTGCGACCCCGGCAGCGGTTCGGGAGACGGACTCCCTTCCCCCCTCCCCCTGCCGTCCGGATCAGAGAGGCGACGGAGCAACGCCCCCGGCCCGGGAGACCGTCCTGGAGTGCTCGCGGTCGGAACCGCTCGAGCGAAGCGGGCTTGCGTGCAGACGCCCTCCGCCCCCATCAGGAGTCCCCGAAGCTGCCGCGGCCCTCGGAACCCCAGAGGAAGGAGGTGCGGAGAGAGAGCGGCGGCGACACGGGGAGTCCCGGACCCGCTCCCCCTCTGGCGCGGGTGGGGAGATCCCCCGCACGCCCTGATTAAGTGCGGGGGGGGCCCGGACCGTGTCGGCCCCGGCCAGGAGGGTCCAGTGTTGGGCACCCCCCCCCACGGACAGAAGCACCGTCGCCAGAACTGGGGGTAGTTGGGGTGTGAGGCCCCTACCCATTGTTGGTGGGGCGTGTGCCCGCTCCCCCCACACCACGAGAGCCTTTAGGCTGGGCGCTGGGGTCACAGTGCCCTCCGCCCCCGCCAGCCCAGGCCACACACGACACCCTCCCACGGGGCGGCCAGGAGAAGCCCTGGACCACTGTGACAGACTTCGAGCGGGGTGTGAGGCCCCCACCCAGGGATTGGTGGGGTGTGTGCCCGCCCCCCCACAAGAAAATATTAGCTCCCAAGAAACAGCCAAGAATCATCCGATTCGCAAGTGGGGCGTCCTCGCTTGGCCCCCCCCTTGCACCTGCCCCCGTAGGGCGCCCCGGGAGGGAAACCGAGTACTGACCCCGAGTGGGCCCCCCGCCCTCCGCCGGGGCGGCGGGGGTCGATACGGCGAGGTGCAGGTAAACACCAGATGAACTGGCGAGAAGCCTTACAGGGATACCGCTTCCAGGAGACCCCCAGAGGTAACAAGGGTACGAACCCCAAAGGAACTATGGCCCAATCCGAGGACGCGGCTCCCTCCTCGGCAGCAGTGGAAAGAGGCTTTGCCTCGATCTTGCAGGAAATCAGGGACATGCGCTCCGATATAGCCCAGAAGTTTGAGAAAATGGACCAGAGGGTGGACAAGGTCGAGGATAGACTATTACAGGTGGAGGCCAACCAATGTTCATCAGCAGCCCAGGACATACAACTATGTATGAGGCTGGAGGCCCTGGAGAAGAGGGACGAGGAAAGGGCCCGACAGATGGACGATTTCGAAAACAGGGAGAGGCAGAACAACCTCAGAATCTTCGGGGTACCTGAAGCGGAGGGGGAGATGGAGAGGGACGTCACCCGAGTAATGAGAGACATCATCACCCTCCTATTCGCAGAGGAGATGACAACCGAGCTCACATTTGACAGAGTGCATAGGGCAGGGGGCAGAGCGGGGGCCCCCCGGTCAATTTTGGTCCGGTTCCACTATTACTCGGAGAAGACAAAGGTGCTGGAGGAGGCCCGAAAGACCAGAGAAATCACCTACAATAATGCCCAGGTCTCAATATATCAGGATCTCTCCGCCTACACGCTGGCCAAGCGCAGAATGTGCCGACCCCTCACGCTACTACTCAAAGAAAAGGGCGTGCGCTATAGATGGGGCTACCCCTTCTCCCTGAATTTTGAATACATGGGCCAACGCTCAACCCTGATCACGGAAGAAGACATTCGGGGAGCTATTCAAGAGTACACGGTGGACCCGTACCCCCGGAGGGGACCGGTGGGACCAGAGCGCTTCAGAACAAATAGCCCCGGCCCGTCCGGAGAGAGGAGACGGCGAACCGGTGCAAGGAAATTTCGAAAGATGAATACTCAATCCCCAGCGAAAGCGGGAGAACGAAACGACCCCAAGGACTGAGAACGGGG
Source organism: Ambystoma mexicanum (assembly GCF_040938575.1). Classification (NCBI taxonomy): domain Eukaryota; kingdom Metazoa; phylum Chordata; class Amphibia; order Caudata; family Ambystomatidae; genus Ambystoma; species Ambystoma mexicanum. The sequence continues at coordinate 374,698,696 of NC_090921.1, forward strand.
CAACCCGCTGAATCTGGGACGGATGTGCGCAGATTCGGAGACTCTACCACCACTATCGTCCCCACGAACAGCAAGTATAGGGGACATACGGACGGCTTACAGCCGGGGGGGAACATTGGGGGCTCAAGGGGATGAGCTTTATGCGTGAATTGCCTGGCAGAGGTGGGCAGGCTGGTGGTTTGGCCAAAAGCCAGCAATGGCGGAACTAATTGGCTGGACGCCGGGGAGGGGGGTGGGGGTGTTTACGGGAGTTGGGGTTGTTCAGATATGGTTGGGGTATGGGGGGCAGTTGGGGTGTTCTAAGCCCTACCGGGGGGGAGGGGAAGGGAACAAAGGGGACCACAAAGTAGAACCAAGGGAGCACGTGAGAAAAGAGTTACGAGGGCGTTGACCGAGAGGGAGGGAATCTGGGATTATGGCTGAGAGTCTGCCTGCCCTGAGAGTGGGCTCCCTTAATGTACGGGGCTTAAACACCCCCACAAAGAGATCCCTGGTCTGCAGAGAGTTTAGAAGGGCCACCCTCGACCTCCTCTTTTTGCAGGAAACTCACTGGCCACGGGGGAAGGAGCCCAAATGCGGGAAGGAGGTATTGGGGAGGTCTTCAGTGCATCCCACAAAAATAAAAAGAGAGGGGTGGCCTCCTGGTGGCGAGGAATGTGGGGTTCGAGAAAGAGGCCGTGCTGAAAGACCCAGAGGGTCGCTACCTGCTGGTGCGGGGATCCCTGCAGGGGGCCCCACTTACCCTAGCCGTTGTCTACGGCCCAAACGAAAGCCAAATCCAGTCTTGGGAGGAGGTGAGGGACAAACTCAAAGGCTTTGTCCACGGGACGGTGATGGTGGGGGGGGACTTTAACATGGTCTTAGACCCAACCCGGGACAGGAAACGAGCTGGTCCCCAGGCCCCAGGGCATCTGATGAGATCACAGCACGTGGCTTCCAGAGGGTCAACTCGGAGCTGGGCCTGGTAGACACGGTCCCGACCCCTAGAATGAACACCCCCCTCTTCACTTACTACTCATCTGTACACACGTCATTTTCCTGGATATACTATGTCCTGGTGGACGAGACCTTGTATCCATTTGTCACTGGCCATAGGGTTGACCTAGTCCCCTGGTCTGACCAGGACCTGGTCCAAGTCACCATAGCAAGAAGTGGGCTAAACGAACATAGGGGGAGATGGAAGTGTAATGATTCTCTCCTGAAGGACAAGGTCCTAGCCCAGGAGGTACTTGACGCCATTGCAGATTTCTTTGAACTCAATGACAACGGTGAGGTGCGAACACACACCCTGTGGGACGCCTTTAAGGCAACCCGATGGGGAGTCCTGATCAAATTGGTGGCCGCCCTGGACGACTACAGGCTCCAACTAAAAGACCTCCTCCTCCACAAAACAGAGAGAAGCCTCCACCTGGTTAAACAAAAGTATTATGAAAAAGGGGACAGGGCGGACAGGATCTTAGCTTGGAGACTGAGGGAGGTACAGAGAAGCAGAATGGTGAAGGCAGTGAAGAACGAGGTGGGGGAGCTGGATTATGACACTCCCCACATTGGAGAGGCCTTCCGCCGATACTATGAAAGGCAATACTCGTCCGAATACAAGGGAGACGGGGGGGAGATCGAAGAATTCCTAAACTCCATACAGATCCCGTCCCTGACCAGGGAGATGGCGGAGGGGTTGGAGGGTCCGGTGACCGAGGAGGAGGTGGAACACGCGATCAGTGGCATGAAGGTGGGCACTTCCCCGGGCGAAGATGGCTATTCAGTCTACTTTTACAAAAGGTTTCGGTCGGACTTTGCCCCCCACCTGGTTAAGGTGTTCAATGCGGTACTGGAGGGGGGTCCTCTCCCGGACTCCATGATGGAGGCAATCATCATAGTGCTCCCCAAGGACGGCAGAGACCCCTAGGAGTGCTCCTCCTACCGCCCGATTTCCCTGCTGAATATTGATGTCAAGATCCTGGCCAAGGGTATTGGGAGCCGGGTGGAGGGGATCCTGCCGAAGCTGGTCCACGGTGACCAAGTGGGGTTTGTTAGGGGGAGACAGGGCTCAGATAATATTCATAAAACTATAGACTTGTTTCACTACGCCCAGGTGTCGGACCTAGACGCGAGCGTCCTTTCCCTGGACTCGGAAAAGGCATTCGACAGGGTTGAATGGAGGTTCATGGAACTCACCCTTCAGAAGATGGGCTTCGGGACACACATCAGGGACTGGGTGGACGCGTTATACAGGGCCCCAAAGGCCAGAGTCCAAGTGAATGGTAGATTGTCAGACCCATTCCCCCTATCACGGGGAACAAGGCAGGGATGCCCACTCTCCCCGCTGATCTATGTCCTAACTATGGAGCCCCTGGCAATAGCAATCAGAACACACCTAGACATCAGGGGGATCAGGAGAGGAAATGTAGAATTTAAGCTCTCCCTGTTTGCGGACGATATCCTGGCCTACCTGGTGGACCCAAGATCCTCACTCCCCCCCTCCTGTCCCTGCTGACCGCATTTGGGCGCTTTTCAGGCTTAAAGATTAATACATCTAAATCAGTCCTGCTCCCCATGAGAACTCGGGACCTGGGCCTGGACTCCCGGGACAGTCTGGGGGGATAGCGGTGGGGAAGGCCTCTCGAAACCTGGGGATCCTTCTAACCAGGGACCTATCCAATCTCGCCCCTGCTAACTATGATCCCGTTATGTCACAGGTCACCGCCGATTTAAGGAGATGGGGCTCCATGATCCTGTCCTGGTACGTATGATGGCAGTGAAAATGAACATACTTCCGCGCTTACTATACCTCTTCACTGCTCTACCTACCAGCGTCCCCGACCAGACCTTTAGGGTCCTTCAGAACGCGGTGCGCGAGTTCGTATGGCAGGGCATGACCCCGAGGACCGCGAAGGCCGTCCTTACCTTACCTAGAGAGGAGGGGGGGTTCGGGCTGCCTGACTTCCACCTTTACTTCCGCGCCGCCCAATTGCGCGTTCTCCTGGAACACATGAAGGAAGGGATGGGCACATACTGGTCGTACCTGGAGGACATGGATGCGCACCCACTCAAGGTACGCAACCTCCTGTGGGCCCCACACAAATTCATCCCGAACAGACTCAAATCTCACCCAACACTGGGAGTTCTCTGGGAAATCTGGAGGGAGGGCCCCCAGACGGCACATCTGACATCATGGCCGTCCCCGATGTCATCCCTTTGGGGTCATCCCCTCAGACTGGGAAGCAGGGGGTTCCGTAACGCACAGTCCTGGTCAGACTCAGGGATGGAATGGGCTGGACAAATGTTTAAAGAGGGGGAATTCCTGCCATATGAAGATTTGAGGGACGCCCTCGGGCGGGAGTCAATCTCCATATTTGAGTACCTCCGCTTGAAGGGAATCTTATGTGATCAATCATGGGGCCAAAGTCTAAAGAGACAGATGACCCCCTTTGAGAAACTACTCGATACTGCGAGCTCCAGGAAGGGGGCGTTATCTGCAATGTATAAAATTTTGAACACTGTTGACCTGGGGAGAAGGAGGGGGTTCCGCACTTTTTGGAACGAACTGGCTGGGGAAGAAATCTCGGAGAACTCCTGGTCGAGGATATTTAAAATAGCTTTCCACGGGAACTTGTTCACAGCGGACATGGAGCACAACTTTAAGATCCTACAGGGGTGGCATAGAGACCCCGTCAAACTGTCAAAAATGTTTACGGGAATATCCCCCGCCTGCCCAAGGGGATGTGACCAGGTAGGCACGAGGGGCCACATGTAGTGGCACTGCCCGAAAGTGCAGGCATACTGGGAGAGGGTAAGGGGTTGGAATGCTGAAGTCACGGAGGAACTGCTTCCCCATAATCCCCTGACAGTGCTGCTGGGCCCTCCCCCAGAGGACACGGATGTATACAGATACCCGAGAATGTGGGAAACAATGCTGAGGGCTGGGAGGGTGGCCTTGGCCCAGAAATGGAAAAGCAAGGAGACCCCCACAAAGGAGGACTGGCTACTAAAGGTTAAGAACATGTTTTTAATGGACAAATTAGCGGCGATGATGAACAATGACATGAATTCCTTCCAGGCTAACTGGTACGGGGTGCAGCAGATCTGGGGATGGGAGATCCATTGATTCTCAGGGAGGGAATATGGATGGAAAAGGGCGCCCACGGCCCGGGGGACAGCGGACGACATACAGCCAAACATGCAGTCGAAATTTTCGCTCTTTCCCGAGCTCCGGTCACTCAAAGTGTGCAACGCGTCTCCCCGTAAAGGGGGTTCTACTGGGACTAAGTTATTGGGGGCGAGGGTTTGTCTTCTTGGGAGGTTGAGGGGGGGGGGTTCTTTTCCTTTTTTTCTTCTTTTTTTTTTTTTTTCTCTTCTTTCTTGGGCCTTTGACTTGTATACTCTTTGGTAAAGCTTTCAGCCCGTTTGATTTATAAAAGCATGCCAATCCCTCCAACACTGTAGCTGCAAGCAGAACTCTTTTCCCCATTCAAGAATTGCAAAAGCATGCTTTCAGGCCTTTGCTGATTCTCCTCGCGCATGTTTCTTGCAAACCCGTTGAGCACTTCGGGCTGTAGCTGCAAGCAGAATTGTTTTTCCCATTCAAGCCCATCCCAATTTCCCAGTCCCTGGATGCCATGCCCACTTTAACCCCATTGCCGTTCCCTGGTGGCCATAGCCAGTGGACAGATTGTCCGGGCATGGCCAAACAATCTGGCCACTGACCATGGCTACAGGCTATACCTCATGCACCAAAGTTATATCATTTTTCTTTGTACCTATCCTTGCCAGGAGCCATGCCCACTGCCGACTTTTACCACATAGCTGGCCCCTGACACCATGCCCACTTTAACCCCATAGCTGGTTGCTGGTGGCCATAGACAGTGGCCAGATTGTCTACCATGCCCCAGACACAGATGTGAACTCGGAACCAAAAGAGACCCTGGAAATAATGTTCAAAGTGGCCCTAGATTATACATTATTTTCAGCAAGCCCAACACTTTTCCTATGAGAACATTTTGAAATAAAATTGGTTACCACACAAAAAAGGCCGAGAGTACAGAGGCCTACTGGGAAATCTCCAGAGTTCCCTATAGGCCAGCCCACCCCTGTCCTGCGCATACAGTCCCAAATCACTAAAAAGCTCCAGACACATGCTCGACCCTGCTGTAACTGGTTCCATGACGTTTCAAAAATATGCCACAGGGGGTGAGAGGGGCATCTCCGGTTAAAGCTTGTGATGTTTCTTACATTTGGAATCACTCCTCTAATGAACACATAGCGAATATTGCTGAAAGAAAAGGCTGTTCAGGTGTTTCACAACACTGTCCATTCACTCAACCATTTGAAAATCCATTCTATGGAAAAATAGAACTTTCTGGAATAAAGCATTTAGTGTCTAATCCAGAAAGGGATGAGGGTATGCAAATGAGACAGTGCAGCATGGATGACCGGAACAGTTGAAAACCACAAGTAACTCGGTATCGCAAACAACAAAGTCTGCACTATTGCAGACTTCATGAAACGGAAGCATAGGAATTCTTTGACAGCCAACCTGCAATAGTAAGCACTGCCAAAGCCAATGGGTCTCCTCGATACAGAGAGGTGGCTCTGCAAAATAAATCTTTGCCTCTACCTTGACAGATATCTGTTAGCTTTAGCTATACTTGTGATCATCTTAAGCGATCCAAGGCTTCAACAACCACAAAGCACGTGTTTGAAAATGAAAGCCCAGAGCTGGGCCATGATGTACCAGGTGACATGGATTAACTGTCAAACATGATGAGCCCCAAGCAACGGAATTAGGAGTCCATGACAGATGGGACCTTAAGACAGAGGCCCCAAGATTCAGTTTAAGACAACAAATGAATCAAAAACAGGTGACTAAGGAACAGCAGCATTTCGACTCAAGGCCGAAAAAGTACTGCAGTTTAAGGAAGTGCAAATAAAGCCTACTTAAATGCATGCAGCATATGCTAATCCTAGGACCAGCGCAAAATGCTGAGCATGGCATTGCCGCCCCCAAGCCCTCCCCACCCAACCCAATCTAGAAAGGACATAAATATACATTCCTTGAGGTCTCAGAGGACAAAGCTAGTGAGCATGCTTAGTGGCTGGCTTATCCACTTGGGGCCTATGAAACCTGCAGCAACAGACAGACACAATGCTTTACTCCTGCCCATAGAGGACGATGGCTGAGGAAACATGGCAAGCTCCTTCCCACCCCGGGTGCGGGGAGGGGTCTATCCATGTTCTATTGAGCTTGAACACTTCAGGCCTGCCTTTTCCTTTCTGTGGGCCTCATCACCAGTTGGGCTGTAGCCCTTAAATGCGGCAGTAACTGTATTACCACTGCATTTAAGGGCTGGTCCTATCACAAGTTGGGTGCTAAATGGCCTGTTTTACCTCCAGCTTTTTTCTGGAGGTGAAAATCCCGTTTAGTGCCCTGTTTTCAGTGGTATTACCACTGGCTGTGTTAGCCCGCAGTGTTAGTGCTGAAAATGCCCCTTTGGATCCAATGGACGCAATGGGGAATGGGGACCATTTCGGTTTTAACCAGCCCATTCTTGGAAAACAAACGCACAGCCTTGCTGCCAAGATCCACAAATACAGGTAAGTGAGTGCAGAAGGCGCTCCACCTAGGGAGTTTTCTCCTTATATGCATTAGAATAAAAACAGTGTGGGCGTGCACCTCAACCACTATTGAGGTTTTCAAGGCACAGGGAACCCATGATACTGCCGGATCCGAAAAGAAATGCCATTTCAGGGCACGCAGAGTCCTAAACAGTGCTTTAAGTGGGCCGGGGCCTGCCGGGGCCAGGCCCCGGCAGTTTCCAGAAAGTGGGGCTGAGCCGGGGTCCAGCCGGGGCCCAGCCGGGGCCCCCCGTCCCACACAACATTGGCGGGATGCATTATCCCGCCGCGGCCGCAGCCGCGACGGGAGATGCACCCGTCATTATGTCGGCCAAGCTGACAGAAGTGCCAGCCAGCCACAGTGATGCTGAGGCTGGCGGCACCTCTGTCAGTTAGTGTAACTCCCTCTGATAACCCCTCATCACGGTCATCAGAGGAAGTTACTTTCACTTTGTTTTCCCTCCCCAGGTCACTGACCCCCGCGGGCTCTGTGATCTAATATTCAGATTAAATAACGGAGCCCGCAGGTTCGCAGAGGGTGAAAGACGCCTCGGGCTCAGTGATCTATGTGCTCTGAGCAGATAGATCACAGAGCCCGAGGTGCCTTTCTCCGTCGGCAAAGCTTTATAAAAGATGCCTTGAACTGTGTACGTTTCAAGCCATCTTTTATAAAGGTAGAAATATTTCTATGTTTATAAAAGACGGCTTGAAACGTGCACAATTCAAGGCATCTTTTATAAAGCTTTGTCGACGGACAAAGCCACCTTGCGGTTTGATTTGTCCGTCATCAACGCTTTATAAATGATGCCTTGAATTGTTTACATGTCAAGCCATCTTTTAGAAACATAGAAACATGTTACAAATATCTATGTTTATAAAAGGTGGCTTGAAAAGTACACAAACCATAGTAAGGTAAGCACACAAGTGTGCGTAACTTACTATGGTTTGTGCACTTTTCAAGCCACCTTTTATAAACATAGAAATATGTAACATTGCTATGTTTATAAAATATGGCTTGAAAAGTACACACACCATAGTAGTACGCATACAAACATATAAATGCTCACATACATTTATATATTTGTTTGCGCACCTTACTATGATTTGTGCACTTTTAGGCCACGCCCACAATGAAAGCCACGCCCCCAAACGAGGGCCCCCCCCTCAATTTCTTACCCCACTTAAAGCACTGGTCCTAAACGAGACTGGATTAAACACACTCTCCAAATCTTTACCAAACGGTCCAGTTTCTTTCCAAACAAAAATGTACGACATGAAACAAAGACGAGTCATTACCAGGTTGCTACTATCAAATGCTGACAGGTGAAGAAGGCAGCGAAAGGAGTAAACTGCAAGGCCTTCCTCCTGGGTGTGTTATGTAGGGCATAGATGACGTCATGCAGGGCTCATCACTTAGCCCCCCCTTTGAATCATGATCTTCACCTGTTTCTCTCCCGCCACCTTCAATCAGACCAGGTCTCTTACCCACCCCACCTCATCATTGATTTAGGACCTCAAATTTCCTCTGCCCACCCCTACTTGAAATAAGGCTTCCCCCGCTCGACTGCTCCCAGCTGCAGCTCCCCCATCATGCTCTCAGAGTGCGGTGACATCAGAAGAGTTGGGCTGGGGTATCAAATCACGCCCAATGCATTGTGGTACACAGAGTCCGAATCTTCTAAAGAACACACAAAACTAATGGCGAGGCCATGCTGGGTAAGGGCGTTTATCTATGTGGTCTCAGCTGTTCCCTTGGACTGCACCCAGAGTCTGACAGGGTGATATTTTTGGAGGGTTGTGAATTTGTGAGTGTGGGACGTGCACATAAACACTCCTTAATCAGGACCCATGGAGGCTTTTGAGAGAAAGCTTTAGTAAAAGACCTGAGGCAGTCGCACTGCTCTGCAAGACTAAACGATCCCTTGTACGCTCATTGTCAACGATGCCCGGAGTGAGATGCCGAGACTATAGTGCCTGCAAACCCACACCACCCTGAAGAGCACAGCAGTGAGATGATACGTTTGCAAGGGGCAAGATCGCATGGGAAAGGAAAGCCCATGAGCAAGGTAACTCTGTGCATTGAACCGATTGAAATGCTGGTGGACTCATGGGCAGATCTATCACATGGAAGAGCTGCAGGTCTGATGTTCTTCGACCTGCCTCAACCGGGTCCTGCCCATGTGACTAACAGAAAACACAGTCTAAGCACGACTCTTGTGCAAAGCACCAGAAACAAAAAAGAACAATAGTGTGCCAAATAATCCTTCCCTGTCTACACAGGCCTGCTGCCCGCAGCCCGTAGCCCCACAACCTCGAGGCTCGCAGCAGGTCGCTACATGCCATAACCAGGGATAGGTCCCTGGTTAGAAGGATCCCCAGGTATGCTGCTGAAGAATGTATGCAGGCAGGCTGGCAGGTCTTCACCGGCCGCACCAGTGCCTTTTTGGGTATGTGCGGTTTCTTCATAACGATTGATTCCCGGTGCCGTGCCCCCTACAATGTGCAGGCGCAAGCGGCAAACCAACAGTCAGAGAATCATGCGTGCCACCGCCAGGCTGGTGTGGGGCGCAGCCTCGCAAGATCACCGCAACCGCCATGACCTCGCGAGACTGGGCGCCGAGTGCATGCGTGAGGTGCATGCAAGGACATAGGAGCAACCGGGAGAGATGGCAGACGCCTGTGGCCTGCTATCATAAAGACACTTTGGGCCTCATTAGGACACTGGCAGTATGGGGTTAACGGCACTGGTAGAGCTGCCGGCGCTGTTAACCCCCTATCGCCTCATTACTAGGTCTGCTCGCGGGACCCGCTCAGGACACCTGGTTTTACCAGATGTCCTTAGCGGGTCCCGCGATCGGCCCAGCATACTAACAACGGGCCCCTCATTAACGGATCCGTTGTTAGCATGCTCCCCATTCCCATTGAGCCCTATGGGGGCTCAAATGGGGATGTACCGGGTTCCTTGAATAGGGAAATACCGGGCCCTCCTAGGTCGGAATGGCCCGGTATTTCCCCATTCAGGGAACCCGGACCCAGACCTGGACCCGGTTTGGGGGGTAGCTCCAAACTTGTAATGAGGCCCTTTGACTTGAGACTGCATCAGGTGTAAGCAGCATGCCTACAGCAGTGAAGCAACTGCTGTGCATTAAATCAAGACTCTTCACATTTGGTTACAGAGTGATATTCTCCCACTTTGCGAATCTTATATTAAACCTTCAGGTCATACTCTGTGCCTGCCATTATTAGCCCACAACATAATTGGCGATGAGGATCAGGATAGGAAGTTGTCCATGCCAGCATGCAAGGAGCTACGCCTCCTCCAGCATTTCTTCCCGTCCCCATGTAGGCCTGGGAAACCTTGGCTGGAAAGAGAACCATTGTTTAATACGTACCTGGAGGCTGTGGGTGGCGTGGACTATGCTGCAGGGCTGTGCTGGTAATGTTTGTAAAAAGTGGGTCTCATCTTGCAGTTGATCTGAAGATAGATTACAATGACATATGTGATTATGACCCTTAGTTACTATCATTGTTGGATCAGTGAGCCAATGTATAATAAGCAGCACGCAACATGTTTTCTCTTGAATGTATGTCTCTCGATTACTAGCAGCTTTCTTGGTGGATGGACCGGGAGCCTTACGCATGGGTTTGTTTTTAGGGTATAAAGATTCCTTAGGTTTACATGTGCCTACCCTTAATGGGAAAGCAGAATAATGAGGCTCCTGCATTCTGTCAGGGGTTTGCGAGAGGGGAGAAAAGTGCACAAGAGACAGGAGTGTAAGGAATCCTGTAGACAAGAAAGAATAGGCAAGTACTATAGACAGGCAAGAAGGCAGTGAGCAGAACGGGTCACGGAGTACAAGTAAGAGAAAAACTTTAGTTTCGCACTTGAGGTGTATACAGAATGGAGGAAGAGTTTCCCATAGGGTCTGGTGAAACTCTAACCTTCTGAGCATGTTACTGTTACAGGGCCCCACTCTGAATGTTCATGGAAAGGAGCAGCAGGAGTGGGTGTCTGTCTGGACCCTAAGGCACACACAAGGATACAATACTCACAAGACTGAAGCCTTTACCGGTCCAGCCGGAACTGAAAAATGAATGTGTCCTGAAGCAGGAACCAGCACACTGTTAACAATATGGCACAAGGTACAATACTGAAAGGGGCGGAGATTGCCTGCTGGGAAACCCAGCAGTCAACTCTGAACAAAGGAACTAGACAAGCACAAGTGAGGACAAGAACAGTAACAGAAATATCCTGGGAAGAAGAAGAAGTCAAGTAAGCAAGGTTCAGGATAGAGACAAGGAAGGAAAGAAGAAAAGCAAGAAGAAAAGAATCTAAGTGCAATGGTACGGGAGACTGGAACTGCAGACTAGAAACTAAGGACCGGAGTCAAGGGACAGCAGACTGAACTAAAGACCAGGAACAAGAAAACTCAGGACTGAAACTTTGGACTAGGAAAACAAGGACTGGCCTGCATACTGGTAACAAACAATTCAAGGAACTGCAAATCTGGACTGGAATAACAAGGGCAGGACTGCAGACAGATAAGAAGGAAACTCAGGACTGGAAACTAAAGCCAGGGAACACAGACTATGGGCATAGAACAAGGAACTGCAGGCAAGGAACAAGATAATAGGTGGAAGAGAGCAAGGGGCTGCAGACAGGGAACAGAAGACTGCAAACCTGGATGCAGGGCTTCAGTGCAGGAAGCACAGGGATGCAGGGCAGAAGGCAGTGAAGTGTAGGCAGAGTAGTAGGGCTGCAAGTCAGGGAGCACAGGACACTGGAATAGGAGCAGGCTATGGAAGCAACAGGAAACAGCAGCGATCAAAGTGATGGGAGTGAACTCAATGCAAGAGCCCTATGCTCATGCAGGCAGCTGCTTAAATACTGACCTGCCCTGTGCTTAAGCAGGTTCATTAGAAGCACCTGGAGCAGCATAACTGAAGGTAATCTGCCTCCTGCCTCTCTGGTCTTGGGAACGTGAAAGCAGCACTGATCTCCAAGGCTTCTGGTAATTGTAGTTCTAAGACTGCTGCATAGGAATAGCCAGTGAATGAGAACTGCCACAAGGTGCATTATGGGATATGTCCTTTGTGACATTAAGCAATGAACTACCAATGTCTTGCAAACGGAAAGTAAAATATAAAATTATGAATAGGTATTGTCCAGGAAGGAATAGGAAGATTAATTAGTGCCAAATAATCCAATCCAGTGGCTTAGTCGTGACAATTTCCCTACAGGCTAGTCTGAACCTACCAGACATGGTGCAGCCCTGTGGCTGTAGATAAAGGCCTGTGCTCGCCTTAATCCAGAGGAAAGTCTGAGGGGAATCTGTCAATTAAGGATCAACATCCATTGGGATCACCATGTTTATTAGCCAGTGGTCTTCATTTTCTCTTTCTAGCGCCTAATTTATGCAACTGCAAAAACGTTGAAGTTAAGAAGTTGCTCTCTGCCTGCAACTCACATGCTGTCAGGGGAGAAGTGCTGATGTCCTCTGCCAACCACTGCTGCTTGAGGCGAGTGAGTATGAAAAGCATTGGCACTTGCAACAGTTTGGGCTTTTATGTAGGCATGGGAAAGGCTCTTGCCTGGCACTGCCACAGTGGTTTTAACTGGGTGTTGATGGTAGTAGGTGCAAAATGGTGAGTACATGGGAATCTAATAGCAGTGCCTGGCAAATGCGTAATACTTATACACAAGCCAAATGTGTTGGCTGTGTCAATTAATGCTTTTAACAGGACTTCAGTGAAGGACTCACATAGTGCTTATAAATAGAGTGGCTGAAGCCAGACCTGGTTAAGACATTGTTATTACATCAGTAAAATATTTAAAACTCCAATTAATTCATTAACTCTCAGAAGACTGCTTTGAAAACACACCAGCAGGCACTTTTAGTGCCCAGTTTAATGGTAAGACCTGATTGAAGCCAGCTCAAAGAGATCCCATGAGGAGGTGTTTTGCGTGGGTGGGGCAGGAACTGGCTGGAGAAGCCCATATGGATTAGCATGGCTTTGGGCAGTCAATTGGTGGGTAACCAAACAACACCTGCAAGCTGTGTGTCCCTCCTCATATGGCATTTCTCCCTATCTGCAGATCAGGAAATGAGCCGGAACAAAATAGAGTAGTGCTCCTGCAAAACCTGTCTTCCCAGAGCGCTGCCCTGTCCTCAGATCTCTGTGTTACCGCAGGACACATGCAGATATGTTCTGCAGCAGAATTATCGCATAGACGATCAACCTGCACTTCAACGAGCATACCTCTTTCAGAAGACTCAGCTGTGCTGCCAAGTCTGAATGAAGAGCAGGTCCTTCATCTGTGAGATCATTATTGAACGCAGGGAAACCCACAATAACCAGATGGCCTTTAGAAGGATCGGCACAGGAAACTGAATACAGAAACAGCCAAAACCTCACATACTTGTTACAGCTGTCCAAACTGGTATATATGTTCTGCCATTTACCGAAATATTTTTGTTTGGGTGAGTACGGTGACCAATCGAAACTGCAGAGTCCAACTTCCATTATACGCTCAAAAAGGATTTCTTACTGAAACCCTATAAGACATGTTGCAAATTTAAAATTGTGGGCATTCTTATGTTCCCATAATGCTCTTTGCTTTTATGCAAATCACCAGGATTGGGTTCTATGAAGTGATATTGTGTTGCACCAGGCCTGGGTCCTCTGCCCTAAGCCCTGCTCCCTCGTCCTTATGGCCCCGCCCCTCAAAGGAGGAGATGGTTCCCCAGTAAATGTTTTCCATTTCCTGCACTGCCTATCTGTAATCTAATGCAATTGTTTCGGCTTATATGAGGTGCTTAAGCACCACCCAATAGCTCAAAGTAAAAAAAGAATGAGGAAAGAGCATTCGCCATCCATGGATCGCAGACCTCTCACTCTGGGCTTTCCTGAAAAAAAAAGAAATAGAGCACTGCAGCACTCCATGTCCTAAGGCAGGGGCCAGCAACGTGTGGCTCCCAGATGTTACAACACACATGATCCCTCACCATAGAACAAGCTGGCTAGGGCTCCTGGGAGTTGTAGTCCAGAACATCTGGAGAGCCAAAAGTTGCAGACCCCTGTCCTAAGGGAAGCCCTGTGTCTTGGTAAACCGCTCGTGCTTATGGCTCCCCATCTACTACTGTGTTCACATTTGGTTGAGCATCTATTCAGAAGAAAAAAGACCGCCCGAAGTCCCAGGTAACTGTTCCACCACTATTGCCCAGTAACGCTCTTTTTAGATGACCAATAAATAAATAAGTGAAGAGGTGCTCTGCCCAAGCCCTATCATGCTTCACAGACTGTTGGGCACTAGGCCCTTCCTTGTGGCTACATATGACCCTCACATTTCTCCGGTCTCCTACAGTGCTCCTGTGAATAAGGAGGGCACCACAAGTGACCACAGACCAACATGCCTCCAACCGCATAAGAAAAGGAAACCACCACAGTCCGAGCATTTTAACAATCAATAACGTCACTACTGGCATCAGCAGCAGCATTCACGGTACCAGACAACAGAAGCCTTCTGCGGCAATATCAATAGACCCCAGTTGGCGTCAGAGTGTGGGGCTCGCTCCCCCGCTGGGGTGGGCTGACACCTTCTCAAGGGGCATGAATCCCACAGTGTGAAGCACCACCTAAACCATTTAGGCTTATCTGCACTTCCACCGAGGCTCTGTGCATGTTACCCCTGGCGAATGGGCACAATAATGGAAATAAGCAAAGCCTGAAAGAAAGTTACAGACTGTGTTTATTTCACTATTACTGAAGTCGACAGCAGAGTCCCCTGAAAGTGGTGTGCTCCCACAACTGTCGCTGTTACACAGAGAACAAAACAATGGAAGGGAGAGATACAAAAGAGGAGGTAAAAGAGCAGAGTAGAATACAACTGAAGGGACAGAGGCACCATCTATGAATCAGTAGCACATTGAGAGCTGAAGAGAGAAACAGATCCAAAAGACTGAACCGCGACAGCCACATGCATGTAAGGGGCAAAGGACAGGGGCGAGAGAGATCGAGACAGAGGGGAAGAGAGACAGGATGAGAGGTCAAGAGCTTTGGGAGTGAGAGAGACACAGAGAGAGAGAGAGAGAGAGGGGCACACAGAGAGACAGATGAATCTGAAAGGGTGGCAAAGCAAGAATGATAGAGGCGATATAATGAGTACTAGCGAGCACAAGGCAAGAGAATGTGAGTGTGAGCGAAGCACGAGATTGAATGAGCGCAGGGGAGGTGGAGATAGAGGGGGAGGTACAGGGTAAGAGAAACACCGTGGTACACCTTGGCAGCGGTGCGGCTTTGTGGTTGAGTCTCTATGCACGCTCGCAGGAACTGTTTGCTGGCACAGATTCTTCTGTAGAAAATCTGCAAAGGTCATTTGATTTCTGTGCGAAGGTAACGGACACTGTAGAAACTGCCATGGCATGTGAAAACCTCGATTCTTTATTGACAAGTGTGCAGCAATCAATATAGCATTAGCAATGTGTAGAGAAAGACAAAAGAAAACATATTCTATGACATGCTCGAAATATGTTTTGCCATAGTTCCAAAATTAATCTCTTCCAGATACTCTTGCAAAGGGCATTGACACTGAAGTATTCTAGTGACGGGTTTTGTATGAATAAAAAGCGGTAAAAGACCTGTCATTCTTAAATGTTAATTTCGCTTAGCATATTAAATGGATGCTCAGGACTCATCAGGGGAAGTATGGAAGTATGGAATTGGGCTTCACCTAGATCAGTGGGATTTAAACCTTTTTATACTTAGATCCCACCATCCCACCCCCTTGAATAGAAATATTGTTTCTGGGCTTTCCCTAAGATATAACTGCTATTTTCTATTTAACACTGTCACCTTAATCGCTTTTTAAGGAGCCTTGCGCCCCCAGTGGACACTCCTCGGGCTCCTCTAATGGGGGCAGTTTCACAGATTGAAGACCATTGGCCTAGATTAAGAGTCGCCTTTGCATAATAATGATATGCAGGGGTTTTCCTGATACCACTGAAAAGCTGAATAGAGCTAGAGACGGGCTTGGCAGGTGGGCTTTCCACAGCTATTTACCTTTCTGATGTTGGTGTGAGACAGACATGGTATCAAGAGTGACACCGACTCAAAGATGTTAGTTTGGAAACCTTTATTTTCTAAGGTTCTTGGGTTGGTGTAATGCCTAACTGGCCCTAACTCTAAAGGGCTAGTTCCCTCAGCTGATGTTTCTAAGGGTTGTCAGTGTCTGAAAGTCCAAAACCAATAATCCGTCTGTAGTCTAAACCTATGTCTACCCTCACACTTTACAACAATGTGTTAGGAAGTCTTTAAAAAGGAAAAAATAGTCGTTCAAAGAATAGGAAATGTAAACCACAGCTTGTTTCAGATAGTCTTACCAATGGGTGTAGTTCTGCCAGTGCCAGATAGTTCAGTTCAAATGGGGAACCCTTAGAACCTACCATGTAGGGCTCCTGCAGCAAACCAAAATCAACAAAGTTCACAATATCCTTGGGTCTTTTGGGGTTCCCTTCCCCAGGCCGGGACTCTTCCAGTTCCAAACAAAGAAAAGAATACACAGGTCTGGTCAGGCCTCTCAGGGTTGCCTTCCCCAAGTGTAGGCCTCCCTTTACACAGTTCAACAATGTCTCTTGCACAACTCTTGTCAGGTCTCTCAGGGTTCCCTTCCCCAAGCTTAGGCCCCTTCTGTCTTTTAACAAACAAACACACCAAGGTCTTCTGGTCAGAAAATACCCCTTGTTACTTACACAATTCCTCTTAGCTTATGCCCCTTTCGTCTTTAAACAAACACAGTTCACCTAGTCAGGATGTACCTTTCACTGTACAGTTCTTCCATGGGGTGGTATCAGAGAGTTTCCAGAATGCTCCTTCCATGCGTGACCTCTCTGACCTTTAGCATCTCTCCTTATTCATTGCTCTTCCTTTTTAAACCTTTCACCTTCAGGTGCTTCCTGCACCCCTTCTTGCTTCCTTTGTTTCCTTTATTTCACTGTGCACACTTGCACCTCCATTTGGTTTCTTATCTTTATATCGTGCCTCTTGCACAGTTCCTTTCTTTATTGTGCACACTTGCACCTGTCCGCTTCTTTCTTGTGCCTCTTGCACACTTCACATGCCTTTACTCTGCTTTACTTTCTTTCTGCGCCGCTATCACCTTTCCTTGTTTCTGTTCTCCCTCTTTCTGTTATTTCTGTACTTCTCATGCTTTCTCTCTCTTTCGGTTCTGTGCCGCCTTGCAAACTGTGCCTTTCTCCTGCTCCGCTGCAGTCCAACACACGCTCTTGTGTTTCTCTCTCTGACTTACAGGAAACTAACCGGCTAGCAACACGTTGACAGGTGCTCTCCCTCTGCATACATGGGGTTGAGATCAGGGTCTCACCATCTGCCCCTCAGACGCCCTTGGGACAGGCACAGTGCCCAAGAGAACGAGCACTTCACTGGCCATTACCAGCAGGATGCAGGATGCCTCACTCCAACTCTTTGGAGGCACGGCTCCCTAGCCACACTGCAACCCCTCACCAACACCAGGCCAGCGTCTCAGCATGCCACTCTCCTCCAGGCTTCTGCTCCTACTGCTCTCTGCTCCTTGGCTTCTCTGGTCCAGACAACCTCCCCAGCTTGCTTGCTGCGTCTGGCAGAATTCCACCTTTTATAGTGTAGGGAAGAGTCAAGTGGAGTCATGTGTGCACAGTTGGGATGAAGTGCCTGACCGTGCCTAACTCTATTAGTGGGACAACCTAGCGGTAGATTGTAGTAATAGTAGGCTCTGTCTTGTTTCCCAATGATTTTCTTCATTGATCATAGTTGCATCCTCGCTGTCTCATTATTTGTTGGAAATGGGGGGGGGGGAGAAGGGATGGGATTGAAAATATCCCAGGAAGACTGAGGGACAGTGGTTTGGGGTATTATTGGGAATGGGGGATACCATATCTTGCTCTTGGGCATTCTCCTCCTAATCCCTCGTGGCACTCCACTCAGGTGATCCTCCCTCGCTTGTCCACCTCCAGGGTCGGGATCCAAAAGCGATAGCCCTTCCCTGGCCACCTGAATCGAAGATCCCGAGGGAGTAGGTGGGAGAATACCATCAGATTTCTCACAGTGGTAAATTGAGAACATTTGAGGTGTATTGTTTTGAAAAGCAAGGATATGGAGTACAGTAAATAAATTGCATCCATTTAAGAAAAAACCTCCCCAAAACCCAAACTTCCGTAGAGGAGAAGGTGGACGTGTTTTTCCTAGCTCCCGCCCCTTCACCACCATCATACTGTAACAGCAGGAGAAGAGCCTTATAAGGAGCCCCAGGAGTTGACCCTATACCGCATCGAGTGTACTAGAGATGATATACACTCATACAACCATACCAATTGTACCCTCACACTGAAAGAGTGGAAGGATCTCAGCACACATCATTGGAAATCATGGAGCCCTGAGTGAAATCTGATGATGGCAGAGTGATGTAATGAAGCAGAGATACAAAGGCATACTGAACGATATAAAAATACTTAAGAGTGATGATGTAACTGAAGCAACAAGAATAATATGTACAAAAGGATAAAGTAATCCTATATGCAAAGAAGACAAAGTAATTTGCAGACCAATAAGTGTAAATGTGCAGTAACGCAAGATAGATGGGACATATAAAAGCTTGCTCTAAAGGAAAATGTTATGTGGTAAGGATGACCATATTGGGAAGGTGGATGCCGGATCGTGTTAAGACTCAATCCACCTACCTCAGAGACAGACCAGGGTTGCAGAGTCAGGAGATGTTGGAGAAAAAGTTTTGTGTGCAATATATAGAGGAGTCTATTCTGGCTTGGGATAAAGGATGCTATTTTAAGGAATAATTGCAAGACACAAGGGGAGGCAGATGGGTAAGCCAATTTACGAAAGCCATATTTCTCTTAGATTAAAGAAGAAGAAAAACACCTGCAAGAACCATGTTGTGGACAATTAAAAGTGCATAAAGTCTATACAAGATGGAGTGAGCAAGTCTCTAGAGGCCAAGAGGAGCAAGGAAACTCAGTACAATTAAATCAAATAGCAATAAATAAGAGGTAGAAATGGACACGTTTGCGGTCTCCTCATACGTGATTCAGTAGTCGAAACAAAAGCTATTAATTAAGCTTCAGATGAAGATAGTGATGTGCTTACACTCTCTTAAATGTCCCAGAACAGAGAGCAGGCTACAAGGTCATCTACAGACAGGAAATGTTGGCATATGGCCAGACTGATAAGAGATAATGGACTAATTGGGAAAGTGGGGAGTAATCTGATATGAATCAAGCACCTAGGTTTCGTTTCGCTCACATGCTGCTAACCTAACCGAAAGTCCAAGGTTGGGTGAGAATGCCAACCAATCAGAGGGTCTATGGGGTAACCTGCTATATAATGTTGCATGGAACAATCCGCTCCCATCTTTTCTGCAGTAGTATATGTATTTAGAGGTAGTTTGAGGCGTGCAATGCAGATAAGAGGCAGCCAATGATGAATTAACTCTTATACACCATATCATAGGTACACATGTTCCCCTAACCAATCCCCCTTCAATAGATTTTACAGTTTGCCGCGTAGGATGATGTCATAGATGACACATATTGGGGTACAAAGCTCTTGTATAATCAAGTTTGTGTGTGATTGTGCAAGCATCAGTCTGATGTCTGCCAGTTTGCCCTGCTTTATTGAATTGAGAATAAAGTAGTATTTTGCCATTTTATTTGAGTCTGTCTGCTTATTTGGTCTGAGATCTTAATTGGTTATCCCATCTAGCACATGAGACGCTTCAAGGTTGCGGTGCAGATGGTTCAGGTCTAATCAACCTAGGCACAGGCTCAGACCTCCATGACTTTAACTGCTTACGCCATTAGCCAGAAGATCACAGAGCTTCTTGTGGAGAATGGCGCGTAAGAAAACATGGTTAAGAAGATACTGTTGACAGGTCTCTCTTTGACAAAATTCTTGTCCGGTCCATGTGGGAGCCCCGCGGACGGAAGGCGAAATGGTTGGTTGGGAAAGAGTCGATGCTGAGGGACTTGAATTGAGTCACGGCTTTAAGTAGAACATTGAAAGTGGAAAAAATAGGGGGAGGGACTGTTTTGTAAATATGTATAAAAGTAACAGGATCTTTTTGGGATTATAAAGAAGTCCTCGATTCCTGGTTCCAAGAGGGGCAGAAGGGTACGCATTAAAAAGACTCCAAATAGGGGTGTTAAGGACTCCTGAGGCAAGGCCAAAAAGAAGAGTGCGTATCAAACTCCCTCCAAGATGGAGCAAAAAATGAGATGAGATACATTTACTAAAGGTACTTAAGGAAGGTGCACGCAGGAAATTTAATGAAAGTGGACATTGGTATGCGGTTATAATATGTCAGTATAAAACTTTTATCATGTTTAGATTAATAGATATAAAAGGATAGTAAAACATTAAAGTGATTATAACATTTGTAATGAAGAGCTTGATGTTGATCAGGAGGACAAGAAATCAAAGGAAATTAATAAATAAAGAAGAGACTCTTAAAATGTCACAAACAATTAGATACTAAAAAATGATAGAAAGTGTAAACCAAGGAATAAAATAACATTGTTGCATATATTTTAAAAGTGGTTAAGATATATATATTTATATATATTGATTTTTGGATAAATAAGCAGTGATTGTTGGTGCCTGTTCAAATTGATCTGTTTGGTATATGTGATAAAATAAAGAAAAGAATAAATGTTGAGGTAAGTTTAGACAGTCAAAATCGACTTTTCACTATGGGGGACACTCCTCTTCTACACTTACACAGTGCCAAGATATACAGCTTAGATAAGGAAGTATCATTTGGCGTGGGTTCAAGGCATGACCAATAAAACGCTCATTCCGTGACCTCAAGAGGGTTGTCAAAAGCAGTATTGCGACATTTGACAACGTATTTGCATGCTACATATAAGCGAAAGAAGTTACAGAAAGGGTTGGCTTTTTTAGAGTTATGGAAGTTGTATCAGAGTGAGAACGAAGATCCAGCCGAGAAGGATTGGATGCTAAGTTAGCATAAAAGGGAGGACGTAACGCATTTGGTTCCCCTTTCACCTTCTGAAAAGAAGAGTATAAATACAGAGGAAAAGGGATTTTATAACTTAAAGGTACTGAAAGCAGCAGCGCGGTATGTTAATCCGACATATGAGCCACCCGCTTATAACAATGAGGGCAATACAGAAGAGAGTAAAAGTAGATAACGGAAATATATATTGACACGCGATCAAAGTAAATGGCCTGATGAGAGGGAGGATAGGCAAGATAGATGGATCGAGATAGAGGAGGAAGCAAGGAAACCGAAAAAAATAAAGGACAAAGCTAAGTTAATAGCAATAGTACAGAATAGATGGATGGGAGGACAAATATTGATTAAGCTGGACAATTTATTTTATTTATTTAGATTTGTAAAGTGCACTGCAGCCCCCGGGCTTCGAGGCACTATAAAGTGGGCGTAGGAAGGCTTGATTCAGGGGTACATGGAATGCTGCCCAAAATGTTTGCTTATTGACGAGTACAAGTTACAGGTAATGACAGTTGATACAGGAAGGTTACATTATGATGGCGCACGAGATAGATATACAGAGTAGAACATACGCAGAGTAGAACATACAGTTATTAGACAAAAAGCCTAGTTTTGATGGCCTTGCAAAAGGCCTCATGAGAGTCTATGGTCCTAATGTGTGGGGGGAGGGCGTTCCATTGGGTAGCAGCCAAGGCAGGGAAGCTGCTGTCGCCAGCGCAAGTTTTACAGGATTTGGGAATGGTTATCTCGTTGAGGTAGAGGGTCCTGGTTGGTCGGGAACCGAGGGTTTTGGAGATTCCTTGTGCCAGGTAAGGGGGTGCTAAGTCGTGAAGATACTTGTGGGTCAGGGCAAGGGTTTTAAAAATGAGCCTTTCTTTGACTGGTAACCAGTGGACCTGTCTCCTAAGTCCGGAGATATTATCCCTGTGTGAGAGACCTGTGGCGGCCCTAAGGGCATTGTTTTGGGCGATTTGGAGTTTGGCCAAATTCTTTTCAGAGATTCCTTGGAGAAGGGCATTACAATAGTCCAGTCTGGAACCAATTATGGCCCTGGAGACGGTGAGACAGTTCTCTCTGGAGAGAAAAGGTCTAACGGAATTGATAAGTTTAGTGTGGTATGCTGATGCTGATGTGATGGCATTTACCTGCCTGTTCATGGACAGGTTGTGTTCAAGATACACACCTAGGGTTTTAATGGCTTGCACGACCGTGGTAGGGATGTTATTGATGGTGAGGGAGCAGTATTGTTTATCCAGCTTGCCCAAGGTGGATGGGGATCCAATCAGCAGAAGTTCAGTTTTCTCACTGTTGAGGTATAACCAGTTATCTGCCATCTAGGATTGGATAGTATAGTAGACGTAGTTGAGCGTGTTCAGGTCCGCCAAGTAATCACCCAAGATGGGGATGAGCACCTGGGTGTCATCAGCATAGTTTGTGTATGAGATGCCCAAGGTGTCCAGGATTTTAAACAGGGGTCTTGTAAAGAGGCTGTAGAGGGTGTGAGCAATGCATGAACCCTGTGGGACCCCGCATTTGGTGATGCTGGGAGTGGCAAAGGATGATTCAGAGAAGACCTTCATCGCTCTGTCCTGTAGGACCGAGGTTATCCAGTTGCAGGCCTTTGGTTCGAAGTTAACTGCGGTAGATAGGTGATGGTAGAGGGTCTTGTGGTCTACCAGATCAAAAGCGGCTGAAAGGTCAAGGAGGAGAAGGAGCGCAGGTTTGCCTGCGTCTCTGAGGTCGTCCATCGGATTTTTAAGGTCAAGGAGGGCTGTTTATGTGCCATGTCTTGGCCGGAACCCTCACTGACAGAGACCGAGAAGATGGTGGTCTTCCAGGAATTTCTGAACCTGCAGGTAGCTGCTTTGTCCAATAATTTTTAATAGGAACGGGATAGTGGTAATGGGTCTGAAGGTCCATGGACCGATGGTAGAGCGGACAAACCCATGCTTCCTTAAGTTCAGTTGGAACATGGCCAGATTAGAAGGAGGTGTTTATGAACGCTGTGATGATGGGGGAAGGGAAGGGGCACAGTCCTTGATGACTTGGGCTGGGCAGGCATCCCCTTTGCAGTTGGATGGCTTAATGGATCTGAGGAGGACAGGGATTTCGGGCACAGTCATGTCCTTGAATTCAAACAGAGGGGTTTGGCATGGTGAGGGGAGGGGATGGCTGTTGGCGATGATTTTGTTCAGTGCTTGTTGATGTGCAAGAATTTGGAGTGCAAGGTGTCTAGCTTGTCGAGCATGGTACCTTGAATTTTATTGCACCAAGACTCATCCTTTAAGAGGGTGGCCGGGGGGCGTCAGGGGTCTCCAGCTCTCTGAAGATGCTGAAAATGTAATTGGTCCCTGATTTAGCATTGGCTATTCTTGTGTTAAGGGATAGGAGTTTGGCCTTGGTGATAGCGATTTTGTAGTCTTTAGTCAGGTCCTTCAAGGTGGCTTTGGTAGTCTTGTTAGGGTTGTTATTCCAAGTGGTAAGTGCCACCCTTTTTTTGGATCGTAGCTGTGAGAGCTCCTGTGAGAACCAGGCATTGGCATGCTTCACTTTTTTTGCTTTTTTTAGGGTGAGTGGAGCAACAGTGTCGACAGCTTTGGTGACTATGATTTTGAATACATTAGCGAGTTCGTCTGGGTCGTTGGAGAAAGGGAGCAGTAATGCAGGCACCACAAGGTGTTGTGAGAGATTCTCCATGGTAAGCTGCTGAGAGTGCCTCAGGGAGTGGGATGGTGGGTCTGGACGGGCCTTTAGCTATGACAATATTAAATCTGATGCAGTAGTGGTCTGACCATGGAACGAGAGTGACCTTATTGTCAAGAAGGGAACAGTTATGGTGTGATACCCAATCTAAAGTCCAGCCTTTAATATGAGTGGGCTCAGAAATGGCTTGGGAGAACCCAAGGGTGGAGAGAGCTTGGTTAAGGGCGGTGGCGTGGGAGTCAGTAGGGTCATAAAGCCCTAAGTTGAGGTCATCAAGGAGTAAGACTTTGGAGGTGGTTTTTAGGTTGTCTGAGAGCGAGTAGATGAGGGCTTCATGGAAGTCAGTGGTGGGGCCAGGGGGGCAATGGTGGAGTTATGGGAGAGCTTAAGGTTAAGCGCCAGGTAGTCAGTGTTAGGACCAAGGTCCCCTTCAATCCTCCTGAGTAGGAGGGTCTCCCTAGCAATGACAGCGATCCCCCCCACCTCTGTGTGAGGATCGGTCTTGTTTATGGATGGTGAAACCATCAAGAATGGCGAGTGAGAGGGCACGGCGAGATGTCTCACTAAGCCACATCTCACTGAGGAAGAGTAGGTCGAGGTTGTCCCTGGTGACTAAGTCGTGCACATCTAGGGCATGAGCAGGAAGGGAACAGGAGTTGATCAGGGCACACTTAAGTGGGGCATCTGCCAAAGGGAGCATGGTAGTAGCAGGGGTCGTGGTCTTATGTTTGGCTGGTGAAATGACACAAGGTACAATGGCTTCAACATAGGCATATGGCATGGCAGTAGTAACATCTTGATGTGGCACAATAGCAGTGGTATTGTCAAGGGGCAAGGCATCAGTAACAGTTGTACATGGCAAGGTAATAGTGGTATTGTCAAAGGGTAGCGAACATGGGAATCAGTAGCACAGGGTACATTGGCATCAACATAAGCATATAGCATGGCACTACTAACATCTTGATGTGGCACATTAGCAATGGTATTGACGAGGGGCAAGGCGTCAGTGACATCTTAGTATGGTAGGGTAACAGCTCTATTGTCAGAGGGCAGGGCCTTAGTAGCACCTTCGTGTGGCATATTGGCCCTGATGCAAACATGGGGCATGGTCAAGGCAGAGTGTACATCCGGCCATTCTGTAAATTGATGGGCCATCTGGGTTGCAGAAGTGGTGCCACTGGAAACAGCAGAGGGACGTGGCTGTGTGAGTGAGGATAGTGGGCATGCAGGTTTTGTTGCGCAGAGGCGTGTCTGTGTGTGTGATGCAGCGTCGGTGGTAGGTGAGCAGGGGCGCCAAATGGTAGAGGTTTGTGTCCAGGGCTAGATCGATGGTGGGGCCGAAAGTTACAGAAACATCCTGTGGCTGGCATATGATGCCGAGTGTGGTGATGAAGTGGGGGGTGTCAGGGAGGGCATGCCATACTGAGGCAGGTAGGCCGCTGGTGTGGTGACGGAATCCTTGAATTGGGAGCAATTCTTGAGATTGGGGCCGCATGGGCAGGCCTCCGCATGGGTGGATGCCTGGGCGGCCGGTGGCACTGTGGTTGGAGGTGTGGGGGGCGGGCGAGAGTGCTGACAGGAGGAGGCAGGCGAGGCTTGGGTGTGAGTTCAGTGGTTGTGCTGAGTAGTCTGGCCTCCAGCCGCGCCATCCTGCAGGCTAGGTTACGGGGGGGGGGAGGAGGAAGGGAAGTATGCGGTGCGGGAACGCAGGCGGGTGTTCCTTCTCGATATGTGAATCAGGCTGTTCAGAATAGGGGTGCACAGGGGTACCTGCCCCTTACCTTTGATCCCAGGCGGGTCTGTACCGGCAGTCGGCCTTGTGGAGCAACGGAGAGCTGCAGAGAGAGGCTCCGGCCTTGTCCCTTGGCCTTCACCCTGATGCAGCTTTGATAGGGTTTGAGAAAGAAAAGAGCAGGAAAAGGAAGAAGAGTGGCCATATAAAGAAGAAAGGAAAGCAAAAGCAAGCGAAGGGAGGAGCAAAGAAGGTATAAGGTAAGGAAAGAAAAGGAAAGGTTACAAGAAAAGAAACAAGAGGAGGTAGAAGCACAGATAATGAAAATACGTAGGTTGAAAAGAAGGCAAGAGCAAGATGATTTGAGGAGGAGAGAAGAAGAAATTAACAGAAGTGGGGACTAAAAGATGATGAGATAGACTATCTATTTCATAGAAGCATGGTGCAGATTGAAGCGCAAGAACAATTTTAGGAAGAGAGAGGGTCACAACAGCCCTGTAGGAAGCTGCAAGGAATACCAGGAATACCAACATGGGTTGATGAGCGAGACACAGAGAATATAGGCAGAATAATTGGGGATTTATATAGGCAAATGAGGGACAAAATCCCAAGAGAATATGGAAGGATCTCTATTGAGGGAAATGGGAGGAAAGTCAGATGAGGTCCTAACAGACGAGCATAGAATTCTGTGTCTAAGCAGGTTCGATCTTGATGGAAATAAGAATAATAGTCACACAAGTTGGGGCATAATGATGTCAGACGAAGAAAGAGAAGAAACCAAGAGAGCGTGAAGGGAGAGCACATGCAGATTTTTTTAAGAATTGAGTGTAAAAAAAGGGGTAAAATGGTCAGATCTAGAGGACTCCAAAGAAAGAACACCTGAATCAACGCTATACACTGAGCAACCACAAGTACGATTGTGCAGTGCAGGGGATGCATCCCCACCTTATGTAAGTAGATTAAGGGCACTATCAGGATGGAGACAAACGGGTGAGACAAGCCCTGCCTAGAAAACACAAAGGGCCTCATGACAAGCCTGGCGGTAACCCTTAAATGCAGCGGTAGCACTATTACCGCCGCATTTAAGGGTCAGCCAGATCATGGCCTTGGCGGATTTCTCCTCAGCTATTAGCTGGGGGGAAATCTGTGGCAAACTTGCTGATTTTTGGCGCTATTACCGCTGGCGGGAAATCCGCCAACGGTAATAGCGTGAATTTTCCCCATTGGGCCCAAAGGGGAATGAGGAATTCCCGAATGGGCCGAATGGGGAATGGGCACTAACTGTTCCGCCAAACCCATGATCAAGCTAATATCACAGGGGGGGGTTGGTGGTAGGGCTAATAGTGCCAGCGGTAATAGCACCAGCGTTACCGCCCAACTCGTGATGAGGCCCAAAGTGTAGACAGGTATGTGATTATAGACCAGGATTTTCACAATTTCCGTTATTAGAGAAAGGGGGAGGATGACCATAATATATTCAGTGGCCACAAATGGATAAAGATAATTTAAAATGTAAATTACTGAGTTTAACGTCTTGTGTAGGAAAATTGATCTATGAGCTAGAGAGAATGACATCAGGAATGGCGTTAGCAAGAGGTGACATAAAAGGCTTGCTATCAGCTATCATAGGGGAGAGAACTGACGACATTTGGAAATGAGCAGGATACGCAGGTGTGAATACACAAAACACGACACATGATGGAGCGCCATTTAATAATTACAGATGTACGGCGAGCGCTCATAGTACAATACCCCAATACATCAGATATGGGTGCAATTATGACTAGGAAAATGGGGGAGGATGAAGACTCTGTTGCTTTTATTCAAGATATTCATGAGAGATGGCGCCTTGAGAAGAGGGAACCGTGGGATAAAACTGTGGCATTATTTTACCACGTTTGTGTCAGGGACTGCCCGAGGCAGTGCAATGGCAAATGAAGAAACATGTTGGGAAAGGAAGCGAAACAATGGTTAGAAATACAACTGATGATTGTGCATCATTGCTGATTGTTACAGGAGAAGAATAAGAAAAAAGCTGAGAGTAGAAAGAGGGAGGAGGCTAAGTTAGTTAAAAAAAAGTTATCAAAACTAGCCATAGAGGGAGCAGTATTGATGAGTAATGATGGTGGGGTGACACAGGAGATGTGACCAGCGCAGAAAAACAACGTAGTGTATTCAACAGATCAGGGTGGGTACAATTTATGGCTAAGAGGAAGAGGGAATGGACTTAGAGGAGGAGGAGGACGAGGTGGATTTCAGAACCCTCAGGGAGGAGGAGGAGGATTTAATGGCGGACAGTCTCAACAATGTTGTAATTGCGGGAGAAAAGGAAACATAGCCAGAACATGTAGAAGTGGTGAAGGTATGCAGCAAAATTGGCATACTCACAATATAATACAAAACCAGAAGAGTATTATGCACAAGATCACACACAGAAACAGACACGTGCGGCGCAATCAAAGCAGACACAGCAAGCACCATTGCAAATGCAATCGGCACAAGGGCAACCTCAGCAAGTACCCATGCAAACACAACAGATACAAACTCTGAAAGCGCAGGCACAGCAGGCCATGATACCACAATGGAATATGAATACAGGAGCCCAGCAAACACCTGCACCCAAATTAGGGAGTGTAACCGTAGTAGGAGGAAATATTTTCACAGGTACAGGGATGTATTTATATCCACACTAAGACAGCCAAGAGAGCAACCTGATGTGCTCAGTACTATCTGTGACACTAGACCCCCAAGAGGAACCAAGGGTCAAGGTGACGATAGGAGGCAAGACATTTTCATTTCTCGTAGATACTGCAGCAACTTGTTCATATGTCCATGAGGGAAAATATCCAATGGCAGGTATTGCCATGTATGCACAGGGATTCTCTAGGGCAATGAGTTTAGCTCCTTTTATAGACAAATTACCAATCTCTATAGAAGAACACGATATGTCGATGCCATTATTATATTCTAGGCAGGCTCCAGTTAACATATTAGGGCATTACTTAATGACAAAACTTAATATGACAATGGCCCTCATTACGACCCAGGCGCTAATAGCACCATGGTCCATGCCGGTAACTTACCGACTCCGCCATGGCGGAATGGGGAATTACCGCCCCATTCCGAGGTTGGCGGGGCGGTAATTCCCCATGCCGCCATGGCCCTTCCCCATTCCCATTTTTGCCCCATAGGGCTCAATGGGACTGGGGAAGGCGCTAATTACGGCACCGTAAATCACGGTGCCGTAATTAGCTCCTAGGTCCCTTTGCGGGTTGGTTTTTTAACGCCTGCTAAAAGCAGGCGTTAAAGTGCCACCTGCAAAGGGACCTCGTAGTCAGGCGTTAAGGGTTTAACGGCGCCGTCACCTTTTACGGCGCCGTTAACCCCTTAACGCCTGGGTTGTAATGAGGGCCAATATCTTTTACTGATGAAGGAATAGTGTCTTCTACTCCATGGATACATTATATGAATGTGAGAGAGCTTATATTAGCCTTCACAGGCCAGAAAGCATTATGAGGAGTTCCCTTAGATGCAGAAGTATTTTTGTATGGAGTGACTGTTTTATTATCATGGTTACCCTGGTTGATAGGAAAACTATTAAGAATACCAGATGAGTTTTTGTTTAGACCAGAAATCCCCCATAAGGGCAGATTATCCGCTAGGAGGTAGAAGCAGCAGTGTTCAGAGAGGAAAGGATGGTTCTTCATGGGACAGATGATGAGGGAAGGGGATTGAGAACATGATAGCCCTCAGTGACGGATACAGCTTGACAGATTTGACAGATGAGGAGCTGTTTCAGGATGAGTACTCAGATGATGAATTAGTATTTTTCATGAGTCTCACTTATTGGTTCCATGTAATAATGTCTCACGTTTTTTGCTGCCCCTATCCCCATATATATGGTCACCCATATAATATCGCCACAACCTTTTCCCGGCGATATTATGTACTGATACCCACTTATTGGGTTAAAGTAGAGAATAGAGAAATATTTCAGAGAATAGCGTTGGTAAAAAAAAGAAGCTGTAATTTCTTCAGGAAGATTTAGAGAAAGTGCCAAATATTTTATGGATCACAAGTTCATATGATGTGGGACTATTGAAAGGAGTAAGAGCAGTTAAAATCAAACTTAAATCAGGAGCCTTTTTGCCATGAGCAAAGCAATACCCAATGTCTAGAGAAGTGGGTGAAGTTATATTTGAAACCATTTCTGCTTTAATGAAGCAATGAATATTGGTGCTATCCGATTCTTCATGTAACACAGCCATGTACCCAGTGAAAAAATCAACGGGGGTTTGGAGATCCTACATGACCTTCAACTGAGTTTCTTTTAGTTCCAAATCCCACGATAATATTGGGCAACATCATATCTAAGGCCAGATACTTCACAGTTATAAATTTAACAAATGCGTTCTTTTCAATTCCGCCCCATGAAGACTCCAAGATTTGACTTACTATTCATATAGAAATATCCGCCTGAAACATACCAGTTTGCCCCATGCGTACTGTGAGTCACATTCAATCTTTAATTGAGTCCTCCAGATGGACCTAGGTAATGTTCAGCTCGAGAGTGCAATAATCCAATATGTGGATGATATTTTGGTGTGCAGTGAGACAGAAGAGAGATGCAGAGAAGATATAGTTAAGCTTACGACTATACTCTCAGAGAAAGGGTATAAGGTGGACAAAGAAAAATTACAATACTGTCAAGAAGAGTTCTTGTGTATAGGACAGTTGATTTTTCAGAAAGGAATGAAAGTGACACCTGAGAAAGCAGTAGCAATTATGAAAACATCAGACCCTAAAACAGCAAGAGAACTGAACAATTTCTAGGCCTATTTAATTATTGTAGGGCCTCTGTTTTCGATTACTATACATATATTAGAACACTTTTAAAAAAAAAGACTTAAAGAAGCACAGGTGGCCAAGAGTAAAACAACATGACCAGATGGGATGACTCAAGCCGCAGTGTTGGGAATTCCAGATTATCATGAAGAACGTTACTTATTTTCTCATTTAAACGAAGAAGTCATGCCATTAGTCCTCAAACAGAAAACAATATTAAGAGATGGACATAAACCATTGGCTTACTATAGTGGGATTTTAGATCCAGTTATGAAAGGGCATTACCACTGTGAGCAATCTTTAGCTCCTGCTGCATTAGTCATTGTTACACTTGAAGCTTTTTCAATTGCAATTTGTAGAGCATGCATTATTTTCAATTTTAGAGAAATCCAAAAGTACATTAACTACACAAAGAGCATCAGAATACAAGGTCATTATTTCAAACCCTGCAATTAAAATTGTTAGATGCAAGCCAGTGAACCCAGCAACATTCCTAGCAGAACCAGTAAGAGAGGCTGCTTATGTACATGATTGCACACTGTATACTGAATGTTATAATGATATTACACAAGCTAGAGAAAATGCTATCGGGGAGGGAAATTCTCTTTATTGGACGTTCTTCAAAAATTGATCAAACAACTGGTGAAAGGCATACTGGATCAGCAGCAGTAAAGCTGAACTGAGAGGGTGAATTTGAGGTAGTGACAAGCGTGAGATTGCCTTTGCATTAGTCAGCAGAGGCTGTAAAATTAGTGGGGTTTATTGCCACACTTCAGAGATTTGAAGATGAGAAAGTGACAGTGTACTCTGACTCCGCTTATGTGACATCAACTGTACATGCAGGTTTGTCATGTTAGAAAAGGAGGGGCTTTCTCCATGGAGATGGCACTCCAGTGCAATATGCGGCCCTACTGGATAATCTTATTAAAGCATTAGGACTCCCATTGATGTTCGCAGATGTAAAATGTGCAGCACATTCTCAAAGGGAAGACATCATTTCTTGCGGAAATGAAGCCACAGATTTAGAAGCTAAAAAGGCTGCTTATTTTCTAACCATTTATAATTTTGAAATAAAAGATGTTAAACAAGTGACAGAACAATCCATGTTGGCAAAGGAGGGCTTTAACATGCTGTCTATTGTCCAGTTAATTGAGATACAAGGTTGAGTCCCACAAGAAGAGCAGGATTTATGGAAGAAACAAGGGTGTTCATTATCCCCAACAGAGGCAATTTGGAGGCAGGATATTACTGGAAAGACAGTTAAGCCTCTAGCATTATTAAGGGTAGCGTTGGAGCAGCTTCACTACCCCACGGATATGACTCGAGAGAGAGAGTCTTGCTGTTACAATTGCAGAAGATTGGTTTTTGCCAAATTTGCTAGAGCATGTGGCACAGTTTATTGTAAATTGCATTGTGTGCCAGATATTTACTGCAGGGCACACTTTGTGAACAGTGAGAAGAGCAATCCCTAGACCCAATGGCCCATTTCAGAACCTACATTTAGATTATGTGGATATGCTGCAGACATGCAGCGGCTAATGATATATGCTGTTCATGGTATGTTCTTTTGCCTGGGGATGGTATGCTGAGGAAAACACATGCTTACTGCCTAATAGAAGAACTATTTGTTGAAACAATTCATTTACAAAATGATGGATCGAGGCAGATACATGCACGCACCCTGATGCCATATGCGCTGCCAAGTTCCTTGTGTGTGAGGTGTTTCCAAGATGGGGTGTATGCAAGGTTTTGCGGTCTGACAATGGACCGCATTTTGTAAATGAAACCCCTCCTGCAGCTACCAACGGTGAATCAAGAGAAGAAGTTCCATGCATGCAGACCTATTCCATGGCCTTTTTTGTCTGTATGAATTAAGCAGGTCAATGATAATAGTGGTGTCTACAATAGAGACATACCCTGGCACAGCCTTTTTTGTCTGTATGAATTAAGCAGGTCAATAATAATAGTGTTGTCTACAATAGAGACATACCCTACAGTAAGGCAGAGAAAGGGGTCTAAGTGTTAGCTTCTTTGCCATTTTTAGTACATGTATACGCATAGATATATGTCTCAGAATGTGTTCTGACCACACTGTTGTCTGGTTCTTTTAGAGAAATGTATTGTGATGTGTAATGTGTTTTGATAAATATTAAAATATCTATATTTTTGATAACTACATGGTTATTCACCCTTTTTTGGTCAAGGGGTGAACATGACGAAGTTTACATACATCTAGGATTACTCACTCTTAGCAGAAAGGGAAGGAAGCTGGTTTGTGGGATCCCTTAGATTTTGTGGCATTAAGCTCCTGTTCCAAGGGTTGCAACAGGGGCTTAAGGCCATTGGCACCCCAGGCTACCAAAGTGGTAACCTGGGGTGCTAAAAGAAAAGATTTTCCTTGTACATGCGACGCACCCCGTTGTATGAAGGAACATCCTTTACAAAGATGGCCAACATGGAAAGGGAAGGATGGGCTCCATACAGAGCCCCTCTTCCCTTTCCATGGCAGCCTGCGGGAAGCAAGGGGAAAGAGTGGATGCAGTGGTGGCAACCACTACCGCTGAAAGGAAATATGTAGAGGATTAGGGGTTAAAAAAAGTATTAGATGGTGGGAGAAGATGGCAGTGGGGGGCAGGGGGTGGCCGTCAGGCAAAATGGAATGTGGGAATTTCACCGGCAGTTCATGCCTCTGTTCATTGCCACCTGATTGGCTGGGACCTTTGCAAGGGTGATAATATGATTTGTGTCTTCCTCCTGAATATTATGGCATTTAGACTTATTATAAAAATCAATACAGACATGGTGGGTGACAATGAAACATTTACTATTGTCCCCAATGAAAGCACAACAGCATCCTTTACAATCTTACTTTGAACCTATTTGGATTTAAAAGGAATAATGAAGAAGATCATGAAGATATAAATGCATATCTTGATATTAGAGCTCATTTTAAAAATAATTGATGGTATCAGCACATGAAGCAGGTGAGAGAGAGAACGTTAGATGAAAGCTTCCATGTCCATTGCTTAATACCATATGCCATGAACACAGCAAGGACATTTATTGCCAAAGAAATGCCTGCACAGGATTCAAAATGTCTCTGTCATTTAGCAGTGTGTACAACCAGAGTGCAATTCAAAGGACAATGGGCAGCTTTATGATGGTGATCAAGAGAAACATTTCCATTTGAAGATAGCAATCTGGAAACAAGGAGGATGAAAGTAGGATTGTGGTGGACAAGCAAAACATGTATGTACCCATCCCAAATGTCATGACCCCTACCCCTGACCACCACTGGCAAGTCAGCTTGCCAGGTAGGGTTGGGTTTTGGGGTTTCATTATGGCCTCAAAGGCCTTAAAACCTCATTCGAGACTATCTTGGAGTCAGTCCTGGCGCCTTTGGCACCAGGCTCATAGTCATTATGTAGAGCATCTTTAAGTTGGGACTTTTTAACTTGGACTACGTTCTTTGGGGCTGCAGTCAACATGGAGGCACTCACATAGCTCAGTTACCAAGAACTGAGCTATGCTGCCTAGTGCTTAGGGTGTGGTCTGCCTGGGACTACTTTACCTGGACTACTTTCCTGAAGACTATTTCAGTCACACCCAAACAGCAGAAACGCTTCACGTTATTCTGCTGTTTGCAGCGTAACACTCACTATGTCCAGTTGGGCCTCCAGCATTCTTTGGAGCTAGCTATTCTTGGAACCGCGTGCCTGCAGGGAGATAAAGAACATTGTTATTGGAATCTTACCTGTGAGTAGCATCCTGTCTTCAGCCCATCGTCAGCTCCTGATTCTGCTTACCCGGAGACAATTGATCCAGCAAACTCCATCTTCAGGGCACTGCATGCTTTCCGGAGCGCTGCAACCTGAAAAGGAGAGAGAAGAACAGCATTAGTGAGTGCATACTCACGAATACAGGCAAACAGCTAAAACCACAAGTTTCGTACCTGGTTAGTCGCCTCTTGGTCAGCATCGCCCCGGGAACATCACTACAACCGGCGAAGAGTACCGCGACCTACGAAGGAAGGAGAGAGACACAGGTTAGCATATACAAGGCAAAACAGCACCGTGTATCGCACATTACTTACCGGACAGCTTCACACACACCGCGCCTTCATTTACCGGCTCGTGCTTAACTCCATCCAGCACGAAAAAGGCCAGAATTTCTTGCACACCTAAAAGAGAAGGAATAAGACATTAATAACAATAAGAGGAAGGAAAGAACAAAATAGAATATAAAGACTGTAAAGCAGAAAGACCTACCTTGAAGACATTCAAAAGGGGCTCGCACCAGTGAAGCAACTTGGTCGCTCACGCCCACACAAGACTACGCACCTCTGCCACGAAGAGCAGGATGGAGAGCACACCTTCTAAAGAATTAAGGTGAGGAGAGGGCCATGGGTAGGTTTTGAATCCAAGGGAGGTGGGAAGACACCCTACCGAATACAGCCAAGTCTTGAATCCAGCCCTCCTGTATTTCAGGCTCAACTTCCATCGGAGGCACTACCCTGGGATCGGTAAGAGGGCTCGAGGTGCATAACATCCAACCAGGGCTGCTTGGCATCCCTGTGGATACCAGGTGAGCATAACAGAACGCAAAGCCTAAAGATAACATAATCCACCTGGGCGTCATGGAGACATCAGAAATGGACCAATTGGCTCAGTTGTTGGGACAGTTACATGCCGAAGTACATTCAGCCAGGCAAGAAACCAATGCTCTCAGGAGGGAATTGATTGTTACTAAAGATCGTACCGATGAACTCAGTAGACAATTATTCCAATCACAGGCAGGACAAACCCCATTGCCTGGAAACATTCCGCCGGCAAAAGCACCAACCTCATCAACCAGTCCAGTACAAATAATTCTTCCTGGGGCAGTTCCTTTACCTCCACCCAAACGATTCACGGGGGATCCCATGAAGTATGCTACGTTCATGAACCAGGGTCGTCTTCATTTCCTCTGCAGACCTGGTGCATTTCCCAACGACCAGGCGCCGGTTGCTTTTGTTTTGGCGTATCTGAGTGGTAGTGCTGCGGATTGGTCGGTACCATTAGTAAGTCAAGATGATCCATTGTTACATGACTTTGGGGGGTTTCAGATGGAAATGGAAAAACTCTTTGCTCGACATACCCAAGGACAAGCGTTGCACAACAAACTTTTATCACTTCATCAAGGAAATCAAGACTTGTTAACGTATATAGCAAACTTTAACAGATTAGTCATTGAAGCTGGATGGCCAGAAAGCAAAGGAAGCACGCTATTTCACCGAGGTCTATGGGGAGAATTGAAGGACGTCCTAGCTCAGGTGGTTGACCCACCTAAAGACTGTACTGAATTCACCAATCTGGTTGTGCAACTAGATCACAGACTACAGGACCGAAAGGCAGACCGGACTAGATTAGACACTCGGGCAATGTATGTTCGGTCTAAGGATAATGTCTTACGAGTATCAGAAAACACTGTAGAACCCATGCAAATCAGAGGTGTATGACCCCCGTTAACAAAAAAAAAAAGAGACAAGAGAAGGCAACAGCAACTATGTTTGTACTGCGGAAAATCAGGTCACTTCCTCAAAGACTGTCCAGTGAAACCTCCAAGGAGAAGTGTAGGGGCCACAGAAAAGGAAGAAACTAAGGAGTCAGAAAACTACCAAGCTCAGCAAGCGTAGAGGTCAGTTTGTCAAGTGAGAAGAATGAGCCACCGACCTCACACTTTGCATTACCAGTGAACCTAGTCAATCACCAACAACCGTCTCCGATTCATGCCATCGAAGCATACATAGACAGCGGAGCATTTGGGAATTACATAGATCAAGAACTGGCAGCAAAAATGGGGCTTCCCTTATGTTCAAAGTCGACCACCAAAAAGGTTACCACCGTGAATGGGACAGAAATAGCTTCTGGACCAATAACCCAATGTGCAGTAGCACTAACTCCACTGTGCCAGGACGGACACCGATAATCTATTTCCTTTGATCTCATCAAGGCTCCTCAGTTTCGACTAATATTAGGGATGCCATGGTGAGTAGCTCACGATCCTCAAATAAATTGGCGTGCCAAGAAGCTGGCCTTTTCTGATGACTGTGCCCTTACCTGCTATTATCGTGAAAAGAAGGAACCCGACTTAGGCACATCTGCGGCTTCCAGCACGACAGCATTAGTACTTGGCGCAACTAGTACCTTACCAAGTGAATACCAAGATTATCAGGATGTGTTCCAGAAAGAACAAGCTAATACGCTACCACAGCACAGGCCTTACGACTGTCAGATTGACCTCATACCTTGTGCACAAACTCCTTGTAGCAGAATCTATGCACTCACAGAACCAGAAAATCTCCATTTGAAATCTTACCTAGAAGAGTACCTGGCAAATGGGTTTATGCGCCAGTCTAAATCACTGGCAGCCAGTCCCTTATTCTACATACCAAAGAAGGAAGGAGATTTGAGGACTTGCATCGACTATCGCGCATTAAACCAGATCACCGTAATGAATCGTTATCCACTGCCGCTCATTCCCGAATTATTAGACCAAGTCGAGGATGCCCAAAATTATACCAAACTAGACCTTAGAGGAGCATGTCACCTGGTCCGGGTAAAGAAAGGAGATGAATGGAAAACTGCCTTTCGTACCAAATATGGCCTGTACGAATATCAGGTAATGCCTTTTGGACTTTGCAACGCTCCCGCCGCATTTCAGTATTTCATGAACAATGTCTTAGGGGAATTGATCGACGTTTGTGCCTTGGTTTACATAGATGACATCTTAGTGTATTCTGCCTCAGAACAGGACCATCTCAAGCATGTCCGCTCCGTTCTTGCCAAGCTCTACCAACACCACCTGTATGCTAAGCTCAAAAAATGCTTTTTTCATGCAACCGAAGTTGAGTTCCTTGGTTTCATCCTTACTCCGAAAGGCATCAGAATGGATATGCACAAGGTAGATGCAATTCTGAGTTGGCTGTCACCAACTTCGCTTAAGGGAATCCAGAGCATGCTGGGTTTTGCAAACTTTTACCGCCGATTCATCCCAGACTTCTCTCAAATTGTGCATCTGATTACATCACTACTGCGAAAAAACAATAAGAAGTTTGTTTGGACCAAAGAAGCAGAGAAGGCCTTCCAAGAGCTTAAGAAAAAATTCACTTCCGCCCCAGTTTTACGACACCCTCATCCAGACCTTCCTTACATCGTAGAAACAGATGCCTCCAGTATGGCGATGGGAGCTCTTCTCTCACAAAGGGACCCTGAAACTGGCCAGTTACATCCCGTGGTCTTCTGGTCAAAAATGTTTTCGCCTCCAGAGCTCAACTACGCTATCACATACAAAGAACTTTTGGCTATTAAATCCGCTTTTGGAGCCAGACATACCATCACAGTAATAACGGATCATCGAAACCTGCAATATCTAAAAACTGAGAAGGCTCAATCCTCACGTCAACTGCGGTGGGCCCTGTTCTTCGCCGAATATGATTATGTAATCACATATCGACCAGGAGTCCGGAATGGAAAGGCTGATGCCTTGTCCCACATGGGCATTGATGAAATGGTATAAACAACTCCAGACCCAGTAGCCAACATTCCACAAGACAAATCTTAGGTCTAACAACAATTTTGAAACAAACGGAACTCCAAAACAAGATTCAGCATGTAATGGATTTTAACACTTTGCAAGAATGGTGTACCAAGGGAGAACAATACACCATTAAAGACCAACTACCATATTTTAGGAACCGTTTATATTTGCCTGAAAAAGAACTTCAACAGCAATTAATATCGGGTTATCAGGATTCCCTGATGGAAGGTCACCTTGGAATTGCCAAAACCCTAGCCAAGATAAACTGAAACTGTTGGTGGCCTACTTGGCGTAAAGACAGTATCCAATTTATCCAGTCATGCGGTGTGTGCGCACAAAATAAATCGCAAAAGTAGAAACCAACTGGTCTTCTTCAACCATTGGAAATCCCTCCCGCACCATGGCACACGCTTTCCCTCGACTTCATTACAGACTTACCTCCCAGTCAAGATTTCAACACTATTTTAGTGGTTGTAGACTTATTTTCAAAAATGGCACACTTTTTCCTTTTAAAGGTCTTCCAAATGCCTCCAGTTTAGCAAAGGTGTTCCTGGAAAGACTTGTTCGGCTACATGGCTTCCCATCAGTTCTGATCTCTGATCGGGGTAGTCAGTTCGTGTCCAACTTCTGGAAAAAATGCTGTTCAATGGCCCAAATCAACATCTGACTATCCACCAGTCACCATCCTCAAACAGATGGCCAAATAGAAAGAACTAACCAAACACTCGAGCAATACTTGCGTTGCATGCTGCATCAATTGGAAGGAAATTGGAAGGACTTGCTATGGATAGCAGAATATGCTTACAATAATTTGTTACATTCCAGCACTTGACAAACCCCTTTCTATATCCTGTATGGTAGACACCCACATACTTCTGAATTGGACCTTCCAACCAATTTGGAAATGCCAGCAGTAAAAAAAACCTACATACAACCATTTCCCAGGCCTTTAAAAAGGCAGCAGAACACCTAATCCAAGCCAAGCACAGACAAAAGAAATTCACTGATCAACATCGTAGAAAGGCCCCTGACTATCAAGTTGGAGACAAGGTTTGGTTAGCATCAAAATATGTACCCATAAAAAGAACCCTGACCTTTCGTCCTCGGTATCTGGGACCTTACTCGATCACATCTATAAAAACCCAGCAGCCGTCAAATTAGAATTACCACCCACTATGCAAATTCACCCTGTGTTCCACATATCACTCCTGAAACCGGTACAACCTGGTACACGGGTTACGGCAGCACCAAAACCTGTATTGGTCAATGGAGAACCCGAGTTTGAAGTGAATGGTATCCTGGACTCCAAATACACCAGGTCCAAGTTATTTTACCTAATCGATTGGAAGGGATATGGCCCTCAAGACAGATCCTGGGAACCTAGCGAAAACATCCATGCACCACGTCTGATTAAATTTTCCAACCAAACCGGGACCGGGCAGAAGGACTACCGTGAGAGGGGCCTTGGGGGGGAGTTCTGTCATGACCCCTACACCTGACCACCACTGGCAAGTCAGCTTGCCAGGTAGGGCTGGATTTCGGGGTTCCATTATGGCCTCAAAGTCCTTAAAACCTCATTCGAGACTCTCTTGGAGTCAGTCCTGGCAGCTTTGGCACCAGGCTCATAGTCATTATGGAGAGCACCTTTAAGTTGGGACTATTTAACTTGGACTACTTTCTTTGGGGCTGCAGTCAACATTAGGGTGTGGTTGGCCTGGGAAACTTTACCTGGACTACTTTCCTGAAGACTATTTAACCACACCCAAACAGCAGAACATGCTTTGCGATATTCTGCTGTTTGCAGCGTAACGCTCACCGTGTCTAGTTGGGCCTCCAGCATTTTTTGGAGCCAGCTATTCTTGGAACCGCGTTCCTGCAGGGAGATAAAGAACATCGTTATTGGAATCTTACCTGCGAGTAGCATCTTGTCTTCAGTCCATTGTCAGCTCCTGATTCTGCTTACCCGAAGACAATCAATCCAGCGAACTCCATCTTCAGGGCGCTGCATGCTTTCCAGAGCGCTGCAACCTGAAAAGGAGAGAGAAGAACAGCATTAGTGAGTGCATACTCACGAATCTACGCGAACAGCTAAAACCACAAGATTCATACCTGGTTAGTCGCCTCTTGGTCAGCATCGCTCCGGAACATCACTACAACCAGCAAAGAGTACCGCGACCTACGAAGGAAGGGGAAAGACACAGGTTAGCATATACAAGGCAAAACAGCGCCGCGTATCGCGCATTACTTACTGGACAGCTTTGCGCACACCGCACCTTCATTTACCGGCTCGTGCTTAACTCCAACCGCACGAAAAAGGCCAGAATCTCTTTCACACCTAATAGAGAAGGGATAAGACATTAATAACAATAAGAGGAAGGAAGGAAAGAACAAAATAGAATACAAAGACTGTACAGCAGCAAGACCTACCTTAAAGACAATCAAAAGGTGCTCGCCCCAGTGAAGCAGCTTGATCGCTCATGCCCACACGAGACTACGCACCCCTGCCACGGAGAGCACACCTTCTAAAGAATTAAGGTGAGGAGAGGGCTAAGGGAAGTTTTTGAATCCAATGGAGGTGGGAAGACACCCTACCGAATCCAGCCAAGTCTTGAATCCAGCCCTCCTGTATTTCAGGCTCAACTTCCATCGGCGGCTCTACCCATGGATCGGGAAGAGGGCTCGAGGTGCATAACATCCAACCAGGGCTGCGTGGCATCCCCGTGGATACCAGGTGAGCGTAACACCAGATTGGAGGACAAATATACATTGTCGAGATGAAGAGGATGGACTGCTCAGATATGAATGAAAGATCAGGAGAGCCAGGATGCTAGGAGAGAACTCTTGCCACCAGTACTGGGTGGGAAGAAGCACTAGTATCTTGCCCTACACACTTATTAAAGAAGGACCAGTAGGCATAGTGGAAATAGTGAATGACACATTCCTAGAATCATGGGCCAAGTACTCTAAATTACTAACATGGGTCGATAATGAAGCAGGGCCACTATCTATAATACCACTAAAGAATGCACCAACATGCTTCAAGAATAAAGGCCTAGTTCTGGTTGGAGAAAACAAAGGATGTGGGCAGATAATGGAGGTCCCAGGAACGAATTGGGGAACTGCAGTACTGATAGACCAATATTGGGCCTGTCGATCCAGAGCTTACATGCAGTTGCCTACGAATTGGGGAGGAATATGCTCCATTGTAGTAATAAATGTTCCAGCATTAGTGATTCCTCAAAGTGACCTCAATATTGATGGATTTCCAAAAATGAATGAACATCAGAGGAGAAAGAGGTTGCTCAACCTTCGCCGGCTAAAGAGAGAGCCCTATTTCTCATCAAAATCAATAAAGGCCTACGAAGATATTCCATATAAGCATAAACTGTTCAGCAAGACAGCAATGATAATGACATGTATATGTATGCCAGGACTCCAGACTGCAGTGAACGCCTAGTGGCTGCCGATTACGAGATGGGAGCTGTTACAGATGATCAATGCAACAATAAAGGGATTTAATGCCATCAGAGATTAATTGAGCGCCATCAAGCTGATGACTCTCCAGAACAGGCATGTCCTGGACCTAATTACAGCAATGGAAGGAGGCGTGTGTGCCAAGGTCGGGACATCTGGCTGCACATTCCTACCATCTCATGATGGAGAAAATTGAAATCTTACAGAAGCAATAACTATGCTGACAACCCTGCATACAAAGATGGAAGTTGAAGTTGATGAGACACCAGGAGATGACTGGTTTTCTTTTCTATTGTTATGGATCCCAACCTGGCTGTCGAATGCCTTCAAAATACTTGGAGCAATACTAGTGTTGGTATTGCTAGGATTTTATCTCATAAGGATCATCTTGGGACAATACCAGAAGGCAGCCAAGAAAGCTATTGGGGTGAAAATAATAATTGTCATAGATGCTGGAACTGGTGAGGAAATGCAAAATGAGGAAAGCACCTGTAAGAAAATTAAAAAAAAGCATATTGGCACCTCCAGGAACCAAGTTCTACTACCATAAGGATCATAAAAAAGATGTAGGACATTGGATATTCTGTCCACTATTAAGAAATTGCTGTCATATGACTTGAAGTGTGGATGAATACATAAAGAATGCAAGCCACCTGAGGGGGGTGACAAAGATATAGATACCAAAGAACTGGCAGTATGAAGAGAAGTTGAAGTACATTGAAGAGGAAAATATGGTTGAGGACTTGACCAGAGGGGGTAATGTAGAGGAGAAGGTGGATGTGTTTTCCCTAGCACCCGCCCCATCACCGCCTTCATATTGGAACAACAGGACAAGAGTCTTATATGGGACCGTATGTCTTGTCCCTATACCACATTGAGTGTATGAGAGACGATATGCACTCAGGCAACCATACCAAATGTACCCTCACACTGAAACAGTGGAAATATGTCAGCACGCACCATTGGAAATCATGGAGCACTGAGCGAAATCTAATGAGGACAGAGTGATGTCATGAAGCAGGGATACGAAGACATACTGAAACAATATGAAAAGTAATTTGCTGACCCATAAGTGTAAATACGCAGTAACGCAAGACAGGTGGGACATCTAGAAGCTTGATATAAATGAAAATGTAACGTGGCTCGGACGGCCATAATGGGTAGATGGACTCCGGCTTGTGTTAAGACTCAATCCAGCTACTTCAGAGATAGACCAGGGTTGCAGAGTCAGGAGATGTTGGAGAAATGTTTTGTGTGCAAAATAAAGTGAGATTATGCTGGCTTGGGTTCAAGGATGCTATTTTAAGGAATAATTGCAAGGCACAAGGGGAGGCAGATGGATAAGCCATGTACGAAAGACTTATTTCTCTTAGATTAAAGAAGAAAACATCTGCAAGTGCCAAGTATTGGAAAATTAAAAGCGTATAAAGTCTACATAAGATGGAGGGAGCTAGTCTCTAGAGGCCAAGAGGAGCAAGGACACTCAGTATAATTAAATCAAGTAGCAGTAAATAAGAGGTAGAAATTGACAAATCTGCGGTCTCCTCACACGTGATTCAGAAGTCGAAAACAAAGGCTATTCATTAAGCTTCAGATGGAGATAGTGATGTGCTTGTACTCCCTTCAATGTCCCAGAACAGAGAGCAGGCTACAACTACAGACAGGAAATATTGGCTTATGGCCGGACTGATGAGAGATGATGGACTAATAGGTAAAGTGGGGAGTAATCTGATGTGACTCAAGCACCTGCATTTGGTTTCGCTCACATCCTGCTAACCGAGCTGAAAGTCCAAGGTTGGGTGAGAATGCCAACCAATCAGAGGGTCTATGGGGTAACCTGCTGTACAATGTTGAATAGGCCAATCCACTGCCATCTTCTCTACTATAATCAGCATCATACGTATTTATTGGTAGTTTGAGGCTAGCCTTACAGATAAGCGGCAGCCTTCTTTTCTCAGCACTGCCTCACCTGCCAATGGGGCCCCCTTGGCTCAGTTACCTGCCCTCCTGGACTTCCTCCGGCACTGCCTCCCGGCCACCCCTGCACCGGGGCCTGTTTTCTGTACCCTCACAGGTCCCCCCACTCCTCTCCTGCACTTATCAGATGTTACCCTATCTGACTTGCCCTGCACTGCACCCTTCACTGACTGCACACATCACTGCTCTTATCACCTTATTTATTTACTTATGTATCCACTAACTTATTATTTATCCTATGCCTGCACTTCTTTGCCCCCCCCTCCCTTTTTCTGTTGCACTTCCCCCTTTCCCTTTCCCATGCACTTGCACATTCTCAATGTCACTGGGCCTAGTAAGATCGCTTGTTTTTGTTTTCTCCCATGCTCCCCCTCCCTTTGCCTGGTCGCGCTATGAAACACCTGTGTCTGGGCGCGATATAAATAAAATAAAATATCATATCATATCATATCATATCATGCACTAACTCTTATGTGTACCATAGTTACATATGTTCCTCTAATGTCAAAGCGCCTCCTCTTTGGCAGCTCTGGAGCAGGTGGAGACTGTGTCGCCATTAACGCTCCAGCATGTTCACCTTGGAAAGTGGCTTAGCTATCCATGTATTTCCAAGATGGCCACCGCCACGGGCTTCTTATTCACTCCTGCTCTGGCAATCGCTGCATTGCAACCCTACTTCTTTGCGCCATAAGCTGTACATTTTCCTTCCGTTGAGCTTGCACCCTGCCTTCTTTCCTGTTCCTCTCATCTTACCTTCACCTGATCCTTGCTTGCTCGCTGCCTCCTGCTGACATTGCTATAGCGGTTGTCCAATCTCTTGCCCTTGCTCACCTTTGATTTCCTTTACTGCCTTGCTGTGTTTGCTCCCTCTGTGGCACTTGCCGGATCCTCTCCTGCTGGACACAGGACATTGATAGTTACTTTCTTGTTGGGCACTGGACATTAATAGCTACATTGCATCTGCTGGGCAATCTCCAACTCCCAGAGTTGTGTTGAGCCTTGTGGCTTTTTCCCCTTACCTGCTGTTCAGACACTTGCTCTTGGGCAAGTTTGTCCAAACACCTGCAAATCTGGCCTAGTGGCTTCCTTTCGTGGCAGACCCTATCGCCACAAGGAGAGAAGAACCACCAAGAAGAAGAAGAACGTAAGGATACCCTAACAAGACCCTTCATCTTCTTCATCATTTGACGACTCAGGTGAGGAGCATGAAGGGGGTTTTGGCACCTAACCAATCCCTCTCCTCAATAGGTTTTTCAGTTTGCCACGTAGGATGATTTCATTGATTACGCATATTGGGGAATACAACCCCTGTATAATCAAGATTGTGTGTGATTGTGTGCAAGCATCAGTCCGATGTCTTCCAGTTTGCCCTGCTTTATTGAATTGAGAATAAAGTAGTATTTTACTATATTCATTGAGCTGTCCAGTTATTTGGTCTGATATTGATATTGATATTTTATTTATATTGCAGTCGTACACAAGTGTTTCAGAGCGCGACAACTTTACTGGGAACTTTATTGATAATCCAATCTAGCACAAGAGATGCTTGAAGGTGCTAGAGCACATTTCTACCATAAAGAACCAATCTAGACAGTGAAATGTCTTATGTGCATCCAAACTAGTAATGACCAACTACCCAGTTTCCCTCAGCATACCTTCCATAACCAGAGAAAGCCTCCTAATTTCATGGTAGTGTTACTGTGGGGCACAAAGCCTGCCTTGTCTTCATGTTCCAACCCTCATTTCACTTTAGAGAATCTCTTCACCAGCACTTTCTCTAAAATCTTATTGTCTACATTTATCATTGAGCATGGATGGTAATATCCACAGTCCAACTGGTCCTTATCTTCTTTGAGCCACGATATAATCAACACCTCAGACATTGTCTCTGGCAGTGTGTCCCTCTCAT
Organism: Ambystoma mexicanum; assembly: GCF_040938575.1. NCBI lineage: Eukaryota > Metazoa > Chordata > Amphibia > Caudata > Ambystomatidae > Ambystoma > Ambystoma mexicanum. The sequence continues at coordinate 374,743,564 of NC_090921.1, forward strand.
AATCATCTGGTGTAGAGTTCTAGCAACTTAGAGTCAAATAACTAATTGGACACCTTATACCATTTGATTGGCATACCATCTTCACTAGGTGTCTTACCACTTTGCAGATCCTCCATTGCCCATTCAATATCTTCCACACTCAAGGAACTGTCCAGGATCTCCCTATCCTCAACATTTGGCAGGCCCTCCTGCTTCTTCTAACAAATCCCACACCTGTTTCGGATCAATTCTAATTTGATGTGCATTTAGTATTTGATAAAATCTCTGAATACCCCATTGATTCCCTCTTGATCATGCATAATACTACCATCCACTTTTCGTATTGTCATTTTTTCTTTCTTCAGCAAGCCTGTTCCAAGAGGTCAATCCCTGTTAAGGTAACACGTGACTTTTGCCTTCTGGCAACATACCCAAAGTGCTTTGCTTGTGCAGGAAGGGTAGGAGACAGGAAGAAAATAGAAGCCTACAGAAAACCAAGATGGACAAATCCTTTCTCCCTATGTTCTGCTCTGCCTGATAGTCTAAACCAACCCCACTCTAAGCCTGCACATCAAAGGCCGTTTTCTTAGGGTGTACCCTTTGAAGGCAGTTCCCCAAGCAAGCTCCTGCTGGGGCTGCCCTGCTGGAGAGAGGTGTTACCCGACCTCACAAAGGATAAAAAAAGATGCACCGCCCTCTTCCCAATGTTCCTGCAGGCTCCAGCAGAGAAAAGTCATGACAGGAATACGCACCCTTACACAATTGGCCTGGCTCACAGTTGTGACATGTGTATGTTAGAAATCAAATGTGGCTTTTAATAATTATGTGAATTACTAGCCACCATACCAAAACTATTGGTTTTGGAATAGAGGTGCAGATTTAACTTCAGCCTCTGCAATGCAGTGGCTGTGTTGTCATAGCAGGCTACTGATGCAGTAGTGCACAGGTGTACACTATACTTTTGGCATGGAGCTTACTGAAAGGGGTTGTCTGTATAGCAGACCACTCTTTCTGAAATGAATAACCACATCATTTTTATATTTAATCAAATAAACATCAAAACTCCAGAGCTTGTACACTCTTACCTGGAGACAATTAATAACAAATATCCAGCCTGAGCCTGGTCTTTTCTGCAGCTATGGGTCGACTGACAGCAGGTGTTAGAAGGGGGGTCCATGGAGACTGTCATGGAAGTTGGCCCTGCTTCTAAAGTGAGACTGAGCTGCCCCACAGCCATGGTTAGACTACTCACCCGAGCCACATTGTGGACAGTCTGTTAGCAGTGTTAAGTGATATATGTTAAGCGGCTTCACTTCAACACTACAGCTAAGTCAATGCCTAGTCTGGGATGCTGAGGGAAACCCTTATTGATATATTTTTAGGTCCAGTTCATGTACTCTGGATGACAACCCTTATATAACACCCCTCTCTTAGAATTCCCCTGACCCCACTGAGCCAAGAAGTAGGTCTCTTTTGCAAATTTAAAAGGTTTATTTGAGAAATATAACAATATATATATATATCACACTTTTATAATAAATTAATATCTGATAGTACACTGAGACATATGATGTGGATCCACAATGGGTAATGTTACAGTGGTACACTTGATTACTTAGGAGTAGTATAGAGGATGAGGTAGCTGAAAATGCTTGATGGTTTGAAGGAAATGCAAGGTGGAATAAAATGCAGTACAGCAAATAAACTTGATATGATTTCAACCAACAACAATGTAATCACTTTTTCTCTGGCAATTCACCCCCCCCCCCCCATGCAATGTAAGAAATGGAAGGAGATGGAAAGAGGAGCACACAGTTCTCAGGAATGCAATCAAATACAATACCCGAAATTCAGTTCCCGCACAGCAAGCTTAGAGGAAACAGGTAGAAGTTTGAAACACAGGCCCAAAATGCTTTTAAATGTGATGGCAACGGATGGGAAAATGTGCTAACTGATTTTAATTCCCTCTAGAGATTCAGGGTGATTGAGAGATGCTTGTTGGTATTAGTTCAGGATCACTTTAGCAATGCTCTATGAGTTATTACCAGGTTGCAAACAGATTTTAACAGAGGAAAGAATGGAGCTGCTATTTTGACAAGTGGAGAAATTGAGCCAAAATCGCAAATCGCGGTAAATTTCGCGAGTGCGTAAATCGCGATTGCGGAAAAAGTATAGGGAGTAGGAAGTCGGTTCTAGGTTCGTTGGAAAGCCTAGAATCACAGCTTTAAATTGAAAGTTCCTAGCCCGTTCGGTTCAAGAGATACGGATGATTTAATAAAGGTAGTTTTTCGTATTTAAAGTAAACTCAAAATGACAGGTGACAGCTGGCAACTGCAGAATTGACAGGTGACAGTTGTGCAGCTTTAAAAATGACAGATGACAAGATTTCTAGGAGGCTGTTCTAATTAGGTTAAAATAGTTTGGATTAGATTATTTTAACTAAGAGATTGGTTCTGCACAGTTCTGCTAGGTACTCACAATATAAATTTGAAATAGGCCTCGTCACGGATCTGGTCAACACGTCCAGCGGCGGTTCTCTCTGCTCGGCGGGTCAATCAGGCACCGGTTCTGCTCACAGCGATCCGGATCTCTGGTTCTGCTCACAGCGGTCTGGGTCTGGTCTGCGGTTCCGGCAAAAGTTCTTGGCACAGAATTCAAACAGCTCGCCCGGATGTGGAATAGTTTGCAGATGATTTTAAGGATGCTGAGGCCTGCTGAGAAGAGTTCTCAGTTTGTGGGTTTAGGCCCTTGCTTTAAGTTCTGAAGTAAAGTTCTGGTCTTTGAAGATTGATGGATGTGAAGTCTGGAGTCTCCCGGCAGAGCGTCCCGCAGAAAATGGAATTGAAAGTCTCTACCTGTCCCAGCAGTCTCTTTTTATGTGTTTTGGAAGTGGGTGTGTGCGTGGCATAACTGAGCCAGCCCCTCTCTACTTGTCATTGGCCCAATTCTCCCCTCTCCCATGATTGGGGGAAGGAAATGGATTATCATCATGATGAGGTCTGTTTATGGGTCAGAGGATCCTCCCCTGGTCAATTTGCCCACAAATCTATATTTGATTCAAATACATATTTCCCAGATACACAATTTGTTGAAATTACATGTCCACATTATATATTCCTTATGGTCCATTCTTGTCCGCCTCTGATCTTCCTGGGGGCTTGCATTCAAAAATGACAACATTTTGCGCTTTTTGACTGGTTTACCAATATCGTACATTTACCAAAAATTACACACATGTGCGCAAGGAGTATGGACATTAATTGATGAAGTGTCAGATTTTTAACATGCAGACATTTGGAGTAAGACCCTATTTTCTTCTAGCAACCCCCCAGCATATGCCACAGGGTCCTAACACCTCTTAAAACGTGCACAGAAAAATCACAAGAATAATGATATTACTTATATAATTCTGACAAGTCCGTACTATGAATTATCCATCTTTTTTAAAATTATGCTCTGGCCCAGATGGGTGTGGTTTAGGTTCCAAAGCACATGGGGGGGGAAGCTTCTGTCTGCCCCCGCCTCCAGCTCCCAAGAGGAAGCCACTTTACGGCCCCCCCAATAAAACATTTGCCTGAGTCCAGGACAAGGCTTTGTGCAACCTCCTGCCGTGCCCCTCCCCTAATCTAATCAGAGAAGTGTCAACTCCTTTTGGTGGGGAAGCAGGATGCAGCTAGGCCTGGGAAGAGTGGCTGAGCAGGTTTCTCCTGGCAGGCAGAATTCAGCTAAATGTCACTTTAGTTCCCAGTTTAAATCAAACTTACAATTTTTACCTATACATTAAATAATTACTTCCTTCAAGTCATTTCAGAATATAGTTTTACATTGTATCCACCTCTTAGCAAGTCTTTCCTTGGTCTGGTTTGGGTTCCTCTGTTGAGTTTTACACAAAAGTCTGGTGGTTTTAAAACGCCGGCTTTCTGATAGTGGTGAGTACCGGTATTGCAACCATTTTTGGGATTAAGAAAATGAATTCCCCACAGTTCTGAGTTGCTTTTTGGCAATCAGCATTGCCATTCCCAATGGTTTCAGGCTACTGTGTGTGTAGCCCAATGGTGGTTTTAGGCAGTGCCCTCCTGTGCTCACAACATAGGCAAAAATGGTTGGCAGCCTATTCTTCATGTTTTCCCTGTGCACTCTCTGGGGAGTTCTGGCCATCATCATGTTTTCCATGCCAGTACTGCACAGTTTTATGGTAGGGCTTGGATGAATGGGTACAAACATCCCACATATAAATGCATCCAATGTAACTCAACATTTCTGCTCTCACTCAGTAATGCTCCTGCAAAGCACCGGGCTCTGCAGAATCAGACTTGCATGATAGGGAAACAGTGGAGACACCATCAATATTCTCTCCTCATTGTTAAAGGTCACACTGACTGAAGCTACTGATGTCTAGTCTGCCACCGAAGTCCAAGCAGTTCGCCTGCAGGGTTGGTACGCTTGCCTTTCTCACAGAGTTCTCTATCTCAGCGTGGAACCACACATCACCGTGCTGACAAAAGCTTGTTTTACCCAGAGGAATCATTGCAGCTGTGTGCACACACTGTAGCAATGCTTACACATCCAGGTGGCAGATGCATCCTTGTTGCAATGGCAGACACAAGGGATGAGATCCAAGTCATCCTCCTCATCAATGTGAAGACCTGTTTGAACATAGTACAGCTTCAGGTATCTGTCAGTTACGACGCTGGTATCCCTCCAACTCTCCTTCCCCGATCCAGGGGTGGACTGGCCTATAGGGACCTCTGGGGCTTTCCAGGTGGTCCTCTGTACCCTGGCCCGACCCAAACCCCCAGCCTGGCTGTTGATAAAAGGCCAGGGTTGGCTAACGGTCTCGTGAATGACATGGCAGTGCTGGCAATTGGGGCGGCTCTCGCCGGATCCGAGATCTGGCACCAAATATGGAGCCTGATCTTGGGATCCAGCAAAGTCAGCCACTCCAAACTCATGCTCTGCGCTGCGGGTAAAAAAGAAAAAAAAAGAAAGCGCCCGTGACGGCATGGAGCAGCACATTGCCACCATGACCAGCCCCTCCAATCAGAATGTAGAGCACGAAACTGCTAATGATGGGCCATTAGTCACTGAATGGTTTGTGCCTGCATTCTGATGGGAGGAGAGGTGCAGTGGGGTGTGGGTAGTTGGCGTGCATTGTAGGCAGCTTTGCCTCTCAGCAGGGGTGCGTGTGTGGTCTTTGACATAAGACTTAACACTCTCTGACTCCCTTTGACACAGGTCACAGCTGCAGGAAAAGCAAACTGTAACTTCCTCTGGTGACCCCAAGCAAGGGGTCACCAGAGGAAGTTACAGTCCTCGGCCACAAACTGGTTTATTTATTTATTTATGCAATGTTTGTTGGATATCTGTATCCGAAAAACATTGCATAAATAAATAAATATACAGGTATCCGACAAACATTGCATGTATAAATACATACCCCTATCAACATTGAAACTATCCCACACGATGCAGCCACCCAACTGCTTTCAGAGGGGAGCTGCAGGAGCTATGCCGGGTGTGGTTCAATTAAAAGAAAACGTGGCTTATGGCGAACAGAAATCAGCAGGTTTTAAGAATGAGGTTGCAGGACAATCCCTCGGTTTAAACTCGGATTTCCCCACAGATTATCTGCTCTTTCACCATTAGCTAGAGTAATTGCTCTTCTTAATGATTCTTTCAGAGTCTGCTTAAACTACTCCTCTGCATGAGCTCAGATCACAGTGCAGACTAACATTGCTCTTGGTAGTTTAGGTGCACAGATGGCTGGTATGGTTTGCTCCCATGTACATGTGCCGATCATCCTGTGTATACATGTACTTAGCAGGGTCGGACTGACCCATAAAATTGTCTCAGGCACCAATGAAAAAGTGGCCCATAGTTGTAAATGGCAATTAATTCATTTTTTGACCCTTTTTGAATAGTACGCAAGGGGGAGTTTTTTGGTTTTTATAAAATGGGATGCAAGTTGTGCATTTTAAAGAATATTTACTCAGCAACACTGGTCAAAACTATTATCTGCATAGTGAACTAACTCATCACCAGTGCCATGGAAGCGGTTTAAAGAGAAATTGATGTATAGTTTGGAAAAGAAGCAGCATGAAAGAAATTGCGCCGTTTTAAACTATTTTTTTGGACATTTCCTTTGATCGGAGGGCAACTGCCAGCTCTGCCCACCCTAAACCCTGCCTCCTCGGGCACCAATTCCGCCAAACTCCTCCCCCACCCAGGCCCTTCTGTGATCCCACACCAATATTTTTCCATTTCCACCACTGTGATATGGTACACCTTGGCAGCTGTGCGGCTTCCTGGTTTTTCAAATGAGACTCTAATCACGCTCGCGGGAGCTATTTGCTGGCGCATGTTTTTCTGTAGAAAATCTGCAACGGCCATTTGTTTTCTGCAGGAAAGTAACGGACACTGTAGAAACTGTCATGACGTGTAAAACATCAATTCTTTTTATTGACAAGTGTGCAGCAATCAGTATAGCATTAGCAATGTGTAGAGAAAGACAAAAGAAAACCTATTCTATGACAGGTCCGAATTAAGTTTTGCAATATTTCCAGAGTAATTAATCCCTTCAAGTCAGTCTAGCAAAGGGCATTGAAACTGAAGCATTCTGGTGACAGTTGTGTATGGATAAAAAGCGGTCAATGATTTGCAACTCTTAAATGTTCGTTTTGCTTTGCATATTAAATGACGTTTCAGTGCGCATGCGCAAGCACACAGACTCAACAGTGGATGTCAGGGAAGTATGGAAGTATGGAATAGGGCTTCATCTAGATCGGTGGTATTTAAACTTTTTTATACCGAGACCCCCTTTGAATACAAACATTGTTTCTATCTCACTCCCCTCTATTTAAAGCTGTCCCCTTAATCCTTTTTTAAGGATCCTCGCGCCCCCAATGGACATTCCTCGGGTTCCTATAATGGGGTCAGCTCCACCGATTGAAGACCATTGGCCTAGATTAAGAGTTGCCTTTGTATAATTTGCAGGTTTTTTTTTGATACCACTGAAAAGCTGATTAGAAGTAGAGACAGGCTTGTCAGGAGGGTCTATTATCTTTCTGACGGTGGTAAATTGCGAACAATTGAGGTGTGTTATATTGAAAGGCAAGGCTCAGTATTACAAGAGAGGACCTTTAGAACTCCAGGAGGACAAAGTCAAAATAAGCCACAGTTAGGGTGTGTATACCTTATATACTTCTGACGACGATCAAATGAGTACCATTGATTTGAATAATATACATTGGAAAGATTTCATGACACACAGACACCTCTGAAAGGTCAGCAGAGTTAAAGGAGTGTCTGTAACGAATTGGAGTCTGCACTGCAGGGGTACAAGGAGGAGTAGCGACAAAAATGCCTGCTCAGCCCTCCCACTTCTACAAATCAAAAGCCAACACAATCAGAAAAGTAAAAACAGACACAGTTAAGAGATAAACCTCCCTCGTCTTTTGTGGTGACGTGGGATGAGGGAATGCTATACTCTCAGAGGGGTGTGATTGTGATCCAGTATCAACACAGAGATGCAGTCCAAAACAAAAGGAATGTCAAATCAAGGTTCTGTAAAAATTAATGTACTTTAATCAAACCCACTATCTGCAATAGAACTATATAGAAGACACTGTACAAAACCCACCCCTGTGGAAAACACAGAGATGATGCAACAGATAGAAGAATGTAGCACTCTGAGTATGAATGCAGGGGTGATAGACACATTATTAACCACAAAAAGGATAGGTCTTTGGATGAAATGAGGTGCAACAGTGACCTAACAAGTCTCGAGGGCCCAAATGGACCAAGGGGACGGTTATTGGTCATCAGTACCAAGTTTTGGGTGTTTGACGGGTTGACAACATTGAACCCGGTTTTTAGCAGTGATGCGAGTGGATAAAGCTCAGTTCAGGCATGGTGGATTGTGTGGGCCCAAGCAGCAAGCGGGTGTTGAGTAGGTTGAAATGCAGTAGCTTTGTGTGGCTTGGAGGTGGCTTTTGGCGATGCAGGTCAGGGTGCTCACCAGGATCTTTCTGAGGTTGGGACGTGTCAAGTCGTTTTTGTAACTGCCGGGAATGGTCGATGAGTGACGCTCCAGCGGTTCGAGCCGACGGGCGGTGGTTGTCGAAAAGGGTGATCATGTTGCTTTGATGTGTGGTTCCATGAAGCGGCTGTTCGAGGGATGATTCGGGTCGAGACGTGGTGCAACCCTTGTTCTGAGTCAGCAAATGACTTTCCAGCTATTTGAGTCGGGTCCTGGCGGTGAGCGGTTGATTTGAGCCTAGCAGGTGACAGGCTCAGCGATGACAAAGTAGCATGGCAGGATCCCTCAGCGTTGATGGCATCTAATTTGCTTCGATGGGCACCCCACTGGTTTTGAGGCGGTGGAAAGGAGGACCTTAGCAGATCTTGTCAATTCAGGGACTCAAGAACAGGGTGAGTCCTTTCAGCATCTGCTCTCCCAGCCTTGGTAGATTCTGGTGCAGAAGTGTAGGTCCTGGTCCACAGCAACATGTCACCCCCAATGTGCCCATGGAGTGGGTAGGGAGCGTAATGCTCCTCTGTCTTGGACTATTCCTTCTTCACCTCAGAAATTCTTCCTAGGTGTTGTTCCAGAGTAAATTGAGGAAATGTTGTGCCCTTCAGCCATCACACCCACAGTGCTTTGCTCTAGAGGAAGTGGAGAGGACAGGAAAGAAAGAGAGAGAAAATCAAAACAGTGACAGTCTCCTTCCACTGAACAGTGCCCCCCTGACTACTCTAACACTGCCCCTTCTCTTCTCCCTAGGATCACACGCCTTTAGAAATGCACCACCCTGATGTGATGCTACTCCCTTTGAAACGGTATGCTCCTTTGATGCCCGGCCCAGAACAGCAGCCCGGTGGGTGGCTGTCTCTGGCGAAGAGGTCAAAAAAGAGCCATGATCATTCAGGTCATTCAGGTTCCTGTCCTGTCATTTGTCAGGCTCAGCCCTATCTGGCCGGAATACACATCACCTTTCACAGCAAAGCTGATTCACAGGAGATGACAAATGTGTGATATCACATTGGATGTGGCTGCCATGATCATAAGTAGTGCCATGCCCCATGCCTAAACCCAGGCATAGCTTTTTTTAGAGTTTAACCTGCCAACATGATGGGCTGTTTATGATCATCATAGTTGTGGTACAGGGGTGCACATCTTAAATGTAGCCCTACGCTGCAGAGACTAGGCTGTCACTACACTTGTCAAATGGGCCACTGTGATCTTTGAACCTGCTCTGTGCCACTGGTAGAGCAGGCGCTGTAAATCAGGATACTGATGCAGCAGGACACAGATACACACTAGTCTGTTTGCATGGATGGTATGAAAGGGGAGTACGATAAGCAGATTACCCTTTCAGAGATGGAAATACCTGCATCATGTTATTAGTTAATACAAATCAAAAAGCCAGGGTTTTGCATCCTTGCCAGATGGCAGTGTCAGTCTGGTATGTCTGACTCATCCTTTAATAATCCATCTGGTGGAACACAATGGCTCAGATGGAGTGGACTACATTAAAAACAGAGAGACATCGAATCGATGGAAAGTCACTTGCACGGTAACCGGTTTCACAGTCATTGGTAATATTAAATAGGCAGTTATCATGACAAACCGGTACCTTGACAGCACATAACAGGTGTGCTCAGCCTTTCATCTGTCTGAATGAGTACTATTGCTAAAAAGCATATTAAACTAGGGAGAGCTCATGCCTAGTACAGGGTGTATATCTCCCCTTGCCGAACTCCTGAGTTGAATCGAATCCTGTCTTCTTGATTTGGTGGACCTGTGAGTTTTAGAAGGATTTTTCTGTGCCCCAAAATCTCTCTCCAACTCTTTTCCAAACTTGGTGGGCAGGCTCAGGTTCAGTTGGCAATCAGATGCCTAACATCTCAGGAGGTTTGATGTCCAAATAAAAGGACCACATCACTCAAATCTGTTCACCATACTCCCTCTCACATCACCTCCTTTCCAAATGGTAGAGGGGCTCTTTACAGAGACATAGCCAGGATTTTCTAACAAGTAGAGCCTGAAGCTTATGTAGTTGGGCCTACTGCAGTGACATTAACATCTGTAAATGCCCACAGAGCGCTGCTGAGTGGGCATTTACACCTTTTGGGTGGGCCTTGCCCACTCAGGCTCTAGCATGTCTGCGCCCTTTTCCTTAGCTCACATCTGACTTACAAAATAATTACAAAACACAGCAAGGCCTTCCCAATAGCTACAGCTACTTCCTATACTCTCTTTCCACTCAGCACCTCCTTTCCTCGCATTCCAGTTCCCCTACAGGGAGAGAAGGCGGGGGGAGCTCAGTGAGGCTCTGCAGACAGAGGGAGAGGAAGAGATAAGGAGAGGAGTGGGGGGCAGGGACAGACAGTGAGTGGGGACTATATCGGGGCATGATATTCCAGAGACAGCTGGGGTCTTTGATTTCCTGTTTGCAAGTCCCTCAAAATTCTTACTCCCCCCCTTTGAGTAACCCTTTGTAATGTTTTTCAAACGCTTTTCACCTTCCACTTAAAAAATTAAATAAAAACCTTTGGGGAATCCCTTTTTGAATCCACTTGTGACACCCTTCCCAATCATTTCAAACCCTTTCATTTACCTTTCCTCCTTCAGAGGAAAAAAACAAAAAAAGAAACCTTTCGAGAAAACCTTCCTACCTGTAAAACTGTCATGTTATGTACTCTGGCCATGTTGGTACTCAAGATGCCCACTCTCCTTGTAAGTCACAACAAACATGGCTTGTGTGTTGCACACTATGATGAGATGCCCTGTCTGACATTGGGCCCAGCACTGTGGTGGTCCAAGTGGCCAGGGCCTCCCTATGGTTCTGGTTGGTGGTCCCAGAGGAGGTGAATGGTGATACCCTGGGCACCATGCCGTTGTCCCGCAGCTTGGCAGAGACATGTCACATGACCCAGGGAAAAAGTGGACATGGCCCCTTTAAAATAAGTAGTCATGGTCAATTTACAAGGGGTATGGAAATAATAAATAATAAATATGCCTCTGACATTACAAATCTTGAAACTCAGATCATACTATCTTCAGACCATAAGCTGAGTTTTAAGGAGGCTGATGTAACAAATGGCCCAAGAAGTCCCAGCCCTGATGAGTTGCAGGAATGAGGAGGAATTAACCAATCACGTATGGGTCCCCCATGGTCACACAGCTGCAAATGGTTTCAGGGAAATATCACACAGCGGAGGGGCTAAGGGAGTATAAAAGGAGCTCTCCTCTCATAGAGTATATGGATGGTTGGAGCACATGAATGGAGAGAGCTGGAGCATGTCTGCTGGAAGGACAGCTCTAGCTGGTGAAGGAGAGTGGATGAAGGTAGAGTGGTTGCGGAGGAAGAGTGAGAAGTTAGAGAGGGAAAAGTCAGTGGAGGTTGGATGAGAGAGGAATGAGGAGGTTAGAAGTTCATCAGTGGATATGTAGAGGAGCAGGTGGACGCATTATCCCTAACTGACACCCCCTCACATCCGTCATACTGGAACAGCAGGAGAAGGGCCCTATATGGGACTCTATGTGTTATGCCTATACCGCATCTGGTGAACATAAGGCAATATGCACTCAGACAACTGCATCAAATGTATCCTCACACTGAAGGATTGGAAGGATGTTGTGTGTAGGGATGTCAGCATGCAGCACTGGACATGATGTAGTGCTGAGTGAAATCGGACGTGGGCAGAGTGATGTCATAAAGAAGCTATATGAGGACCTACTGAAACAATATGAAAATATTGAAGAGTAACGATGTAACAAAAGTGATAAGAGAAACATGTATGAAAGGATAAAGTAATCATATAGACAAAGAAGATGAAGTAGCTTGTTGACCAATAAGTGTAAATACTTAGCAATGCAAGGTAGATGAGACACATAGAAGCTTGCTATAGAGGAAAATATAGCGTGGAAAAGACGGCCATGATGAGAAAATGGACACTGGCTTTTGCAAAGATTCAATTAAGCTACCTCAGAAACAGACCAGGGCTGCAGAGTCAAGAGATGCTAGAAAACAGCTTTGTGTGCGAACAAGGAGGAGTCCATGTTGGTCTGGATCAAGGATGCTATTTTAAGGAATAGATGCAAAGCACAAAGGGAGGCAAATGGATGAGTCATGGATGTGAAACATATTTCTCTTAGATTAGAGAAGAAAACCACATAATCAAGAGCCAAAGTATTGGACAATTAACAATGGATAAACCACCTACAAGATGGAGTGAGACAGTCTTTAGAGGCAAATAAGAGCAATCACACCAAGCATATTTAAATCAAATAGCAGTAAATAGGAGTTCGAAATTGACAAATTTGCAGTCTCCTCACACGTGATCCAGAAGTCGAAACCAAGGGCTATTCATTAAGCTTAAGATGAAGATAGTGATGTGTTTTCAATCCCTTGAATGTTCTAGAACAGAAAGCAGGCTACAAGGTCAACTACAAATGGGAAACTCTGGCTCATGGTCGGACTGATGAAAGATGATAGACTCATTGTGAAAGTGGGGAGTAATCTGACGTGACTCAAGCACCTGAATTTCATTTTGCTTACGTGCTGCTAGCCAAGCTGAAAGTCCAAGGTTGGGTGGGAATGACAACCAATCAGTGGGACCATGGGGCCCCCTGTTCTACAATGTTGCATAGACCAATGTGCTGTCATTTTGTCTGCTATAATCAGTATTATATGTATTTAGCAGTATTTTGAGGCATGTCTCACAGATAAGAGACAGCCAATGAAGTACTAACCCATATGTATTCTATAATGGATAAATCCCTCCCGTCGATAGGTTTTATAGTTTGTCACGTAGGATGACATCATAGATGACGCATATTGGGGTATAAAACCTCTGTGTAATCAAGTTTGTGTGTGAGTGTGTAAGCATCAGTCCGATGTCTGCCAGCTGACTCTACTTTATCCAATTGAGAATAAAGTAGTACTTTGCCATATTCTTTGAGTCTGTCCAGTTATTCTGCCTGAGAGCTTTATTGGTAATCCCATCTAGCACAATAGATGCTTCAATGTACTGGAGCACATTTTGGTAGCAGTGTGGATGGTTCAGGTCTAATCGACCTAGCCCCAGATCAAGTCCTCTGGAGGCTTGACTGCTCCCGCCATTAGCCAGAAGACCAGGGTGCTTCCTGTGGAGAACTGTGTGCAACTAAACATGTGCAAGAAGAAACAGTTGGCAGGTCCCCCTTTCACGAAATTCCTGTCTGGTCCCTGCAGGTGCACTGTGGATGGAAGGCAAACTGGTCGTTTGAGGGAGAGTCGATGCAGAGGGACTCGAGCTGAGCCACACATGTAAGTAGAACATTGAAGGTGTCAAAAATAGGGTGAGGGACTGTGTTGTAAATAATACATAGAAAAGTAACAGGATTTCCGGGGATTATAAAGAAGTAGATACATCGATTCCTAGTCCCAAGGGGTCAGAAGGATATGCACTAAAAAGACTCCAAATAGGAGTGTTTTGTGAGTGCTGAGGCAAGGCCAACAAGAAGAGTGCGTACCAACTCCAAGATGGAGCAAAAAATGAATTGAGATAAATTTACTAAACATAGTAAAGGAAGGCGTATGCAGAAAAAATAAAGAAGTGCACGTGTGTGGGGTTATTATATGTCAGTGTAAAGCTTTTGTTGTGTTTAAATTAATAGATATAAAAGGTTAGTAAAAAATGAAGATGATTATTAGATTTTATTAATCAAGAGATTGACTTCAATCAGGAAAATACAAACCAAAGGAACCTGATAAATAAATAAAGAGCCTCTTAAAATATCACTGATAAAACAATGAGATACTAAAAATGTATAGAAAGTGCAAATTTAGGAACAAAAGGAATATTGTTGCATAGATTTTAAAAGTGGTTAAAAAACATATACATAGTTGATTTTTTCGATTAAATAAAGCAGTGATTTAGGGTGCCCACCAAAATTGATCAGTATTGTAAATTTGATAGAAGAACTGTTATGTTATGTTAAGATATCTTATAAAGCGCACGGTCGCTCAGAAGCATGATGCCGCTGGAGAATAAAGAAAAGAATAAAAGTTCAAGTAAGTATAGACAGTCTAGATCATGATTCATCATGGGAGACACTTCTCTTTTACACTTATGCAGTACATTGCCAAAATATACAGCTAAGAAAAGGAAGTATTATTCAAAGTGGGTTCGAGGCAAGACTAATAAGACACTTATGCCGTGGCCTCAGGAGGGTTAATTGTCAAAAACAGTATCCAACATATGACAACACATTTGTATGCCACATATAAGGGAAAGAAATTGCAGAAAAGGTTGGCTATTTTAGAGTTATGGAAAATGTATCAGAGCCAGCCGAGAAGGATGCTTAAAAGCATAAAGGGTAGGACGTAACGCTTTCAGCTCATCTTTTCCCACCTGGAAATAAGAGCGTAGAGACGGAGGAGAAGGGATTCTATCCCTTCAAGGAATTTAAAGCATCCAACATATGAGCCCCCGCTTAGAACAGTGAGGACAATGCGGAAGAGAGTAAAAGCAGAGAACATAAATATATCTCGAAACACAATGAAAATAAACAGCGTGATGAAAGGAAGGACAGTTAACATAGACAGTTGGAGATAGGGGAGGAAGCAAGGAAACAGAAATAAATAAAGGAGAAACCAAAGGAAATGACAATAGTACAGAATGAATGGATAGGAGGACCAATATTACTTAAGCTGGATGATAAGGACATTGATGGGACTCGAGAAAGAGAAGAGAGATTGAAGAGTGGGAAAAGGAAGAAGAGAGGGCATTTAAAGAAGAGAAAGAAAGAGAATGCAAGCAAAGGGAAGAATGAAGAAGGTACAAGACGAGGAAAGAAAAGGAGAGTTTAGAAGAGACGAGAACAGACAAGAGGAGGTAGAAGCACTCAGCATGAAAGAACGTAGGTTGCAAAGAAGGCGACTGTAATGTGAATTAAGAGAGATAAGGAGAAGGGAAGAAGAAATGAAGAGAAGTAGGGAACTAAAAGATGATGAGTATTTATGTCATCAAAGCATAGTGCAGTTTTTTTATTCCTTTTAAGAGAGGAGGAATTAAAAAAATGCAACACAGGAAGACTAGAAATGGCAAAAAGATCCCAAAAATACAACAGTGGATGCAACAAATGAACTTGGTCATGAATGTATCTAATCTCACTATGAATGATGATCAAAAGTCAGTCATTAACAAAGGACTTTCCTTTTGCCCAAGCAATCAATTTCAAACCCATGTGGACATGTAGACATTTTCCCAACAACTTAAATTAAACAAATACTTTGAGACCACACCTATTAGGAATACACAGGAGGCACCACCCCCTCCACCATCGGAATTGACAGTAGACCTCACAGAAAATACTATACTTCTACTCAATTCTGAAGTAGTATGAGAAGACCACAATCTAGAAATCTTTTCTAAAGAAAAAAACATATTACTCAAGCTATCAGAAGAACCCAATTTAAAACCGAGATCAACATTTGTACATACAGTTGACAATGCTATACATCTCTCCAATAAAGCTGTCACCAAAGATTTAAGGAAAATGTATTTATCTAATTTATTTTTATTTTTATTGTGTTATAGTTCAAAAGAACTTTTCACAAAAAATTACTTATCTAATGCAAAACACAAAATCAATCATAACGTCACATGGAAGGAAAGAACTGAACTTAGGAATTTGGAAAAAGATGAACAATATATAACAAAACCAGCCTACAAAGGAGGCAAAATGGTAATCATGAACCAAACTGACTACATTAAAGAAGCACACACCAACTTAATGACAAATAATGCTACAAAAGACTACCCTCCAACCCACTCCCAGAATTAAAAAAACTCTGGAGATCCATGAGCAAGAATTGGTGTGACAGAGGACTACTAAATGACGATGAATACAACTTCTGGAATACCCAATACCCAGTGATGGCAACAATATATTTCATTCCAAAAATCCACAAAACGTTCAGGAAATGTCCACCTTGCAGACCTACTGTGAGCGGCGTTGGATCTCTGACTGAAAGAATATCCACTTATATTGACAAGCACCTACAACCGTTAGCCTCAAGCTTGGGTTCCTACATAAGAGATACCACGCATATACTCCAACAACTAGACTCTATCACTTGGCTCAAGACCTACAGACTAGTGACATTAGATGTCACATCATTGTACACCAGTATCAAACACTAGAAGGGCATAGAAACCACCAACAATTTTCTCAAATCAAGATCTGTTTCATATTTTGAACAAAACAGAAAGATCACATCTATTTTGTAATTAACACTTACAAACAACATATTCTGCTTTAACGGACACATTTACCAGCAAATACAAGGAACAGCTATGGGGGCAAAATAAGCCCCCGAATATGCCAACCTATTTATGGGCCATTTTGAAAGAGAGCACGCCTGGACACACCCAGCATTCAATGACAACAAACAAGTAATTTTGTCAGGCTGTTACAATGACAATATCATAATAAGTTGAGATGGAGCCCGAGAATTGCTTCTCCACTATGTTAAATACCTCAATACCTGTCACACTCACCTGAATTCTGCAGGAGCAATGGATAATGCCTCTGGCTCGTGTACTGGTTTTCCCTGTCCAACTGCGGTTCAGGACTGCTAAGGTGGATTTGCAGACACAACAACTAGATTAGTGTTCTACCCTAGTTTGTCTACTTGTGTAACTACCCGTCCCCTTCCCCGGGTACCTGGTGTCTGTGTGTATTCTATTGGGCTCACCTTTTATGTAGATTTGGTAAGCTCTCCATCCTGAGCTGTGCAGGGGTGCTGAAACTTGAGCTGACTTGAACCCAGTTACTTCACTGGTTCAGTGGGTATTTGCTTGCCCGGCTGATTCTTTAACATGCAAATGTCTTTTAGTTCTTACATGTATTCTGTCTTTTCAGTTTGCGGGCTGCTGACGCTGCCGATGTGGTTCGGGTGGTCCAGAGTGATGCGTTGGAAACTTGCTGTGATCGGTAAGTTTGCTCCTCTGATATGGTTAGCTTATCTTCTTGTTGAAAAGTCCATTAATTGTCTTTTTCTTTTGCAGGATCGGAGTGTGCCATGCGGTGCGGTACTTCAAGCGGAGGGAGCCGCACGTAATCGGAGTTGCGTGGAACGAAGATCCCGTGGCAGGTAAAGCTGGAAGGGATTTCGCAGGTAAGCTTACCACGCTGATCTGAACTGGAGCCTGTGCGGTAGATGTCGGGCGAGGACAGGAGTTTCTGCAGGTAAGCTATTTACGTGTTGCAGCGAAGAACAAAGGAAAAGGCAACCGCTGCTGAAGACAGGGTAAGGCAGCGCGTTGCAGAAGGCTGACGCTGAAAACATCCTGGATGGCAGGCAGAAGATCTCCAGAGCTGCGGTGAGTGTGGGAACAGAATTCACATCAAGCACGAGTTGCTGGCTGGGTGTGGCTTATATAGGTAGCCACACCCAGAAACTAGACCACAACTCTCAGCATGGACACAAGGAACAGGAAATGGAGCTTCCTAACCAGGAAGTGGATCTATAGTACTGTGAACACAATATTACCCAGTGTTATAAGGGTGAATGAACCATAAGGAGTCCCTAGAGTGTCTTGTGTGCCAGGCCCTCAACCACATAGCCCCTATCTGCCTGCTAAATGAAGGCAGATGTTTGCTTGGAAACTTAGTGCTTAGGACAGTCCTCCCCCTCAAAGCCCCTCCTAAGGATGTGGGTGTGGTCCTTGGCTTAGTGGGGTTGTTTCAGTGAAATTAGTTCTGCAAACGAGGGGCGTGAATGTTCTCACTGGGTTCCCAGGATCTTTCTTGTGGCCCGTACCCCTTCCAGTCCACCAAGTAGTATAATTTGTCTTTTACCACCTTGGAGTCTAATATCTTCTTGACTTCATACTCGGGTTCATCTTTGATTGTCACTGGAGCCGGGGGCATTTTGTAGACGAGTTTCAGGATATACCAGTTTTAATAAGGACACATGGAAGACCGGGTGAATGCGTATATGAGATGGCAAGGTCAATTTCATAGCTGCCGGCGACACCACAGCTTCAACAGTGAAGGGCCCTAGGAACTTAGGTTGAAGTTTCTTAGATCCTTTTAGTGGAATTTATTTAGACGCCAACCATACTGAAACGCCCACCCGGTAATTAGGTGCTTGTCTGCGCCGACGGTCGTCATAGGTCTTCTGAGCCTCCTTGGCCGTTTTTAAATGGTTCATGGCTTCTTGACTGGCTTGACTAATCCACTCGTGTAAGGTTTTTACTGCTGGAATCTCAATGGCCTCTGGCAGGTCGTATACTGAAGTTCGTGGATGTCGACCATATAATGTGTAGAAAGGGCTTAACCGAGTGGATGAGTGTACCGAGTTGTTATAGGCATATTCTGCCACCCACAAGACGTCCACCCAGTCTTGGTCTGTCTGATGTAAGAGACAACTGAGGTGTTGTTCGAGAGTTTAATTTGTGCGCTTGGTTTGACCATCGGTTTATGGGTGATGGCTCGTGGAAAGGTGAATCTTGACTCTTGCCAAATCGTAACAGCTCTTCCAGAATCGTGACACGAATTGGTTTCCCCTGTCGGATATTACTGCTGATGGAAAGCCGTGTAACTTAACTATGCGATCCAAAAAAACCTGAGCCATTCGTGGAGCTGAGGAAATCCCTTTAAATGCTACAAAATAGGCCATTTTAGAAAATAAATCTATGACTACAAAAATGGTGTTGTATTCAGCACTGGGAGGTAGGTCTGTGACGAAATCCATTGAAATGGTATGCCAGGGTGCAGGTGGTTACGCTAGTGGTTGTAATAGACCCGCTGGTTTCCTTTTTGCTGCCTTGTTTTGAACACAGATTCCACATGAATTTACAAAATGCATAATATTGTTTCTCCAGCTTGGCCACCAGTATGACCTCTTAACTTTTTCCAGGGTCTTAGCTATTCCGGGATGGCCTTCCAGGTGAGTGTTGTGGTAACTGGTAATTACTTGTTCCTGTAAGGTACGCGTTGGAAGGTAAAGACGTTCTTGGTAGTACAGCAGCCAGTCCTTGATGGTAGATTGGTCTCCTTTCCCAGTCGATGTCTGCAGTTCCGCTGTTGACAAGTTGTTTTTGATCTCTTCCTTAAACTTCTCCAGTGCAGTGTTGGTAGATCTGCATATCCTGTGTATCTTGTGGCCTGGTATTATGTCTACTGGGTCCTGCGCAATATATACTTCTTCACCTTTTCTGATATGCAATAGAGCGTCTGCTTTACCATTCTTGACTCCAGGCTGGTATGTTATTACGAAATCATATTCTGCTAGAAATAGAGCCCAGCGAAGCTGTCGGGACGACTGGGCCTTGGCGGACCACAGGTATTGTAGATTTCCATGATCTGTTATAATTGTCACAGTGTGTTTAGCTCCCAGCTGTAACGCTCACCTGGTTCCCACGGAGGCGCGGCGTCGAAGGCGCAGAACTCTGAAGATGGACAGGAAGGGCCCCTCTATTCTGGCTTCCCTGGCTCGTTGGATACCCTCCTTAGGGTTTGGAAGGATGAGCTCTCCATCCTGCTTCTGATGCAGGGGCGCGTTGAAACCCAGTTACTTCACTGGATTGAGGATTGAGGACCCGAAATGCAGTGGGAATAATCCAACAGGTAAGACTTAAAAGGAAACTGAGCTTTCCTTATTCCTTTTCTCCCTCTCACCTTTGTTCTTGTCTTTTTTCCTCTAGGCGCCGGGGCGTAGCTGAATCCGGAAGATCGCTGCTGAAGATGGAAGCGCCTTGCAAAGGTGAGTAAAATGCAGCGCTGCAGCGATCGAAACAAAATGCCTTTAAAATGATGTCTTCCTTTTCAGGGCCGTTGGAGAAATGACTCCGGGATGCAGATTTAGCAGGTAAGGGCTTTTCTTCCCCTATTCACTTCCTTTCTCCCCTTGCAGGTGTTCCAGGGTGCTGGCAGGCGTGGCTGAAGTCAGGATGCAGGAGCTGACACGGTGAGCGTCCAGCTGCTAGGTGCAGAACAACGCGAAGCACGTGTGGCTGTTCGGGTGGGGTTTAAATAGCCTTGGAAGAAGTTCCTGGTATGCATCCTTCCACCAATCAGGTATGTATCCTTCCCCGACCACACCCGGGTGGTGAAGTAGTCCTACAGGTAAAGTAGTCCCATTCAGGCCTCAAGAGGGCCTGGATGAAGCAGCAAGGTCTGCATCAGGTAAGTGTGCACCCAAGCACTTAAACACATATCCTCTTCTATGAGCCTGGCGCCTAAGGCGCCAGGACTGGGGTCCGCTATGAGCCTGGCGCCTAAGGCGCCAGGACTGGGGTCCGCTATGAGCCTGGTGCCTAAGGCGCCAGGACTGAGTCCAAAGGGCCCCGACTTGGGCCCGCTGAGACTTCCCTGGGGAAAATGATGTCTGCCTCTGGGGTTGCTGGGCCCGGCCTGGCTCCTTGGAGGTAGGCATCATGACACCAGCAAGTAGTGTCTCCACTCCTTCAAGGCATGCCTGTTGGCTAATAGCTCCTTGTCGGTCACAGCGTAGTTTAGTTCTGCTGGGGAGAACTTTTTTGACCAGAAGGCCACTGGATGAAGGCGACCGGTTTCAGGGTTCCATTGGCATACGACCGCCCCCGTGGCTACACTTGAAGCATCTGTCTGTACGGTGTAGGGGAGTTCAGGTTGTGGGTGCTGAAGAACCGGACCGGAAAATAATTTTTCTTTAAGAGCTCGAAATGCTTCCTCAGCAGCTAGTGTCCACTCAAATTTTTGATGCTTTCATAACAGGGAGGTAATTGGATGCACTAATTGTGAGAACCCCGGCATGAATCGCCTGTAGAAATTTGCGAAGCCGAGGAAACTCTGAACTTCTTTTAGGGAATAGGTGCGGGGCAGGTGAGGATTGCCTTTACTTTCCTGTTGTCCATTCGAATGCCTAGGGGAGAAAGTACAAAACCAAGAAACTCCACTTCTGTAACATGGAATGAACACTTCTCGAGCTTGGCATATAGGTGGTTGTCTCGCAACTTCTGGAGTACCACTCGTACATGTGCTATGTGCTCTTGTAGACTCGCAGAGTAGATGAGTATATCGTCAATATATACAACTGCACAAATATCTAGTAGTTCACGTAGTACATCGTTCATGAAATACTGGAATGCCGCGGGTGCATTGCACAGACCGAAGGGCATTACTTAGTACTCGTAGAGCCCGTACCTGGTGCGTAACTCAGTTTTCCATTCATCACCCTTCTTTACGCGCACCAGGTGATAAGCTCCACAGAGATCTAGTTTTGTGAAAACCTGCACTTGTTTGACTTGGTCTAGCAATACCGGGATCACTGGTAACGGGTACCTGCTCTTGACTGTGACTTGATTTAGTGCCCAATAGTCTATGCATGTCCTCAGGTCCCCTTTCTTTTCTTTTTGGAGACAAAGAAGAGGGGAGAGGCCGCTGGTGACTTTGATGGCCGAATAAAACCGTTTGCTAGATATTGGTCTAAGTAGGTTTTCAAGTGGTTGTTTTCTTTTTCTGTTAGAGCGTAGATACGGCTACATGGTACTTGTGCTCCTGGTATCAAGTCAATTTGGCAATCGTAAGAACGATGGGGTGGCAGGATGTTGGCTTGCTCTTTAGCGAAAACGTCTTGGAATTCCAGGTATTCGGAAGGGAGACTTCCCACTATTCCCAGAGTAGATACTACTTTTGGACCGATTGGAAACTGACGTTTAGAATTGTGTTCTTTCCGGTAACAATTAGGTTATGGGTCTTTTACACCAGTCAATACTGGGATTGTGTTTTTCTAACCAGGTCATCCCAAGGATGACCTGAAACTGTGGTGCTGTAATAAGATCAAACAATCATTTTTCTCTATGTCCATCTTGTCATACTAGTATGATTTCAGCAGTGCATTGTGTTACTGGGCCAGACAGCAATTGCGTTCCATCTACTGCCGTGACATTCTCTGCCACCGCCTTAGAGCAGATGGGTAGCTCAATTTTACAGGCTATCTCTAGGTCCATGTAGTTACCGATGGCTCCACTATCAATAAACGCCTCTACAGTGTGCATTCTGGAAGGGTGTTGCTGGTTAATCAGGACCACAGGTATAGCAAAATGTGAGACCAGGGAACTCTTTTCCATGCTCAGCAGACTGGCCTCTAGGTCTGCTGGGCATTGGAGTTTCCTGATTCGTCTTTCTCATCACTGTTGTCCATGGCCCCTACCACCTTTCGAGGAGGTTTAGCTGGGCAATTCCGTAAAAAGTGGCTGGACTGGCCACAATATAAACACAACTGCTCCGATCGCCAACGGTCCCTCTCGGCTTTTGAGAGAGGGCCTCGGAGGACCCTCAATTGCATAGGTTCGGGGTGTGTTTCTGCCGGATGTTTAACAAGTGAGTCTTTCGTGCGCATGTAGAATGATCTGTTTTCCGAATGGGAGCTACCAGCCTTCCGGTCCTGTAACCGGTGGTCCTACTGTATAGCAAGATCTATGTATTCTGCACAACCCTCGGGGGGGTTAACCGCTTGTGCAAGGACATCTGTTAACTCCCCCCGCAGGCCCCTTTAGAACAGGGTGGTGCACTTTTCCTCGGGCCAGTTTGATTCCGCTATTAGACGATTGAATGTCACCATGTACGCCAGTAGGTCCTGACTGCCCTGGCGAAGAGATAACAATTCGTTGTCTAATGCCTGCCCCTGGGTGTGGCGAGCAAAGAGCTTTTCAAGTTCTTGCTGAAAGCCTGGGAAGTTCCGTAGTAAAGGGTCATCCCTGTTCACTAATGGGACTGACCAGTCTGCTGCATGACCCCCTAAATATCACAATACAAACGCCAACTTTGATTGATCCATCGGAAAAACTCCAGGCCTGCACAAAAAGTGCAAAAGACATTGGTTCATAAATACCCCAAACTTCCTTGGGTCTCCGGTAAACCTCTCAGGGGGTTCTAATGGTACACTGCCTGGAATAACCACTTGCACTGGGCCTTTGGCTTGTGAAACTGGATTGGGAGAAGTTCCCCCCAGCAGAGGGGCTTGGCATGCCTGTGTCTGCAGTAATTGATGTGCTAACTCTTCGGTTCTATCTCTGTTTACCACTAACTCCCGTCTGAGGGCATTTGTTTCAGATCGGGCTGCATGCACCTCTGCCCGTAACTCCCCCAAGATTTGTGATAACTGGTCTACTCCTGAGGTCTCCATCGCTCAGGCAGAATGGTTTAAGGTGGCTTCATGTTCTGTCATACTCACGTGAATTCTGCAGGAGCGATGGATAACGCCTCTGGCTCGTGTATTGGTTTTCCCTGTCCAACTGCGGTTCAGGACTGCTAAGGTGGACCTGCGGACACAACTAGATTAGTGTTGTACCCTAGTTTGTCTACTTGTGTAACTACCCGTCCCCTTTCCCGGGTACCCCGGCATCAGGATCGGAGTGTGCCATGCGGTGCGGTACTTCGAGCGGAGGGAGCCGCACGTGTCCATAGTTGCGCGGAACCAAGATCGGCGGCGGGGAAAGCTGGAAGAGATTTTGCAGGTAAGCTTACCACTGCAGCGACGCTGATCTGAACTGGAGCCTCTGCGGTAGATGTCGGGCAAGGACAGGAGTTCCTGCAGGTAAGCTATTTATGTGTTGCAGCGAAGAATGAAGGAAAAGGCAACCGCTGCTGAAGATTGGGTAAGGCAGCACGTTGCAGAAGGCTGAAGCTGAAAATGTCCTGGATGGCATGCAGAAGATCTCCAGAGCTGCGGTGAGTGTGGGAACAGAATTCACACGAAGCACGAGTTGCTGGCTGGGTGTGGCTTATATAGGTAACCACACCCAGAAACTAGACCGCAACTCTCAGAATGGGCACAAGGAACAGGAAATGGAGCTTACTAAACAGGAAGTGGATCTATATTACTGTGAACACAATATTACCCAGTGTTATAAGGGTGAATGAACCATAAGAAGTCCCTAGAGTGTCTTGTGTGCCAGGCTCTCGACCACATAGCCCGTATCTGCCTGCTAAATGAAGGCGGATGTTTGCTTCGGAACTTAGTGCTTATGACAATACCGATGATTATAACATCTCACTGACCATGAATGAGAGCTCTGAGAGGATCTGTTTCCTGGACCTGGACATCTATGTTAACAACAACACCATGCAAACCCCCCCGTACAAGAAACTGATAGCAGGAAACAGCACACTACATGCTTCAAGCAACCATCCAAAACACATTGTTCACAACATACCCTACAGAGAACTTCTGTCAATAAAGAGCAACTGTAGTGAGCCCTCAGAATTTGAATAACATAGACTCAACAGATGAACTGAATTCAAAGAAAGAGGACACAGCAACAAACCTCTCAATGAAGCGAAAACAAGAGTCAAATTACAGAGCATCTGTGCAAACCGGGCAGGGATTTCATCAAAGGGGGACCTGCCCACCGTCTCGGTTCTTCTTGCAAGATTTATACTATTTGGCCGCTCTCCACAGGACACCACTTGATCTTCCGGCGTAATGGCAGAGGATACTCGATCATCCGAAAGACTAGGGCAGAACTAGTTTGGATCGTTTTAACCATCCCCAGTGATACCACGTGAGCTTAGAGCCCTTTTGATAGCATGCATACAGTGGATGGGATGTAGAATAACTCTCTCAATTGTCTAAAAGAGGGACTTACAACGGACATCAACAGACGTTCGCTCGAATCTATCAAACATCTTACATAAAATCACATCTTTATACTAAAAATGTGTCATACGTGACGTCATACTACGTGGCAAATAAAAAAAAATGAATAGGGATTGTGATATGTTCAAGGGGAACTTCTAATTATACTTTCTATAAGGGGGTGGGTTGTGATTGGATATCTACTGTCAGGTGGACAAATAGTGTCCACCTCTAGTGCAAGCCATCTTCAACACTATTAAGTACACAGAATACTATTGGCTCTCAACCTATTAGGCTTTTTGTTATATGGCCTTCTACAATTGGCTGGCACGCTTGTGCCATGTCTGGAACATTCGGTTCACTTAGCAGAACGTAAGCTCATACCCAGGTGCTACGAGATGGACATGACTTTGCCTCCCTACCCAATTAGCTCAATGTCTCTCATCACCAATGCCTTTTGCCATCAAGATTGTCTTAGAACTTGGCCTCGCAATGTATTCTTGCCTCTGGGAATATAAGGTAGTATGGGCACACACTATCGTAATCCAAGCCCCACTCTATTCTCATCCTTGGCTCACATGACAGGAGACCACAATTTAGACCAATTTGCAGCATTTAATTGTATTAATTGAATAAAACTTGCCATGCTTGGTGTTCTTTCTTTGCACCTTAACAAGGAACGATTCAGCTTCTCACGGTTTACTGCCTTTGAAAATAGATAAACGACCTTGGCTTGCTTCAACTTTGGTACTAGGCCAGGCAGCCTCGCCACTCATGTCCATTGGTCTTAGCTAATTCTTTGCTGCGACACAGCTCTCGGTCCTTCTTTCTCCATGGGTCTGGGCTTACTAATTCATGTCACTAATGTCTAGCTTCTATGCAATGGCGGCTTCACCTACAGTCTATTCACTACGTAAAGCCAGCTTCTGTGATCACTTAGTCTACTTGCGTTACTGCATCTGTAAAGTTATTGAACGACTTTTCTGCAGTACATCACACACATGCAATTTTCTTTTTGCATATGAAAGCTTACTTGATTCTTAACGTCATCATCAGTTTCGATAAGGTCCATACATTCTCTTCAGTCAGTCTTCTTTGTGCTGTTGGGTGTCCTGACCCACGTCTGCTACCTTAGTCCTCTGTTCTTATTCATAAGTAACCAAGAACTGTGCTACTGTAGGATTACCTATTGCTGATTACTGCTCATATTCACAAGTGTGCTATCAATTATCAATTTATTTATAAAAGTGTGATATATTTTTCAAATAAACCTTTTTAATTTGCAAAACAAACCTACTTCTTGGCTCAGTGGGGTCAGGGTGATTCTAAGAGAGGGGCGTTATACAAGGGTTCATCATCCAGATTATAACTTGTCATAAAGATATATAAATAAGGGCTTCCCTTGAGCAATCCCAGCAAGGCACTGACTTAGTGGGAATGCTTGATTGGAGTCATTAACAGTGCATCAGTCTTCTCTCTTGTGACATCACCAACTCCTCACACTCTTTCTCCTACACCTTTGGGGTGTTCCACCTTCAGCTAGTCATCTCTTCAGGAATACATTTGATAGGGCTTTCTCAGGGCTTTCTCAGAGGGTATCTTCTTTCGAATATTCTCTGTGGTATGGTCACAACTGCTGGTGTGAAGCATGGCACTAGCTCAAGCTCCCAACATGCAAATATGTGGTCATGTGTTGCAATACCGCTTTTGACAGCAATTTGCGGTACCGTAATTAGCTCCTTCCCCATTCCCATCATGCCCTATGGAGCCAAAAATGGGAAGGGGGAAGTGCCTTGGTGAATGGGGAATTACCGCCCCTGCTCACCTTGGAGGCCCACAGTATTTTGTGTTATGACAACAGCGGTTGGCACATCAGGCTAACATTATATAGTGCTCTATGGTTCAATGATAGCGGTAGGCGAAGACTCCACTAATATCAGTCTCCTCTATCAGCCTGTTTGGTGCTTAGATGCCAGTCCCATATCTGATAATGCTTTCATTGTATTTTTTCGAAAAAATATATTTGGATGCTCTTTGACCTCTAGTATAAATTGATGTGAAAATTACACAAACACACATGTGGTAGCCAGGGCCAGGTAGCAAACCCAGTTGTGCTTCGCCACTTGCATGTTACTTTATGTTCTAAGAACTTCACAAAGCTACAGTATTGTGCTTAATTTGTTTTGTAGACAAAAGTCTGTGTTGTTTTTGCTAGTTATTTCTCTGTTGCTGGTCCCCTGTAGCAGAGTGTCGACACTATCAGCACTCTGTTCACACATCTTTTGCAATAGAGTTTGTGAATATGTTTCTTTTTCCACTGTTATTTTGAAAGGTCTACGTATTGATTTCACTGTTTTTTTGTATAAATTACAAATGAAAAGGAATACCATTTTTCTTGTCTTCTTAACCTACTTGTGTTGTATTGATTGCATATACATCCATATCGCATGCATTTACCATGTTCAGAATGAACTATGTGATCAAATCACTTAGCATGTGACCGAGCACAACTAATCTAAATAAATAAAACCAACTTGGAAATTAAATACATGTTTCACACGGGAACACCCTTTTGTTCTTCATGTAAAATTGCCCCCTTTAGTTCCCGTTGTCTACGGAGCTCCCCTTAGCTTTTCTCACGTTTAAGTGCCAGGCGTTGAAATATACGGCGATGAAATGCCATAGAACCGTCTCCCCAGTCCTTCATCTTATTTGCTAAGAGTAAGAGTAGCGAAAACATGTTTGTATTTTCTGCAGGTTCATCACCTGAGCACAGGTGGTTCATTATAGGTAGATGTGCTTGGCATGTATATCTGGTGGCTCCAAAGAGATGCGTTGTGAGTTACGTAGAACTTTCCATGCTCTCTCTGGCCCCAGATCGCTGTGCCTGAGAACAATGATTTATACACTCCATTGTTCCTGATTTCCCAAAACTTGGTTGCTTTAAAAAAGGGACAGTCAGCAAATGCCTTACTTCCCTGAATGCGTGAAAAGCTATGGCAGGAGGACTGGGGCTCCTGTATTTATTGCCTTTATACATTCTCAGCAGGCCCGTTGAACCTAAAGGTACTGTTAAAGAAACTGTGCCTCCCAGTTTTACATTCCCCAGTGCAAGGCCTGAGTCTCTTATGCGGACAATGTCCTAATGCCTCATGTGACCATCCACGTCCCATCTACGTCCCTTAGACGGGGTCTAAGTGGAGATGACCAGGAAATCCTCCCCATACCACCGCCAGGCTCATCATCTGCTAGTTTGAGGTAGGCACCTAGCCCCACTGGCCTCCCTGCTTGTGGTCCTCAGAGCAAGGCAGCCATTTCTGTCACAGAGGCTAGATGCACTTGTGGTAACCCTGCCCGAAACCGCTAATTTTTTGGCTCTCTGGGGATCAGAGCCCACTGGATTAATGCTGGGAACCAGATAAATCAGAAGGAAAACATCTATAACATTTGAAGGAAGAAGCTGTGAGATCTTTCGTTCTCACACCGTGCCATTTGTTTTCCTCTCACCCATACTAAATAGGGTGAAGGTAGAGCTTACATATGGATTCCCTCGTAGAATGCGCAAGAGACAGGTGGTTTGCTCAATGTGCTAACTCCTAAAGCAAACTGTCATGTAGGCATATCGCTCCAATTTAAGGAGCTATGTATTTCACATGTGTCCAAGGGGGACCATTTTTAATGTTGGGTTTACACTGGAAATGCTGAATAGATCCCTGTAAAAAAGATTTTTGATTTCAGTCCAAGGCGATTATACTGATAGACAGGCACAGCATTGCAATTTTCCACTGGTTTGTTATTACACGCAAAATGCAAATGTGACAACTGAATTGAAGATATTTCTCATGTTGCATCACAGTATTTTTAATTAGCACCCTGGGAGAGGGCGATGGCCAATCAGGATGCTTGGAAACGTGGGCTGTATTGTATGGTACAAGCCCACATTCCGAACAGCCTGTGTAGCCAGCACCGCCTTTCTTCGCCTTCCCTGTAACCACTTAGCAGCCGTCAGGGGTGGACTGGCCTATAGGGAACTCTGGAGATTTCCCGGTGGGCTTCTGAGCCTTGGGACTCTTTTGCATGGTAGTTCCAAATTTTCACATAGGAAACGGGTTGAGATTGCTGAAAATTTGCAATATGGGCCAATTTGAACATTATTTCCAGGGAGTCTTTTGGTTCCCAGTCCACACCTGGCAGCCGTGTAGCTTCCTACACAAGTGTTAAGAGTGTGTTTAAAAACAAATAAGAAAAGTACCTTTGCTGCGTGTCTTTGCACCGTGCAGTGCTGTCGTCCCCAAAGCCAATTTTCAATGTTGATGACATCAGTCATCAACATTGAAAACAGTCTTTGGGGGACGACAGTACTGTGTGGTGTTGGGACGCGAACATAGGAAAGTATCTTTTTTGATTTTAAAAAGACACCATTAGGTAACTACACTGGTGCTAATGGCGATATTACCCTGAATGGCGTGCCGACCCTGCCAGTAACACAACTGGTGCATGCGTTAAGGGACCATCGCTTCGCTCTGGCCCTTAATTTGGGAGGCGGAACGTTTCTGACACGGCCGGCCCTCCACCTCGATAATATCGCCTCAATGTATCGCCCAATTCTTCATGTTTCAAAGTATTTGAACCGATAACTAGAAAAGGGTTTACTTCTATTCAAAGAGCAACATTAGAGAGAGTCTTCGCTTGGTAATTGTGCATTAGGCAGCAAACACACTGGGCCTCCTCATAAGGTTGGCGGTCTGGAAATAAAGGTGCCAGTTGCAACGTGCCGGCACCCTTTCCAGACCGCCAAACTAGGAATCTGCCGGTAGGGGCACGGTGCTCCTGGCAGCCCTGACCTGCCGGGAGTTCAGGTCCCTACTGACATGCTATTCACTGAAGCACCGGCACTGTTATTAATAGGGCCAGTGCTTGAGGTTTCCCATTGAGTCCTATGGGACGCCATGGGAATGGGAAATAACCGTACAACCACCACCTGTGATATCCCGCTAGAACTGGGGTGTCAGGCGGCAGTAATAACAGTGTTACGAAGTTGCTGGCAACCCGCCACCTACCGGCGGGTTTTACCGGCAACCCCGTAATGAGGGCCACTGCCTTGTTTTCTTTTCCAAAAGGTCAGCCTGCCATTTCCGTGCAAAGGGGCACGTATTGTTGTACGAGGTCTTATTACAAGCTACTGTTCGTCTGTGGCCTACAGCCTCGGGCTATTTAAAAATAATAATTAGCGACCCTGCAAAGTGCTTCATCTTGACTACATAACATGCTTCAGATTTGTTTCACGATGCCCGTGCATTTCATATGAATAAGAGACGCGTTTTCATGGAAGATTGAAACTGCATTGCTAGGGTTACTACCACGGCACCACGTAAACCCAGGATATTCTCGGAGCTGGGGATTTGCCTCAGAGTGGTGGGACATGGGGTCCAAAATAGGAAGAACACAGAGCCATCTTAAAGAGCTTATTTCAATTCTATTGAAACTAATAGTTTTTTTTCTGATCCTCCAGCGATCATAACTCACAACTCACCCTCTATTGGAGGGTGTCCACTCCTTTGGTTTGCTTTCACTCTCCCAGTGAGCCCTGGGCCTTTCATAGACTTCAGCGGGACCCTCCTCCGGGAAAATCTTCATCAGCCTCCAATCAAATGTTCATATCCCTTGGCATGAGTGGCGTCGCCTTGTGCACAACTATTTGAATGCAGCCTCCTCAGAGACTCAACAGGTTGAAGGAAAGACCTCTGACCAATCTAATGGGAGACCTTCATTTGTACCTACTCCTTGTCACCACAATCCCTCTGGGATGAAATATCCCCCCACACCACAATATGTTACATTATGTTATGTTATGTTAGGGTTTCTTGTATAGTCGCCCAAAGGCATCATGGTGCTGGAGAGTAGAAAGAGGCCCCAAGCACACACCATTATATCAATAGCCATCAAGATTATATGTACCTCAATGCTCTTGAACATGGGAAAGGAGGAAACGAGGAGAGAAGAACTGATCTGGGTCTAAATGCTGGTGGCAATATACTGTATACACGATAAGTTAATGTATTCATGCTGGTAGCAAAGTCGTGGGTCCATTATATACCCCGGTGGCATGTATCCTGATGTGCCGAAAGCTGTGACACATAGACAGGCCTCTGCGGTATGGAGTGAACCCTAAGTTAGGATCGGGCTGCAGCAGAGTACATGGAGAAAGAAGCATGGAGATGGTAACTCTGCCAAAAACCCAATGGAGTCCTATGGACCCCAAAAATTGGGATTTACACTGCCATGCTGACACTTGTAATCCCATAGTAATCCCACGGGCCAAGTGGCGGTAATGGTAATCGGTTTTGGCAGTAGTTCAGAGTGAATACCAAAGTCCTAAAATTGCCTATGGTTCTGGTTTGTCTGGACAGTCCAACAAGGACAGTGATTTGTCCTAGTTTTATCTCCAGTACAAACACCTCATTGTCATGTAGTGCTCATGTTGCCCTAACTTCTGTTCATAAGGAGAGGAACTATGGTATGCAATATTCTCAGGAATATGCTGCTGGTATAAATTGAGATGGACTTTATGCCGGCAGAATCATGCTGTTTTTTCTGTTTGCAAACGGAACACATGCCGTTCGGTGTGATGCCCAGATATAATTGTCGGAGTTGGAACGGTCAGGAGCAGTGTTCCACTACTTTTATTTTTTTACAGTTAACAGCTTCACTACTTTTTGTATCCATTTTCACCTTTCCAGAACTGTTCTTTATGAAGTTAAAGCAGACCTCTCCACTTTACCACCGTATATCAGTTACAGCTAAACTGAAATCTATTTCAACTCAATTGGCTGTTAATCAGCATGACTGCAACCCTTGGAAAACGTGCTGCACATTGCCCCTTTCCTTTCTACTCTGTCCCCTGCCGCAGTCACAGTTCCATTACTTTTTTGGTAAACTTCTATCACTGCCCACATCCCGTATTATGGCTGTGTTGTCCTTATTTTGAAGGCATCCCCCAAACTGCCCTGTGCCCTGCACTGTGTCCGCTTGCTCCTCCGAACACCCACAAATGTATTTCCAATAGACCCCATTCCATTTATTGTATAGCCTTAATCCTGTCAGGCGCCATCTGTAGAAGGCAAATGCGATGGAGATCTTCCTTTCACTTGCCTGATATGTCTCGCAAGGTCTCTCCTTCCACCTGTATCTCATCTTGGAGCAGTGCTAGGTGTGTTGGTCTCCGATTTATGTGGCATGGAGTTGTACCCCTGTGACTGTAACAGGTGGAAAATTTCAGCCAACTCCAAGTAATTCTCTCTACCACACTTGGCACATGCTTGTCGGAAGGCAGGATATTTCACACCTTCATGATGAGGGACTGGAAGGCCACATCTGTAGCATCGTCCTGGTGATGAGGATCCTCTGGGTGCAAGGCTGCTTGTAGGTCTGCCTCGAGCAGGAACTGCCGTCGAGACCTGATGTACTTGTTCTCTTCCTGGAGTCTTGGTGGTTTCAATTTGCGAGGCTTGCGTATCTGCTCACGACGCCGTCCTAGCCATTTGTAATATGGTTGCCAGAGGAGGCGGTTCACGTAGAAGCTTCTTCCTGAATGATGAAGACAAGCATCCTCCTATAATCCTGAGTCTAATGGCCTCCTCATTCGTGAATTTGTGAAATTCAAAGTGTGCCACTAGTTTACGAACGTGGGTGGCGAAAGCATCCATGGATTCACCCACCATCTGGCATGCCACGTTGTATGTGTGTCGCTTGTGGTCAATGTTGCGCTGCAGTTCGACGTATTTACTCAGTGCTTCTTTGAGGCCTTTTTATGTTGCAACGTCTTCTACTTCATCTCTCACTAGATTCACCAGCAGCCGCCTGGCAAACTTGTCGGGTGTGGTTTCATCGTGGGCATGTAAGTAATTTTCCAATCTCCAGATCCATCTCTCCCATCGTGGCGCCAGGGCTTGCTGGTCACCCATGTCAAACGGCCATGCCGGCGAAAGGCTGTGGCGCTACCTTGTTATTCGGCTTCTGACATTCTGGCTGTCATGATTTTGGCACCACTTCACAACCTCATCTGCAACACGTGTTGCTGAGAGGGCTTTCTTATTTTCAGAGGAGAAATCCCAACCTCGTCACCATTGTCGTATTTCTCTGGGTTCTTTCGAATTTATCCCTCTAGAGGAGAGCATGCCGAGGGAATGCAGGCACACTCACATACATTAGAAGGCCCAGGCCTGCAATGATTTGAGGAGCCTTCAGTAACTTGAACCTTCTTCATTCCTTGCCCAGCAGCAAACTGCTGCTTACTGTGATTTCTACTGTGCACACGCGAACATCCCACATGCTGGTTTGTCCATGTGACGGAGCTCTGAGGTTCCGTTAGACGTGTCCTTGCCAGGACACTACACATGATTATAACCCCCAGTTAGAGTGACCCTCCAGAGATTCAGTTTGTTTTCCAGCTTTGCACTGCTGCTTCAGGTCTAGCAGTGACATGCTTCGCTAGGACATGATACAGTTTTGAGCTGGTTTAGATGCAGTGCAATAGTTCAGCTGTTGGAAGAACGCAGATACCAGCACGAGCGTCTTCCCTGTTGTTCAGGATGCGGGGAACATGGAGCAACTGTTTTGGTGCGATAGAACAGGGAGCTTTGGCTTGTCTGGCCATCCGGTTGCTGTCAGGCATTCGCAAAAGACTCAATGATAGGATGCTCCAGTTCAGGGTCTGCTCTTCTGGTACAGAATATCCATTGCAGAGTGGTTGGTCCTGGTCCACAGCATTGGTCACTCCCAATGTTCCCTGGAAGTGGTTAGGGGACATATCTTCCTTGTGTCTTGGACAGCTCCTGCCTCACCTCTGGCAGAGGGCTTTGGACAGTGCAACTGTCCCAAATTGTCAAACTAGAAACTATATCGTGCCTCCTATTGCTATGAATATATGTATATTGGCCTACGCCAAGCTGCTAACAAGCTGCTTATAAACTACATGTGAATATACTCGCATTGCAAGGTCCTGACCTTAGAAACCATGTAAACTGTCATTTTTGGTCAAGCCGCCATTTTAGGTTTTCTTGCTCTATAAAGTCACCATGTGAGCTAAAATGGTAGCCTATGTTATTCAGAACAGAACTTGATTGTCATGACCTCTGTACAGCTAATGTATAACTTGCCTGCAGGCCACTTGTTAGGGTCATGAGCTGAGACCTTGTCCTTCTGCTGACCTGTGTGCAATGGATTACCTGTATCACCGAAACTGATCTATAATTGAATGAGAACACCTGCTTAACTATATTGTATAAATTAAGTCCCGCATTGTAATGTTAGGCCTAGAGCATACATTATTACCATTTCTCCTTGTTAATGTATAAACCTAAGATGAACTAGATTTGACCTGGCAAGGGACCCTAGAGCAGTAACTTATTTATGGAATGGTTAACCCAAAGGAGGGCTGAACAGCAGACTTGAAATGTATAAAAGCCTGACTGTTTCAATGAATATTTGCGCTCACTGAGCACACCGAACCACGCCGGAGTTCGCTGTGTTGTACTGAGGGTCGATAGCTATCTGAATTTTGTTCTGTTCTTTTGTAACTGGATTCAGTATAAAATAAAGTACTTTGTATGTTCCTTTGTAACCTGTGTTTGGTGTGTTTCCTTTTTGGTTACCCTGCCTCATATTATTTCCTTGTTTTCACAGTTGGCGCCCGGAATAGGGACCCTCAAGATTGATGCCGGATTATTGAAGGTTGACGCAAGCTATCGGACCGGGATCGGACGGTGTGACATAACGGGCCCGACTGAACGAGACGCGACACCTCAACAGCGCTGCACGATCCGTTCCCTGGATGATAGCCATGTGGTCTGAGACGGCATCTTGACGAGGGTCAATTTTTTGAGGCGGGCAGATTTGCCGAAATCACCATACACAAGGTAAAATTCGTTAGGTAAATCCTTTGTAAACCGATCGGTCCTCCTTAGGTTTGGTCAGGTGAGTCGTTACCCGACTCTTAATTCAACCCTGACAATTTGAATTTGGCGCATTGTATCTGCAGACACAATTATTGACCAGGTAACACCGAGTATTTGATAAATGCCTGGGAAATTGTCTAGCTGCTTTAGGGCATTATTCCGCAGCGATAGACAATCTTTGGAATTTAGCCATCCGGCACCGCAGGAGGGGTCACCGGCATGTACTATGTACTGTAAGCATGGCATTGGAAGTGTAGTATTTAATAAAATTTGGCACCGACAAACCAGACATGCCTCCGAACTTCAGTGGCCAGTCAATGGTAGTTTTGAGATCCCTCGTATTGAATATTTAGAGTCAGTCTTGTTAAAAAAGAAGGCCAGACCTGCAGCATTTGATGTTTTGCAAAATTGGAAAAGAGAAGCGTTGCAGCAGTAGGGAAAAACATTTGCGCCGTCATAAAACAAATGCTGAAAAGGCGTTGTTATATGATCAGGACAAACAGTCTGAGTCGGTTAGGAATATGGACAGGGCTTTCTCACTCGGTATTCAAAAAATCTATCCTTCTAAAGATCTTCATGTTTCTGATGAGTTTATCGACAAATTGTTAAATGAACGAAGGCCTGGTGCCTCTGCACCACCTCCGTATGTTCCTCTTCCTCCTGCTGTACCTCTTCCTGCTGTTATTCCTGCTCTTCCTGCTCAACCTGTTGTTCCTCCGGTTGTTGTTCCTCCACCTGCTCCTCTGCCTCTTCCCATTGCACCAGTAATAGTACCTCCATTGAATTTGCCTGCACCCTCACTCCCAAGTAGTTCTGTACCGCTTGTAATTGATCAGGGTGCGGGGTCGAGGATTGTTACTCGTGATACTGTTCCTACAGAAAAGAAACAGGATTTGTTTGCATGGGCTAAGCATTGTATGGAGAGAGATGATCGAGCTAATGTTCTTGCCACACTTTCTAATGTGGATAATTTTCCTGAGAAAAATGTTTTCATTGAAGGTTTAGGGATTCATTTATGTGTAATGTGGGGTAAATTAAATAATGCAGACCTCCCACAAGGGTTGAGGGACCTGAATACTTTAGCGTTTTCAAGAGACACTGTGGAGAAGGTACATGAGCATGTTGACAGGATATTTGAGTATAGAAAGGAGTTGGAAAGGTTACGGAATGAGGATGACGAAGAAGAAAGTATGTATGTACAGAAACGATTTCTTCCGTGTCATAAATCGACATCTGAGGAGGCGCGAATTTGTACAAAAGATGCGATTAGATGGATTTCAGACATATCGATAACTCCAGTTGAGGTATATGACACATACAGTCAATATACGCTAGAAATGCAGAGGAAAGTGATACAGGTAATGGTAGAGTACCTGCAGGATGAATGTTTAAAGAGAAAGGTTAGTTGTCCCACAGAGTTATTGAGCATTTATAAGAGAGCTTTTTCACTTGACACTTCTTCAACTGCTTTAGCGCTCGATTTAGCTCTGTTGCTTAATAAGCGTTCGGAGTTGCCTACATCTCAGTTGCCTATGAGAGAGGTTCCTCCGACATTTGTCCCAAAGGTTGAGATTCCTGCTAATGCTGCAGCAGGTACACCTGCTGTGGACATTCCTTCACATTATGTATCGCAGTTTGTTCACGTCCCGTTTTCACGACAGGAAGTGAATACTATTAGACAAACTATTCCTGACATTAGGAAAAATCCGACAGGGTTCTATAAAGAGATAGAGTCCGTTTTGCAGTCCTCAGTGTTTACCGTAGGCGACATTGATTTGTTATTCCCTGTACTCCTGCCTGTAGATTTGTGGAAACAAGTTAGAACTATAGACGATGTACCAGGGTTGGGAGATACATGGGCTAACATAGTTAGGCTTGATGGGGAAAGGCCAGCTGGTGAGAGACCACCTCAGGTGATACTAACTTTGCCTGACAGAATCATTGCAAAACTGAAAATTATAATCCCCGAAAAGAGAATTATTTGGGACAAGCTTACGGCCTGTGTCCAAGGAAAATCTGAGGGTGCTACCGAGTTCTTTAATCGGTTCGAACAGGTATTCTCGGATTTCAGTGGACAAGACTTAGGCACAGAGTCTGGGAAAAGATTATTTGTGGACAAATTTGTACGTGGATTGCTGCCTGACATCCAGTCACAAATTATGTCTTCTGAGAGCGCTTGGCAGGCGAAATCCCAATCAGAAGTACTGCACATGGCTCAGTACTACCAGAACCGTGTCAATAATGAAAAAGATAGAGTCGAGAAGAGAAAAGGTGATTTGAAGACTAAAGTATTGTTACAGCAAATTGTTAGAGGCCCCAGAGGGGGTAGTTCGCAGATTAGAGGTCAGTATGTTCCACAAGGGAATGTGCCCTTGGGTCCTGTGAATATTAACCAGTGTGCCTATTGTCGCCAGGAGGGTCATTGGCGTGCATAATGCCCCGTCCTTCGACAGAGGTCGAATAACACATTTGGAAATATGGGTAGACGATCCAGAGGTCGCCCGGGTGTAGGGGGCCCTGGTAGAGGCCAGTTTTCGCAGGATCCCCAACAACCTTTTTCACAGGATAATCAGACTTCGAGTGTGGATACTAGAAACATATTTGATCATCCTTCTGCTGCATATCTATCTGAAGAGCTTCCTTTTGATGATATTTTGTTTTGTTAGGATTGCCCGAAGCAGGGTTTGGAACCTACACCTATTCCCGTTAATCAGAAAGGTCCCTACGTTGAAATGGTAGTGGGAGGTAGGAAACATCAGTTTTTGATAGACACTGGAGCACAGAAGTGTTCCATTGATCATTCTCGGGTTCCAAACATTCCACTGTCAGGGCAAACCAATGTTTCTGTAGGGTTTTCTGGCACACCAGTTGTTTGTCCGGTTTCTTCACCGATACCTATTTCTTTGGGTCCCTTTACGGACCACTGTCCATTTCTCTTGACTTCGAATTGTGGAGAGAATTTGCTTGGGTTGAATCTGTTGAAGGAATTAAATGCGGTAATTCATTGTTCTTCTGATGGAGTGCGTTTGACGATTTCACCACAGCAATGTTCTGTTTCGCAATTCTTGACTAGACCTTTGCCCCCAGAATTCAGTAATGTACCAGAGTGTTTGTGGGCAGTTGATGACAATGATGTCGGTGTTTTGCAGATTGAGCCTGTTAAAATAGTTTTGAAACATGGAATTAAGCTGCCCCGTATTCCACAGTATAGGATCTCAGTTGAAGGCGAGCAAGCTTTGAAGAGCATTGTTTCCAATTTTGTGCATCGTGGGGTGATTGAGGAGATTGCAGGAAGTTTGCGCAATAGTCCGATTTTACCCGTGTACAAAAAAGGTGATAATGCAATTCCATTTCGTTTTATAATTGATTTACGTGCCATTAATAAAGTCGTCGCTCCGCAATTTCCAATTGTGCCTGATGTGACGACAATATTAACCATGATTCCAGCTACGACTACTCACTTCAGTGTTGTGGACCTAAAGAATGCTTTCTTCAGTATTCCTATACATGAGGATAGTAGATACTTGTTCGCGTTCACCTTAGGGGGACGCTCATTCACATTTACTCGTGCACCTCAAGGTTATACTGAGAGTCCTAGTATTTATAGTAGGTCTTTGAAAGAGCAGCTTGATACCCTTGGATTGCCCCCTACTTGTACGTTGCTTCAATATGTTGATGATTTGCTTTTAGCTGCTGACTCTGAGAGCTCTTGTAAAGAGGGCACTGTGTTGTTGCTCATCCATCTAGCTAAGCATGGTCACAAAGCTTCGCTTAAAATGTTTCAATATTGTTGCCAGGAGGTCGCCTATTTAGGCTATCTCCTGTCAAAGGAGGGAAGAAGATTGACACCTGAAAGAATAAAACACATTTCTGGCATGTCTGTCCCAAATACACAAAAGGAAGTTAGAGCCTTGATAGGTATGGCTTCTTACTGTAGGTTATGGATCCCAAACTTCTCACTAGTGATAAAACCGATGTTGGCCTTGACGAAGAAGGGTATTTCTTCGCCATTGCCATGGAATACGGAGCATCAACATTCATTCGAGTTGCTCAAGACTGCATTATGTTCGGCGCCAGTTTTGGGCACACCAAACTATGAGAAGGCCTTTGTGTTGTTTGTGCATGAATGTGATGGATGTGCTTTGGCTGGAACATGGAGGGAAGAATAGGCCATGCGGTTACTACTCTTCCGCCCTTGATCCTGTTGCATGCGCTTTGCCAAGATGTTGGCGCGCTGTCGCTGCTGCTGCTGCATCTGTAAAACAGAGTGAGGGAATGGTCCTAGGCCATGATTTAACCCTGATGGTGCCTCACTCTGTAGATATTCTATTGAACAAAATTCAAACGCAACACCTCACTTCCGCACGACTGACAAGATATGAATTAATCTTGTTTGCTCCCCACATTCAAATTAGGAGGTGCTGCGTTCTTAATCCGGCTGAACTCCTACCTTTCCCGCAAAATACTGTTTGCGGTGACGAAGAGTCACATGACTGCCTGTATACTACTGAACAAGATACAAAAGGCAGAGTTGATTTGAGGGACACTCCTTTGGATAACCCACAAGGGGAGCTGTTTTGTGATGGCTCCTGCTTCAAACTACTGGATGGTACATCCACAGCTGCTTATGCAGTCACTACATTAAGTACGGTTGTGGAGACCAAGAGAAATACGCATAACTCTGCGCAGGCCGCAGAGATTATAGCATTTACTCGAGCTTGTGAGCTTTCCGAAGGGCTAACAGTAAACATATATACTGATAGCCAGTATGCCTTTGGGGTGGCTCACAACTTTGGGAGACTTTGGTCAGAGAGAGGGTTTTTAACTTCGCATGGCACCAAGATCCAACATGGCTCCCTGATAGTACAATTGCTTGCAGCGCTTGCGCTCCCTAGTCCGTTAGCAATCATTAAGTGTGCAGCACATCGCAAGATTATAGATGATGTAGGGAAAGGGAATGCTTTCGCTGATCAAATAGCTAGACAAACTGCCTCTGATCTCTTCACGGAGATGTATGTTTCAAGGGAGACTGTAGATGCCTATGCAATGGATGAGGGTGTCGGGTCTGTACGGGATATCCAAGCCGACGCCACATTAGAGGAATCCAAGAGGTGGGCTGAGGGCTTGGGGAAACTCGATGATGATGGGTGTTGGGTGGACATGGTTGAAGGGAAATGGTTGCTTCCTAATGCCTATATAGTAATGATGGTTACCATGGCACACGGTCCCACACATGTGTGCGCTCAACAGATCACGAGAATGTTAGAGAAAGTCTGGGTAAATGATACAATTTCAAAAATTGCCCAGCATTATGTCCAAAATTGCATGATTTGCCTACAACACAATGTGGGAAAGGGGACAGCAACTCCAAGAGGTAGCTTTGGGCCTCCTTCTGTCCCGTTTGAAGTGATTCACTTTGACTTTATTGAAATGGAGCGATGTAACAATCTAAAATATGTCCTTGTGGTCATTTGCGCCTTTAGTAAGTGGGTCGAGGCTTTCCCTGTTAAAGACGCTACAGCCATGACCACTGCAAAGACCATGTTAAAGGAATTCTTCCCACGGTTCGGTTTGCCGAGAGTTATCTGGTCGGATAATGGTCTGCATTTTATCGCTGCTGTAATTCTACAGATATGTACGGCATTGCAAATTGACAAATGAT
Source organism: Ambystoma mexicanum (assembly GCF_040938575.1). Taxonomy (NCBI): domain Eukaryota; kingdom Metazoa; phylum Chordata; class Amphibia; order Caudata; family Ambystomatidae; genus Ambystoma; species Ambystoma mexicanum. The sequence goes on from NC_090921.1 coordinate 374,783,781, forward strand.
TCCATTCGGCCAGACATGCTCAGAGCGCCGGATTAGTGAAAAGACACAATGGTATCATAAAAAACAAGCTCGCTAAGACGTGTGCCGGCACCAAACTAAAATGGCCGGACGCCTTACCGATCGTGTTACTAGCCATGCGCACAACCCCTCAAACTAAGACTGGGCTCTCTCCATTTGAGGTGGTAATGGCGAGACCTGCCAATATCTGGGGTCTTCCGAAGCCTAGGGCATTGAGGAATGTAGAAAATGTATTGCTTTCAGACTATTGTAGCCAGTTGACTAAAAACCTGTATTTCATTTATCACCAGGTGTTTTCAGCTTTACCTGTACTGTTCACGGGCCCAGGACACGATATACAGCCTGGAAGTGGGTCCTAGTGAAGGCCTACGAAAGGTCTTCCTGTCTCGCTCCTCGTTGGAAGGGACCCTACCAGGTGCTGTTGGTCACTCGGACAGCAGTGCGGGTGGCTGGAAAGAAACACTGGATCCACGCGACGCATGTCAAGAAACTTCCTCACCCGACGCCACACGTTACAGAAGAAGCAGAACCCCTCGCTGATGCTACAGTCCCTGATCTTGGAGTAGCAAACAGCGCTGTGAGTGCGTCGGAGAATTTCTCTGAGCCCGTGGAGCTTGGGGAACAGTCCATTTCGTCTCCGCACTCTTTTGAAAAATCACTTCCGGAAAATACTGTTTCAAGCTCTGCGACTTCCGTCGCCTCCGATACGTCGCTTCCCTCAGGAAGTGACGACACCTTATTTTCGGACCAAACAATCTTGGGTACCACCAGGTACAACCTTCGACGAAGAAAATAGAACTACGGCACGGGTTTTTCCGTGCATTTGAGAAAGAGAAGTGATCGAAAGTTTTCCTTTGTATAAGAAAGTTTCTGTTGAACAAAAGGGAAAAAAAGGGATTCTGCTGGCTAAGGTTGGGAAGGACTAAGAAATCGCGCGACCGTAGCGTCGCCAGCAACGAACATTGGGGTTGTCGATTGAGGAACTACAATGCCTGCCACCTCCACTGCTGCTCCCCGCACTCGACTTGTGAATAAGGGGGTGACTAACTTGGACAATGAACAATGTGCCTGGGCCCCGAAAACGTACTACTGTGTTTTGATAACAATAATTGTTATTTTTGCAATTACTGCTGTAGGACTTTGGTACTTTGAAGAAATCTATCCTCTAAAACCTTTACTACCGACCGAGATTGTACCGACTGCTTTGACTCCCTCTGTACACCTTCACACTCTGTCCCCTAGAGACTCCCAACATAGACAAAAGTATCATAATAACACTCTAATGATAGTAATGAATGCAACGCATGCCATTTTTAATAAGAGTAATTGTTGGATTTGCACTCATTTACCGCAACATGGGAACAAGGGAATGGGATGGTATATTCACCCTTTACCTTTAACGACTGCTTGCTATGCCTCTCTTAGAGCACTATTCTTTGGCCGTTGGAATGATAGCATCTCAGGGAACTTTGATGGAACTAATTTGAATGATTTCGAGAAACGTGAATTAACTCCCCTGGGATGCTCGCTTTTTGCAAATAGAAGTAAACCTAATGTCGGTTCTATTAGGCCGTCTGATAAACTGTCTCTTCCTTTTCAAACTTTAATTTCCTTTAAAATGGCTCCGATAGGCAATAAGGATGCCGTGCCTCCTTCTTACTCTATAAATCATAGCCCTGACTCGGTCCCCTTTTGTGTACAAAGAAATGGCACTCGGCCAATGGGAGATTTTGAAGGTTGTATGAACATTGTAAATTTGACTGGAGAAAACGGGCCTCTGTATGTAGGGGGGCCTGTTTATTTTGTTTGTGGTAGTTTAGCATTTTCCTGGTTGCCCAAGGATTTGCAGGTAACCTGTTATTTAGGAATCCTGTTACCCGGGGTATTTGTAGCTAGTACATTGGAGGTTTCTAAGGCTCGCCCACGGCGGGACAAGAATGGAGATAGCCCTGGGCAAGTATTGGGAGATATAGCAAAATCAGTTGTGCCCTTTTGGGGACAAATAACAAACTCTGAGAACATTAGGGGATTAGCAAGGGTACTGGAGAGAATGATCAACCAGACCACGGACATACTCTACAATATTTCACTAGAACAAAAAGCAATAAGATTGGTAGCACTCCAAAATCGGATGGCATTAGATGTCATTCTGGCAGAACGAGGTGGAGTATGCAAATTAGTGGGTTCCGCTTGCTGTGTTTTCGTACCAGATTCCTCGCCGACAATTTTTAAGGCAATACAGAATCTGCACATTCTTAGTTCAGAAGTGCATGTTCCCGAGGGAAATTGGGATCTTAGCGCTTGGTTCTGGGACTTCTTGCGGTCTTGGGGTTGGAAATTGCTTTCAGTCTTGCTGATTATTTTGGGAATTCTGCTATTTCTTTGTTGTTGTATCCAATGTCTACCAAGTATATGTTCAATGCTAGGGGGATGTTGCGCTCAGGCGATAGGTACAATAGGACATAAAGTGTATGCCCCGGATAAAACCTCTAAGGAGTATGTACTGAAAGAGATCTTAGTAAAAGATCTAATGGCGATAGATATTTCTGACAACTATTCAGGGTGTATGGACGATGACACATGGAGTTATTTGCAGGGAGATCAGAAGTAGTTTAGCACTTGGCATAGGCCAAAAGGAGGGTTTGTCAAACTAGAAATTATATCGTGCCTCCTATTGCTCTGAATATATGTATATTGGCCTACGCCAAGCTGCTAACAAGCTGCTTATAAACTACATGTGAATAAACTCGCATTGCAAGGTCCTGACCTTAGATACCATGTAAACTGTCCTTTTGGGTCAAGCCGCCATTTTAGGTTTTCCTGCTCTATAAAGTCACCATGTGAGCTAAAATGGTAGCCTATGTTATTCAGAACAGAACTTGATTGTCATGACCTCTGTACAGCTAATGTATAACTTGCCTGCAGGCCACTTGTTAGGGTCATGAGCTGAGACCTTGTCCTTCTGCTGACCTGTGTGCAATGGTTTACCTGTATCACCGAAACTGATCTATAATTGAATGAGAACACCTGCTTAACTATATTGTATAAATTAAGTCCCGCATTGTAATGTTAGGCCTACAGCATACATTATTACCATTTCTCCTTGTTAATGTATAAACCTAAGATGAACTAGATTTGACCTGGCAAGGGACCCTAGAGCAGTAACGTATTTATGGAATGGTTAACCCAAAGGAGGGCTGAACAGCAGGCTTGAAATGTATAAAAGCCTGACTGTTTCAATGAATATTTGCACTCACTGAGCACACCGAACCACGCCGGAGTTCGCTGTGTTGTACTAAGGGTCGATAGCTATCTGAATTTTGTTCTGTTCTTTTGAAACCGGATTCAGTATAAAATAAAGTACTTTGTATGTTCCTTTGTAACCTGTGTTTGGTGTGTTTCCTTTTTGGTTACCCTGCCTCATATTATTTCCTTGTTTTCACAAAAGGAAGTCCAGACGAGGATGCTCAGAAAGTCTTCTTGGCCTTAATGGATCCTTGAGGAACTGAGTAAATTCTGCCAAAGGGCTGCTAGACTCCTTCTTTTCAAGGCACAAGTCCTCAGGTGATTGGTCTAAAGCTAGGATGCTTTAGGGGGAAAATTCCTGTTCTGGTTCAAGCGGACTTTGCTCTGTCGATTTTGCACCCAAAGTGCTTTGCTCCAGAGGAAGTGAAGGAGACAAGAAAGGGAAAGAGACACAGGGCTTCATTACATGTTTGGTGGTCCGGATATAAGGGTGCTGGTAGCAACGTACCGGCACCCATTCTGGACCGCCAAACTAAGTGTCTGCTGGTAGGAGCATGGAACTCCCGGCAGGCCTGACCTGCCAGGAGTTCAGGCCCTTACCGGTAGGCTTTTCAATGAAGCACCGGCACCGTTACTAACGGTGCTGGTGCTTCAGGTTTCCCATTCCCATAGAGTCCTATGGAACTCCATTGGAATGGGAAATAATCGGTCCGCCGCCGCCTATGATATCCCGGTGGCACGGGGATGTCAGGCGGTGGAAACAGGGTTACGGGGTCGGCGGTAGCTCACCGCTTACCGGTGAGTTTTACTGCTGACCCCCTAATGAGGCCCACAGTGAGAAACCAAGATGGTGGAAGGCTTCTTCCAGTGTCCAGAGCACTCATGCCTATCCTACTCCTGCACCTTTCCCTCCTACTGACAACAAAGAACTTTGGTATGCAGCACCCTTGTGTGGGGCTAGTCCTCCTGAATAGGTGTGCTCCTTTGATACCTGGGCCCAGGACAGCTGCCTCCTTCTTTTAAAGGCACAAGTGTGAAAAGCTAGCCTACTTTAGGGGACCAATTCCTGCTCTTGGCTGGAGTGGACATTGCCCTTTTGATCTCGCACCCAAAGTGCTTTGCTCCAGAGGAAGTGAAGGAGACAGGAAAGGGAAAGATGGTGGAAGGCTTCTCCGATTGGTAAATCCACTGTTAAATAATTGGAGGGTTTACCAAACAGTAATTCAGCAAGGATAATTTGAGCCGAGCAAAAGTGTTTATTTTATATTGTGTTTTATTACACACCGAAAACCTGACTGACATCAGGGTGTGGAAACACAACACACACAGCATCACAGCACACAAATAGCATCATGCCGCAAATTGCATGCTCAGCGGATGGCATCTTTAAAATCACAATCCATTTAAAACCCCTCTCTTCCTGTAGCCATCCAGCGCCCATACTTACAGGAAAGATGGAAGGTGATTAGAGAAGGCCACAATACCAAAAAGCCCAAATTCAGTGGAGGGGAACTGCATGTGCTAGAAGAGGAGGTTGTGTCCAATGCAGAGGAACTATTTGGTGCCCAGTACGGTAAGACTTCCATACAAAGGAAGAACACCATCTAGAACAATATCAAGGCCAAGGTGGTAGGAATGTTGCAGCGTGACGCAGAAGACTGCTGAAACACAGGGGACCGGATCCACTCACAGGGAAATACTGCCAAAACACCAATGTTATCCCATGGACCCTAAAATGGGGATAAACACTGGCATGCCACCACCCTAATCTTGGAGAATATGTGCCCCTTTTTTATTGGCTGTCCTGTCAACCAGGTTTGTCAGCATTGAAAATACAGGAGTAATACTGGCTAACTTGGGAAGATAGATTCCTGCAGAATGAATGTCCAAAGGATATTCAACGGGAATTGCTAAGTGAATACCTGAAACATTGCACAAAGTGCACATCAAAAAAAATGACAGTGATTAATGCAATGTCTCCATGAATGTATATAAGTGTGACCCCATGCAATCATGTGAGCCGGCACACACCGTAGCCAATGCTGATACCCGTCCTCCTCACGGTAATCAACAGGCTACCAAAGCATCTTCTTCTCTGTGTTCCTCTGTCTGTTGCTCGAGGTCCCCAGTGGCAGCCCCATGTGGACACAAATATTGGCACAGAGGCCAAAGACACTGCAGCTGATGGGATGACGGAAGTGGAATGCACTGCCTAGGTGACACTCCCTCCCCTCTCCACCCACCATATCAGTTGCAACAAGAATCCCTGCCAGCGATATGGAAAAGGTTCACAAGAATGGAGCAGCACCAGCAAAGAATAGAGGAACTCACAAATCTCCAGATACAGCATGTACAAGCAATGCAGAACGTAGTGCAGGGTGCATTTTACAAGTGAACTTGGCCGCAAGGGCAGATACTTCACAGAAGCCACTGATTCAAATACTGTGGTTAGGAAGAGAATGCAAGAACTAACAGAGGCCATATCTGTGGGTCAGGAATCCATGCAACATGCTTTGCTGCTGACACTGCAGCACATCCATGGACTTGATTCCAAGAGCTCTGCATCTCCTACCCCAACAGACGAATCCATTACCTGTGTTCAATGACACCGGTCTCAATGCACTGACATGCGTGCATCAAAGTCTCCATCTGGATCGGGGAAGCACAGCAATTCTGTGGACATTGGTCTGTGTTTGAGGGTGGAGGAAGGGTATGCATTTCGGAGAGTGAGGTTGGAGGATGGGCATGGGTTGGGGAGTGAGGGTAGAGGAAATGCTTGGGTGTTGGGGAGTGAGGGTGGTGGAAGGACATGGGAATCAGGCTGTGAGGGTGGAGGAAAGGCATATGTTTTGGGCAGGGTGCATCTTCCTGAGTGGGAAGGGAACTTGGCCGCTAGTGCAGGCATCTCACAGAAGACACTGCTTGGTGGGTGATCACCAAGCCAAGTTCCTCATCGGTACCAGCGTCACCCTAAACATCATGTGTATATCAGAATATTGCAGAATGGTGTCCCGACCAAAACTAAGTTCATCTGATCAAAGAGTCTTTCAGTGGGCTGCGAGAGAACGAATGCGAAATCACAGGATATTCTCCACAACAATCCGCTACAAAGAGAAATGTTCATGAAACGAATTTCACGTACTGCAAGGGGAAATCCCTGGCAGCAAACTACTAGGGTGCACTACTGCTCTTAAGATGAAATTGCGGCTGTGTCCTACACCATGCAACACAGACTGTCAATCACACAAGCCTTCCCGACTCTGTTTGAGGGCATCGGATGTATGTGACTAATACATAACACATGTGGCTCAGCAGCCTAGGAGAATACCAGTTCATCCACAACCACTTGTTGGAAAGAAGGGTTACAGTGCTTGCTGAAGGAAGGAATAATTGAACCGGCCGGTGGTCTCCCATAGTGGCTGTACCCAAGAGAGTACCCCCCAACAAGATACAGATATGCGTCGACATCCTACAAGCGAACAAGGCCATCAGGCGTGAGAGGCCTCCTGGAATGCTCCTGAATGACATGATCAGCCTGCTAAACGGGGCAAAAGTGTTCTTGAAGCTTTACCTGAAGAAAGGCTATCATTAAATCATGATAGACCAACAGTACCGACACATCACTACTTTTGCCACACCAATTGGACTCTTCAGATACAAGAGACTCAGTTTTGGCATCTGCCCAGCAGCTGAAATATTTCAAGAGAGCCTGCGGAGAGTGATTTTTTTCATGTGAGTAATTGTTTCAACTACAGTGATAATATCCTGGTGTTGGAGCCATCATCACTCAGGGCGATCAAGCTCTTCATCAAGTCTGCATGGCGCTCCGAGAGTCCGACCTGACACTGAACAAGGACAAGTGCATGTTTCACAAATCTCACCTATGATATGATGTGATATTTTATTTATATTGCGCTCATACATAAGTGTTTCAAGTTCTACAGACACATTTTCTCACACGAAGGCATTAGCCCTGTTCCAAGCTAAGTGGCCGCCATCTCTGAGGTTCCAGCTCCCTAGGATGTCAGTGAAGTCAAGTCCTTCCTGGGGATGGCCGCTACTGAAGCCGATATATATGAGACTTTGCGACTACCAGTGCCCCGCTCAGAGAACTCACCAAGCAGGGTAGGGTATTCAGATGGTCTAAGCAATGTGAGGAGGCGTTCACACAAATAAAGAAAGACATTTCCTCGGCTGACCGCATGGCTAACTTCGACCCAAACATGTGCACAGAAGTAACTGTGGATGCTAGTCCAGTTGGCCTGGGGGGCGATTTTGGCAAAACAGCGACCAGGGTGGGAATCCCACAGAACAGTAAATGTCTATGCTGGCAAGAGCCTGTCGGAGGTAGAAACAAGATATTTGCAACCTGAAAATGAGGGTCTGGCCCTCATATGGGCTTGCAAACACTTTCAGATGTTTCTCCTTGGCAAGCCCTTCACGATGGTGACCATCTACGGAAGCTATAAATGCAAGATGCCACCACGATAGAGAGATGAAGCCTGCAATTGCAGGACTTTTGCGATTGTCCACAAAACGGGAAAGGAATACAACCCGGTGGATTTCATGTCACGGCACCCACTACTGTACACCGCCAACCACTCAATAGCAGATGTGAACTTCCTCACCCATCATGGGCCCCCAAGTGCCATCATTCCAACAATGATCCTGGAACACACAGAACAGGACATCACACTGAAGCAGAAACAGGACCTGATTAGGTCCGGAAGGTGGAGAGACACAGACTTCACAAACAGCCAAGTCAGAGCACGTGCCATGATAGAACCTCAGGCCTTCAGGAACATAAGAGCGGAATTATCGATACCTGCAGAAGGGCTCGTCATGTGAGGACAAAGAATATTGATTCCCATGGACCTGCGGCAACTGGTCGTAGATCTAGCTCATGAAGGACACGGGGATGGTGGCCACGTAGACAGAGGTGAGAGACACCATATGGTTCCCAGAACTAGATCAGATGGTGGAACACACGATTGGTGCCTGACACCTGTGTCAGTGCACGTCCAAGCCTAATAATCCTGAACCCCAAAAGATGTCTAACATGCGGGAGCTCCCTTGAACCCACCTGGTGATTGACTTCTTCAGTCCTTTTGGGGAGAGCAAGGCTTGGCTGGTCATCATGGATGAGTATTCGAGATTCCCTCTAGTACACATGACATTGTCCACGGCTGCCAGTGCTGTCATACCGGTGCTCGATAGCATCTTCTCCGCATCGGGTATTCCTGAAGTCCTTAAATCAGACAATGATGCGCCATTCAGCAGCTTGGAGTTTGAAAAAGCCATGTAAAACATGGGTATCCGCCACAGAAAGATAACTCTCCTATTGCTACAAGCAAATGGCATGGTGGAGCAGTTAATGGGCAGCCTTGAGAGTCCTCTGACAGAATGAACTACAATCCCTTAATCAATCTCTATGTAACATGCTGCGGGACTACAGAAACTCCACACAGGGCCCGACCGGAAAGTGTCCCTCAGAGTTGTTATTTGGCAGGTGAATCAGAACCAGACTTCCCTGACTGGCAAGTGACCCAAATGAGAATATGGAACAAGCCTGAGCGACTGTTGCACGCAAGAAACAGGACATGAAGACATATGCCGATAACAGGAGACGAGCCAAGAGCTCTGAACTGAAAATAGGAGAAAAGGTGCTTGTCTGTAGACAGCCAGACAGGAAACCAGACTCGAGATTTGATCCAGACTATCTGACGGTATCCCATGTCAATGGAACTATGGTGACTGCTCGTTCTCCTACCAAGGTGGTCACTCGAAACGTCTCCCAGCTCAGGCTGTACAGGGAAGATGGTCAAGAACAGGATGAGAGGGACAACTCTGCGGCCTCATGTCATGAGCCGGTGAGGGAAGAGACTGAAGAGGAGCCAGAAGGACGTCAGACAAGGCCGACTAGGTGCATTAGAAGACCCGTACATGGAATTAAAAAATGTGAAGATAGAATTGTAAGTGACTTTTGTTTTGCTCGACGGGGGGAGATGTAGTATCCTGACAATGACACGGTTAACGTAGCTTCGGAGCTCCATCAGATGGACCGATCAGCATGCACGATATTCGAGCATGCACAGTTGGGACCCCGGGAAGCGTCAGTTGGCTTCGGGGAAAGGAATAAAGAAGGTTCAAGTTACTGAAGGCTCCTGTCATTATTGCAGGCCTGGGCCGGCATATGTATGTGAGTGTGCTTGCATTCCCTCTGCATGCTGTCCTCTAGTGAGGGATACATTTGAAAGAACCCAGCGAAATATGACATCATGGCTCGGCCCTGCTAGCCAGTGAACTGCTGACTCATTGATAGCATATCAACGCACCCTTGATCACCCCTTGACTCGAACCTCTGGAATGTCACTTGCTGACCTCTCGCAGTGGCTAAAGCCTGACTCAGCCTGGCCTACTGCAAAGCATTCTTGGGACCGCCTCAACTTGCATCATTTGAACCACTGCCGTTCGACTGCACAGAGCACCCGCATTCGCCCCTACATGCCCAAACTGAGCCTGATCAGCTTGCATCAAGGTTTGACATTGGGTCTGATGCGTCAGCCGACCCAGAACTGAATGCAGGTACTGTGACACTGAACTGCCCACTCTGTCCACCCAAGGGCACTGGTACGGTCACGATTGATCCTGTGTTCAACCCAATATCCTTTTTATGCTACTACATTACCTACCACCCCTGAAACTATGCTCTGACTGCTGCTTTCTTCAGTCTGTTGCATCTTCTCTGTTCTTTTCCTAGGGGTGGGTTTTTGTATATTAATCCCATTTCATTCTACTTGCAAATGGTGTGTTTTATTAAAGTGTTTATATTTGTATAGAACCTTGATTGGACATTCCCTTTGTTTTGAACTGTGATACTGTGCTGTTTGGGTCATTACTGGTTCACCGTTACACCCCTCTAGAGAGTATAGCCTTCCCTCGGCCCGTGTTACCACAAAAGGCAAAAGGGGTGTATTTCTTGATTGTCCCCCTGTTTTACCTTCATGATTGCGTTGTGTTTTGTAGAAGTGTGAGGGTTGAGTGGGTCACTTTACCCCTACTCGTCCTTGTGCTCCTGTGAGGCAGAATCCAATTCGTCACAGCGGTGGTCCACGGTGTCAAGCACCACCTAGCAACGCAACGATCCCCCTCCCTCCCTGTTCTTTGGCTTTTCACTTACTCTATCCCCTCTTTCTGCCTCTCCCGCTCTGCACCCCCTCTTTTTCTTCGGCCTCCACCTCTCTCATTTCCTCGTGCTGGCTCCCTCTCCCTGTCCCCTTTCTCTGCTTCAATTTTCATCCCTCTCTTCTCTCTCCTCTCTTCTCCCCTCTCTTACACACCTCTCTCTCCCCCAGCGTACAGTTCTTTGCTGACTAGTCAAACACTGCGCTTCCAGGATTCCCCGCTGCGTCAGCAGTCCAAGCATTGGGCCAGCAGAAAAGCAACACAAAAAAAAGACGGAGAAAGGGAGCAAAGAAAAGCGTGAGAGAAAGTGCGTGCGTTGTGGAGCGAGGAAGAAACGCAACCTGAGAATCCCGGGAGAAAGAGGTGAGTGGCTGCCCCGGGACATACCCACTACACCCAGTTAGAATGGCGCGCTCATCCTGGGCGGCGATGGTGAGTGCAACTCAAGCGGCAGTGGGTGAGTGGGTTTGGTGAGTGCATGGGCAGAGTGGGTTATCAGGCAGGGTGGTGGTATGGGTGTGTGGGTAGTGAATGTAAGTGGGCAGTGATGGCGAACGGGGACAGGAGATGAGCTGACAGCCCCCATCCCATCTCACACTTTGTTTGGCACACGCTTCCACCTGGCGGTGGTCGGTAACCTTGGAGACGTTGCTGCAGTACTGCAGCCCACTGCAGCACAGTGCACCGATCGCATGGCTGCCCCCCCCCCCCCCTCACCCGCCTAACGCAGCAGGACTGGTGCAGAGTACACCACTGGGGGAGCTTACTGTAGAGCGGCATGCCGGGTGACTGCAGCAGCGCCTGGCACGAGACGCTCACAGCGTCTTCTCGTTCTGCAGTGCCCCCAGCTGTTGAGATGCTCTCCTGTGTCATCCAACTTTGGCACTATGTCGAGCTCTCAATTTAGTAGGCGCGAGTTACCCGCCAAGTCTTGTTTTTGAGTTGTTTATTCTGTTGCTGCCAGTTTTCTCGATAACCAGTCGCAGAGGGCAAAGGACTGGATGAACCAGAGCTCGCAGGTTTCCCAGATGCATGCAGCGAGAGAAAGCCACCTACTCTCCTTTTTGGTAATTCTGGGAATTGTAGTTTTGTGTTTTCCACTACAAATCACAGAATTCCAAAAAATGGGACCGAATGGTTCTTTAGGCAGTGGAAAAGGCCACCTTGAGAGCTCTGATGAGCTACTCACGGATGGCATAGTTGCCAAGATGACCCATTCCAATCTGTAGTTGCTTATCCAGTCTTGTTTTTTTTCTTTGCATTCTGGGACTTGTAGTCCGAGTTTTGTAATGGGGAAAGTGGAACTACAAATTCCAGAATGCAAAGAAAAAACAACAACACTGGATTAGCACCTACAGATTGGAATGGGTCATGATGGCAACTATGGCCATCACCCCCTTCTATCAGTTCTCCTTACCACCCCACCACACATATCTTCACCCTCAGATTTGAAGCTGCCCCATGGTTGTGCAGGCACTTTACAACCCACCACAATAATGGCACAAATAATGGGCACCACTTCAGTGCTCTGCAAAAGCACCAAAGAGAGAGAGTAAACAAAACATTACATTGATTTCTTATATTGCATTCATGCCCGATTCTGGCCTCTAAGTGCAGGTGTTTTATTTATTTATTTTATTTTATTGTGCATTTGTAAGGTGCTTATACATCCTCCGGCTCAAGTAAGGCAACCTTTTTGGTTAGGCTTACCAAATGACTATCACTACCAGGTGCTCAAGTCCAAATTAATTTAAATGAACAAAGACTACAACTGCAAGAACTAACTCATGTGTTCATTGTCAGGACTGGACCATTGAAGGCCTGTTGTCAAAAACACCTCTGGTTACAGAAAACGTTTGTCTATATGTTACAAATACAGACTTAAATAAGTAGTATTGAAATCACATACATGCATATTTAGGAAGGCAGCCCTATGTTTTTTTTCAGATGTTTTTCTAAAGGGGTAAGGTAACCAGCGATGGAAGAGGTAGTCAGGAGGGATGACTTCTGCTTAAATTTGCTTTCATTGATTCTTGATTTTCCTCCATTTTACTTTATTGCACGTGCATTTTGTAATTGAAAAGTCACTGGCCTACCAAAAACTCAATATGGAACGCCAGATTCAGTACCTTTCGGCTTTTGCTGCTGTCCAGCCACAAAAAAACAGGGCATGTCGCCATTATACCTGTGTGGAAATCTTGACTTCTGGCAGGTTTAATAGTGTACCCCTATATTATTTATTTATTTTGCAATTTATATAACGTGCCGAACCGGAGGCATCTGGGCGCTGAGCTTTACATAGGAGAACAGTACATATAGCAAATTGACAGAGTAGCATCCAAACATTACGATATATGACATGGATACATTAAGGGTGGATGACATGATGCTGTATATGCTGAGCATAGATAGTAATTTCTATAGGTGTTTGCTAACTGGGGAGGATGCCTTAGTTACAGGTTGCCTGATAAAAGAGATGTGTGTTCAGTTGTTTTCTGAAGGTCCAGAAAGAGTCTTCAGATCTTAGTCTAGCTGGTAGTGTATTCCAGTGTTTCGCATTATACTTCACCTGTTCTGTTACCAGCCCAAACCCTGCGCGCCTCTGGCATTTACAGTGCTCCTTTGTTAGTTTTGGCTATTAAGTGGCGCTGAAAGTGCTACCTATAAAGCTGAAACTATTGTCATTAAAATAAGAGCTTTAGCATGAGAGCTTGAAACAGGGGCTTTGTATGCAGTTTTGTTGTATTGCTTTCCAGTGCAGGTTGGCATATGAGGATGGATACATGGTACTTTGACTATGTGTCCCACTCATTTAACGCCCATTGCTAAGTGAAATGTACAGACATTTCCTCCCATTCTCACCCATTTTACTTCCAGCCACACTTGCTTTTGCACTCTTTGGCTGGATTTCTACTGTGTGGTGGATTTGTCAGCCATTTTTAGTTCCAAAATGGCGTCTGCCATCTGTTAATGTGATTTTCAAGTTGTTTGACTTGAATGACGCTTTAAAATATATTTACTGCAGCTTTCAAGTTATGTTACACATTGTACTGTATTTTGAATTTAAAATAAACAAGGTACTGTACTAAGTACGTTTTGGTTTAAAATGGGTCTGAAAAGGCCCATTTACTGATTTGTGGGGGTTGGGCCAGTGGCTAGATATGTAAGCAGTAGCTGATTGGCTGTCAAGTTAGTGATGTTACTATTAGGTGTTTGGCTCTCGAGAATGTGCTTTTATTTCCACACCCATCTGTTTTGTTCCACTGAATCCAGATTTGCAGCCCGAGCAGGGCTCTGGGGCTCAGGGCTGTAGTGAGTCAGTCAACCCGAACTTGCAGTGACTTTCCAATAAGGCCCGTGCTGCACCAAAATGTATTCTTGGTTTCTGTACTTTGCCCAGGATACATACATGTCTGTAAACTTGACCTTTTGTCCAGAATGCGTAGCAGTGCCAGTTAGTCACCCTAATGCGGCTCTCTATGGCAGCATGCAATCCCACTGCCGTACATATATTCCCTGTATTATCCTGCACTTCTGCGAGGACTGGCACTCAAAGAAAGTGGTGGGCATGTATTGCCAGATGGAGGGAGCGGAGCTGGAGTGTGGCAGGAGGAGGCAGGATTTTGGAACAAGTGGGCAATTTCAGAAGGGGGGTAGGAAGCTTGTTCTCCCCGTTCCCCCTGTGCCCAGGACACCGCAGAGCCATGGCAAGGCGGCATGCTGCAAACTCTGAGCGGTAGGGACGCGCAGCCTGCACTTCAAAGAAATACACCACTTTGTTTAATGTCACGACACTCTGAGTGCACATTGAGAAAGTCTGGCTTCTCTCTGTAAATTAGCCTTGTTCTGCTGAAGGTTAGGAGAACACACAGCATTTTTTTGGGTCGAAATGCGAACAGTTCAAAAACACATTCCGAAGCGGCCAACAATCTGTTTGTCTATTTAAAAATAAATTCTGGCATCCAGTTTCTGCTGGGCTGCAAGGCAATGATTGAGTGACTTGCTGTTTCCTCCCAATAATACATTCCACTGGCATGCCTCTTGTATAATTCAAGTTTTTAGGGCAACTGGCTATTTTATATGGGTACATGACCATGTGAAATTGTGATGAGAGTTGTCAACTCGTGCTATGTTTGGGATTGGGCATGCAGCATTTTAATAATGTTCCCTCAGAGACCAATTATTGTTTCTCGCTCTCTAAAAATCGCTGTATAAGCATAGGCGCTCAGATTGGCATCTGATAGGCCACAAGCGTGTAGCTCGTGTTGTCGGCCATGTCAGTCGGAACTCGCAGGTGGACTGCACCCCGTTTTGAAAGCTAACCATCTATAATGTAATGCTGCTGTGGCAGGGGTAAAAAGGGGAGGTCTGAGGGAACATACTAACAAAATTGACAGGCTTCATTGCACCTCACCACACACAAACACATACATGAAAGAAATACATGCAGCGAAAATAACATATGCCCTTCCTATGGTTGCATTATCATGTGATTGTGAATTCCATAATCCCCTGCCATGACCGTGTAAGCAGGAGGATACAGCTTTTAGAAAGGGAAATAGTTGCTAAAAACAATGCATACCACCATGTTATAGGACCTTATTTTCAGTGAGAGGATAACTGTCCCCATGAAACCCCCCACGGTACATGTCTTGGATATCCAGGCATGTGTGGCCGGGATTGTTAAACTGAAGGGTGAAGTGGCGGGACCCTGCTGCTAATTGATTAATATCTGCTACCATTGTTTGCGGCAGCCTGACCACTAAATAGACTGCCTTTGTGTGACCTAAATAAATGGTTCAGTGCACAAATCCTAATAAAAGGGGTTAGTTATGTTCCTAAACCGATTCAGTTCTATGCCATTTCATCAACCGGTGCAAATTGATTTATTTTTATTTTTGGGGGTTCCTTCCCAAACCCCCATCCTCTATTGTTTTTTTTACCTATTCCCGGCTCCCCACCTCTTATATATACGTTCCCACCCCCCCCCCCTATATATGTCGATGAGTTTTTTCGGTAAAATGTACTCGTTAAAAAAAACATTGATATTGCACCCGTCGATGGAAGAGCGTTATACCAACTGATCCAGGGTATTCAGCGTGGGTAGATTGCTTATTGATAATCTCTCTGGGTGTGTTTGTTGCTGAAAGACAAGTAAAAAGCTAAGACTACAGTAACAAGCCAGGGTGCGTACAGAAATGTAACACGATACGGAAGTCCGTCGATAAACTGAAAGTGAAACACAAGTCTGCTTTCCTGCGTCGTGTTATTCCTCATGACGAGGGTGTCAGGTTCAGGCCCCGGCTTTTCTTCTTCATGAATTAAAGCTATAGCCCGGCTCTTGTCTAGTTAACGATCAAAGGCTGGACGGGAGGGTACAGGAAAAGGTTCGAGCTTCACACTGCCTGCCACAAATGCGTGAATGGCTGGAACTCGATAGACCTAAACATCGATCAAAATAAAGCAAACCGATATTTTTCTAAACGTAAACTACTACTTTATAGAATCTCTGAATTCTATTGGTCTCTGGTACACAAAAAAGCATGCATTGGCAATGCAAACAGTTTTGGCTTTTGTGTAGGAATGGGAAAGGCATTTGCCAGGCTCTATTTTAGGGGTATTAACTGGCCACCAGTGGTATCAGCTACGCAATGGTGCGAGTACGTGGCCATATAATATCAGTGCCTGGCAAATGCCTAATACTTATACAGATACCAAAACTGTTGGCTTTGCTAATGCTTGTCTTTGATGTGGAATGACATTCAGCACTGAATGAGATGGAAGCAAATGCATTGCCCTTAGCGCCTAGACACCAGTCGGAACCTCATGTTAAACGCGAGCGCGCGCTCAGTGAGAATAACCTCTTTATAGAGTGAATTGCTTTAAATAACAGGGGTTTCAAGCAAACTCAAAATGTCAAATGTCAGGTTTGAGGAGTTAATCTAATTCTGATTTTCTTTGCGTTCTGGTACTTGTAGTTTAGTCCCTTCTTAATGATAAATCCAGGATTGCATGTACCAGAAATCCAGGATCGGATATTCTGCTCACACCTGACACGCAACTGCTTGAGCGTTTCAAATAAACCTGCATTCTGGAAACTGCTGGCGAATCTTATTAGTTCCTAGCTGTGTCAGGAAAGGCAGGCGCCCTCCCCCAGTTCAATAACCTGACTCAGCTGTTGGGTGTCAATACAAAAAACAAGCAATTACTAAATGAGCTTTTCCTGCAGGTCTATGACCTGGGAGTGACTTTGCCAGATCGAGGAGTGGTTGTTAGTGGAGTGGGATTGTCAGATCAATCCACGTCACTGGGGAAACCACAGGGGAGATTCACAACGTTTTCCCCACTTGTGTTTGTCGCACACACGCAAGTGGAAGAAACACATGCATTTTACGCATGGGATAATCCGTGAAAATAAACCTGGCAGGGTCACAGTAGTGAATCAGCGCACATGCACAATAACAAAATACAGCACACCCTGATTCGCAACGGGAAGCAGTTTGATCTTGGGCTCTTTGCGCTACACTTGGCCTACCCTGTCGCGGGCCAAATTTAGGGGAAAGAGCAATGCTGCTGGTGGCCTCAAAAGACAGCTGGGACAACTGATGTATCCAAAATAGAAATGCTCATGCTTTACCTGAGCATACATAGCAGCATGTCCAAGGTTCTTCGGGAGATGCACATCCGGTATTGCTTATTGCTTTGCATTCTGGAACGTGTCGTTTTGCTTTTAAACTACAAGTTCCACTATACAAAGGCAAAACAAGAACTGGAAGTGCCGCTTCTAACTTCAGGCAAAATTACATTTTGGGGAATTCTGTAGGTCCTTTTTGTGGCTATTAACGTTTTGCTTCCCCCCCTCCCTTTTTTTGATCTCTAGCCCATATGTGGAGGTCAGAGGAAATCCCACTAAAGACCCCCTGCCACGAGAACCCTTTCTAACTCACTAGGGCCTGATTCACAGAAGCACCGTATAACAGCGCAATCCCATTGGGAAATTCTCTGTGAATCAGGCCCTTAGTGTAAATGGTCTCATGGTTGCCCAAAAGGCCTCTGCAACAGGGGCGCTTTCTATGCAACCCATTTTGGCCCTACATTGGCTATTTGGAGTAGGTTGGTGGTAACTATAATTTAGTTTTGGCTTCACCAGGGCTGCAAGCTGATTTATCAGATTGGTAGCCCAATGTAATGTTTTGGCAGCCATTGGGCTACCAATGTTTCTTTTGAAGTCCTGCTATCAGACATTTTGTTTGAGAAGCTTCCGTTATTCTGGAAAAACACAAGGTAGGGTACAATGGATGTCTACATGTGGGTTCTTAGTGAGCCCAGCCATGCACCCTCTATTGTGTTTTATACTAGTATATGCCATGTTCTTGCCCTGGGCTGGCCCTGTCACACCCTGTGCGGATGTTCTGTGGTGATTGGAGGATTTAGGGGCCAACTAGATTGGCTGGCTGGCTGCCTAACCCTTTTCGTTTTAACAATAGAGTGGGATTATTAGGATGACTCACTGCAGCCCCTGTGTGAGTGGGGGGGGGGTATATTTGGGGGAGACCCTAAGCCTACATTTAATTCTATTCAGATTTCCATGGAAGGCTGGTAGTTTTCTTGCCTGTAAGTGGGGGAAGGGCGGAAGCAGTTCGCGCCATTTTTGGACCATTGTTGCATTTTGAGGGCCTGGCCTGGCCTGGCCATGGACCCTGTGTCCTGGGCTTATCTCTGGTCCCCATTTTCGGGTGCTGGGCATCCTTCCTAGGGCTCCCCTGTCCTCCTTGTGGCCATTAACATCGGTTGGGGCAGGCCTTTCATGCTCGGACCATCTACTGGACTTTTTACTTTCAACTTCTCATTTTTCTGCCTTGGTTTTCTCACCTTGGGTATTAAGATTATAATACTCTGCCTCGCTGTCATGTCATTTTTTCGAACGTAAAAGTTTTGAATGGCAAACTTTCGGAACATTTTTGTCGAAATGCCATTCTTTCAAATGACAATTTCTTTGAGAAAAATGTGAAACTGCCGTCGACATGGGTTAGGGTTAGGGTTGGGGCTTGGGTTAGGGTTGGGGAGTGGGAGGGTGGCGTGGGGGTTGTAGGGGCTGGGGGGAGACCCCCTAATATACAATAAAACCTTGCAACGTTACATGGAGCTGTCCAGTTCTGAAATTACAGCACTGGACAGCTCCATCTAACGTTTCAAAGTTACAAAAAAAAAAGCATTGAAATGCTACTTTTAACATGTAAAAGTGCATTTCAATTGAAACCAGTACATGACTATTGTCGACGGATTGGTTTAGATAGAAATGCACTTTGCATGTTAAATATAGGCTGTCACCGTTTTTTCTTCTGAAACTTTGTTTTCAAAACTTTTGTTTTTCGAAACTTTGTTTTCGAAATTATCACTATAAACCCTATGCCTCATCTGATCTTCTGGACCATCATGGGTTTCCCCCATCGTAGTCTTATTCGTGTGTCAGTGTTCTGTGGGTCAGACTTTTTATGTTTCCCTCCCAACGAAGTGAAGGTAATAATTGAATTGGTGATAATAAATTAAACTTTCGAGCGTTTTTAATTACAGTTTGGATGTAAGCATAGGTAACTGTGCACACATCATACGATCACTGCGCCTACAAAAATGTTGAATGCGAAAATGCTGAACCTTTTGCTCTGCATTTCACTTCAAGTATTTTAAGGGGTGGGTTAAGGAAATCAATAAGGAATGGGGAGTTTGGGGATTTGCAGGGTACTTGCGGTGAAAGGAAAAAGAAATCTAGGCAGTTCTGTAAGTCTGCCTTCTGTGCTTTGCCAGGTTCTCCTGCCTTTTTGGAGGCCTCTTTGTCGCTGCGTTTGCTTGTGTGTTGGTGGTTCCACTAGGAAAGGTGATAGTTCTTATCTGTCTTCTGGGTCGTTCACTTGTCCGGGGTGTATTGCTGCCATATCCATACCTGAACCTTATAGAAGCGGGCCTTCAAGGTAAAGTGCAGGTTCATTCAATAAAGTAGCAGGAAAATGCCACAGACTGTGAAGGTTGTCCCATCACCAGTAGTCAGGACCTGTGAAGGTACCACAACTAGAAGTCAGAGAGCCTGGTACACAAAGGGCCTGCCGCAAGAAGGTGAAGGGCACGGGCAGGGCACCACAGGCATCCCAATTGCTGCACCCGCCTCTACTCCCCCACCCCTACACATTTCATTATCAAGTGATATATAAACTCTACTGGTGCTCTGCAAAGGATGAATTCACATTTATGTGAACAGCGATTCAAAGAGCTGGACACAACATAATCACACAGCCACCTACAATGGACGTATGTGATGACTGCGAAAAGAAAATTAGAATATGAAAATGTCTAGATCTCTTTTTCCTTTCACCGCAAGTACCCTGCAGCGCCCCCCCCAAACTCCCCATTCCTTATTTATTTCCTTAACCCACCACCCCCCAAATATACTTGAAGTGAAATGCGGAGCGAAAGGTTCAGCATTTTCGCATTCAACATTTTTGTAGGCGCAGTGATTGTATGATGCGCACCCAGTTACCTATGCTTACATCCAAACTCCAATAAAGGTTCATTTATTTTTAATTTTTTTATTGTGTAAAATTTAGTTTACATTACAAAACTTTTATCACACTTTTTTTTTTTTTAAACTCCATTTCATGACCATCTTCGTTTATTTTCAGCCACCATGTCCATTTGCTTGTTATACTACTCTTTGTCTGTGGGTTCTCTTTCTGCCTCATTATCCTTGTCTTTCAAGATTTTTTCCAGAAAGTTTATGCCTGGCACGAAAATCTGGGATTGTGTCCTTGAATAAAATAGTCCCATCTTTCCTCGTCGTTACTTTGTGTCATTGTTGACATATGACTTTCCAGAATTTGTTTTCTTATTTTTGATACCGCTCTGCAATTTATAAGGAGATGTGATAGTGTCTCTTGTTGTTAGATATCTGTACAAAATCTACAACGTCCTTCGATGGTTCTTCTACAGCCAGTTCTGTTTTTATATTCGTTGGTCGGATAAACTCCTAATGGAATTTTCATTAGTAGACCTCTATGAATATTTGACAGAAATCTTTTCAAATACTCTGGGAGTTCTTTTCTTCTTCTGTGCTCCACGGCCATATTTTGTATGTTTTCTAGTTTCATTTTGGCTTCTCTTGTTGATATCCAGTCTTGTCTGAACAGTTTTTCTTTTACTTTGTTGGGATTTGATTCTAATTCTTCTTCTGACGAATCCAACTCTACTAGAATTTGAGTCCATTCCCTTTTCAAATGATTTAAGTAGGTTGAGCTATTACCTAGCCCTTTAATTGCTAGGATTTTATAGCCCACGGCTGTACTCCCATCTAGTATTTTCCTCAGCAGACTTAGAGATTTCCATTTCATGGTTGCCTCTAGTGACTCTAGACCAAACTCCGCTCTTATCGCTACTATTGGTGTATTCTTCGGTAGTCTCAATAGGGGTTTCCAGAACCCACTTTCCAACTTGGACCAGTTTTCATGAGAGAGGTTCACTCCGGCTTCACTACCATAAGTTAGTGATGGTAGTACTTTTTGTACATAGAACAATAATACAGGCTCCAGGGAAAATTTGCCATATTTCCAATTCATGACTCTGCCTTGCGCACTTAAGTTCTTAACTTTAGCAATCAACACTTCTTCCCAGTTTTTTTCCACACTTGAGATGTTAATTCCGACTCCCAGATATCTTATTTCGGAGACCCTTTCTAATGTATTACCTCCTATCTTCCATGTGAAGTTTTTCATCATGGCGTTGTTCTTGCCATTTACAGTCATGATCTTTGATTTTTCTACATTGATAATCAAGTCGTTTTTTTGCATGTATTTCTGAAGATTATTCAGTAGACGCTGTAATCGATTCTTGTTTCGTCCATTAGGACTATATCGTCGGCATAGCATATTAGCGCCACTTCTTGGTCATTTAACTTCGGGCTAAAGATTCTTATATTTGATGTTATTTCCAGAAGATCTGATAAATATAGTTTAAACAATGTGGCGGCGAGCGGACACCCTTGTTTCACTCCCTTCATTATATTGATGTTTTTCGTTAGGTCTCCTTTTTCATTCAACCTAATTTGTGTTGTTGTTTTTTGGTGAAGTACTCTTATTGGGTTCAGCATCTCAGAAGGACAGTTCAATATTTTTAGCTTTTCCCAGAGCTTTCGTCTATTTACTGTGTCAAATGCTTGACTTAAGTCAATAAACACAAGATGCAGTTCCCTTTTATATGCTACAGCATTTGTTTTGAGCATTGACAGGATAAAAAGATTTAAATCAGTACTAGTTCGCTTCGTGAATCCTGTTTGTCGTGGATCTATTATGCTGTTTATTTTTGCCCACTTAGTTAGGTTCTTCTGCAGGTCTGATGCAAATAGCTTTCCAGTTGTTGCCAGTAATGAAATTGGCCGATAGTTGGTCGGCAAGTCTCGTTGGCCCTTTTTATATATCGATACTGTTATACTTTTGTTCCAGATTTCGGGAATCTTTCTTTGAGACTCTATTGTTTTGAACAACTTACTTATTATCGCTGCCCAAGATTTTGGATCTTTTTTCAGATGGATGTTTGTTAGCCCATCAGGTCCGGCAGCTGAGGAGTCCTTCAATTTTCGAATAGCATACTCTATTTCCGCCTCGTCCATCATTGTCATCCAGGCAACGTCAGTGACTGCCTTCATAAGGTCCGTGTCTTCTAATCTGGCTGCAAATACTTTGGTATAGTGCTTTATCCAGTCTTGTTCAGAAACCCCGCCAATCAATCTGCTTTGTTGGTTTAGTGTGCAATTGTTCATTAGGTCCCATGTGTCTCTGGTGTTTGTATTCTGGAGGGTCTTCAGCATTATCTCCCCTTGTTCTTGTTGTCTTCGGTTTCTGAATTCTGCCAATCAGTTTTTGAATTGGGATCGACTTGTCTTAATCTTCCTTTGTCTTTCCTCTTCCGTGTCTTTTGTTCTTCTCTTGCAGTCTCTTATTTCCTTTCTGAGTTGTTTCCTTCTTTCAACTAGTTGACAACTATAACTGTGCTTATGTACAAGGGCGTCATTCTTTAGCCCCGACTTCTTTATTATGAAAACCTCCAAGAGGGTTTCATAATTGAGGTGATCGAACCAGGGCGTGTCTGTTTCACTTAGGACCCCTTTCAATGATCGAATGTCTTTCTTTGTTAACCTTATTCAATTTATCGACGGGTTCAATTCCACTGTGTGTATTTTCTCCAGTTTTTTCAATTTATTTGTACTCCACCATGTCACTTTAAGGATTTTATGATCGCTATCTTCCTGTTCAATAATTTCGAGGCTTTTTATTTCTTTTTGTATGGTTGAGGATACCCAGATGTAGTCAATTGTGGAGGATGCTTGACCATTTGACCATGTATGGGCGCCTGGGATGTCCCCCGTTATTTGACCATTTAACATATGTAGGTTAAAACCTTTTGACATTTGTATCCATCTGGAGGCCTTCGAGTTTCCCAACTTTAACGCATCTAACTGTGTTATCCCAGTTGTGTTTAGGCATTTTATGTAAAGGTCTCCACATATAATTATTTGTGTTTGTGGATTTACTCCCAGTCTGGCAATTATTATTTCTATTATTGCTTCTATAAGTTGGTCAGTTGATATTCCTACTGGATTCCAGTACACATTTAGCACTGTTATGGACGATGTTTCCTCCTGCTTATTGGTGCTATTATTTTCTAGTGTTAACCATTGGACAAAATTCGTCAGGTTGCCTTTGTCAATTATTCTCCATCTACTCCCCTTCCTTATTAGAGTTAATAACCCCGCTGATGGTCTTCCTTCACTTCCTCTTATCGCTGGGTTCATGCATATGTCAAAGTTCCTACTTGCAGGGAGTTCGCTTATCCAGGTCTCTTGTAGACAAATTATTGTTGCAGTGTTTAATAGGGGGTTTTCTTTATTCATCAAGTGATTGAATCCCTGTGTGTTCCAGGAGATCAATGTTTCCTCGTCCGTTGGATCATTCTCATTTTGCTATTGATTAGTTACTTCTGATGATAGGGAACTTGCCAGCCATTGCCAATCTTTTTGAAGCTCTACTTCTCTCTTCAGGTTGTCTTTTTTATTTCTCATTTTTTCCTCTCTGATTTTCCCTGCATCTAGTTCATCCTCTACCATCTTAGTTTTCGAGTTTGCCACAGTTATTCTGAAGTTTTCTTTCTGTCAACTTTTCTCCGTTTTATTCGGTACCTGGGAAGTTTTTGTCGTCTTTATATGGTCTTGACTGGGTAATTCAGCTTTCTTGTCCTCCCCGTTTTTAAGTCTGACAATTTCTCGGACTTCGTAGCCGCGTTTTAGTAGCTCTTTTCCTTCTCTTAATATTAGTTCTATATCTGAGTTCAACTTCAAGTGTAGGACCACTGTGTCTACTCGATTTTCATCTGTGTATTCGACCACAGCAATATCTTGGTTTCTTATTTTTTTTAGTCTGTCCACACAGTGTAGTTGAGACATCACATTTTTACGATTCAGGTTTTTATCCTCATTCTCTCTGAGCAGATTTTCTATTGATACCTTATTAGATGAGTTGGCCATTTCTTTTTTTGGGTTTTGGATGTGTCTCTTTTCGTGAACATCCCTCGGGCTCATACCAGGTTGCTTTGGATTCCATGCTTTTGTAATCTTTCTGGAGGATTCAAGTTTTAATACTATCTCCTTTTTCTGAGCTCTTTCCTTATTTATTAGTTTTCTTTTTTCGTCCATTGTTACAAACCCTGGATGTTCTGTGGTCTCGTCTACATTTTGGCCCAAGTGCGAACTCTCATCATTGCTTTTCTCTCTTTGTATAAGCCTTGTTGCTTTCTGCCTTGTTTGGGGTGGCTCGTCCTCTTCCATAGGATTAGGTAATGAGCTGTTAACTTCCTCTTCGATGTAAAAGGAGGTATCTTCTATTAAATCTCTTGTTCCGTTTAAGGAATCTGAATCACTTTCTTCCTCGTTGTTTATGAACTTCACCTGCCTTTCACTTTGTGTCAAGGCCTCTCGTGAGGGTTGGCCTTTTTCTTCGCTCGTTGTTTGTCTTGTGTTAAGAATTCCAAAGTTGATGTTCCTAATGACAGTGCGAGTGCCTAGTTGGTTACTCTGGTCGGTTATTTTGATTTTCAGATTACATGGTTCTTTTCCCATTTCTTTTTTCCTTTGTATTGATTTCAAGCCGGGGCCTTTTTTTTTGGGGACCCCTGTCCTTGAGATGAACCAAACACAGGATATAGGTCATCCTTTATCATGCCAGTATTGTTTTTCCCATTAGCCCCCACTTCAATCAACGAGTCGTCGATGTTGGGGCTTATTTTACTCTTTCACGATTCCAGTCTTTGAGCATTCATAGCCTTTTCCTGTGGATGTGACTTTTCATCTCCAATTCTCATGCTTAGTTCTTTAGAGAGTCCGTTCGTACCTGTATCAGGTCCCTCGCGTCTTGCCTCTTTGTTAATTTTTTTATTTGTTGTGGTTTTCGAAATTTGCTGACGATTATTAACATTATGGAGAACGGTATCATGCTGATCTTGTACATCGTCTCTAACTTCTGTTTGTCTAGCCGGTTTTATTGTGCTACGTGATTGTTCATTTCGCTCTGCTTTTTCAACTGTTTTCCGAATCCATTTTAGAGATTCTAGCATTGCATTAGTTAATTGGTCTTTCTCGTGTCTTTCACCGCTCACCAAGTCAAATAACCTTTGTTGCCAGGCAGCTGAATTTTCGGCTTCGTGATTTAACCTTGCATCTATTTTTAAGGCAGTGATTTCTTGTGCTGTTAGCTTTGTTCCATCAATGCTAAAAGTGCGTTTTTATCCTTAACATTTTCACTTATTGATTCGTACAGTTTCATATATGGGGCCAATGAGATTGTTAAAGCGGCCATAACGTTGTTTTGTAGTTGAATTCCTGTATCCGCCTGCGAGTTACAATGGGTCGTAGGTAAGTCTTTGTTATGCATACTCGCATTGTGTATTTCTGTTGATTTTTTATTGTTTCTTCGATTGCTTTCACCATTTGATCCCATTCTTTGAGGAGAGGAGTTTGGCTCATCTGTTTGTGTCGAAATTGTTGCTTGCTGGACCCTTGTGCAAGACTTTTCTCCATCTTTGGTGAATTCAGTGGGAATGCGGCTCTTGGAGGCAAAAGTTGATTGTAAGCATCTTTTGCCCAGAGGTGAAAATATCAATGTGCCTGCGTCATCTTCATTGAAGGCCTGCCCTGGCCCTACTCCTATTTTTGGATTTTTCAGTAATTGATTTACTTGGGAGGGTATTTGGTCTGGCTCCGAGATCTTTTAGTGGACCGCGTGGAGGCGTTTGGCTGTTTTCTAGGTCAGGTATGTTTCTTTTTTCCATAAAAGCACCCTTTGTTGTATTTCCTTCCATTGTTTTTATAAATTGTTCCCTCCACTCTTGTTCACCAATCTCTTCAGCTATTGAAGTTTCTTGATTTCGACTTTTCTCATTAAACCTTTTACCTATTAAGGGTGAGTGTTGTTTACTCTTTGCTAGTTGAAGAAGACGGTTCACTTGTTTGTATGACCCAGTCCCATCTTTCTGCGAATAACATCTTTTCTGTGTTTTTTGTTTTAACAAGGACTCTAATTTTCTGTATTCGTTTTCATTCGGACCTGCAGCCATAATTGACCACTTATTATTTTTTTTAATCTTTTTATCATCCTGGTTATTCACTCCTACTTTTGATGTAATGATATTCGAGTCCTCGCAGATTATGTCACAAGCATTTCCTTCGTTTTCTTTCGTGTTAATCGTGACCTCTTGACTAATTATGTTATTTGTTTTATCGTGATTTTCTCCTTTATCACTTATTAACATTATTTCTGAAGCGTCCGAATAGATGGATTCATCTAGGTCTTCACTGCTTAACTGCCCATTGACTTCCCCGTGGTTTTCAATTTTTTCACTCTTGTCGATATTAGTTCCTTTATCTTTCTTGTTCAGAGTGGGTGAATTTTGTATTTCTAGTTCTTGCCCTTTGTTATTCTCACTATATATGGAGATACTCTCACCGTCAATTCTTTCTGATTTGGAACTTCTTTCTCTGGACTCATTTAAGTCAATTATTATATCACTTCTATTTTTTTGTTGGGCTTCTAACATCAGACCAACATCAGTAAGTTTCGCATCTGTCACATTTAAATGTTCTGACACCAGTGTTGCCGTCTGGATAAATACCTCTTGATTTTTGTCCATTTCAATGGCTGTCTGCCTCTCTCTGTCGTTGTTCTCAAATTACGGGGTCTTTTGTGATTCACAAGTTAGTTCTGCTGATGTCCCTTTACCTGCAGACACTGAGGAGGCATGATCTATGGGTACTTCTACCATGACTTCATCCCTTCCTCCTTCCCTCTCCCCTATGTCATGACTCTCATTACTTTCCTGCTGGGACACCACGAATAACTTTGAGCTGCCAGTTGTCTTACCTCTTTCTTTTGTTGATTCGTGGACTTTTCCGGGTCTCTCTCGCTGATGTTGCGAGAGTCTCGAGATTGCTCTTGTATGCGGGCGAGCTGCTAATCCTCCAGTTGTAGTGTTGATGTCGCCATCTTTCATTGAAAGAGCAGAGGCCATTCTTCCAGACAACTCCTCGCTAGTCACGTTATGTACCAAATAGGAGAGTGTAATTAGGGCGCCTCTCCTCGATTCTCTAGGGAATCGATGTCGACACTAATATCTCAGTACTTAGCGAGCTGCACAATGGGTGTTATTCCAACTGTCTGGAAACCTTGACAGAACATGTGCAGCCTTCGTAACGATGTACGAATACTTATTCTTAGATATTGGCGAACGTGAGTGCCAAATCTGCCTAACAGTCGCACAACAGTCAGCGCCCTTTACCCCATCGGGCTTAACGCCGCAAGGGTGATTGAGCCTGTGTTTTGAAGATGATGTAGATCACATGATTAGTCACGTGCCTTCAGGAAACCTACGCCTCCTCCAGGAAGCAAGCTAAACACGGCAAGAGCCCCTTGACAGCTCGCAATGCCGAGATGAAAGCTGCAAAAACAAACGAACGTTTTTATAGAAAAATAAAATGCAGTTCTCCTTGGTCCACCAACACTCCTTTTCATTTATTATCACACATTCAATTGTTACCTTCACTTCGTTGGGAGAGCAATATAAAAAGTCTGGCCCTCATCATGGCACGCTACAAAAACAAAGCAAGGGCTGATAGTATTCGAATACGCAGAAAGCAGAGCCTGTAAATTACCCCGAGGCAGAAGAGGAACTTCGTTATTTTTGCTTTCAGCACAGGATCTAAATAGCCTGTAGGTTCGAAAGAAATAGAACGAGTGGGGGAGGGGCGTCTACAGCGCTTTAAAAAGCAAGTGGCGTGAGTGAAAGAATGAATGGCAGGATTTATAGCTCTGGTAAGTACATCGTTCCAATGCATAACGTTACACGTCACCTTGTCTGCAGCCCATTGCATCTTCATTAAAGCTGTATTTACAGGGCTGACGATCCTAGCTTGCTTGTGTCTGCTCCATGACAGGCAGTGTTACTGTTCAGTGCATGTTTTCCTTGTGCGCAGCAGGATCTTACAATACATAACAGTAATGGAATCGCTGCATTATATTATCCGGGAATATTTTCACTGTGTGCGTTCTCCCTGCGTGTTGCAACTTTAATCCGAATGTAATTGAACACATGTAACAGTGAATACGTCTCTGCATTGTATTATTTGAGAACACTTTCGATTACAGATGATATGTTTGGAAGATTGTGCAACAGGTTCCATGATTTTTTACAAAGCTGCTGACGCTGGGCTGAGAGCTGGGTGTGCATTGCATTTGTTAAAGAAACTTGTGCTATTTCGTGTCAGTGTTTTACTCGGAGCGAGCCTTTCCATTAAAAAGAGTCAAATGGAACGCATAACACAATTTGAAAGTCAGGTTGACTATTTATATTCTGACACCATTGCCCGATCCAGTCAACTCTCTCCGTTCAACCCTTTGTGATCCATCCAGTATGAACATATAATATGATTTACAGGAAGAAAGCAGTAGTGTATAATCAAAACACTAAGGGCCCAGTTCATGGAAATGTGTGCAGAAAACCCGTAAGGGCCACCCGCCGAGAAAGACACTGCGCAGGCCCTGCGCATGGAAAGAAAAATGCGCGCCCCGCATAGTCATGGAATTTACAGGGCAAAGTAACCGTAATTGCAAGTCGCGCCCGGAACGCCCTCCACACGCAAAGCATAAACAGCTAGAACAGCTGTCTTTGTGTGCCCTACAAACAGTGCGTGGGGTCCCCCGTAAGCAGGCCTGCGACTCTGTGACCCTGCACAGGGTACCCCGTAACCGAATCCAACCCTCCGACAAAATGTGCATAAAATATCATACCTCAGCAATAACTCAGGAAATCTGCGTGTGAACAACATTCCTTCACCCAGCTACACTGCTTACGTGCACCCCTAAGTTACATCGCAACCCCGAATGAGCACACGCACACCCGAAATCCGACATGCAAGTGTACTAACACCTGCCTTCGGGTGGCAGATCGTATGAAGGACTTGTGTGGGCCATAACCTAGCCGAAATGTTGCACGATTGAATCCATGAATACGTCTCATGCCTCTCAATTGTGGGCTGCGAGGAACTGCCTGCAGGCCGTCCCTCGAAACGCCTACTTTTTTGCAAGTTCTTCCCCATTTTTGGTGTTCCGCCCCTTTCCCAGCCCTCTGCGCAAGCCACGTCCATGCTCTGCTTGGAATCTCGCACAAGGCCCTCGACAGCTCGCACAGATGTGCTGAGCCAGTGCAAACTCCACACAAGTCCGGGAAAAGTACTGCGCATTCAATGTCATGAGTTGATGAAGGTGGATTTGTGTGCAGTTGCGCACGCAATTACCCTATTTTCCACGCAGATAATTCCATGAATCGGTCCCTCAGGGTTTATGGGTATTCAATTCAGATATGGCTGATTTCTGAAGCATGCAAGAGCTGGCCAGCGAAATGAAAACACAAGTAAGACTTTTGAGCAAATGGGGAGTTCAACAATCTGGCAGACATTATGAGGTGGAAGCATTGATAATTATGTTCAATGGCAAATCTACAATAACAAGCATTGGCAAAATTAATAAGTCTGGATTTGCAAATGTACAGGGTGCATTTTTCTGTTATGTGGGGTCCTTAAAAACAAATAATTCTGCCCAGTTATCAAATTACCTTATGGCGACTCAGCAAAATATTGCCTGTGATCATTATGCCCATATCCAATTACATTATGCAACTTAGTAGGTCATTGCAGTTTTAATTATGCCCAGGTATCACGTCTTGGTTGATTTTCAATATACTCAGCACATTATTGATAGGTTAAATGATACTCACTTTGCACATTATATCTAGTTTTCCTCATGCCTATAGCTGGTTCTTAACATGTTCACCTAGCTCATCATAGCCTGGCCTAAACAGCCCTCTCCCAGCGAGTTCTTTTCTTCTGTTGCTTGTGAAGGAAGGAAGGCCAATCTTCCCAACTGTGACAGTCAATGGTACCATAACACAGAATATTCATTTCAAGCAGAAGACCAGATTTAGCATATAGTATAATGGAAAAGCAACAACATACAGTATTTACTTAACTTTATCAATTTATGTCGCGCACCACTGACCTGGAGGCTTAAGTGCGCCAACATGGAACAAGTGGACAGGGCAAGGCATGTACAGTTAAAGCACGTGTATTGTAGCTCTCTACAGTTTCAAACCCTCCCGAAGATAACAGAGAGAGAGTGACACACTTGCGATGGGAAGGGCTGTAATGGTATGTAATGTATAAAACAAAAGAGACAGTAATGCAAACCCCATAAAGTATCAAACGCTTCCTATGCCAATAGAGGGAGAATAGGTGGACACTTGTAATGAGAAAGGCTGACATGGAGAGGAGAAAGTCACGAACCTTGTTACAGTTTCTAAAGAACCCTCACAACTATGGTATATTGATGATCTGAAAAAGCGTAGGGCTGACAAAGTGAACAAAGATGGTGGTCAAAGTATGGCCCTAAAGTGGCCCAAACTGTGGCTCAAGCTGATTTCATCAAACCATATACAAAAAAGCATTATTTTGGCTAATAAAGGCTATTCTTCTATTAAGATTTATTTAGCAAATATTACATGTACAGTTATGATTCTTTCTGAGCTTCACTGACCAATTTCTTCTGCACCTTCGGAAACCTCTCAAAAGCAGTTTCGGTTCTTAGCTGTTTTTAGGCTAAAAATTAAACTCTCAGAGAATATGTTCATTTTGACACCCCATATACAGATGTGAATGCTATTTTATCAACCACTGTTGATAGTGCTTAGATCCTGCTTTCTGACTTCAAACATGTCTTCCACCAAATGTTGATAAAATCCTTCACATATGCCACCATTCACGCTCTCCAAGGGATGCATGCTCAGCTGCAAAGTACAAACACAGATATAATTGCGAACCGATTCTCAATAAGTTGTGACTGAGACTCGGACAGACTCCGGCAGTATTACGGCTAGCACGCACGCAACCTGCAGTGTTTGGATTCAGCTGCCCGCATCGGAATCCTGATATTGCAAACCCTACTAAATAGATGTGGCTGTTTAAAAAGTATATTTAATGCTGTTCTCTTTGGGTAAAAGGGTCATCAAGCCCTGCGCACTTGTGACAAACTGAAACATTACATTCAGCCTCTTGCAGTTCTAGTCATTTTGGAAATGGTTTCTTAGCATACTCTGTGTTTGTGGCATTCTCAGTTTTTAGAAGATAAATGGATCAAAGATAAATGCAGCAGCTGTCACTGAAGTCTGGTAAAAAATACCATGCCTTCGCCCTAGGCCCGCCTGAGCCAATTGCAAAATGTTTGGATATCACCCAATTTATTTTTTAAAGTGTACTCTAAAATGCAGCATTTTAACCCATTATTTAAAAAGTAATTCCTGTTGGGAGAACACCCCCCGAAAACCCCTTTATTGTTTTGTGCTCCCTCACAATACTCGGTCACTATGGCATATCTGGGGGAAATATATATGCCCCTCCACTTTCACCATCCGCCACTGGCCCTGGGACTGTGCTGGTAGCAGAGGGAGATGGGAGCCCAGGTACTGCAGTGGGCGCATGATGGAGGGGAGCCATGGGATAGTGGAGGGAGTAGGGTGGGGAGAGCAAAGTGACTTTGGTGGGAGCAGGGTGGGGAGAGCCCAGGATCTCTGGTGGGGAGTTGTGGGGTGGGGAGAGCCCAGGGTCTGGGTTAGGAGTGGGATGAGGGAGTAGAGGCTGTGATGGAAGCGGGTGGGGGAACGCAGGGGCTATACTGGGAGCAGTGTGCAGCGATGGCGCGCAATAGTTCATAGTCATTTGATCTTACTGTCCATTTGGCATTTTTGGGGGTTCCCGGCATGCCCACATTTTGCTCACGAGGGTCCCGGCCAAAAAAGTTTGAAGACCACTGTTGTAAGCAGTGACACTTAAAGCAGCACAAATCTGGTTATTCTGCGTGTCAGAATATCTGCACAATTCCTGTCTTCACATAAGTGTTAAGGGAGTATACATTGGGTAATTTCAACAAATATTTAAGCAATAAGCCCTTCGCAGGGGGTGCATAACTGCCTCAGGTAATGCCCTGCGGTCCATAGATACAGGCCCTAGCAAAGCCCGTAAGAACGGAGTACTAATAGTCTTTTTTCACTTGCGAGACGCTGTCAATTTGGCCAACACAGAACGGGCAGAAGGGACAACATGTAGTCCCTGCTCCCTTTCCATGGCGCCGCTGAAAAAACAAAAAAAAACAAAGAAATGCCTGCCATGTAAAGGAGCGAAGGGACCTTCCCCACTCTACAGTTGGGTTGAAAATAACTTTCTGTAGGATTTGTAGTAGTGGTGGAGAAGAAGTTTTCCTTCTTCCATTTTTAAAGCTGTCCAACTTGCTGTTGCTCTTACATCAATGCTCGATTCGTCACTGTCGCATTCTTTTTGTGATGTCCAATAAATGAATGCCCCCATTTTGACTTCAGCCACTACATTGATGCAGGATACACCCCTGATTGCCTTTCACTGTCTCTTTGCTAGTTCGCCCGCCCTTGGTACTTTCCAACCCTACTCCGACCTCAGTCCTCTGTCCTCCCACCTCTGTGACCCTGCACATCCTCCCACCTCTCTACTCATCCGGCCCTCATTCACTTCCATGTGCTATGGCGTGCAGGCTGCGTCATTGAAGACGCCGCCATCCTGTCAATTCAGAATTTGAGCTGCTACTGGGTTGCAGCTTTTTTTAAAGCATGGCTTTGTTGGCATGATACAGGTAGGAAGAGCTTTCAAATGTGTGGTTTTCAAAGGGTACGGAATACACATTGTCTGCCTTTAATACACCTTTACCATGTTAATGGCATACACAATTGAGGCAAGGCACGGCCCTTTGGCCCAAGGCCTCTCCCAGGGTTGGCAGTGTGCCAATATGAGCCACTCTATCCTCACACCCCCTTCTCTGTTGTTCCCCTACTCACTGTGCAGCTTGTTGAGTACACGCCCGCAGCCAGCACCCGCCTCCGGTCCACTAACCCCATTCTACTTCACAGCGTTCTTTCCTCCCTTCGGCATGCAGAAGACACCCCCAACAATTCCCTCTGCCCCCTCCTCTCTGCAGCATACATATAACAGTGAAATGTTCTGCCTGAAAATCGACCCCCTGCGGTGCCTTTTGTGATGTAATGTGGCACTTTGAATTTTTCGTCTTTGTAACCACTGTTTACCAGATGAGGTAGATCAGTCTGTGAATGAAGGGGGTGTTATTGTCAGCCATGGATTTCGCAATTGAGGGGAAGCCATTTTTCTGTCAGGAAGAAGCCGCCGTAGAGGGAGGGATTGAAGATTAAACAGTGGCCGATGGACGTGATTGGAGCAAGGAGTTAGCAGAGGATGGGACGGAGGTGGGAGAATGTGGAAATGGGTGGGGGGTTATAGGAGGTGGAGCGTGGGAGTGATAAGAGGATGGACAAGGTGTCACATATTTTTGAAGAAGTGGTAAGTAAAGTCATAAGGAGAGAGGAGCATAGGGAGTGTTTTTATGGGGCAAGCATAGTCTTCAAGGTCAGTGAAAGCTTGAGGGGATGAGAATGAAGAAAGGATATAAGGTTAGTATGGTAGGCATAGTTGACAGAGAACCTAAGTGGGGACAAGGAGAGAGCCTATATAGGCAGTGAGAAGAATAGGGGGGGAAGGTCTTGGCACCAGTGACTCAGGCAGAAATTCATGTGTGTCTTTATTATGGGATGGCTAGGGAGATCTAAGGTTGGGTGCTTGTGTAAAGGATATCAATGGATCGTTCTTCTTATGCCATGCTGCAGGTTAATGGTGGATGTGGTGTAGAGCCTGGATATTATTATGTGGATTGATATGTGTGGCTATATGTGGTTGGCTGCTCAGCTTTTGCGGTGGATTGTGGGCCTTGCTCAGGTGTTGCATTTAGTGCTGGTTATGTATTTGTCTTGGTATTCGTCTATATATTTTTTTAAAATAATGTTTTTGGTTTAAATATAAACCTTTAAAATAATACATCACATTACATTTCT
The DNA here is from genome assembly GCF_040938575.1 of Ambystoma mexicanum. Classification (NCBI taxonomy): domain Eukaryota; kingdom Metazoa; phylum Chordata; class Amphibia; order Caudata; family Ambystomatidae; genus Ambystoma; species Ambystoma mexicanum. The sequence continues at coordinate 374,817,792 of NC_090921.1, forward strand.
TTCATCACTTTACAATCCATCCCCTTACAAGGTCCAACACTCGCATTTACTATGTATAATTCTGCTCTACTATCACATAGTCTCGTGGTACAGAGGATTATGATATGGGTTCACATTGATCCAGACACAAGTGGGACCAGCAGTCGCGTTTCAATTGTCGCCAAAAAGTGTGTTAAAGGCAATACTAATTTCATATCTCTTCTGTAGAACATTTGTTGCCACCACTCGTCTGCACAAAGGGAGGATGTCTATCACTCCAGGATCCCAGATATCTTGTTCTTTCTGTTCCTAAATCCCTACAGAACAGCACCAAATGCCTTAGAGTTTCGATTTCTTTTGTACAGCAGCGACACCTGGGGTCTAAGTTAGCATTAGCTGACCATGCTCGCAGACGTTCTTTCGTTTTGAACGCGTTTAGCCAAAGTCTTTCTTCTGGCATTAGGGTGAGGGAATAACTCAATGTATTTTTGCAGGGTATTAAAAGCCCGGGCTTCCAGTGGAACCTCGCGTATCATTTTAGAGGCAGCTCTTTCGGAACATGTCTGCTCCCAATCCGCATGCCAAATTTTGATCTTTGCTGCATTCGGATTATCGCGGAGCAGGTCAGACTTGATGTCAAACTCCACCATCATGACTTCGCATCGTTGCAGACACATTGACATGACACCTGATTCAGACGATGTGGCACTATAAAAAATTTCAAATTACGGTATTCGTTCGCATGCTTTTGTTTTGCGATACAGTGTTAGCAGGCTCCAACAAACTTGCGCATGAATCGATATTAGCGATAGTTCATATCGTAATGAAGATGTTGCAATTCCTTTAGGTAGGCCCAGTACTTTGGTCCAAAATATGTTCTTTAACGTTGGCCACACTTCCCATGAGCAGCCCAATGCATTTTCAGCCTTGTATGTTAGTACTGGTATTACCTTTTGTTGATAGAATTGCAAGACCGGTTTGAGAGAAAATTTCCCAAAGGGAAATGTAGCATTTTTTATCGCCAGTGCCTGACTTGCCAATTGCTTGCATTTGCGTTTTGTCACTGTTATTACTGGAGCTTACTGTCATTCCAAGATATTTTACGCAAGATTAAATCTGCAGCTTTTCTTGTCCCATAGACCATGATATTCTTTTAGCCAGTCTGGTTGTACCACCTTTAATATTTTTAAGTACAAGGATTTTGCATTTCTTCGTATTAATAAGCAGCTGATTGTCAGTTACATATTGTTGAATTGCGTTGAGTTTCCTTTGAAGGCCAATTGGTGTTAAATCCAACAAGATAAGGTCGTCTGCGTACAGGAGCCAACTTAAATGCGATCTATGCATCTTTGCCGGGAAGGAGTTTACTGCCTCTATGGTACTCCCAATGTCCGATATAAACAAACTGAATATCGCCGTGGCCAAAGGACAACCCTGTTTGACTCCCTTGAAGGTTTTAATTGGTGACGACAGAACGCCCGTCTGGTCCAGGCGTACTCTAATCGATGTTCCGGTATGCAGTTCTTTTATGGCAGCCAATAGATCTTACGGGCAACCCCATGCTTGCATCTTTTTCCGTAGAAGTGCCTGATTGATCGTATCAAAGGCATAGGAGAAATTGATGAAGACAAGATATACCGTTGTTTTTGATTTTATTGCCTCCATCTTAAGTAAGTTCAGCAACAATAGTTTAGGGAACAACCAACCTGCTTGACGAAACCTGTCTGTCTGACATCTACATGCTTCGAAAGCGTTGCCCACTTTACTAATTTGTGCTGTAGCATGGTTGCATATATTTTACCTAAAACGTCGAGTAACACCACTGGACGGTAATTTTTTGGGCATGTTCTGTCCCCCTTTTTAAACACAGGAACAATCACGGCGGATTTCCAGGATTGGGGCGTCTGACACTAGGTATTTATTCTTTCAAAGAGAGCCACGCAAATATCTGTCCATCGCTCCAAATGTAGCTTAATCGTAAAGTTTGTCAGTCCATCCGGGCCAGGAGCTCTTGAGTTTTTTGCTTTGATGGTTATTCTCACGATGACATCCTTGGGAAATGTTAGTGCCCATTTTGATGTGATAGACTCGCCTGTGTTAAGTGGTAATGGGCTTTCTTTATACAACTCTTTGAAATGGGCTGTCCAGGCTGCTTCTGAAATGATAGAGGCTTGTAAAGACTCCTGGGGAGCTTGTGTGTCGTTGATAATTTTCTAGAATTCTCCGGTATTCTTATTTTGGAGGCTTTCCATCATCCGTTCAGAATCCCTTTGTAGCATTACACCTTTGTGGGCCTTAAGGCAGTTTTTGTATCTTTGTCTGGCAGCCCTTGTTTTCATGGTACATGTCGCTTTATCAGCCGCCTGGGCCTGACGAATTGCACATCTCATTAGTCGTTTCTGTTTTAATATGTCCAGATCAAAACAATGTGTGCATTTCAGGTTCTTGTGTTTAGAACCTCCATTGATTGTTTTGAAGTTGAGAAGAAGGTGTGCATATTCTAACGAGGAACCCTTGTCACAATACTGGTTTGACAGCTGTTCTACTTCATCTTCAGCAAGTCTTAGTCGCACCCTGCTTGCTTCTACAGCAATCTTATGTGTCCATTTCGTTTCAAACTTTATTGAAGTGTTCACTAGTTTCATGGTCAACATGTCGTGATTGCTACATTCTTTTTGGACCACTTTTAACGATGTCACTCGTTGATGAAGAGCTGCCGATACAAATAATTAGTCAATCGTTGAACCCTGGTTCGCCCGGTTCCACGTGGGGGCCGGCGGTATGTCACCTAATGTACATCTGTTCAACATCTGTAAGTTTCTACACACATTTCCATCATCCAATGTGTGGCTAGGGCTTTTTTCTGGGGCGTCTTTGGGTTGAAATGGTCTATATTAAAGTCACCACAAATTATGATGTTCAACCCTTTTCGGTCTTCAAGAAGACAGTCTATGATACCTGAGACTTCATCGATGAACTCATGTTTACCGGCTCTACTATGGTTCCAATACACATTTATTATTGATATTTGGTCTATGATTTGAGTTTTGTGTCCATTGTAGCAATTGTTGTTTCTTGGATGAATGGCGATTGGTTTACAGAGTTAATAATGCCAAACCCTGAGGAGCGTCTTACCTTAATTATAAGGCCTGCCATCGGTCACCCCTTATCCGGTTTTATGGCAGGATTTAGTGCTATCTCAAACTCAGGTGCTGTAGGGATGACACTTAACCAGGTCTCTTGGAGTCATACAATTGCCAGACCACACAGCCACCCTGTATTAAAAAGGTGACTGAAACCTTGCGTATTCCAATATCCTAATATACATGGCTCCGAGGTAGACTCCTTCTGGCATTATTGCTGGGTATTACTGTTTAACGTTTCAGCCAACCATTGCCAGTTTTTTCTTGATTGCGACACTTATACAAGGGTGAACAGTTGGGGTTCCGGATTGACTATGTCCTTGTATGGTTTATACTTATTTTCTCATTTTCGCCCACTTGTTCTGGGCGTTGATCAACAACAAATGATACTCGTTTCTTATCAGTTAACGCCATTTTACGTCTAGGATCATCATCTCCAATGATGTTTTGGGTTAACTTGAATGGTCTAGCATGCAGGTCATAGTCGAATGCGACAGATGTCGCTTTTAGCTTTGGTGAAATTAATACCCGTGATGTAGGGTGAGATACTTCTTTTTGAACACTGTTTTGTGCTTCTGACAGCCCCTCATCCACTTTGTATACGTCAAAACCCAATGAAAACAGGGACACATTTGCGTCAAGAATCGACGTTGCTATTTAGATAGAGGTCACATGAAGCACAACTTTGTCGTTTTGGCATTCGTCTGGAAATTCAACAATCTTCAAGTCATCAGAGGTGATTGCACGTAATCACGGCACATGATGTAGTAATTTAATGATATTATTACGATTTAAAATCAGATTATCAGAAGTCCTTAGCCTCTCAACCAGTAATTTAACTTGGGTTCCTCGCACTGGTCCCCTAATTTTGTTGTTCATTGTGTTTAGGGGGGAATGTTTATAGTTTCCTTTTAGTTGATCATTATTTTGTTAATCATGTTGCGTTGAACTGTGTTGTACGTCGCTTTCCTTCCGTACCATGTCTCGTTTCTCACACTGATCCATTCCGTTTTGACCGTGGGCAACTTTCCTTGTGAGTTGTTCATGACAACTTCTGCTTATTATGTCTCGTTTTTCGTGCATTGTCATAAATGCGGAACTCATCGGTTGTACTGCCACAGAAGCCATTTTAACTGCCTTGTCAGTAATGCTGATCGATCTTTGAAGTGGAGGCTCTAGAGCTGCCTGGCATGAAGCTGTTTCAACTGCCTTATCACTAATGGTAATCGATCTTACAAGAGGAAGCTCTGGGGCTGCCTGACCTAAGATAGTAGGAATTTTTTATTGGCACTTCCTTCTCAATGACAACAAGCCTACCCACCGCCTGATCTCTTGAAGCGTTAGAGCCCACGAGTGCGACAGCACTAGTGGCTTGTGGGTCTGAAATTAAAGTAGTGGGTTCAGCGACATCCTCGTGTTCAGGGTCGTCGTAAATTGACATGTTTAACAATTCAATCAGAATTTCATGTTCATTACACCCATTATCGATTAATCCACTTCAGGTTGCTGTTACAGGCGGTATTACAGGCAATAGGATTTTCAGTGTACTAGGGAGTTGGTTATTACCTTCTTTGGCTAGTACATGCACCACTTTAATATTTCGAAGGAATTTCCGCGCTCCATTCAGTTTGTTTCCTTTCTTTAGTGGTAGATTTTTCGTTTTTTTACTTTGTTGAATTTTATGATGTTTAGAGGGGACTGTAATTTTGGATGTGTCTGCCTCTTTATTAAAAATGGGAAACATTGTTGGAGCTGGAGTTACAGTGGTTGACTCGTTGCGATGCCCTATTCCCTTAACTTGTAGATTCGTATTTGACGTGGATTGTAATTGCATATCACCGTGAGCCAAGTTTGCTGCACTTCGCGCTTGCTCAAACGCAGTGTGAAAAGACACATCTACAATTTCATCTGCCGGTACCAACACTTGGCGTTGGTCAACAGTACTCTGCATCTTACTAGCTACATTAGATAAGATGCGCAAAGGCTGGTTGTTATTGGAGCACAGGGCCGAGGATACAATAATTGGCAGCTGCAAGTGTATATTCTCAGCAGCAGTGTATGTTAAAGAACCCTGCGATTTATTGTTCGTCATTTTTGTGCGCAGGCCAGCTGGGTTTGAATTTAAGTCTGTGTCATCGATACCATATACATTCGCCTTTGTTGACGACCATGAGCAATCGTCTCGTTTACCACTGTGATCTACAAATTGTGACCTTGTACCATCCTGTTTGAATAATGCAAGTGCTTCCTTAGCAACTTCAGCAAAAAGTTTTTTGTCTATTATATCATTTTTTCTTTGCTCATGAAGTAGCTTGCATGAAACATCAAGCCTTTTGAAGCCCTCATCTTGTTTAATATTTGTTTGTCCACATATTTGTTCCAAGTTAACAACTTTAGAATTCAACAAGGCCACAAGAGTTGACAAATCTTTTGTCGCTTCGTTTATGTTTTCATACAGCTTCATAAACGGTGCTAGTGAGATGGTTAGGGATGACAATAACATCGCTTGTAGTTCTATTGTTGGAGCCGCCGTACTTAAGTCCGGACCATGTGACTGATCCTTAGAACAATGAAACATCCTAGTAGCACTGACTCTGTTTCTCCTAACTTTGGGAAAGGGTCGCTCTATAAAAGAGGAATCAGCCGTCTCATCTGAATCAGAGTCATCAGTGCTAGATAATTGTAATCTTTGTGTTTTTAAGGAACTGCATTTTGCTTCACGTTTCCTACTGGTACTCAACCTTTTTTGAGATGGAATCGGTAAGCAGGATAAGTCATGGGAAAGGTCTTTGAACTCGCCTTTTTCAAACATCTTTGCACATTTGTAGGGCACACTGGGCGTTGTATCTTCACATAGGTCAGTTATTTCAGTGTTATTACGCTTCAGCGTTTTTATTTGCTCCACCATTTACACTTGCCTGCACTGTGTCTTGTAATTTGCTCTTACAAGTTTTATCATTGAGAGTAAGTTCTGCAGAACATTATTAGCAACCTCCGGCGGGTCACCTCGAGCTGTATGCTTTGTTGTAACTGCTAACAAGGAAGGGTCGACCAAGTTGCCTGTGTCATTCAACATTATATGTTGCCACGCTGGATTTTTGTCAATTAGGGCAAGGTCTTGATCTTCAGACTAGTCACGGAGTATTGCTTTGTTCGGACCAGACTCATTCAATCCCTCTGTTACACCCATGAGCGACCTAGCAGCAGCAGGCTGCAAGGCGGGTGTGCAAGACCGAGCCCCGGCGAGCTGGATCCAATCGGGTGCAGCACAGTCGAGCCACCATCGATCGCGCTGCGCTCGATTCCACTGTTCTCGCAAGGCAGCCTCTCGCGTCCAGCACAGTCAGCCCGCTGCTGACTCGCCCGCCATGCCCACACTCGGAGCCAAGCGGGCTGCGCCACTCCTTCAGAAAACTCAGAATCACTGTCAGCCACCAGAGGTAATATGTCCTGTGTTGGAGCTAGTGAGTTTGCTGACACTATATTTTGAATGTTATGAAAGTCTGTTGCCGGCTTTCTTTGATCTGCTTTGTTCTTTGCAGACGGCGAGTGCAAAGATGAGGGTGACTTGTACGCCGAGGTTGCCAAGAGTGCCTCGGGGGGCAGCACTTTGCTATATGTCGTGCACAAATGTATTTTATTCATGGGTGTTTGTTGGACCATAGTCGTCGCGCTCTCTTCAGAAAAAACATCATCATTAACATTCACAAGTGGCAGCGGTGAAGTAGCAGTGTCTTGCACTTCAGATTGTAAAGCTGTGGGCTCACGGTTGACAGCACTTGTAGAAGTACAGGAATAGTATTGACTTACTTTATGTAGCCGCGCGCGTTGAGACACTGGACTTCCATTGCAGTCACCAATATGTTTGCGTTTCTTCTGTGCACGCGTTTTCACTGCCATGTGTTTTGGTTGTAGATCAGCGTGATCCGTAGCCATATTTGTTTGGAGACACCACCACAAATGAGCTGCCACGGCGCCACTCGCCCAACAGCAGGAATCCACAGCCCTTATCTCCCCAGGGCTTAGCGCCGCAAGGGCGGCAGAGGCGGCCTTATAAACCAGCTGACCAGCAAGACCGGCAGCTGCAGAAATTAAAGGCACACGCACCTCCAACTTGAAGTTGCAAAGTCCAAGCAAAGTGAAGGAAAGCGAGTCTGTTTGGATAAAGCACTCGCCACAGCCCAACAGCAGGAATCCACAGCCCTTCTCTCCTCAGGGCTTATTCATCTATATAGGGAAGGGGTCGAAAGGATGGGGTTTATTTGCAATGATTTGTATTCACAGGTTGCTGTTTCTACAGACTGACATTGTCTTAATAGGGAGTGGGGTGTTTCTCCTTTTCAGTAATTTACTTACAGAATTAGTACTTACTGAAAGATCATTTCGTTGGGACACGAAGGGGATGTCAGCCTCCCAAGGAGTATTGCGCATTATCTCATGAAATGTCAAAGGGGTTAACAATCTCCTGAAGAGGAAACAGATTCTTAATCGTTTGAATAGCCTGAACGCTGATGTGGCCCTTTTACACGAGACTCATTTCACAGTTGAAGAGACAGCAAAACTACAGAGTGGCTGGGTAGGACAAGTGTGCTTTTCCTCGTTCAACACGCACTCTGGGTGTGTGGCTATACTGATTTGCAAGAATTTGGTGATCCAGGTTCTCTCTGAAAGAAAGAATGTGGAGGGTAGGTTGACATTGCTTTTAGTGTGCATACAGGGAGAGAGATTTACATTATGCGATATTTGCGCCAAGACTGTGGACGATGGGTCTTTCTTTAGGGTGGTTGTGCAATCATTGCAGGACCAGAGTTGTGGCAATACTGTACTGGGTGGAGATTTAAATGAGATTATGTAATGTATTGGATCCTTTATTGGATAGAAGCAACAATATTGTGTTGAGGTCTAGAGGCCCATCAGGTGGCTGTCTTGCAGCATTTGATTTCTGAGCATAATCTACAGATACTTGAATACTTGAACACCTGTCTGATAGAGACTATAGTTTCTATAGTATAGAGACTATAGTTTCTTTTCAAGTGCCTATAACACTTACTCATTGACGTAATATTGACGGCCGGATTGGCTTCTATGAACTGTATGGGAGGCGCAATTAAAAGCATCCACATATCTGACCACACTCCTGTTGAGAGGATTATTGTGCTACAGTTTGCTACTCGCAGGAGTTCGCTCTGGAAATTGAACACTTTGATTCAGAAGGAGGATGAAACTGTGGAAAGGGTTGTCAAGGAAGCAAATTACTTTGTGGAGGAGAATCATACTGGGGAAATTGAACCGGGCACGGTTTGAGAGGCATTCAAATGTATGATGAGAAGCCTAGTGTTTGATTTGTCTAGCAGATGGAAGAAGAATAGAAAAGAGGAGATTAAGATGTTGGAGGTGAGGATAAAGAATATGGAGAGAGAATCCAGCTGATGGGAGGAAGAATGAGCTGCATCGGCTTAAATGTGAGTTTAATAAGAAGATGTCAGAAAGAGCAGATTATATGCTATTTCACACTAGATGTATGTATTTTGAGAGTGGAGAGAAGTGTGATTGATGCTTGGCACATATGCTTCGTAATCAGGAAAAGCAGAGGGCCATTCCTTCCATTGAGAAGTCTGATGGATCAGTGACGTTTGACCCTAATTAAATTAACAGTGGGTTTCACAGCTTCTGTAAGAAGTGCTACACCCAGGAGGAAGGTGATCAAGGAGAGTTACACGGCTTTGGACAAGACACAATACTTCCAGGGCTCTCTGATGATAAGAGGGCAGTTTTGGATGAGGATTTTCTGGTTGAGGAGTTGAGAAAATCAGCATTGAGCCTTAATTCAGGGAATAGTCCAGGTCCAGTATGGGTTGCCAATGGAGTTCTGTAGGATAATGGCAAATTCTGTCTTTAAACTTCTGAGAGACATATACAAGGCCTTGAGGACCATCAGGATCCTTCCGGCAACAACTGGACATGCTTCCATCTAGTTGATTTTGAAGAAGGATAAGGTTCAGACTTCTTTGTCGAATTACCACCCAATTAGTCTCATAGATACAGATAATAAGATCTTGGCTAAGTTTCTGGTGAGAAGACTAGAAATAGTTTTACCGAGACTGATACATTCCAACCAGTCTGGGTTTGTCAAAGGAAGACACACCGCGGCCAGCATGAGGAGGCTGCTTCAGACTATTACACAGGCAAATGATATGGACCAAGACATAGCAATCTTCTCATTAGACCCAGAGAAGGCGTTTGAGCGCGTCAACTGGGGCTTTTATTTGTAGTGTTGAGGAAGATGGGCTTTGGTGTGTCCTTTATGAGTTGGGTTAAGATATTGTATAACAAGCTCTACTGCAGACGTGTCTACTACAGGGTTCACTCTGATCCCTTCTGTTTGGAATGGGGGACACAGCAAGGTTGTCCTCTATCGCCATTATTATTTGTGATTGCGATAGAGCCCCTGGCATCGGTCATCAGACAGGAGGAGAGAATAAAGGGGGTTAGTTATGGTGGGGTTGCCCAAAAACTCTGGTTGTACGTGGATGTTATGCTCTTGTTGCTAAGATCTGGATAGCTCGTTGCCAGCATTGATGGAATTGAATGCTGAGTTCAATGCTTGGTTTGGATAAAAAATTAACTGGTCTAAGTCGGGGTGATGCCTGTTTCAAAGTGTTGTGAAAAGGATATAATTGTGGATTCAGGTTTTAGGTGGTACTTGGGTATCTGGCTGACCAGTATGTGGCACAAAATTGTGTCAGAGAATATGAGGGGACTGCTTTCAGGCCTGAAATCGGATTTGGAGGGATGGAAACTATTGAAACTCTCTGTGTGGTGGAAGGTTAAGTTAATGCGCTAAAGATGAACTCTACACCTTAAGTTAACTATGTACTTAGTATGTTGCCTTTGCCTGTCGAGAAGTAGGTGGGGTCAGCATTTAATGTCTTGCTGCAGAGTTACTTATTGGACGACAAGCCTCCTCGCTTGAAGCTCAGAAAGCTGCAGCTAACTGTCGACAGTGGTGACTTGGGAGTCCCAAATTTCCAGGCTTATCACTTTGTTCTTACGGCCAGACACTTGGCACCACTCCTGAATTCAGAGCCAGATGATTGGGCCAGAGCAGAGGCTAGTTTAAATGGACCGTTGTCACCTAGGCGGTTCTAACAACGAAGTCGGTGTGGACCTTCACCTCTGTGCAAGTTACAGAATTATTTAGGGCTTCTTGGAAGAAGCTCATATTTCTTTTGGGAGGGAAACCGTTGAAACGTCTTGACTCTTCGATTTAGCATAATCCAGACATCAGGGATGGGAAGAAAATGTTGTTTTGGTTGGAATGGTTCCTTGGGGGTGTCCAATGGATAGATTACCTTAGGGCAGGAGGGAAGTGGCTTACCTTTGGACAGCTGAGGGCTACCTGGCATATTCCACATTGCACAATTCCAGAGTTTTGCACTCTGAAGAGGGATATTGCAGAAGATTCGGAGAAGGGACACACTGATTTGAAGGTTGAATGCTCAAGCTGAGGTTGAGTGCCATCAAGCAAGAAAGTATTGCAAACTGATTTTTTCTTCAGCCAATAGCAATACTGCTTTATTGCAGGAGTGGTCGGCAAGGTTGTCCAAGAAAATGACTGAGGAACGTGTCTCTATCCTGTGTCATCTTAGGGGAGAGGTCCAGGCAGGTCAAGATTCTGAATAAGGTCTATTGGACGCCAGAGCGCTTGCATAAACGAGGTATGACTGATACGGATGAGTGCCTGGCGTGTTCCCAGAGAGCAGGGACATTGGAACACATACTGTGGGAGTGAGTAAGGGTGAGGCATTTTTGGGAGCAATTGGCCTTGGTTTTTAACAGTGTGCTGGGATTATCCCTTGATTATGATTTTGAGATGTTGATATTGGGTAATGAACTTTTAGATGGTTTGACTGTTGCACAGAAGAAGTAGTTGTTTAGGGGCTCCTTAATGACTAGGAAATTGATCTTGAGACATTGGAAGTCAAGGATGTGTCCTGAGGAGAGAGTGTGGATTGACGAGATGTCCTAAATCACGCAAATGAGAGAGTGATCTATAGACGTCAAAAGAAAAACAGGCTGTTTGAGAATATCTGAGGCAGATTTCTGGATTTGTACTAATTCTGTAACTATGTGGGTGGGGATTGGGGGGAGGGGTTCTGCTGTCTGCCTTTATGTACATTTTTATAAATATGTGAATTACAAAAGAAAGGAAAAGGGTGAAATTGCGAGCAGATAAGTGACAGTCAGGGAGGAGGCAAATGCATTGTGGACCTTTGTTAAGGCAAGTTCAATGGAGCGGGCGTGTGCAGGAGAGAGGGCTGGAAGGGAGGTCTTGACTTCGTCCAAGTAGGGGGCCATGGAGTCAGGCTTGAAAATTCCCTTTGGTGATGGCTGAGTGAGGCAAAATGATCAACTATGGCTGGTCCTAACCCTGATGCAATGACACAATGTGCACCAGCATTTGCACGAGAACTGATACTATTCGCCTCATCCATAGCAGTTGTGCAACTATTTTTTTTTGCTCCAGCACTATGACCAGCATAACTATGGCTGTTGCACTAGATCTACAACCAGCAATTCAGGGATCCCAAAACAGTAGCACCAGACACAAGCTTCTGACAAGCACCAATATAGTTGCAGTTTGCACAGCCCCGGTATACATCTGTCGGTGCATTGACTACAATACAACAGAGAGTGAGGAAATGACGGGACGACACATCTGAAGTTACACACCACTGACTTTGTGGAAACTAGCCACATTGTGGATCCGATGGCCCCTACTGTTGTCAACACCCAGAAACGCCCTTTTCAGCTAGTTGACCACCTCCCCTTTTAATGATATAGATGGAACACATTTATTATAATTCATTTCACTATTATTAGTTCAGTGAATGTTGTTTGGTGCTAGATGATTTTTTTAAATAATCAATGTACTGTGATTTTTTGTCTAGATTGTTCAATTTTTTGATTGTATATTTGCAAGCACACATGATTGACAGCAATGTAATAGATGAAACTTTATTGGGATTAAACAGACTTTTATAAAATTGTATACTTTTGATATTTAGGGTAATGTCTGAGACTGGATGTTAAAATGACACATTCCTGGTATAGATGGTAGTGTCTAAGAATGGAAGGCATGATATAAGTACAGACAGGGTTGAGAAAATGTATAAAAAAGTTAACTATATGTTGAATTTATGAACTAATTCATCCCATATGACTTCCACCTCTTTATTATGTATGTTGTCATGTCATGATATGTAATGTTCTGTTATATCGAGAACTTTTGCGATTTTAAAGGTCTCTTGTCACAAATGGGTTGGATTTGGTTAGTCTGAGTCGAAGGAACAGGACAGGATTGTTGATGAGCGCAAATCTGAAGGACGCAGGCCCTGCGGGCTGGAAGGAAAACATGAGGTCTATGAATCTAGAAGGCCTCCTCCGGTCTATGGTCCGGTGTATGTATCCTAGTTAGTTTGCTACTACTGACACATTTCCTGACAGCGAGCATGGGTCGAGAGATGCTGGAGAGCTGTGAGTGGCAAGCTGGTGGGAGAGGTGTAGAGTTCAGATATCGGTAGTCTGTGCATGGAGAAGAACATTAGCTGGTGCCTCCTATAGTGACTATCCGAAGTGTGTGGTAGAGTGTGGAAGAACAATGATTAGCAGGTTTGTGAGGGATGCAGACAATTAAGAAGTCAGATATAGCAGGGCGGACCCGACTTAGCAAAGCATTGCAAGGCATACAAGGTACAACAAAGCTTTAAAAGTGATAGAAAGGCATGGGAAGACCTGGCAAGGCAAACCAGCATGCCCTTCTGCCCACACTCCTACCACCTGACTCTAAAGAAAGCTCCTTGTAACTTTCTCACTCTGCCACTGTTAACCAATTTCTCTCCTCTCTCTTTGTCTCTCTCTCTCTCTCTCCCCTCTCCCTTACTCTCATTCTCTCTCTCTCTCTCTCTCTCTCTCTCTCTCTCTCTCTCTCTCTCTCTCTCTCTCTCTCTCGCTCTCTATCAAATTGATACACTGTACACCATGTGCAACAAGGAGCAGGGAATTGGCAAATGAGTGCCAATGATTTGATTTGTAGTACTTGTCTTTGCGCTAACATTCAATGATGCATCTAAGCGCCGTGGGAGGGAGGTGGCAGGCAGGGTGTGAATGGCAGTACTGCGTGAGAGGGATTTATTGAAATAGAAAGGTCTTTAACGTCTTTTGGAATGAGGAGCGGGAGCTCTAGCTTTGGGAATTGCAAGTCGAAAGGCATTCAAGAGAGCTGGTGCCCCCAAACTATAAAGCAACGATCTAAGGCTTTCAGACGTTTGAAAGAGGACCAGAGAACTTGTTGTAAGTCCCTAGATTGCTAGCTGGGGTGTGTCTAGAGATCCTGTCGTTTCAATAGGCCGTAGCTTTACCCAACATCATTTTATGTTCCAAAATGAGTTCCCTAAACACTCTGGCCGACACTTTAATTCCTTGAAATGGGTGACCTATGTGCCCATCGAGGTGTGTTTGTTACAGTATGTGCAGCTGTGTTGAGAATGAGATGGTCCCCAGAAAAAGAACATTATAATATGGCAGCGCAGCGTAGGCTGATATATGCCACAGAGTTGATGGTTACGTGGAGGTTTTTCAGTAGAGGTGCGCGCCAGGCTTTTATGGGAGTGGAGCTAAAATCGTGAGGTGACTTTCTATCAAGTGAGTTAAGTATGGGTCTCCCAGATCTGAAGTTACTAATGAATATAGGCTATTTACTGGGATAGGCTAAAACGCAAAACTGTGAGGCCTGTGCGGAAAGATTGAAAGACGCCACTAAAGTTTCAGGCATAAGAGCCTGCAGGGGGGCAGATACTGAGAGAATGCAGAGGGGCAGATACTGAGAGAATGTGGAGGAGCAGATACTGGAGAGAATGCAGAGGGGTAGATACTGAGAGCATGCGGGGGGAGGGAGATACTGAAAGCATGCCCGGGGCAGACACTGCTGCTATCGTGTTCCCACCCTCATAGATTTTGTTTGTGAAGTAAGTCTGAAGTTGAGGGTTGAGGGCCTAGGTCTGTATGGTTCGATGAGCTAAAATGTGTACGAATTTGAAAGAGCCTTTTTATCAAATGAGTTGCATGTGCATTCTGTGTATTATAGCGGCTTTTCTTTGCCTCCAAAAATGTGTGTTTATACTTTTTGTGTATGTAAGCACTGAGGTATACAAAGAAGTGGGATTTTTATACCATTTCCTTTCAGAGCTCTCACTCTGATTTTCCAGACATGCAATGGTTTGGTATACTATGCTTTATTTTGCTTGTGACCTTTGTGTATCCTTATTTGTCCCCTATTTATATTATATCTTGTGGAACAGCAAGATTCGTTATTACAACAAGCCATGTTGGAATTGCAGAGCCATCCTATTTGGAGGTAGACAAATACTGCGTTTCACTCCACGGATTCCTCTCCCTCCCCTGAGCCTTTCAAATCTCAGGGGATCCCCCTGCTGAACACCACCCCCAAGGTCAGGATCAGAAAGTTTCCTCCTTGGCCACCTGGGAGGAGACTTTAGGCGGGGAATTAGTGAGCAGTCCATAGGATTCATCACAATAAACATGGTATCGCAAACAAATAGGTTGTTTTTATCTGCTTTTAGCAGGTTGTCCTTCCTATGGGATGATAGGGCATCAGAGTAAAGGGGATGGGCCTAGAACCCAAAATATATAGATGGGAGGGGTCGAAATGCCCAACAGCTGGCCAGGGTAGGAGTTGTCACAACAGGGGTCATCGTGGAGTCAGGAAAAGTCCTGCCTTACCCATAAACACCTGCTTGAACAAAAAAGGAGTGTTGTGGGAAGAGGGGCTGCCTTTCTAGAATGAGGCTTCTATTTCTCAGGACCCGTGATGAGGGGTTGTTCTGGCTGATTTCTACTCAATATTTACACTTTTGCACAATTTAGTAGGATTTTAGATGTTTGTGTATTTTAGAAGCTGGCTTAATATGTTTTTACTCCGTGGGCCCATTTTGATTGCCTTGCCATTTTGAAAATAACCCTAAACATTTTGACTATTTCTAGGAAAAGCTTACAAACTTCAACCATGTCCCACCGCACTAGGCGTAGTTTTGCATATAAACGTGTCATACGTATATGCGATTTACCTCTCTGAGGTGAATATGGTTTGCAAACTCTGTCTTACATTCCTATATGAATGTCTTACCCGTTTGATCGATTTTGATATTTTAAGCCATGATCACACGTCAGGAAATGTCATACTATAATATTACACGCTGTCTTGCTATGTTATGATCTATCATGTGATGGCATAGCAGGACATGTCATTTGCAGCAAGCTCACAATTGGAAAATCCTAGTTATCACCTGGTTTTACATTCCCAATAAACTAGATATTCCCAGCAACCAACAGTTTGACATTCACAATGTGATCCCAATTTAACATTTCCAGTAAGCTCCCAGTTCAGATTCTCAGCAAGCTTGACACGCTCAGTTTTCTTCCAGTAAGCTTGACATTCCCAGTAAGCTCCCAATTTGACATCTCAATAAACTCCCACTTCGATGTCCCCAATGAGCTTGACTTAACCCTGTAAGTTACAGTTTGGCATCCCTACTGTCATCAAAATTTCACATCAGTATGGTTGGAATTCCCAGTCAGCTCACAGATTTCAGTAAGTATGACATCCTCATTAAACTGTGGTTGTTATTTAGAGTATGGCCAATTTTACATTCCAAATAAGCTTGACATTCTCAGTAAGCACCCAGAAAGCTTGACATTCCCAGCAAATAACCGGTTTGACACCACCAGTGAGCTCCTAGTTTGACATTGTTAATAGGTTCCCAGATGACATTTCCAGTAACCTCTAATTTTGACATTCCTAGGCAGTGCCCAGATTGACATGACTAGTCAGATCCCAGTTTTATATTCATAGAACATTTGACATGCCCAGTAAGCACTCAGATCTGTTGCAGTTTTAGTAAGCTCCTCATTTGATATTCCCAGTAAGCTCTTAGTTTGACATTACCAGAAAGCTTGACACTCCCAGTAAGCTGCCAGTTTTACATTCCTAGTAAGCACTCAGTTTTACTTTCCCCGTAAATGTGACATTCACAGTAAACTCACAGTAAACCACCTTCCCATTGAGCACCCAGTTTGACATTACCAATGAACTCACACGTTGACACCCTCGGTGATATTCTAGATTCAATTATCAACTACAATCCCATAAAGAAGCGGCATCCTCGCTGATGGCGCGTAAATATAGAAGCAGGTCTTTAAAGCGCACATGTTTCAAATTTTGTGGATTTGAGTGCTGCGTGGATTGTTTTGAGACCCCTTGCAGCAGTGAGAGGGAAGATCAGGCGCAGGAGAAAGACCTGTAGATGAAAGCTCACCCGCTTGTGAATTGGGATCATCAGTCGATGACTCGTTGATCTGTCGCAGACCCTCCCGTTGCATGCCCTGGCAGGGTACCTGCAACTGGGCAAAGGCTTTTGGTCATGAGCTTTAGTACTCCAATGAAATAGGGGTGGGTAGGGCTGCAGAGGAAAGATCCTTCAACTGTAGTCTTGCCTTTCCATCCTCTGTGCAGCATCATTAATGTACAGGTGTGGGGCAGGCATTGCTGATTGACTATCATGTCCCGACTGTGCTCCTGGTACTTTGACTTGGGTGCAGTATTGCACAGCAGTGATGCATAACGCTCTGTCTACAAGGTGCATAGCATTGGTTAAAAGAAAGGCATCCAGTCAATGCATTTCATAGGCTACTACTTCAGTGTGTCTATGTGTTCCCTACAGAGTGGTTAGTGGTTGAGTCCCGGCTCTAAGAGACAGGAGGCCCGGTCACATAAACTGCAGATATCAGGGTCATATAACACATGCTTTTTTGATAGTGAGGAACTCCATTCACAAATAGGTCAACAGAATTATAGGCAGAGCTCCCTTTGCACTATCTTCACGCCTGTATTGCGCATGCTCACAGCAATGTTAGTGTGAGGTGGTGGACATGGTTTATCACGGGCCCAAAAAGATTATGTTTACAAAAATCAATACAGAAATACATTTTTATATAGGTTTTCAACGAGCATATTAATCTTTCAACTTTATAGAACCGTAAGTGTGAAATGTGGACGAGTGACCAAACCACGACACCTTTTCAAAACTCCTCCTCCCCTTCTCCCTTCCTACCCCTCTCCCCATGTTTCAACTGGTTCACTGATCGTGGACAACAGATGGACCCCAAGGACCAGAACCTTCCTACTTGTTATCATTGTTTATTCCTCTTTCTTTCCATCTTCTGTTGTCTCACTCCCACTTTTTCTTATCTTTTTTCTTCCTTTCCGTTCTTTCCTATGTTTCCACCATATTCGTGTCCTCTCTCTTTCCACACCCTTCCTCCACCACTGATTTTATTTTCTCTTGCAGCCAGTGCTTCAGATAACATTTTGACGTGTGAGTATTTTACTCCCTATTTCTTTTAAACTTGGGTGTAAAGGGAATTGTTTAGGGAGTAAAAGAGTACATCCCATTCCCAATGGAAATATCTTAAAAGCTAGAAAAAATATGTTGTAACTATAAAATAGAAATACATGATTTTGTAGAGGAGCAGCTGAATTGCTCTGCAGGAGGTCCCGCCCATATTTTGCCTATATGTTGGAAACCGGAAATTGCGACATTCACAATGTCGCAATTTCCATCTATTCCATGAAGAGCCTTTGAGAAAAGGTACCTCGTGAGAAAATCCTATCTGATGTATCCCCGTAGAGATGACAATCTCTTGGAGGAGATCCCCGGAGGAATATGAAGATGAATGAAAGAGCAGATTTGTGATGTCACAAGAAGCAAGCGTGACTCACTAAGAAGAGTGGCTGAAGAAGAGAATGCATAGACCGTATAGAATCTGATGATAAAGTAAAGAATCGAGAAGACTTTCATATGCAGACTGAAGATTGCACGTATAAAGAGCACTGCAGAAAATGCAAGCCGTTTTACAACTGTACAGATGCTGTAACGCAAGTAGACTAAGTCATCATAAATGCCCACTATACGTAGTGAGTAGACTGCAGGCGTTGCCGCCGTTATATAGAATCTGGATATTCAGTGTCACAATTTTAGTAAGCCCGAACCCATGGAGAAAGGAGGATGATAGCTATGCATGTGTTGCAGCAAACAAATAAGCTGAAGTTCGAAGGTAGACCAAGAGAGGCGGTCTGCCCTGGTGTTAAGGATGAAGCAGCCAAAACTGGTCATCAGACCTTGAAGAACAGTGAATGTGAGATGCCGAGGCATCCTTTGTTAAGTTGCAAAGAGAGAACATCATGAGTGCCAAGTTTCTCTATTCAAGACAATTAAATGCTATAATATGGGCCGATTCACGGTCTTCTGTCACATAAGTCCAGGATGGAAATCGAAGTGGGCATGCAGACCAGAACTTTGATAAGCACATGCTCACACCCTTATGTTCCCAGAGAAGAGAAGCTACTACAAGGCCAAGTTCAAAGACAATCTGAATGGCAGACGGCATGAGTGATGGCATGAGTGATGATGGATGTCAGGATAATTGAGTGAGGTATGGTCAAGTCCACCCACCAGCACCTGGGGTACCAGCTTACGTGCTGCTAGTGAGTCGAATGTTCCAGAAGGGTACAAGCGTGCCAACCAATTGTAGAAGGCAATATAATGAAGGGCCTTATAGTTTGAGAGGCAATGATGTGCTGTGTACTTAGTAACTGTCGAAGATGACTTGCACTAGGGGTGGGCATAAGTTGTCCACCTGACTATTGAGACCCAATCACAATCCAGTCCCTTATAGAAAGTATACTTAGATGTTCCCCTTAAGCCAACCACAATCTTACATAGGTTTTCTTAGTTTTCCACGTAGTATGACGCCACATATGATGAGATTTGGGATTACAAGTGTGATTTTTAATGAAATGCTCTAAGACTATGCTGTGCGACGTCCGTTGATGTCCGTTGTAACTCCCTGTTTTAGACAATTGAAAATAAAACAGTCTATTGAGACATTTTTTGACAACTTCCTGAGTCGGTCTTATCATTTGGTGTAAGAGTTATTCTGCATCTCCCTCCATCAAACGATGTGTTACCTCAATTGAAAAGGACCATAAGGCTTCATGTTTGTAATAAATATCTCTTTGCACCTAGTTATTCATGAACATTAAAAGATATATTTTTACCTCTTCAGAATAGGCAGTAATAGTTAATGTTTCTTCCTCTGGCGTCACATGCACTCCTGGTCCAAGCATATCCAAGCAACTGTGTGGGTGAAAGCAGAGGACCGTCAGCTATGAGTCGGGTTCCTATTTTTAGTTGGGAGTATTGTTACCCCCTATTTTTCTTGTTTGGGAGTATTTGTCTTTTTTAGGGAGTACATGATATGATATGATATGATATGGCATTTATAACGCGCCTATACACAAGTGTTTCAAGGTGCAATATGGCATTAATAACGCAAAATGTGGCTGTCACACTGCCGATCTATGCAGTTCCTTAGAGTCTTTCAAAGGCATTCCCAGGACGAAAGAGAAACAATGAAAGAGGAGTGGGAAAACAAGGCTATAAAAAAGAAAGAAGAAATAAATATTGGAAAGAGTGAAGGGGAGCATAGATGTAAACGAGTCCCCAGAGTGTGCTGCGGCAAAGCTACTTCTCTCCCATCATCCATTACCTGTGGCATTCCGCATGGGGCTTACATATCCCGACTTCTTTTTAACATATATTAGACCCCTCTGTGAAGTTCTGGAAAATAACGTCTTTTTTACAAACTATGCTGACAACATCCAGCTAGTTCTCAAATTACCAGGAAATCACAAGCTAGACTCAACCCACCTCAGACATACCTATGCCAAGATTGAGCCCTGGATGAACCATCATTGGATTTGACTTAATGGAAATAAGGCTGAGCTCTTGATCTTCAGCCTTCCTCACACCAGAGGCAACCTGCATCCCGACTACCAGTCTTTTGTCATTCACGACTGCACTATCCCAGTCGTGGAAAAGGTAAAGACCCTAGGGTCCTACTTAAACCCTACCCTAATTGCTGACACCAGTGTGAGCCAGATCTCTAGATCCAGAACAATGCTTTGCGAATCATTAAAGGTAAACTTAGGAAAGATCACATCTCGAGTAGCCGGAAATCCCTTCACTGTTGCCTATCTCTGCAAGTATATAATTTAAAGTGGCTTTGCTCGTCCTCAAATGTCTCTTTAGACATGCCCTGCTATACCTTAAGAACATGGTGACTCCTCATCTTCCCACCAGAGCTCTTCGGTCCTCCAATCAGGCCCTAGAGTATCAACCCATCTTCAAACGTGTCAACTGTTTGGGGAAATCCTTCGCTGTGACCTCAGCCGACATTGGAACTCACTACCTCTGACCTTGAGAGCTGAACCAGACCTTTTCAACGTTCACCAACTATTGAAAACCCATCTTTTTGAGTAGTCTTCCTCATCTCTTGGATAACCCTGATGAGCTGTCCTGTTTTTTCTGTTCGGCCCATTGTGTTTTCGTTCCCCCCGACCAGTGCCCTGATGCCTGCCGGCTTTCAACGCTATAGAAATAAAATACATTTAATTAAGTTAAAAATAGATAAAGGCGGGAACAGAATCAGGGCTATGTGTGCAGTGTAGACTCCAGAGCTACACTATCGCCTCTGAGCCAGTGGTGGGGTGATTGGAGCTTCGTGTGTGCGCAAAAACAATATGTCTGTGCAGAATAAGAGCAGTGAAACATAACTGTTAAATCCCTCCTGGTGGTAGGACATGTGATACCCTGTTGAGAGAAGCAGGCCCTCTTGCGATAAGGCACTTCATACCCTGTTGAGAGAAGCAGACCCTCCTGGTGATAGGACACATGATACTCTGTTGAGCGAAGCAGACCCTCTTGGAGATAAGGCACTTGGTACCCTGTTGAGCGAAGCCAACTCCCCTGCAGATAAGACCCTTAAAACCCTGTTGATGCAAGAAAACCCTTCTGGTGATAGGACACTTGATACTCTGTTGATGGAAGAAGGCCCTCCTGGTGATAGGACACTTGATACTCTGTTTAGAGAAAAATACCCTCCTGTTGATAAGCCACTTTACTCTGTTCAGAGAAGCAAACCCCCATGGAAACAAGACCTGTGGTAATCTTTTGAGAAAAGCAGACGCACCTGGTGATAAGACACTTGATACCCTGTTGAGAGACACAGACCCACCTGGTGATAAGACACTTGATACCCTGTTGAGAGAAGCAGACCCACGTGGTGATAAGACACTTGATACCCTGTTGAGAGAAGCAGACCCACGTGGTGATAAGACATTTGACCCTCGCGGGGATAAACATTTGATACTCTATTGAGAGAAGGATACACATCATGTGTGGTTTAACCCACAGACTGAAAGGGCTGGGTGCCATGCATGAACATAACAGTTGCTGACAGGGCGGTTGTCAGTCATGATCATGGATCATGCACGTCCAGTGTCAGTTGAAGTCAGTTCTCAGTGTGTTGAGGAATAATTCTGTGCCGTTGTAGTCACGTGCTTTTCTCACCCTTCCTCTGTGCGGCTTTGCATTGAGTAATATTAGCTTCAATCCTCGCGCCACGCTGTGAAGTCAGTTTGGGAAATGCCTAGCCGCCAGCCTATCCTGTGTATGTTTTCGGATGGTGGACTTTTATCCACGTGCAATATTCCACAGATATATTGACCCCCTACCTGGGCATCGTGCACACCTGATGTACGCCTTTGTTAGTCATTGTTAGATTTCTCTTTTTATAATTCCGGCCTGTCTGTGATACCCTCATTATGTCTGAAGTGCGGATCTGTGCACGTGCTTAGCCCCCAAACGCTCAATGAATGGAGCAGTTCCGTTATCTAGGACACAGGCAGTTTGCTTTTGCCCATCATGCCTTTGTGGGTTTGTGGTTAAAAGAAAGCGGAGAATCACCTTTATAGGAAATTGTAAATTCCCGTGTAAATGTGCATACGGCTTTTAGATAAGGGGTACATGTGATAGCGGGTGAGACTCAATTGACTCTTTTATTCTGTATCATGGGAGGTTAGAAATTAAAACTTCTGTGCTTGTTTTGATGATTTATTAAATCATGTCAGATATTCTTTATTGCATATCTACGATATCCGGTCATTGCATGACAACCAAAGCATCGACAGCCATACCATCTAAAAAAAAAAGCATCTAGTGCATTTTTTTAGATGGTAAAGGGTTTAGTTTAATAAACATGGGTTTTAAAGGTTAAAGAAAGGGGGCCACATTAAAAAAATGAAAAAATGCATTAGATGCTTTTTTTTTAGATTTTCTTTTAGATGGTATGGCATTAGATGCTTTGGCTGTCAATGGAATGACTATAAACCCATATCTACAGCTTATTGAAGAGAAAACGAGTGTGCTCGTAGCTATAGAGAGTCGAGGCTCTCATATCATATGATATATAAGGAGATATGCTAGTACTATAGTGCCACAAAACACTTAAGGTGTGATGGTCTCGCTTTCTTTTCATGGCCTAAAGGACCTATTTCTACCAGTGCTTTTCTTATTCTACATGCTGTCCTTATTACACACAGATGGTGCTATTGACACAAGGGGTATTACCCCCACACTGCTCACACCTTCCTCCCAAACTCAGGATCGTTTTCCAGGATGGCATCAAGCAAACCCTCAGCTTGTTCATGGCCGCAGTAAAGATATTCCAAATATTCAGCTGGGTTGGCTGAGACTCTATTCTATTTTATGATGACACTCACTTCTTGTCTAGCAGTGAGTAGTTAGATTCTGCTCAGCAGGAGTACAAGGATGAATAGGGGTAAAATGGCCCACTCAGCCCTCGCGCTTCTGCAACAGTAGAGAAAGTAGCCCTCTGAGCGTGAACACAGGGGTGATAGGAAAATACCAAGCACACAATCATATGTCTTAGGTGAAAGAAGGTGCTGAGGTGACCTAGCCAGTCTCTAGGGTCTCAGTGGACTGAGGGCGCTGTTCGTGGTCAACAGTATATGGGTTCAGTTCTTGGTGGGTTGACGGATGTGGAACCTGTTGTCAAACGTTGATGCGAGCGGTTCAGACACCGTTTGGGCATTTTGGATCATGTGGGCCCAAGCAACAAGGGGGCGTTGAGTAGGGGTGACTGCCATAAAACAAGAAGGGGAGGCTGAGCCACAAATAATTTTAACATCAACCTGATAAGAGTTGCATCGAAGACAGATCACAAATAATTATGTACAGGTCCTGTATTACACGCAAAGTTACAAATGTCGAAAAAGAGTCTTTTGAAGATTTTAATTAGATCTGATACCAAATGATAAGTAGTGTGTTGAAAAATTTGACAAAAGAACAAAAAAATCCACATTTATCTACAATAAAACTGCACCAACGATATACGACCAAACATTAACCAACCCAAGGTACAGCAAAAGAAAGCAGATAAATTGAATCTCCACCACTAATGTGCCAACAGAGAGCTGTACACTGAGAAGACAGGCTAGAACAAATTGTGTGCAGGACAAAAGAGGAAATCATAAACAAAAAAAATCCTAGCAGAGAGTACAAATTAGGCCACACTGTGTTGACCCAGCACCTATACAGGTGTCTAAAAATCCAAGGTCAACTTTTAAACCACAAAATTAAAAAGATGTCTACAAACAAGTGACAGACGTATTTCAAAGGGCCGCCTCAGGGCACAAAAAAAGAATGATGCATACTTGGGTGGGTGCTGAACTCCTCTCAAGAATACAAAAACATATATGTTGGTTGGAGTAATCCATTCACCAGATGACAAACACAAACACATCTATTGAAATATTACCAGAGCAAGGCTTCGGTCCCCAACTCTGTTCATTGATTGTCTGTGTTAAATTAGGGAATGAAATAAGTCAGAAATTAGCTGTATGAAACCAAAATACAGAAAGAATTATAAAAAAACAAAAAGAGCATTCAGGAGGGGAAGCTCCAATGTTAAAAGTAAAGTGTACCTAAAGTGGGCGTCATCACTCGGATACAGTCAAGAAAGAATGTCAAAGCGGGTCACACGGCGGTAGTAGTTTGCTGCGCACAGTGCTCGCAATAAAGCTTTTTTCAATTGCTGGTGCGTGCACACTCAGTCTCTGTCGAAAATGCAAAGATACAAAATTACCTGTTAACAAGCATGCCAAGCTGCAGCTTGTATCGTGTAAGCAGTTGTGCAATATACATGGGCATGAAGCACGGAAAGGGGTCAGCAGGCAACCACACACACGCGTGTTATCCCAGCTGGTCTCTTCTTACCTTAATTCAAAAAGTTGGAGTCCTGTACGCTGAGGGCAGCCTAAGCGGTAGAGGAACCGTCTCTCCTGCTGGCAGCTTCTTAATAGAACCTACTTCGTGCTGACAGCCATTTGATATGATATGATATGCTATAATATGGCATTTATACCGCGCCTATACACAGAATCAGAATTGACATGCTATACTCCACAATCACATGCAAAAGCACTATCAATTCCAATTAATAGGCCCTGGAAGTGGTACCCGTTGACTCCCTTTTTAGCCTTCTTTAAAAATATAGAATGTCCATCTAATGTAGGCACCAATTTCAACCAGAGTTCCTGAAGGAGAAAGATTGGGTACTTTGGAATGTCAGAGTCAGTGTTAGGAAACCCGGGAATTCCACAAAATTATGGTCAACTCATTGGAACACATTTAAAGTGAGGTGTAAAATCTGTGCTGGTGCGGGTGTATAACAGCATAAACATTGATGACAGATCCGTGTCCGACAGAAACTATGTAAGTCTACCACTGCCGTCGGAATGTGTGGCGATCCAACCACTGGCGGAAGTGATGTCAAATACTTTCCAATGGCAGTCAGACTGCCGGCGGAAGCAACGCTGCCCACAACCACTGCTACATGTCGCCAGCAAAGTCCCTGCAGGAGAAGCGAAGAGGATTACAAAGCCCAACTGGGCACATTCCCACACATTGGAAATGTTAGGTGCAAGGACCCCATGGCTCACCGACACGGAATTGCAGGTGCTGGGGGACATGACATCATGATGCCAGTAGAAGCATGACTCCTTGGTGTAGAGATGCACATCTCAAATGGCAGTGAGAAGAGGGGCAATGCAGTAAATGCTGCAGTGAGAAGAGGGGCAATGCAGTAAATGCTGCAGTGAGAAGAGGGGCAATGCAGTAAATGCTGCAGTGAGAAGAGGGGCAATGCAGTAAATGCTGTGTGCACTGTGCCATGAATGAAGGAAAACCTACGGAAGAGGTGGAATGCCCTAAAAAAATATCTAAGGCACAAGAAGCCAAGGACCGCACTGGTGAGGGTGGACCAGAGACCATTTCATTGACTTCTTGGGAGCAGAAGGTGCTCCCACTGACTGAAGTGGAACGTATGAGAGGCCTAGAGGAGGGATATGACACAGGTAAGTGGAGACCAATGCATCCTGCTATACAGTAATAAACCATGCACACACATACATGCACAATCATCTAGGTTCAACATGTACACAGGTCAAACAACATTACACCCATGCCAAGCTCACAATCACTCACCTTCTAGGAACACATATTTAGACATGCATATACAATGCAATGCACGTAGAGATACAAACATACCACCTAACCACAAGCTGATGCATTTAATGAATGCTTTTCCCCATCCAGGCAACACAAAAGAGCAGTCCAGTGTCCATGAAGCTGCACATGCCAAACAGCAGAGAAGATTGGCAAGAAGCAGTATGCTGCAACAGCAGGGCACATGGCCAGCACTTCTACTGACACTGCACATACCAGTGACAATAGTGCAGTTCTGGAATCCACTGCCACAGTTGATCGTCGTAGTAGTACTGGTACCACCTGCCCAACAACAGCAGACCAAACCCACGGTGTAGTGCCCAAGTCACAGGGGAAAACAGTTCAGCAGGAGGAAGAGGTGGCCGCTGCTGACCCAGTGGCCGAGTTTCCCATGTGGGAGCGAGAGGATGAAGATGTGCATGGTGGAATGCAAGAATGTTCAGACGACCTGGTTAAGGATTGGCCCAACACTCCACCTCAGACATCTACCCATGGCACATACCCAGTACACACGACGATGTAGAGATCCATGACCAGACAGGCTTGTTAGTTGCAGCACAGCATAGCCAGGTCCACAAGGCCTGATGGCAGTCAGATGCAGCCGAAAAACAGCAGCACATCCAGGAGATGATCCTGCAAACCTTGGAGCAGCACAACCAGCTCCTCACACACATTGGCTATCCTGGGCCTACATGAAAATCCAAGAGTGGAGCATGCCCAGTCCATAAAAAGCAAGAGGAGCGTGGTGTGACGCAATGCTGGACTAGCAGCAAAGCATAGTGGGTTTGAATGTGTTGTGTCAGCTTTTGGTATCCTGCAGTGTGGCATGCATCTAGATCGGGGTTGCTCTAGGGATGCCACCAACAGAGTGCAGGGTCGTCTGACCACGGTGCTTGACAGACAGGACCAATCACTCCAATAGGACCTTCTACAGCCGAAGCAGGTAACGTCTTCCACATCACGTGTCCTGCATGATACCAGAGGAAGCAAGCCCACCTTGCACAGACAGCCGCTCCCCTCCCACGCCACCGTCAGAAGGTATTCCAGTGGGCCAGGAAGCAGCTGCAAAGAAGAGACAGAGGAAGTGAACGGACCACTGCATTGTTCATTTGAGTGTACAGCACAGTTCACAGAGACATTTGCATTACACACATACGTGAGGAATCTTTGTCCTGCGTGGTCGCATACCCCCGGTTGGGCCTGATACAAGGCAAGGATGTGGCGCATGAAGCAACATGTCTGTTGCTTGGACCCATATCTCCAGTTGGGCCTGATACAAAACAAGGATGTGGCATGTAAAGCAACGTGTATGGGATGCCTTTGACATCGCTATGCCATATGAGGTGTACAGAGACAACACTCCTGGAGGTGTACATGCAAGTACAAGGGGTCATTTCTCATACCTTGTTCACATGCCCACTGTAATTCACTGTGTCCTTCTATGTGGTAATCAATGTGCACAAAATGTAACATTGCACACGTCACTACTTATTGGTTGGGGACCTGGGGATGGGATGGCAATGTTGTGAGGTACACATGATTGGTGGTAGTTCAACCCTGCATGCATGTATGCTACGCCATATTACCCCATGCTGTCAAAGTTTGATGTGGTAATTTGTGGGATGGAAAAGTCGAAGGTGTGTGCTGCTTTCTGTGCCACTATACACACCTCTAGAAGTCATCACTTAAGAGTGCCTGTTGCATGGCTGTGTATTTGTCCGAGTGTGTCAGTGAACACTTGTCTGCTGGCTCCCCACTGCCATCTGTTTCATCCTCACTGTCTGCATCTGCTGGCAATGGCACACCCTTTTCCAATGCAATGTGGTGTAAAATCTAGTATACCAGGATGATGCTGCACACCTTTCCAGGGGCATACATGTGCACGCCTTTGATGCTGTGCAGGCAGTGCCCTCATTTCTTTAGCACTGCAAATGCACTATCTATGATATTGCGCATCCTTGTGTGTGCTCTATTGTATCATAGGTCTACTGCACTTTGTGGATTGCACAGAGGCGTCAGTAGCCATGTACTGCATGGATAAGCAGCATCACCTGTGGGTTAATTGGGAGACACATGTGCATGGCTATGTTGAATTTATGACATGCTCATTGAAAGTACAGTACAGTTAGGCCCTGATTTTGTTTCAACAGTGACATATCAGCCATTTCCTTCTGTGGTTCATGCTATGCATCATTCGTGGCACACTACTGTTCTGCTTTGCTGCGGCGTCATGTGTGGACCCTTGGAATTTTGCAAATATGTGAGTGAATATTATGTTTGCGTCACACACAGCCTGGACGTTGATGCTATGGAAACCTTTTCTATTCTGATACATGCATTCATGTGCCCTGGAGGGTATGAAGGCAACATGTGTCCTTTCTATTACACCTACTACGCTAGGTAGACCAGCAAATTGTACAATTTTGTCTTCATGTTGGTGATGGTGGGGGAATCAGTTGGGAATTTGATGTGCTCCCCCACAATGATACTGTCCAGCACCTGGGTGAGGATGCCACTGAATGCTGGCTGTGAGATGCCAGCTAAGGGTCCCACAGTGGTCTGGAAAGATCCACTGGCACAGAAATGCAATACACTCATCATCTTCAGAATAGGAGGAATGGATGTGATAATGTTCATCTGCACCTCAAGGTGAACAGCTAAGCTATCTGCCAGGCCCATGATGGTTGTTTCGTCAAGTCTGTATATGCGGAGGGTGTGCTCTGCTGACAACACCTGGAGATATGTCCTTAGAAAATGAATACATGGTCTTCAGCGCCATCTGTGATATGCCCTGTAGGATGCACAATGTAGGTTGTCAATTTGAATTTACCACTGTGCGTGTTCATGTTCATTACATGCTTTTCATGCACACCCCATTTCTGCCATATGCCTGAATTGAATGCAATACTGGCCCTGTGGCCCTTAATCCGGCACATGGTTGGGTGTACTGTTGTTTAACTGTTCTACCTGCTCTACTAATGTTGCATGCAGTATTCCTGTCCATGCTCTTCCTAGCACATTGTACCGAACATACGTATGCATTTCTTTTGCTGCACTCACCGCATATTTTGTGCTTTATTGTCATCATCATCTGGTTCTACTCCATCTTCAGATACCCCCTCTCCATCCTGTGTTGCCCTTCCTGCTCTTTCTTGCTGTCATCTTCCTGTTTACAGGTGAATGGCCACTAAAGCTAGTTGTACCCTTACAATCTCCATCTTGCTCTGGTGGAAGGGCAGGACTTCCTCCATTGTTTTTATGCCATTTCCGCTGCATCTGTTGTGGCTTACATTTCCAGCGTTATTTATGACAATTTTGTGGTGTAATTGGAAGATGCATGTACGCCGGAGAGGTGTTTTTCCAACGACGGACTGCCATTGTTCAGTGGGCGTTGTAGCAGCATCAACGGAGGATTGGCGTTAGTTACTCTGACATACATTACGCCTGTTTCACTGTACTTTTGATCTGTGGAAATATGGCGATTGTGCTACCACCACTATTCTAATGGTTTTTTGGTGGGTGTGTGGCAAAAAGGCAGGAAATCTGCAACTTATTTTTAGCAGCGAACACAGCCAGCATCCAAGATCAATCAAATTTCCTCTCCAGAACCGTCTCACAATTTCTGACTACTTGAACATGTCTGTCACTTTCTATCCCTAATATACTAGAAACCAGATCTTGCATGACAGTCTAAATATATGGTAGATTTCCCCCCAATCTTTTTCCTTTCAAAATTAAAGGTCCAGACTCATCCCCATGTCTCTTGTTTTTTTAAGGCAAATAAATCTAAACCAAATGCCAAAAACACATCAATCTCATTCATAATCAAATTAAATCTGATTTTGGAATTCACATGCACCTCTACAAAATCTTGTATGGGGGCATGAACAAATTCTACTAAACTAATATTGCTAGAAATCAGTGGGCCTGGTGAAGAAATCATATTAAATAGTTTAAATAGTGCTGATCTACTCAGCAGTAGTTTGCCTTGATCACAACATATTTGTTCAAAACCAGTTTTTTTCTTATGCTATTTCCTAGTGCTATTGTATGCAGATCTTCTGATTACACATTTCTTTTCTAAGTTGTAACATCTCATTCGCTTCTATCATCTAATACTGACAATATTGAATGATCCTTGTTTGATTCACAGTCATTGTTAAAACTTTTAACACTGACCTCCAGGGAGTTAACCATAATAACCATAATACTCCTCTGAGAAGGAGCGTCAAGCTCCCCCATCTTAATTAGTGCCTTTATTAAATAAGGTGACATTTTATTTATTTATTTATTTATTTATTATATTTATTGTGTGCATTTGTATAGCGCACATAACCCAAAGGTATCTAGGCACAGTTATTGAGAATACATTTAGGTTACAGTAGGGCAAGACATTTTTTGATTCTACCATCTCTAAGTCACCTACTATTCTTTTTCTTTTTGTTTAGTAACTGTTGATTGTGTATCTGTTCCTCCCCTGGAATTAGATATGGCTTAATGTTCAGGCTTCACAAGAATTTTTGTGACCCTTTAGATGATGCCTTTTGTTTAGTCGGGGGCTTCTTTTTGTTATTGTTTTTTAACTTTCCCTTTTTTCTAATCTTTTAATTTAGGCACTGTTGGTTCTATTTGCACCACAACTGACATATCCTTATCACAAAGGGTGATGAGGACTCCTGGACATTTAAATCCTGATGTGCTGGCTCTGACAATGGTCCTATATCAGGGCCTATCCATGAGTGCCGGTCTCATAAGCTCTTGTTTACTTCTAAATAGTCACTAATATCATTCAATAGATCGATATGTTGTTTAGCTTCATCTCTAAGATTATCATAGAGTCTAACTAAAACCTGAAGAATGAGATGAGGGGCTGCAATTGAATTTGTATCAACCCAAGTGTTATAATTAGCCCTAAATGAGTCTAACACCCCTGAGATTGGGCTATTAATCGAGATTCTCCCAGTAAACCCTTTTTTGCCCTTATGGTGTCAGGTGAACCGGGGCAATGCAGGTGTATTCGATAAACAACCATATCCACGGTCTTTGGACCTTGTTTCCAAGCTGTTAAATAATTGTAGGAATGAGTTCTCAATATCTTCCAAGGCCCTCTCACTGTTAGTTAGCACCAAATTTCCAAATCAATTATAATAGGGTGACTGCTCACAGGAGTGTGAATGCTAAAAGTAACAGGACAGTACTTAGTAATTTTCTTGGGCACAAGAGGGCCTTTTTCCTTTGTGCAGGCATTCTTACTCATCTCACTTAAGTTAGAGACTAATAAAGAAGTGGTCAATTGCAGCACAGCTGAAGTAATAGCTGAAATGTTGATAGATGGTGCTTCACTGTGTGTAGGGTGCAGGCCCCTCCTTAAATTGTATTGTATTGTGGTATTTGTATCGCGCACCTGACAAACTAAATCGTAACTGGGCGCAGATGTTTCAATTGACATTTGTCTATGAATGGTACACTGGATCTTATGAGAGTTACTTAGCACAATTATTCTATCTGAGGCCTAACAAAAAAAATAAGCCTTTACAGCCCTCCGGAAGACCGAGAGGCTTTTAATGTTGCAGATTTTTCTAGGTAGTTTGTTCCACGCTCTGGGCCCATAGACAGAGAATCTCCGATCCCCTTTCTTTACACATTTGGTGCCTGGTATACGGAGCAGATTTTCGTCTGCCGAGCGCAGTTGTCGGGTAGGAATGTACCTTTTGATTTAACTGATAGGTATGTTGGTCCTATCTTATTCACACCCTTATAGACCAGACAGAGGATCTTACATTCTATTCTCTCTTTTATAGGCAGCAAGTGCAGGGCTTTTCTCAGGGTAGAGATTGAGTCTGATTGTTTTGCCTTGTGCACCAGTCTAACTGCTGCATTTTGGGCCAGCTGCAGTCTCTGCAATTGGTGGGCTGGAATACCCGACAGCAATGCGTTGCCATAGTCTAGCTTCGAATTAACCAGAGTACCGGTAACTACCGCTCTGTCCTCATTCGCAATAAAAGGTAGAATGTGTCTCAGGATGCGCAATGAGTGATATGCTGCCTGCACCTTCACACTCACCTGAGCTCCACTTTCCATATTGTCTTCCCAGATACAGCCTAAATTCTTAATTTTTTGGGAGAAATTCACCTGCGTCCCCAATTGGCAGGGGGGATGCAGTTTCTCCTTCTGTAGATGATGTTTTGAGGCAAATACAGCTACTTCAGTTTTGCTGGCATTCAGCAATAGCTGATTAGCACACATCCAACTCTGTATCTCTTGTAGACAGCGTTCCAGTATCTCATAAGTTTCTCTTGATTCTGTATTCTCAGGAACACCTGGGTATCATCCGCGTATGAATGAAACTGTATACCTTGCTTTCTCAGGATATCCATAAGCAGTTTTACATACAAATTAAAAAGCAGTGGGGAAAGGGAGGATCCCTGAGGGACTCCACATCTTTGTAATACTGAGACCGACAGGAAATCTCCCAGTCGAACTCGTTGTTCTCTACTGCAAAGGAAAGATCTAAACCATTGCAGGGCCTTTGCCCCCACCCCTCCCACTTCCATCAAACGTCTCAACAGGGTCCCATGGTTGTAGCATGGAGGTTCAGAAATGGACATAAATTAATACACTCCTCAGAGTGGACATAATTAGTACACTCCTCAGACCTTCCCCTTTCTGCCCCTCTCACCACTCCTCTATCCTTGAGTGATCACTTGCTCCTTTCCTCCTATCTCACCCTCTCCACCTTTCATGCCAAGCCACTAACATCATTGCCACCCACCTTCTCGGTCATCCGACCCATGATGCGCGTGTCAGTTGAGGCTTTCACCAGCACTTTCTCACCCCCTCCTGCCCCTTTGGCTGACTCTCACCCTGACACAGCCCTTTCCTTGCTCCACTTTGCGATATCCGATACTCTGGATATTCTTGCCCCTGTCATGAGAATCCGCCTGAAGCACAAAGCCAAGTGCAACTCCTGGTACGACTCTGACCTCGTCACCCTTAAACGCAAGTGCAGGGTGGCCGAGAGGAAATGGCTTGCTCCATGTACATCCTCTGACAGACTGGCCTGCCGCCTGCTCCAAAGGCAATACAGCCTCTCTGTCCTCACCAAGAAGAGAGCTCTAATCCAAGCCCACATCTCTGTGGCTTCTAACAACTCGGCTGAACTCTTTAAAATCTGCAGGGAACTGGCCAATCCCGTCACAGTCTCTACCTCTCCTGTCCCTTCCCATGCCCTATGCACGGCACTGGCTTCTCACTTCATCTCTAGAACTCAGGATCCTGTCCGCACTCTCAACCTCTCTCCTCCCTCCCTCTACTCCCTGCTCTTCCTCTGGCCCTTCTACAGTCATCTCTCCACCCTCCTTCTCTACCTTTTCCCTGTTCTCAGCTGATGAAGTTTCGAGACAAGTCCGATCTATGAAAGTCTCGTCAAAACAGGTTCACCCCTGTTCCTCCAAAAACATCGAGGATCACATCGACTCCCTGGCTCCTGCCCTGGCTGACTTCTGCAACCACTCCTTTGCCACTGGAGTCTTCCTATCCCCCCTGAAGCACTCCTTTGTGTACCATCTTCTTAAGAAACCCTCTGCCGACCCCTCCTCCCTGGCTAACTATCACCCAATCTCCATCACTCCCTTCCTGGGCAAACTCCTTGAAAAACTGGCCATCTCACAGCTTAATCTCCACACTGAATCGGCCGGTTGTCTACATGACCATCAGTCTGGCTTCAGAGCTGCCAGAAGCATGAAAACTGCTCTCCTGAACATCCATGAAGACCTGCTCTCCAACCTTGATTCTAACACCCCCTGTGTCCTCATCTTGCTTGATCTCTCCTCTGCCTTTGACACTGTCAACCATGCCATCCTGCTCAAATGTCTCTGTGATAACCTTGGTATCACCGGTCAGGCCCTGGCGTGGCTGACTTCTTTCCGCTCGTAAACGGATGATGGATCGTGTTACGGATTCTTTACAGGTAAAGAATCCGTAAAGACATTAGTGCAGAACAGTATAAGACCATATGCTTACTTGTCTCCCAGGTCCAACTTGGGCCCTTCCTCTCCGCTATCTTTAGCTCTACCTGTGGTGTCCCCAGTGGTCTAACCTCTTGCCCTGGCTTCTCAACCTATGCCTGGCACTTCTTACCCACCACATTGCCGCTCTCTGCCCTAACTTTCAGTGCTATGCGGATGACACTAAGCTCATTTTCAGGCTACCCTCGGCCACCTCTTCTCCATCTCTCATCTCTGACTGTCTGTCTGCTATCCAGGAGTGGTGTGCCGCCAATGACCTCTGACTTAATGCCAGTAAGAATGAGATTCTCCTGATCGGCAGACCTGCTCCCTCCTTTCCTCTCACTTTCTGGCCAGCCTCTCTTGGCCCTCCTCCTGCTCCAACCTGTAAGGTTAAAAACCTCGGGGTCATCTTTGACTCCACACTCTCCTTCTCTCCTCACATCTCTGACCTCTCTAAGAAGTCACACTACCAGCTGCACCTCCTCAGAGGTATTCTTCCTTTCCTCTCCTTCCCCCAAAAGCTCACTGTCTCCAGAGCTCTGGTTCTCTCTAGGCTGGACTGCTGCAACAGCCTCTTTCTAAATCTGCCTTCCTCTACTCTCCGCCCTCTGCAACTCATCCAGAACAGGACTGTGAGACTTGTCCTTGGCCTCAAGCCCAGGGATTGTATCTCTCCAGGACTGAAATCTTTGAACTGTATCCCAGTGGCTGCGAGGATCAAGTTCAAAACCCTCTGCATTGTCCACAAGGCATTCTGGGGCCTGGGGCCTGGGGCCTCAATACCTTCAACTTTCTCTTCCCAAATATCTTCCTTCTCGAGCTCTTTGCTCATCCGCCTCCAACTCCCTCAGGGTAAGTCGCTTCTCCAAGCGATGAATTGATGGTAGATCTCTTTCTTCGGCTAGGGCCTCCCTCTGGAACAGCCTCGCTGCTTCCCTGAAACTTAAGGAGAACCATCCGCGGTTCTGGAAGCACCTCAAAACCTTTCTCTTTGCTTCTGTCTTTTCTCCTCCTCTCCCCTGCTGACCTCCTGGCGGATTCGGAGAATGCACTGGTTACCTGGCCACCCTCTGATTCCAGGCCCAGGTCCCTCGCACGCCAGTCACACACACACACACCTTCACTGCCTACCTGGCATCTCCTGCACTTTGGGAATGTTTCTGTATCCCTTCAGTCCCACCACCAGCACTTGACACCTGTTGTCTGCATTCACCTCTACACTTGCCACCTCCTGGTCATTATTTTACTTATTGTTATTATTCTACTCCCATATATTGTACTGTCCCTTTCCCTCTATGCACCCCAAACTTTCTCTCTTCCCGCCCCCATGCACTTGCGCGATCTGAATGACACCTGGCCTAGTATGATTGTTGTCTGTCCTCCCTTTGTTCCCCTTCCCTTGCCTCGTCGCGCCTTGAAACACTTGTGTATAGGCGCGTTATAAATGTCATGTCATATCATATCATATCATATCACTTAAGCAAAACTTAAAAATGTGAACAAATAAAAGGTTCTCTTACTCTTTCCACAGTAGGCACACTCATGTTATGTATCAAGGGTCTTCCCAAGACTGCAGAGCACAGTCCTGCACTAACTGCTCAAAATGCACTTCTCACCACACCTTTTTTCCTGCTCTCACGCTGTGTGCAAGTATGGAGGTTTTATAAAAGCCCTCTGCAGCAGTTAAAGTGTCCAGCCAACAACATAAACTCAGTGTTCAAACACTGTACTTCTCGCCGCACTTCTTGCCCATGTTCAAACTCTGCGCGTCGAGGGCAGGTCTTATAGCAGGCTTGTGCAGAAGTGAAAAGGGTCCAGCCAACAACACAAACTCAATGCTCAAACTTAACTTCTCGTTGCACTTCTTGCCCGCCCCTGTTATTGATATTGATTGTCAAGTATATAGGTGACATCTATGGTTGTCACTGTATGAATTTTGTATGTCTAATTCATTTTTGTAAGTTTTGATTGTACATTTTGATCAGTATTCTTTCAGACTTTTCAATGTTCATGAGTAAAGGTGAAATACATATGTGCGTCAGAATTTAGAGGAGGAGGACAAATTATTGCATATGGTTAAATAAAATTCAACCTTTTGCAAATTCATTACAAATACATCATTACATCAATACATTAATCCAATGATCACAATAAAAAATACAAAACATTTAAAAAACCACAATCATGAACACAAACAGCAATTGAGCCCTAAAAATTAAGAATACATGAACACTGCCAATAAAATAGTGGTAGGACTGCTCTCCAACAACCTAAGCCATACATTCTCAGAATCTACATGTTCCAGTCTTGATGCCTTTTTCTGAAGGTAAAGAATCCGTAAAGACATTGGTGCAGAACAGTATAAGACCATATGCTTACTTGTCTCTTCAATTGCTGGATTCAGACAAAATCTACAAAAGGCCTGTTCCTTTCTCATGGCCCTCCCCTCAGTAAGATTTCATGGGTAGGAAGGAGATATCTAAATCTAAAAAATGGTCTACTCACATTCTTATCTGGATTTAAATTGAAATAGGGGGCTACCATACCCAATGTTTTGTGGACATAACTCAAGTGGATTAGGGACTGATACTTTTGTAAACTTTCTGTGGTTTCAATCCAATCTCTGGAAAACAGTTTTTCACAAGGTGCAGTGTATATACTAAATCACCTAGACTCATACTAACACATTCAAATATGTTGGACAAAAATTCATCAACACGTAAGCCATCCCCCCTCAATTAGAAATAAGATTGCTTGAAAATATTCATATAACGAGGCCTCTGGAGGATTCATTATATTGTGATACAGCATCAAGTATCTCCAAACTTCATGAATCTCTCAAGAATTCAAGCTCAGGCCAACTCTTATCGTGACCACTGGTATACAATTGGGTATGTCCCTCCACCATATGAAGGCCACAAAAAATTTAAATGTACTGAGCACCTAAAATTACCTGGCTTCAATTCCATAAAGGATTTTCTGAATAACCATCCCCTTAAAAAATATATGAGTGGTTTGATAGAAAATGTGCAATACAATAAATAGATTTTCCGCATTTGACCTACAAGAGCCATGACCTTAAATCTCAAAAATTCCAGGGGTTATCACTTCCTTGGTTGGTTCAATATGGAAAAGCCCAGGTGAATAAAACGACTGTATTTCCAGCTTAGTATCACCTATTTTCCAATTAATCCTTTTCAGATATCTTGATGCCGAATTGTGCATTCTTTTTGGTTTACCTGGATTTATTGCAAAGTGTTTTCTTTTGTGTAATCCGCAAACTGATTTACTAACCTTTGTAGGCTGATGGGGGTACAATCAATTAAAAGTAAATCGTCTGCATAAGCGGAACAAAAAAAGTGTTTACCAGCGGTTTTAGGGGAAACAAAAGTAGCAGAACTCAAATAATCCTTTGCGTGCAAAACATAAAGACTAAATAAACTTGCGGCTAAAATACAGCCTTTTAGGCCTTAACTGTGCATTGTGATATGTTGAAGAATTACAATGCCTTACAAACTTGTGCAGATTAAGGCAACACCAGGAAAAAGGTGTAACTAACTCAGAATAAAATGTTAATGCCTGGTATGATACAAGGTAGACACACATCCTGCATGCTGATCAATGCTACAGGCCAACACTATTCTCATTATCCCCAGTGCATTTCAGGCCATGTGTACTGTGAGCAGAAGTGCTATGCAGTGGGTATGACTGTGTGCAGTACCACAGAGCAGAGTCCCAGACTGTTGATATAACTACCCACGGAAATGCCCTTTGGGTACTGGGCGCAGTGTTACTGTGCTCGAGCAATGGTCACAGGAAATGCCACATATGCGCTCCCAACAGGGGAAGGTGTGCCCTGCCAGGGGCATATTTCAGACCATGCCCTGTGTACATTACCCAAAGTCATTGGCTGCATGCAGACCCAGTGGAAACTGTGCGCAAGGTACATGCCACAGACCATGTGACATGTGCAGTATAATTAATTGTAGATCATTCCCATGTACTAATGCAGTACACAGAACAATACATTCATATGCACTTTCTTGAAGGTTGCTTGTGGACTGCAAAATGATCCATCTTACATTTATAGTATATGTCTGGATACTCATGCTATTGATTGTATTGTTATATGTAGTGAACAGTACTGTATGGTTATAGTTGTACTTAAAACTTTACCCTATGACTCCCCTGGCGTGAGCTCCATCTAAGCAGGAACCGGCAACGCCAGCTCACCCTTCCTTGTAGGGGTCTCAGGGACCCTTAGGATGAGCCTGTCACAGCCGATCCCCTTCCTAACCTCAGGCACCTCCCAAATGCCCTATTCAAAAACCATAGCCATCTTTACAACCTAGGCCTACTTAACTTTTATCCTACTTAACATACCCCCTAACACACCTACTCTCTACTTCCCCCGACTTAACATTTACCCTACATAGCATCAATTACATAAATACATCATACACATAACTACTCATACATATTTACATAGACTCACAATATATATACAACATAACACGCTGTATCACAATGGGATGTCTGCTGCCGTAAGTCACCCCTTGTTATGTTATGTTATGTTACCGGGATTTATTATGCACACGTACACCAGAGGCATCATGGCGCTGGTGGCATAAAGCGGAGATGATAGCAAAAAAATAGGGGGATTAGAACAGTAGCGTTTTCAATTTAAGCCGAAAGCAGAGATGATCAGTGATACTCCGCAAGGCATGCGGCAGCTTGTACCAGGCATTAGCAGCTGCAACAGAGAAGGTATGACCGCCTGACCGAGCCCGCCTATACAGAGGAACAGCTTGAAGAAGAGCGGATTGAGGGCGCAGGGGGCGGGACGGGGAGTAGCACACCAATTTAGCTTGCAGATACTCAGCTCCAGTACCGTAAAAGGCTCGATGGACCATACACATGGATTTAAACATAACACAAGCCTCAACGGGGAGCCAATGTAGTTGCCTCAGTAACGGGGACATGTGGGTACCAAAAGAGGGGTGAAGAATGGATCTTGCAGCAGCATTTTGGAGAAGCTGCAGTCACTTGGTAAGATAAAAAGGCTACCCCTTCACAGTACCTTGAGGAGAAGAGGGCCTCTCTTTTTTTATAGGGGGATATGGGAGGAACTGAAGGATGCATGGGCTGTAATTGTAGAGAGACCAATATCTTGTGAGGAACTAATAAGTCTAGTTATGCAGTTGGAGGTTAGTTTAAGTGAGAGATGATCAGAGCATGGAAGGAATGTTCCTGAGGGCAGAACTTGGGTGAGAAGTGAAAAACCTAAAGGGGAGGTAGGTTCTAGAAAAATGAAGGGTCCTGCAAGGGAAAGTCAGATGAGACCTTCTCTGATTAATGAGGAGAAGGAGGGACGTAGAAAAGAAAATCTCTGTATTGTGACAGTAACCATTTCATGGGATGGTGCCATAGAACCCCACGAAGATTCTCATCTTTTCCAGCGAGAGGCCAACAGGTGGTGAACACGCTGCGGATGGTGATGCGACATATCACTCTGAAAGTATCCTTACATTGAGAAGGCAAACTAAGGTATGGTGGTCCTTATGTGTTAGATTCTGGAGCTACTGGAAATTATATGGACAAGACATTGGCAGTGCTTCTGGAAGTTCCAATTGTGGTTAAGGAGTTACCAGAACAGATTTAAGTGGTGGCTGGTACTCAATTGTCATTTGGTCCCATTACCCATGAAACTCATCTGTTGGGGTTAGGAATTGCACGAGGACACTGGGAGGAAATTGTGTTTGAACTGATAGATGCTCCTCAGTTACAGATCATCCTGGGTATGCCGTGGTTGACTCTACACAATCCAAAAATACATTAGGGAAGAGAACGATAGAATTTAGCTCAGAATTTTGTTAGAGGAAATGTTTGGTGTGAGGAACATTTGGGCAAGCAATTAAGGAAGGACCTGAGGTAGGAGTTTGTTTGGCTGGGGGCACCGGGAGAGAACATGCAGTGGGAGCCATTATGGGAATTCTGTCAGAGTGTTATCAGGAGTTGGGGGAAGTGTTTGACGATCAGAAAGCAAGCAAATTACCACCTAATCGCTCATATGACTGTAAAATAAACCTGGAGAATTTGTACTTTAACAGGAAAGGAAAATGAACGTCTGAAAGAGTACCTTCAAGAAAATATGGCAAAGGGGTTCTTTCGGCATTGCCGATCTCTATCTGCCTCATCCTTGTTTTGTGTACCAAATACGGACAAGACTCTGCAAACTTGTATACACTATAGGGCGTTAAACAAGATCACTGAAGAATCGTTACCCTCTGTATTTGATATCTGTGATGTTGGACAGGATTCAGGGGGCATAGATCTTTATACAGTTGGATCTCATAGGAGCTTATTATTTAGTGCGAATTAGAGAAGGAGATGAGTGGAAGAAAGCTTTTAGGACCAGATTTCACCTTTATGCCATTTGGCCTTTGCAATGACCGGGCTCCCTAACAATTCTTTATCAATGAAGTGCTCTGAGAATTCCTGGATATTATTGTGGTAGGTTATATTGATGATATTGTGATATTCTCAAGAGATTTAACTCAACCTGAATATCACGTCCATGCAGTGCTGGAGACATTGAGAGACAACCAGCTGTTTGCTAAACTGGAAAAGACTCCATTTCATACAGAGAAAGTGGAGTTTTTGGGCTTTATAATGTCACCCGAAGGACTGGAAATGGATACTGTGAAGATCCAGGCAGTTTAGAATTGGCCAATGCCTACCTGTGTCAAAGACACACAAAGCTGTATTGGATTTGTGAATTTTTATCGTAGGTTCACCTGAGTCTTCACCCAGGTTGTGACTCCACTTACCAGACTCCTTAAAAAGGGAGCCAAATTTGAATGGAACATTGAACGTTGAAGCTGAGGAAGGCTTCCTGTTCCTTAAGGAGAAATTCGCCCCCCCATCTGTTTCATCTCGATGTGCCAGACCTTTTTTTTGTAGTGGCAGATGCTTCAGATGTAGCAAGAGACCAGTGTGGTCTCAAAGGCATCGGGTCACTGTTCAGCTTCATCCAGTGGCCTTTTTCTCCAAGGAATGTTCCTCAGCAGAAAGAAATCACACCATTTCAGACAGAGAGTTTTTAGCCATTAAGTTGGCATTTGTGAAATGGTGGCATTATTTACTGGGAGCCAGACACAGGGTGACAGTGTTAAACGATCACCGAAATGTAACCTTCCTGTGCTCAGCTAAAACCTTGACTCCATGTTATCATGTTCAAGCCAGGTTGCCAAAATGGCAAAGCAGATGCATTACCTAGGTGTCAGCCTGGTAGCAAGCAGGTACATCATTTGGTGTCCCTACTGCTGTTGGAGGTTAAGAATTTGGAGATGGAAGTCATTCAAAGAACCGTTGACTTTGAAGAAAAAATTATTCAATTAATGACTGTGGAACAGCTACATGAATGGGCCAGAAGTGATCCAGTTAAGTAAATCATCAAGGGGCTTCCATCCTCATATTCTAAGTTATAGTTACCTAGTGAAGATCTGCGAGAGGAAGCATTGAGGCAATGTCATAATTCCCTGTTTGTGGGCCATCGGGTATAAAAAGACTCTTGCACTCTTACGACAGGAATTTTGGTTGAAGGGAATGCGAGATGTGCTAAACTATATCTGGACTTGTGTTGTGTGTGCCCTTGTTAAGACAGAAAACAAGAAGTCAGCTGGTCTTTTCACTCCTTTACCGACTCCTCCTCAGCCTTGCCACACAGTTCCTATGGACTATATTGTGGATATTTATTCGGATAATGGGGTGTATGACTATATTAGTCTTCTTAACTAAGGCAGAACATTTCATATCGATTAAGGGAACAGCTACAGCCTCTTCCCTGGTGCAAGCATTCTTGTAAAATGTAGTTAAACTTCATGACTTGTCTAGCCAAGTAATTCCTGACTGAGGTACAGAATTAATTTTCAAGTTTTGGCAAGCATTTTGCAAGGAGTAGGGAATATATATTAAGCTAACCATGAGTCATCATCCAAAAGCTAATAGGCAGACCGATTGGGTCAATCAGGAACTAGAAAAATATTTGCGATGTTATCTGAAATCTGGAGAAGGTTGGGTAGAGCTATTATGGTTGTCA
The DNA here is from genome assembly GCF_040938575.1 of Ambystoma mexicanum. Classification (NCBI taxonomy): domain Eukaryota; kingdom Metazoa; phylum Chordata; class Amphibia; order Caudata; family Ambystomatidae; genus Ambystoma; species Ambystoma mexicanum. Next base: position 374,859,589 of record NC_090921.1, read on the forward strand.
GAATTCTCTTATAGCAACACTGCTAAAGACTCCAATTCAATGTCACCACATTTTTTCAATCAGGGATTTCTCCCCCATTTTCTTCGGGAGGTGATTTTGGATGAGGTTCAGGTTCCTGATGTTGAGTGCAGACTTAAGGTTATGGGTGAAAATCTAAAGAGAACAGTAAAAGCCATACAAAAGAATAAATGAGAGTATAAATGGTTATCCCAGACCAGGACCAAGTTACCAGGAGGGTGATTCAGTTTGGTTATCCACTAAGAATATTGAATTGAAAGGGAAGAATAAATTCAGCCAATAATGTATTGGTCCCTTTGAAATAGAAAAAATAGAAAGGGTGATGTTCCCGGTGACTGTTAGGTTGAAATTAGCATGACGATTAAAGATTCACCATGCACTTCATGTTAATCTCTTGAAGCCATGTGAACAAGGAACCAGATTACTGGGGTATCCTTGCCCAGTTGCTACGGAGGGTTCTGTGGATGAGTATGAAGTGATGGCAATATTGGATTCTAGAGTAGTTCATGGAAAGCTAGAATATTTAGTGGATTGAAAGGGTTGTGATCCAGAGGAAAGGTCTTGGGAGGTAGCAGAAGAGGTGCCCCTAGGCTGGTGAGGAGCTTTTGTAGCCGCAGACGCGAGAAACCTGGCCCTGGGACATGGCTTTACCGGGGCATGGTGTACTGTCAGGGCCAAGCAGGGAAGGTACAACGTGAGGGGCAGAGTGGTACACAAGGTAGTAGGGACTTTGGTGTGCGGGAGGTTTGGTTGGTGTTAGCAGGAATGAGAGAATGAGAGACTTAGCTTCCTAATCCTCCATTTTCTCCGGTGCACCCGGATTGGCCACCGGGTGGACCGCTCCCCACAGACCACATTCTGGTTCGGGTTGCCACCATGTGCGGCCCCAGACTGGTGCATTCTCTTCACCCAGGCAGTCCTGCATACGTGGCCTGTAGTCTTGTGATCACCTACCGTTGGGTGGCAGGCTACGTTCTCGCTTAGGACCCACACTGACACACGGCCCAAAGGACATGTGTTTATCTTCACCCAGGCTGCACAGTACACGTGGCCTGAGGCTTATCTTCACGCCCCACATAGACATCTGTTTTTAATGGAGATATTCTCAAAGATTAGCAGAATGAATTTCGGCACAGATCAACAATTACCTATTTTATAGACAACCATGTATTTCATCAAATCTCAATAATAAATATATCTTTTTTTTCCCCTAAAAGAACCTATCTCATACAAAAGTGCATAGGGGTTAGTGCACACGCGGTAAACAGCCAAGTCAACAACAAGTACATCCACTACAAGAATTACAAGGTTAGGCCATAGAGAAAAATCCTTTTGTGCTATACTTTAGACATCAGTCCGGAAGGCAATACTATTAATACATTTTTTATTAATCAATTTCGAACTATGTCATCATAGCCAACCATAGTTCCTCGTTTTGTTATGCCTTGGTATGGGTTATAATCTTCAAGACATGTAATTTAATAGGATTTCTCAAAGTATGTTGACCCTCTGGGGCCGATTCATGGAACAAATGTGCACCAAAAATCGTGGCGCAAGCTGGCGCAAGCGTGAAAAAGCAAGCGTACGCGCATGCGTGTCACTCATGAAAGGGCCTGCACGTGTTTACTCCGGGATGTGCGCCAAATCCGAGCGTGGCACGCACAGCGCACATGTCACAGCAACATCCCGAACGCCGTGCGTGACGCGCACAGCGAAAGCGCACAATGTCAGCGCACACACCAAAAAGGGGGCGGAACACAGGGCGGAACACGCGGAATGGGGAACAACGCATGAAAAAGAAGGCGTAACTGGGGAAGTACTGCTGGGAAATACATGGAATGCCCACACGCACACAAACAACACGTATTCATGGAATCGAATACGGGAAACCCGCGCACACCAAAAGACGCATACAGGCGTCAACACGTCCGCCACACGATGCCAGGCGGAAGCATCCCCGCGTGCAGTATAAAAGCACGTGCAAACAACAAACACGTATATACGGCTACGATGAATGCCCCATTTGTCGCAGCACTGATCATGGGACACCGCAGGAGGAGGAGAATAGCCAGGCCCTGCATTTTTCTGCCCCGGACCAGCCTTTTTGGGATGCCTGACGACCAGGTCTATGGCAGGTATAGGTTTCCACTTCGTATCATCCTAGACCTGGTCAGGGAATGGGAAGATGACCTTACATCACCCACCCTGTGCTCCCAAGCATTGAGCCCCTTGGAGAAGGTGCTCAATGTCCTGCATTTTGTGGCCACTGGGTCATTTCAGCGGACAACTGCCATAGTTGGGGTGTCTCACAGGCCACGCAGTCACGCTGCCTACACCAGGTGTTGGCAATCATGACTGCGCGCCCCTCAGTCCGCAGGCAGATATACATGCCCAGAACACCGGCAGAAAGGTAGGCTGTGGTCCAGGACTTTTACAGGGTGGCACACCTCCCCAAAGTGCTCGGTTCCATAGATTGCACCCTTGTGGCCCTACGTCCACCTAGGGCCACTGAGCACATCTATCGAAACCGCAAGCACTGGCATTCCATCAACATGCAGGTTGTATGCGATGCCAAGGGAATCATCACCTCTTTCTATGCAAACTACCCTGGGTCTACCCATGACAGTTTCATATACAGAATGTCCACCCTGAGCCGGGCCCTGGAAGCTGGGAAGCATGGCGACACATGGCTCCTAGGTGTGTACAAATGCCTGTGCACATGCATGCATGTCACACACAGACAAATACACAAACCCAACTAATCACAACCATTATCACCTCCCCAGGGGACAGTGCCTACCCTCTGAGCAACCACATGATGACGCCAATCCGGAACCCCACCACACCACCCCAGGTAAGATACAGCACTGCCCATATTGCAACCAGGGGCATAGTGGAGTGCACATTCGGAGTGCTCAAGTCAAGCTTCCGCTTCCTTGACCGCTCTGGCGGGCAGCTACTATATGCACCCCCAGTAGTGTGCAGGATCATTGTGGCAGCATGTGTCCTGCAAAATGTTGCAACACGGCGGGACGTACCGGTGGACATGGTAGTGCCCCTACATCCCCAACCACATGCACAGGCGCTGCCCATGGGAGGGGAAAGGGCATGTGGCAAGGCAGCCCGGACCCAGGTGGTGGCCACATTTTTCACCTAAACTCCCACCCCTGCGGAGTGCACACAGGCCTGGCACATCGATGATGCGGAGTGCACCAGGTGACAATCGATGATGACAAAGAGACAGTCAACTGTCACAACCCTACCACCCTGAGAATGTTGCCACGGAAGTGATACATTGTGTGCATCCTTAGCTACTTAAACATAACCAATCCTGTGTGACCAAAAGGAACACATGCAAGGTGTGTATCACACCACCCCCTGCAAAACAGGCCATTACAATCACTGGTACGTCACCCAAACACTGCCAACCCACATCACCCTTATCAGCCACACCATGACATGGCATGCAACAGCAAAATGCCAACCCATGACCAATTAGATACGACGAGACATGTGATAAATGGAAAGAGGCCCAAGACAATCACACCTGACAGGGAATCAGATGAAATGACTGACCAACAACCTCCCACACATACAAAGTCATACACAAATGCATGCCACCAGTGGTACCATCAACCAAACACTGAATGCCTCTTGTCATGCACATTGGCCAAGCCTAATCCACTAATCCCTAACCCGTGTGCTGTGTGTGTCACCTGCAACACATTGCTCAGCACACAGCACAGTGAGCAGCCATTGTGTCGGAGATACACCTTGAACATCATATAAAAAGGACAAGCAACAAAAATAACGTACTGACGCATGTACATGATCCCCAAATGGTAAGTGATCATTCGCTGGAGGGACACAGCATGCCAGAGAAGGCAATCTGTGTGCACGTGTGGGCATGGAAGGGTGGTTGTATGTGTGGTGAAGCATTGTGTAAGTGTGTGTGTCAGTAGGGACATGCACTCAATACATGCATGTGAAATCAAGTGACCCTCAGTGTCCTGTGCACATCACATGTGAACATTGCCCATGTTTACACCCCAGCATGTCAAACCACAACAATCCCCTGACACCTGAAAAGTAAACACAACACAGGACCAGCCATTGACCAGCAGAACACATCATGAACATAGTACCCCACAATTGGAATGTCAGAGAGGGCCCAAACACTGTAGCCCAAGCGTACTGTCCCACAACAAAAGGCCCTCCCTCATTGACACATCACCATGACCTTCTGAAGAACTGTGTCTGGGGTCCGTTGCCTTCTTCCTTCTAGTCTACCTGGCTTCAGGATTCCCCTACCAATTGGTTTCCATGTTCTACCTTGCATGTAAATAGGGTCCAGCCCCCTCAGAGGCCACCTTGACTGGTAAAAATATCAAATAGCAGAGAACTCCAAGGAGCCAAACCCCCAAACCAGGGAAGAAGCCTGTAGCCTCACAAAAACCCTGGAAGAGTCTCCAGTAGATGAATAGAAGTTGCAGAAAATTGCAAAGTCCAAGTCCAAGCAGAATGATAGAAGTACAACCCAGCTAGCACAGTTCAACAATGGTTGAACAGGATGGGTAGCATTTTCAGTACACAATAATCAATGAGGATGCAACAATTGATGGGTAGTGATGCAGTAAGGCAGCCGCATGAGGCCCCGCGGTAAATGGAAGACCAATGTGTCAAGGATCACACATGACACAATGGTCCTTGGGTGAGCTGCTAGACGCATGTGGCAAGGTGCGACTACAGTACAAGTCGTGTTCTGGCACCCGCGAATTTCCATAGGTAGCGCATGTGGCAATTTGCATATGCAAATGATATGCACTGCACTTGAGTCTGTGCGTTACTGGGTGCCCCCATGGGCTGTATTAGTTTCTGGCTAGGAATGCTACCGCGATAATAACTCAGCCTCTATGGTGCAGGGGGGACTCCAGGATATGGGCGACCCCCCCTGTGTGTGCCCCAGACAACTTGTAAAGCCACTTGGCATTTGTTCCTCGACACGGCTTAGCTGTACTGTGCACTTCTTCCCCAATGCCTGCCCAGGCTCCCCAGCACTGGCGCAACCTAGCATGCATGTGCGAGGGGGCTGGAGGAAGGTCGGCTGGGGTGTGGCCCCACCTGCTGCTCACCTTGCTTGGAGCTCCTGGAAACATGTCTGCTTCTGTTGGACGTCTGAGCACAAGCCCTGTGCGTCTGCTTGCCCATGCATGCGCACGTGTGCACCACCCAACGTGTCCAGGTTTCTGTAGTTCTTGGTGTCATGTCTGCTGTGAAAGGTAGTATGGAGGCTCATTTTCCTGCAGAAAGGGCATGAAAGCTTTTAATAAGGCTGGCAAGTTTCCTGTGTGTGTGACTTCATGCTGGTTGTCACTGGGCCATGTCTGAGACATACATCCGACCTTCTCCCACCATCAGTGTGACTTTGACCGCCAAAGGGTGCAGGCTACTGTCTACAGCAGGAAGTGCATCAAGCACATATACAGGCGAGAAAAGAACATACATCACAATCAACATCAATAAATGCACATATCAATGATGTACTCACCAAAATTGATAGCAGACATGCCGTGGAGAAAACATATATTTTCTCCACTAGGGGTATTAATACAAGTAGTAGAGCAGCAGGCAGCCCACAGATATGATGAAAGTCCAATGCCCTTGTGTAACACAGAACCATCCTTGCGAGCCCATGGATAGGGGAAGCAGGAGTGGCATATGTGAGTCAGGACCCCAAGCTGCAAGCACATACACAAGACAAGCTTGAAGGGCCCAGCTGGAACAGACAGTGGATGATTTCAAAAGCCACAAAGCACCACACCGTCACATAAATGCACAATAGACAAGCAATTTTAAACTATATTAACTAATTAAACTAACTATAAAAATCAAAAATGCTCACATACGACCCGTGGGGGGAGGCACCCAGGAGGGGGAAGGTACAGAGTGTACCTCAACACCCACATGCGATGATGTCGATATAAAAAAAAAACCTCCATGGGCTCAACGCCTGCACGGCCCGACCTATGTGGGAGATAAGTTGTCGTCCTCCTCACCCTCTGACTCAAAAGGTGGACGTGACACAGCACCCTGATCACACCTATGTGAAGCTTGCCCCTCATCGGCAGAAAGTCTGTGGGACCAGTGAGCCTGGTTCTGTGCGGTGATGTCTCGTAGGTCAGCATGCAGAACCTTGCGTGATACGCATGCTTCCTCTTGCAAGGTAGCACGTGTAACACTGAGTTCTTCCTGCATGGCCTGGCATGACATATGGAACACGTAGCTCAGCCGAGATGATATTCTCAAGCTGTTCCAACCTCTCCTCTGTCCGCTGCCTCTGGGACATCAAGAGCACACCCAGAGTACATTGGAGGGATTCATGGTCATCCCTCAGGGCCTCCATGTGTGCCTCTGCATGAGCAGCAATTGCTTGATGCAGAGACACCATTTCAGCCCGGCGTGCCCTGTCTGAGGCCGCCATGCCAAGTCTGAGCGAGCGGCCCGTGGACTGTGCCACCCACTGCTGCAGATACACCTGCCTGGCAGGGGGGAGCACGGATTGGGCCACACGTTCCATGCTCTGAGCAATATTTTCAATAGCTGTCCCCTGGTGTTCGGAATTGGCAACCATGGCTTGCTCCCACTAAGTATACCTCGGTGGCGCACACCCACCACGTTGCTGGGCTTGACACCCGTGGGGCCCAAGGAGCCGCAGTCCTTGTTGGGTTGGCACCACCCGTGGCTGCAGGACTACATTCCTCTGTTGACGTGATGCCCCAGGCACATCAGCAGCTGGTGTGGATTGTGACCATGCTTCCCGATCCACCACAGGCGGACGTCCCACCACCGTCTGGCCCCTCAGTGCAGGTGTCACGGACAGAGGATCGTCCACATCAGAATCACTCCCCGTTGACAAATGGACATGACACGCATCCAACTCGACATTGTCGTCAGAGTGATCATCCGGGCTAGACTCATTGCCAGCCCTAGACACGATGGTCTGGAGCACAAGTGGGTTTTCGTGGCCTACCACCCCGTGACCCCCACTTGTGCTGGGTTGCTGGTGTGATAGCAACCCTGTGTCTGGTATGACATCACCATCCTCTGCCTCCATTGCGTCATCATCTGAAAAGTGGAAAAAACAAACATGAGTTTACATGTCAGAAGCACATAACCCACACACACATCGACAGCCAACACATGAAGCAGACATGTTACACACAAATGAGAACCTGGCATGCATCCAGTGATATGAAAACACATCCCAAAAGCAGAAATGGATGTGTGTAAATAGCAAAGCCTACACACATACAAAATGTAGTATTTCACCTCCATCAGACACCACTTCGGTCTGACACGTCACAGGCAGAAAAGACAAATGGCAACAAAGAGATGGCACACACCATAAGCATGTCTGAACTGCAAATTGACCACAGCTGCAAGTGGATCCAAACACACAATGACACATGTAATATGCATCTACACATGCTTCAGTAAACCATAATCACCAATATGGCTTCATCCATCTGCAGCTTGGCCCGTACTGGGTGTCATGGGCCATGTAGATATAGTGAATGTCCCGAGCAAAGCAAGGGCCTGCAACCAGGCATGAGGGACCATAACGGCCAATACGGTCCGAGCTGCAGGCCATGAAGCCTCCTGAACAACCCTCAGGACCTGATTGAGCACATTGTGCTATGAATGTGCCCTATTCCATTATTCTGTGTGTACATTCTGCATGGCCAGGCCCAACCATATCAGCTAAGTGGGCCTGGGCGTACACATACTGCACAACAGTGCACCTTAAGGATTATGCCAGTTGAACATAACGTGCGCTATGCTGAAATGTCACCAGCATTAACGTCAATCAACCACATATCAGTCAGTCAACAAAAAAGCTGTGGAAGACACGTGTAAATGAACACTTTGACACACACATAAGTGAGTGGCCGCAATGTTGCAGTACACCACATTGAAGCTGCTTGCATATGTACATGTGAAAGCGTTCCAAAACACACCTTTCCCTGTACACCTGTATTGTGAACATGAACAGCATCAAATACAGCAAAGCAAGCGGCTACAACACTGCTTGCTTTGATGTATGTGAAAGTGTACACATACAAACGTGAAGGCAGCTCCACAGTCATCACAAACCAATTTGCAGGCTACATTCAATCTGCACCCATACCAGTTGTTATAGGCCGCACATTGACCTATCAACTTAGCTAAACACCCACTAGGGAGTTCCAATACTGAGTACATGTGTCACAGGATGCACATGTGCCCGTGGCATACATGACAGAGAAGGGATGAAAATCTGACCATACATGCCAGGTCACTTTGACATTGCAGCAGTGAGTAGGCATGTAGAACGGTGTAACAGGGCTTAGAAGTGGGTTGATGCAGTGCAGACCATGTGTACCTTACCCACTATCTACATGAACAAGTACATTATGATGTCAATAAATAAACATGAAGGCAGTGTAAGGTCAAGTTCAGGCATCACGTGGAGTGTGCATGCAATGGGTTGCATGCCTACAGGCAATCCCCCCCCCCCCCACCTAAGTGAAAATGCAGGGAGGCATTGCATGGCAGCGAAAGTGTGACAAGAGAACTATGCATTGAAAAGAAACAAAAAAGTTCCCAATTTGGGAACTCACGTCCCCTGCACACTTTCTTATATCTGCAATACCAGACAAATAATTAGTTTTTAGGTTAAACAGGATATCAAATAGTATTACCAATCGGTATTTGTAGTGTTTAAATCAGAAAAACAAAATTGTTAAAGAAATAAACATTCAATCAGATGGGGTCACAAGGACCAATCTTCATTTTATTTGTGATGTTGAAGCTGTGGAAGGCCCAACGCGTTTCGAGTGATTCAACACTCTTCATCAGGGGCAGATCAAATTTCTAGAAAAAGATATAGACAATATTTACATCATTTTTTGTTTACACACAATTTTTTTAATTCAAGCATCATAGAATGTCAGTATTGAAAAAAAGCCATTTCTTCGTCAAACAGGTAGTCTAAAGCCTCACTCCATTATAAGGGACAGAATGTCACGTGTTACAGTATCATATTCATATAGACAACTTTAATATAGTGGTGCTATGATAACCGTCAAAATCTCACTGGGACATCCATCATGAAACACACCTTTTTAAAAAATAATAATAAATTATGAATATAATGCGAGACCTAAGAGCCTAAGAATAGTAAATCTACAGGACTAACCTTGTGATTTTTTTTAAAAAGTGTATCTTCAAAAGGAGACTATTCTCCGGGTTAAAGGACCCGATCATACGGGAAATCAAGTTGCAATGCTTGAGTCCTGTGACCTGTCTTAAAGAAGCGGTTGGACGTAAGTATCGTCTGGCTAAAAACAATGTTTGTCCAGAAAGTAAAGAGTGATGAAAAAGAAGCACTTACAAATGTCTGCACGGTGGTGTTATACCAAAAGAGGGTTCCATCAAGATGATGATTAAAGAAAGTAGTTCATACCGGGAAATACCTTCTAGAAGGAATCCCGGGCTTGATTGGTGAATAGGCAGAAACCAGGTTCTACGAGTCACTAACATGTAAAAGAAAAAGATAAGCGGTGAAGTGCTTCAGCATAAATGGGTACCAGTAGATGTTTTAACCAGTAGAGTACTGGCTGAAAAATAGGTTAAATGATTCCTACCTGCAGCCGACAGCGTAGCAAAATGGAAACAGGAAAACCGAAGTTCGTCCGACTCCATTTGCAACACTGCTGCAATATATATGACGAATCACTGCATGACGTCATCACGCGCATGCGCATGCGACGTCACTGCAGTAATCAGTACATCGTGCCTGATGACAAATAAAGAACCTTAAAATATTACAAGCATAGAAGAGTGGCCAACAGTTGGGTGGTAATTACATTAAAACTAAACTTATCGGGTACTCTGTGCGGTCAAGAATAAGCGCCTGTGTCTGTTTACTTCGTGATGTCATCACCCTCATGCGTGAATGACGTCACATGTAAACAAACAAGCGTTCATGTTTATGGGAAGGACCCGGAGACTGGGGATGGTCCATATTCAAGTGATATGACTACTACGTAATGTATAGTGTTTTAATATTACAATCAGGTGTCACTAACAACCTGGAAATGTCCAGTGGAATGGAAAACTTGGCCGTGAGGCAGAAAAAGGCTAGACGGTTTCCGGTAGAGGAGAGTAAAAAAGAAAAGATGCCCAAATACCCATATACGGAGACTTGAACCTATTGACTTGTCAAAATGACAAATTATTCACATAGTGGACTCTAAAGAGTGTTAGGGTAATGATGGATCCTGCACGGCAGGTTATGTTAGACCCATGACTTCATCACCCAATGTGTGAATGGGGTCATATGATGATAGACCGGTATTGACGTTTGTAGAAAAAAGTCACAAGGACCAGAAGTGGTCCGTAATATATAAAGCTTACCAGATAACGTCATAGAAATGGCAAATGATTCAGAACCTTCATAAAGCCAGAAGGCTGACAAGACCGAGGGGTGTTGATTAAAGGAGACAAATAGAGTAATTACACATAATGTTCGTAACCCTAATAATAAAACAAGTAATTAATCACAGTTTGCAGATCAAGATGATGTTGAGCGGGATGGAATGATGATGATGGCCACGGAGAGTGGAGGACAAGTTAAGGGAGAGGCTCTATGTAAGGAACTAGTTGGAACAAAAGACTGTGAAAGTAAAAATCATGCTGTATCAGTGTGTGTGGAATACACTGCCATATAATCTTACATAAACTCATCTATAGTGTTTCAAAGGGAGAAAACGAGAAGAAAAATGTTAGTAATGGGTTCAAATGGTTTGTAAAAGTATCCATATAAAGAATGCAGCCATATTTTAGCTTTCTTAACATCAAATTAAAAACAGTCAAAAATTATTTGTGCTTAGCCGAGATCGACAGTAGGCTAACTGTGGTAGTAACATGATCAAAGGAATAACAAAACAGTTTAGACTTGATGTTCTTCTACTTATGATACAAGAATACTTACTGCCCACACTTGGTTCACAATCTGGTGGCTAAAGCAGTGCCATTTTCTATCAATGTAAAAAGGAGAAGAGAAAGTAAGGACAGTATCACTAAGAGTGTGTTCGTTTTTGAGCTTTTAGATGTAGGGACACAGGTAACAATCTTCATTCAAGCCGAGAGGGGACATGGCATCAAGTTTATGTATTCAATAAAGTTCCTTTTGGGCAAGAATTTTTGGTAAATCCCCTCTCCTCGGGAGGGGATGGATTAATTCCAGTATTGAAAATCCCATCTGTGAGATGTTGTGGTTGTTGTCCCTAAAATGGCGAAATACGGGTGATATTAGGTTTTTCGTTCTAATCTGTGACTTGTGTTCCGTCTATCTTTCTTTTGCTCTTCTGCTTGTCTTCCCCACATAGTATTTACCACATGGGCATCTAATGGTATAGATTACATTTTTAGAGTCACAAGTTGCATAGCTTTTCAGGGGGATCTTTTTGCCATTGTTCTGATGCCTGATGTGGTTCCCTTTTATAATGTTGGAGCAGTGTTCACAGTTTAAGCAAGGGAAAGTCCCATTCTTTTGCTTTGTGAGTGTCCTTTGGGTCGATTGTTTGGGTCTTTCTGCTTTAATCAAAGTGTCTCTAAAGTTCCTCCCTCTTTTGTACACCAGCATTGGAGGGGATGGAAAAAGGTGATTAAGGTTAGGGTTTGATTTAATGAGATCCCAATTTTTAGTAATGATCTTTTTCACCTGGAAACTCTGTGTCGAATACCACAGTGTGTAAATGAGGTTAGATTTTGTCTGTGTTGGTTGTTTGGTTAGTAATACTTCATGAGGGTTCGTTTCCGTCCTTGTGATGGCTTTCGTCACCACATCCTCTGGAAATCCTCTTTCCAAAAACCTCGATCTCATTGTATCAAACTCTGTTTGGAGTCTTGCTGTGTTGGAAGTAATCCGTTTAGCGCTTAGAAGTTGACTGTATGAGAGGTTTTCCTTTAGATGTCTCGGGTGGAAGCTATTCAAGTGTAAGGAGTTATTAACATCTGTTGGTTTCCTGTACATAGATGTCACTAGTTCCATATTTTTCCATTCCACCGTGACGTCTAAAAAGTTCACTTGTGGTCTTCCAATTTCCATGGTAAATTTGATTTGTGCATTACATTGTTTGATGTATTGCCAAAAGTCAGTGAGCTCCTGTTCTGTGCCATTCCAGATGCCAATGACGTCATCAATGTATCTTGTCCAACAATATATCTTTTTTTTCCAGTGTGGGTGATCCAATACATAGGTTTTCTCAAAGTAAGACATAAAAATGTTGATGTATGAAGGGGCCACAGCAGAGCCCATAGAGGTTCCCGAGATCTGTAGATAGTACTGGTCATTAAATCTGAAATAGTTGTTATATAGTATTAAATTAATGAGTTCAATTGCAAAAGTCTTCTGAATCCGGGTGTCATCATGTCTTAGAAGAAACCATTCTCGGGCAGCTATGTCGTGTGGAATCGAAGTGTACCTACTACTACGTCCATAGAAAATATTAATGGGTCAGTGAAATCCTTAGAGTATTAATTGTCTGGAGAAAGTGTGTATTGTCTTTAAGGTACGTTGGTATTTTCTGGTTGGAATGTGGTGCAGCTAGAGGTTGAAAGATGCTGTCAGTCCCAGTGACAATAGGTCTAAAGAGAACTGTGTATTGGCAGACAGTGTTGACTAGAGTCAATTGCATTATCTGAGTCAACTGACAATACAGCAGATGAGAATGGGACAGTAAGCAGGACACATGATGAACCCTCAGTAGTACACCCATGTGTGCAGAAGCCACTACACCAGTTGAACAGAGTCAGGGGGCCTGAAACAGGGGGAGGCCTGTGCCCCACACAGACAGTGACACCCTAAACATGTGCATGATGCAGGACTGAGCCAGAGTGGCCATGGAATGGATGATCAAATGCCACTCAATGTAGGTCATCCAGAACACGTGCTACAATGATCATCCGGGCAAGGACACATAGGGGCATGCATGGAATGCACATGGAGCATGAATGGGCACTCATGTCCCTGCGGAGCATCTACCATCTGCACAGTCCCAGTGAGACACCCTGCATCAAGGACAGAGTATGTAGGCCACTGTATGCGTCTGGCAGGTTTGCAGGGAGAAGTGTGCATGTACACAGGAGCGTTGAACAGGCCATTGCAGTAGTCCAACATGACACCCACCAGTGCCATGGTGAAATTGGAGTGCAGTTGGGTGGAGGGGCATGGGAGCATGCCTACGTGGAGTACCCGCATGCAGGCAGAACACACATGCACATCAGTCATGCGATGACATAGTCCCAGTGCTGAGTAGAAGACATCCCAGGCAACAAGCAGAAGGGCCAGTGAGCTGGAACATGGACTGGAGGGGCAGCCGGGTGGCTAGCATGTGAGCAGGGTGCAGGTGTGGTGATGGGGACAGTCCCCGTCTGCTCTACATGTCCAGCATCCTGCACAGCAGGCACACATCAGTGAAGCATTGCATGACTCGCGCATGACACCTATGTGCACATAGCATGTAGTGGCAGTCAAGCACAACACATCACACAACAAACCACACATGGTTTGGACAAACACGTGATAACACTCACTGGATGGGGCATCAAAGTCCAGCATCTCTCCCACTCCTTCGTACAATTCTGCCGGTATGAACTCCGCAGTGACTGACTCGTGCGAAGTGAAGTCTTCCTCCTGAGCGAGTGACCCACCACCAGTCAACCCAGTCATGGCATAATTGGAGGCACGTTTCGCCTTAGCACAGTATCGGAGGTCATCCCAATGCTTTTCGCACTCTTGAGCTGTGTGCACCTCATGTCCGAATGCACTCACACAATCCGCAACATGCTTCCAGTGGGACATACGCTGGGCAGCCATAGTGTGACCGTTCGGCCCCACTAGCATATCACGGTTGTGTTCCCGCACGTAGTCCACAAGGAAGTCCAGTTCCTGCATGGAGAAAGGCTTCTTCCTCGACATGCCGGAGACCGGAGCCGTGTCTGGGGTCCCAGCCTCTGCTGCAGATGCAGCCTTCCTCCTCTTGAGCAGTGGTCCGTACTCTGGCTGGCAAATGCCGACCTGATCAGTATGGGCAGTGGCGCTGGTGCATTGAACAGAGGGAGTGGCAGGTGGAACAAGGACGGAAGCCCTGACTTGCGTCAGTGGCTGCTGGGTGCCCTGGAATGGACCCTGTGCAGCAACATCCGCTGTGCCAGGCCATTGACCGGGACTGTCCTGGATGGTAGACTCACAGCCGGGGTGGTGTCGGCTGCATCTGCCCATGCACTTGCCAACACCCGGCTGCTCGGGGCAGCAGATGACAATACTGCCCCAGGGACACGTGCCTCGGTCAGGTCAGCCCTGCGTGCACTTATGGTGTGCCTCCTGACCTCCTGAAAATCATCCTGGGACTCTTCAGGTGCCAACGCAGCATGCGCTGGCCGACCCTGAGCCTGGGTGGTGGTGTCCACAGCTGCATCTGCAGCTACCACTACCCTTGGGCCCATGGCAGTCAATGAAACGGACTGCCGGGTCACATGGGCGCTAGTGCCAGATGCAAGAGCTGCATCTCCTGGAGCCACAGGGGGTGGTGGCATGACTGCACCAAAACGTGGCACTACATTGTGCCGAAGTGGTGCACCCCTGCCTCTTCACCCTCTGCAGCTACCCTGGACACCCTGGAGTCCTCCTACTCCCTGGTCACCCTGGCCACATCCCTGACCATGCCCGCCACATGGAGTACACCCAGCTGAGGTGCCCCTCACTTTTCGTGGCCTCCCAACCATGGCACAGATGTAGTAGTGCCAGCACAGATGTAGTATTGCCAATGGGAGGTGTACACGACAATTGACCTGGGCAATTGGGGTGAAGGGGGTGGGGTACTAGATGTTAACAGCTCCCCTGCACCTGCAAGGCTGTATGTGACCCCAGTGATAAAGTGACAGGTCACGCAACGCTCAGGTACCCCAAAACTGCAATAAAACCATGCACGCAACCCCTGGTAGCCCACATGTGTGGAATTAACCTCCTGCAGTACACGGTTGCACCCGGGGACACAAAAAACAAGTATGCATGGGACACGCAGGCTACTATAACCTCGAAAACGGGTACGCGATACACAGGGGTACCCACAGTGGGAAAAATAGCGTGCACGACTCACCGTCTGACTAGCGTGATAATGAAAAACACGCGTAGCCAATACCCCCGCCAAAAGAAGAGATACGTCCTTGATCTGCTGTGAAGCTGTGATGGCGTGCGAAACAACCAGAAGTAGCAACACAGGTCGGTCTCCACGAAAGGCACATACAGCGAACTGCTGGCCCCGCTCACCTTTAACCCGTGCTGAGGGAAATTCGCGCTAAGGGTCTTTCTTCGAATTACATGCTGACGTGCTGTTTTTTCATGTGCCAAATCACTCCGTATCAAGCTGGCCACACGACAACCCACGGAAGACCACGCTCCTGCCCAGAAGGCCGAATTACTGCCTCCCAGAGCTACGAGCAGCCTCCCACAAGCCATCTGATGCTGCCTGCCTTCCTGGTGGCCACGTGCCATGCAATTTGGTGCCTGCACGTCAGCCATCTGCATGGGTCCAGTTGCTGTGACCAACCCTGCTGGAACAGAAGACTCCCAACTGAAGTTACATCGCTCCACAGCCCAGCACCAGGACCCAGTTGCCCACCCACACCTGCCTCGGGGGTTGCCATGTCGGGGGAAACACCATCGGAGATCACTGGCAACCCCCAGCCAGAGAGGCAGAGGGCTACCAGCTTCAGTGCCGCAGAAGTTGGTATCCTGGTTGAGCAAGTCCTGCTGCATTATGATGCCCTCTTTGGAAGACCACGTGCCGACAAGGAAGGACGGAAGATGATCTGGAAGGACATTGTGGCTGAAATCAACGTGGAGGGGGTGGCAGCCCGCGACATGGCACATGTCAGGAAGCGCTGGGAGGACTTCAGGTCCAGGACCGTCAGCAAGGCCCGGTGCCTCTTGGAGGCAGCGCATGCAGAGGGGTGCCGGGTCCGCCTTACCAACAACCAGATGAGGATCCTGGAACGTATAGTCCAACGCTCCACCTCCAGGTCCTTCAGAGGCAGACCCGTCTGGAGTTGAGCGGTAAGTGTCCATGGGTACTGATTGGACGCAGTGCATGTTGAGGTGTGCCAGGAGTGTGAAGCTTGGACATATGTCTGGAAAGCCCCATGTATGGATGTGTATGTGCAGGGACATGAGCCTGCCACATGTGAGTCCAGTCATGTGTGAGTCACATCAATGGTGTATGTTTTCAAATGCATGATGCACAGATGCATGTGGGGATGTACACATGCTTGCATTTCTGTGTATGTACTGTGGCATGGTTGTGGTGTGACACATGGATGCTGGTTCCACCTTCATGTACGTGCACAGCATACATGTGCGTGTGTGTGTTTGACATGTGTGCGAATGTGATATGCCATGGATGCATGTGACAGAGACATGTAGGCGGCCTATTGGCAGATGTGATCTAGTTGCCAATGATTTCACTGTGACAGGTGGTGGAGATGTACAAATGCATGTATGTCTGGTGGTGTAAGTGCATGTGTTCGGCACTCCCTGTGTTGCATGTGACATCAGGCTAACCTTCAGATGCTCATGCTGTTGTATGTGTATGGGTGTTGCTGCCTGCTGCAACATTCCTGTTAATTTGCGCATGTATGTGGGTTCAAATGATATGTGTGTTGTGGAGTGTGATGCCATCTGTGAAGTTTGACACTGCCACTCATGTGGAACTGTCATGTGTGCATCAGACCATTGTACAGTGCCCTGATGCCTGTGTTCTATCTCTCCCTGTCTGCAGCGTCAACTGATGAAGAGGGCAGAGATGGTGCCTTGGAGCACAGTGGCGGGGATCCCACCGCCAGTCGGAGACGCAAGGCCCAGTTCCCCTCCCAGGTTGCCATCTCTTCGAGGAGTGAGGAGTCTGGTGCCGGGTCCACAGCTGCCGAGGGTAGGTTCAAGAGGCGGAGGTCAGAATGCAACCATCCACAGAACCCACTCCCAAATTACCCATGCCATGACAGCCTTAAATGGACCACCATGCCCATGCAGGAATGCACAACGGAGCCACACAGTGGCAACACACGACTAAGGCAATGTTCATTGAGACATGCACAAAACCAATGATAGAACACACCAATCTTGAAGTTAGCAAAAATGTATTAAAAACATTATGAACTGACATTGATGAAATGAAACTTGAAAATCAATGTACAATGAGAGAAATAAAAAAAAAATGTGATGATCCAATGAAGAAAAAAAATAATACGTCATGTTGAATGAAAAAGTGGTCCATTGCCAATGTCTATAAGAAAACCATTGATCCATGGGAACATTGAAAAAGAAAGTATGTACAAGTCTGCAACTATATACAATGGAAGTCCAAATGGTCCATGATCCACAAACAAAAGGAAACCTACAAAAAAGTCCTATGAAGAAAAAACTATGTACACAAAGTGGAGCAATGTACATGAACTCCAAAATAAAATAAAAAACAAAGGAAACCTAACACTAATGAACTATGTACAATGGCGGCGGGCAAGTCCAACGGCTCACTTGTTGATGTTTGGGGCCAGGGCATCATCGAACTCCATGTCGATGTCCCGGAGGCGGGCCTCTTCCCTGGCCTCGAGGTCTCGCAGGGATGCAGTCATGGCCTGTTCCAAATCCCCGTGAGTTGCCTCGAGGCACTCAGCCCGCCTCAATGCCCTGCGCATGGAGTTCTCCGCCCTGACCATAGTGAGCCGTGCCTCCTCCGCCCGCCGCCGCTCCGCATCTATCTGCTGGCCCAACCGCTGCCACATGGAAGACACTCCCAATCCAGGGTCCTCCTGCCCTCCAGCCGATGCCTGCCCCTCTGATGTTGATGGCCTGAGCCATGATGCCTCCCGCGCTGAGCCTGCCGCTGCCTCCGACGCAACTGCCTCTGCCAGCACGACGGCATCCGGGATGATGGAATCCATCCATGATGCCGGCACATCCTCCATCCGCTGGGGTCCAGTTGGTGGGGTGTCTACCCCTGCTGGACCTCCAACTCCCGACTGTGGCAGGGATGGGATCTCCACCATGCTGGCTGCGTTGGTTGGGGCAGATCCACAGGGGGCCCTGGTGGCCTCTGGGCTGGAAGACGGCACGGAGAATGACTGGCATATGGTGTGCACAGAGGAGGGGAGGGCTGCAAGTCTGGCCGATACATGGAGGAAACCCCCGACCATGGACCCTCCCAACTGGGCCACCTTGGCACACAGCTCTTCGTGATGACATGCGTGGTCCCCCCGGGAAGCACGCACGTCATCACGAATGTCACGTGTGCGCAACGAAACCCCCGACCATGGACCCTCCCAACTGGGCCACCTTGGCACACAGCTCTTCGTGATGACATGCGTGGTCCCCCCGGGAAGCACGCACGTCATCACGAATGTCAAGTGTGCGCAACGCGACACCAATCAGGACGGACTCCATCCGCCACGGGTCCCCTCGTCCACAGGTAGAGGAGTGCCAGATGACATGGACCTCCCCCCTACCAGCGGATGGGCCTGGGACGGGGCATCCCTGCTGGTGCATGGTGATGCAGTCACAGTGTCAGGGACAGAGACATGCACAGGCACCTCCGCGGCGACCTGTGCTTTCTCCTGTCCCTGCACCTGGATTGCACCACTTGCACCAGTGGTACCAACCCCACCAGGCCCCATGTGCGGCTCTGTAGCAGCCTCCTCCTCCTCTATGCCCACCACCAACCTGGATGGCTCTGCACTGTCTTCTGCCATTGCAAGCCCCTGTGGGGGCTCATCCGCCCCTTCCGCTGCAGCCGTAGTGACAAACGCGGCACCAGTCCCCTCGCTCCCGGATGATGGTATTTCCTGGGAGGGTGACTGTGCCTTGTGTCACCGGCCGGTGGAGGCATCCCTGCCACTTTCCTTCACAGCGCTGTCTCCGCCCTCTTCTTAACTCTCTGCTGTGTAAAGGGAGATATTGAACACAAGCATCAGGGTATTGAACTATAGTCCCCTAGACACAAAGCAATGGCACATGAGTGGCACGGTCAAACGTCACTTCCATCATGTCCCTCCACAACTCATGGGTCAGTGCAGGCAACACACATGCAGGAACAGGCATGGCACATGCAACATACATTGGCATCCATGTATACACCGTAGTTGCATCCAATGGTAGGCTGATTCTCACATGCACCATTGGACATGCTGGTCACATGCAAACACATCACCGGAGGGTCATGCATTTGGCCCGGTATACCCCCGGACACAGTGGATACAGGGATGACTAGGCTGTATCAGTGAATCAACACATCGTCACCGACATGTGTCATGCATCCATGGCGCACACATTACTCAAACACACGGACATGTACATCATGTCCATGACAACAGCACACATCTCTCACACCCCAAACATGTCAAATTACAGATACAGACATGCTGCTCCGCATTATGCATTGTTACACATGCACCATCCATGTGGGTTGCGCCTGACTGGACTCACATGTGGCATCATCATGTCCCTGAACACACACATCCAAACATGACCCATTTCACACATGCAGCCAAGTAGCGAACTACCAGCACACTGCAACCTGTCCTTTTTTAAACATGAGTGCATGGCCACTTACCGCTCGACTCCAGACGGGCCTGCATCCTGAGGATCTGGTGGTGAAGCACTGGGCGAAAGCGCTCCATGACCCTCATCTGCTGGGTGGTAAACTGGCCCTGGCCTTCTTGAGGGTCCTGGACTTGTAGTCCTCCCAGCGCTTCTGGACGTGTTTGATGTCGCGGGGTATAACCCCCTCCGCATTGATTGCACCTACTATGTCCTTCCAGATCCTCTTCCGTCCTTCCTTGTCGATGCGCGATGGTGTGAAGAGGGCATCATAATGCCCCAGAACTTGCTCCACTAGGTAGTTTGAAAAGAGCTCAAGGTATTGCTTGTCCATTTTGATGTGAACCTACAAGCAATGATTGGTTTCTTGCATCACATTTCCCTCTGTATTGCATGATATTTTTACATTCCTTGACATATTATTAATTCAGGACAATATGTGGCAAACATCATGATGTATACAACATAATTTGAAAGCTCTGTTTCAGCATAATTCTTAAAGGAACATGAGTGTGCATGAAATAGTGATGTTTAAGTGAGAAAGTAAAGTTTTATGCATGGCTACCTTTAACAGACCATACACGGGCAATCTGCATGCCCTTGTAAAACAACAACTACAAGCTGGTGGCCTTACCACTTAGTTTCCTTTGTTGTGTGTCCTGAAAGTATAGTAGTAAAACTCAGGAGATTTGTTGTTGAGGTTGTATCACTTTCTGTTCTAATCTAATGGAATTGGGAATTGGCTAGAATTGTGTCTTTTAGTTAGTTAAAAATAGAAGGCAGTCTATAATATTTCACACTTTGGTATGTTCTGGTAAAATACATATGTGTCTCGTTTTGTTGCAAGGGCTCCTGTCCTAGGCTGATGTACAGAAATGGCGCTCTGGCCGTTTCGGGACTCGAGAAAAAGAAAAGAAAAAAAATGGATCTGGAGAAGGTAAACACGTAGTCCATTCTCCCTTTCCAGGGCGGCCATTGAATGTTATGTAACAAAAATAAACAAACGAAATGGCCGCCATGGGACAGGGAGAAAGGACTACAAGTAGTCCCTTCTACCTTTCCATGATGGCCAGTGACGAAGGAACCCTGAGCTGCGGCAGTGATTCGGCGCCTTGTCGTTCTAGTAAGGCCCGGGCGACGGTCAATGAGCTTGATTTGTTCAAGCTCATTGTACCTCGCCAGGTACTAATATCTAATAATATGCTTGTACTTTCTATCACAACCAAATTAAAAGAGGCTTTAAAACAGACTACAAATTACTGCTTACACCAATTACAAAAACATGCCACTCATACACAGGGCACTTTTTCCCCCAGGAGCACTAGTTAAGTGGGTGTTCATGGGTAATATTATTTTGGCAGATACGTTCACGCGCTCAGTGGACATCCCAGGGAGGTTACAATCAGAGACATCTTTTAAAAGGCAGAAGGTGTACACAAACATCTTTTAAAAGGGAGAAGGTGTACAGAATCACACTTTAAAAAAATAAAAGATTATGTGCTATACGACTTTTCTTCAAAACCTTTAGCACAGATTTAAATAAGATTTCCAAAACATACATCACAACAATTCAAATCCATTACATCCAGTTAAAACATATTACAAAATATCCACAAATGCGTTCATTTTACTAACACAATTCCAAAACATACAAAAAATGAGTAGTTATTCTTTGGCCTCAACTCGCTCTACAACTTGCCTCCATATATAGCAGGCAGCAGCAGTCACAACCATAGTGTTCCAGAATCGGCCAGATTGTATTCTTTGGAATGCTGCCACATAATCATTGTAGCCCCTGCAATATGTATCCTCTTGCATTGGGGAGGCCGTCAGTAAGTGCCTTCCGGTTTCAGAAGAACCTCCACCGAGGCGACATCTTCTATCCTCACCCAGAACTCCAAGCACCAATGCACTAGTATGTGGCAGTAGATTAAAGCGTAAACAGATCATACAACAGTTCTAAAGTGCACGGTTTCAACAAATAAGAACGGGTCTGCCAGATAAAAACCTTTGAGTGGAATACAGTGCATGCCTTTTCCCATGTGATGGTCAGTGGTCGAAGTGTACGAAAAGAAGTAGTGGAACTATGTTCCCTACTGGCCTGCAACGCTCCCCACAGACACCACTGCCACGCCCCCTCCCATGCACAGTAAAATGCCCAAAACACATGTGCCTGCTCTTTAAGGAAACGTCCTGTGCAGTGCACTGAAAGTGCAAGTTTCAACTTCTTCCTAGACTTTTATTTAAAAAAAGAAACCATTCCGAGACGGTTCTTTTTAAAATAAAAGTATTAGGAACGGTAAAAGTTAATTAAAAGAAGTAGAGGAGCACCGCTCCCGACCGCTCCCGCCCACTGCGACCACTGGTTATGGTACATTGATATCTTGTAAACGATCCCATATCACATTTCTTTTCTTCAAGGTTTGTAGAAAGGAAATGCCAGATTCAATCGATCACACGGATTGAGTACACGGAAAAGTTAAATTAGAAGTGCACAATAGCCAATAGAAGAACAGAAAAATGTTCCAGTTCCAAGTGTAACTTTATTTTACTGGCAAGCTGTGCAGGGGATTCAATGAGCAGTGATTTACATGTATGTACAAGTGTGAATTGATTTTTATGCGGTCACTTGTACACGTGCAGCCACATGCCAGCCATGAACTGTCTTCCTCGGTTACTAGTCGTTAATTCAAACAGTTGCCGGTTAAAAGGGACAAGGCGGCATCCACCGAGTTCATCTGTCTCCCCATGGTCCAGAGCTGCCTGCAGTCACCGCTGCTCGAGGTGAAAACACTTACACTAGGTCTGCCTGAGAGCCCCCCTTCACTAGGATTACCAGACGTCCCGGTTTTCCCGGGACAGTCCTGGGAAGTAGCCGTCTGTCCCGGGAGTTTTCAAATTTTACAAACCCCGTCCCTGGTTTGCAAGGGTGGGTAGCTACGGTCCCGGTTTTTGCCGATTTGGAAATCCCAAAATGGGGTCCCGGCGCGACTCTTGCTGCACGAATGGGGGCGTGAAATTCTTTTCACGCCCCCATTTCCTCCCCATTCCCCTCTTCCAATGAGAAGTGTGCCTGTGAGCACACTCCCTCCACACCCCCTACAACAGACCAGAGACATAGAAGTAGGAGTACTGTTTTATTTGTATTTACTTTAGTCCTACTTCTATGTTTATGGCCTGTCCTCCCGTTTAAAAATAAAATCTGGTCACCCTACCCTTCACACAGGCAGGGTGTGTCTCCACACGTGTCCCTCCAGTAGACACTTTCTGGATCATGACCACCCACCTCCCGTTCCACGTTTTCTAAGGGAAATTGCAGTAATATTCACTTGCCGAATAGCTTGATTTTGCATGTAGCTCTACAGTTACACAGCACTCTTGAATTGCATTGACACTGCTAAGCCAGTGTGAATCATCACCCAATGTCATGGACCGGCAATCAAAATGCAGCATCTTATGCATTTCTATAAAGCATAATGCTCTTCGGTAGACAACTCTACAGACTTCGTTGGTTAGTATGCGACCCTGCTGGTATGGCGTACAAACGTAAGGCTAAGAGAGCTCTTATGATTTTAGGAATAAAGGTAACATGTCAACCGTCCGTGACACTGAACCGGCAGCTAATCCTGCAGATCAAGTGGAGGTCCCTGAACATATTTCTGGTGACAATTCAACCGCCAAGTCAGTGTCGCAAATTGGGAAAATGACTCCATATTTCCTGGCGGGCAATAAGGTGAATGAATAAGTCATGGGGGAAAGTGCTGGAGGTAGTGTAAGGTATAAAGCACAGCAAAGACCTGGAGGCATCAAGGCGCTAGCGGAAAAACATCACCGGGAGGAGAGAGGAGCCGACACCATTTAAAACAGAAAGGTTTTCAACTGCTTACGGAAGATGGACAGAACGTGAATGCTCCTAATGTAAAAAGGGAGAGCATTCCACAAGGAGGGAGCCAGTACAGGTGGGGTCAGGAATACAAAATATTACACAAGGTGCGGAGATAATCTGCTCCGAACTTGTGTTATTCCTTACAATCTGAAACTGCAGCGCAAGTTCTACTTCCCGCGCATGCTGATCACAATACTTCTCCTGCCATTGATATTATTCCGGCGGGCCAATTAGTCCCTTCAACTACCTAAGAACCTGATAGGGATACTGGAGCAAGATTAAGTACTACTCCTAATTTATATGCAAATAAATCAGAGATCGAAGAGTCAATTAAGAGTGGAGAGTGTTCACTTGATCTTTCGACTGCTATTTCTACCATGCAATTCGCAATGAAAATATTATTAAAACTGTGTTGTGGAATGAAGGAGGAAATCTGCTCATATGGTGTTACTCTTCGGCAGATGGAAACACAGCTTTTGGTGGATCCTGGGCAAGCGCATATACGACTTCCCCGGAACGTAGTGGCGAGATTGATGGTGCTCCTACTATCCAGAATAGTAAAACCTGTACCCCCCTCCTTGCGGACAATATAATCATTGCGGGCAATGAGACAAATATATAAGAACCTGCTAACTCTTCAAGTAAACAGGCCAGAAAAAAGGCCAATTGGGAAAAGAAGAGGGAAGCTAAGAAGACTAGCACGCTAACTAGCAGGCTATTAAAAGAGAAACAAAAAGGGGGAAAATGAGGCTAGGGCTGCTGTCGGCGGCTCCGAAGCTACTGAATTAGATTTTGAAACAGTTGTTGTTCAATGCAGGGCAGATGTTCGACTCCAGATCAAATTACAAAGGAGCAAAGGAAAGTCAGATTGGCTACTAATACAACTTGTAACCCAGACAGTAACACTGAGAAATCAGGGATAATTTCTGATCTGAAAATTCTGGTTAAAAGGAGTTTGTATTGTTATGGTAGGTACTAGCAAATCAATTGTTAAGTCTCCCTCAATCTACTACAACAGATCTTATCATTGAGGGTCCTCGGTACAACTTACCTGGATTTTGTGGAGATAATTGAAGGAACTAGCATACACACTACCTGGGGAGTTGCTAGGTCTGGAAAAGACCCGGGGCTAAGCTGATGTCGGAACTGTTGGGACTGGGGGCTAGCTAGTCTTTTGGCTGCATCTCCTGAGATTCTATCCGGGGCTACAACCAAAAGATCAGGGGCTATAGCCTCCTTAGCCCCCCTAGCAACGCCCCTGCACACTACTCGAGTGCATTGTACATCCGAGGAAATAGCTGATCTGATAGAAATGCAGTCTTCTTGTTTACTCAACTGGGTTTTGATTTGAGTAGTGATCGAACGGTTATTAATACATTTAAATCTGGTGCTGGGGCCGACAATTCCGAGAAGCCAGAGATAAACAACCAGGGTAACTCGGATGTAACGGCAAGTGTAATCGATGATAGAAAAGGATGAAATTGGTTAGATAAATTCCTCCTGAGGATATCGAAGAGCAATGATTGAATTTAATTAATGTCACAGAATACCTGTGGTTACCGAGACTTGCTGGACCCTATTGGCTCTCTTGATTTATTGAGACCATATACTGTTTTTATGTTGCAGGAGAGCTGTTTGGTATCTGACTTAATAGTGGAGAGCTACGTTGTGTTCCAAAACATGGCAGAAAGGGGGTTTGTGGGCCACCCACATGGTGGCCTGATTACCGGTGGTAAGCCTGGTTTGGCTGCTAGTCCTAGCATGAGAAAAATGTCCTATCTGTGGAAATTCGCCCTAGACCTCAGGGACAGAAACAAAGGTTGATGTTACTGAATATCTATGAACCTCCTGGTGGGTATTTAACAGACAGAATCTTCACTAGTGTTGCTGAGGTAATCATGAAGAGGAATGACCACATTATATTGTCAGGGAATCTGAATGCATATTGTAGAGATTCTAGTGCACTTGACGCAAATGATTGGGTTAGTACCAAGAGCATCCTTCATCAAATTACAGTAAATCAGAGGAAATAGAGCTGGTAGAAGTTGGGCCCAGTTCCTGAAAGATTGGGATTTGATAATGCTGAACGGCCACATGGCAGGAGACGTTCCCAGGGGGAAACACTTGGCGTTGTGGCTACAAAAGGCAACTATCGACTACTTCTACTGCTCATGTGATTTGATTGCACACGTTAGAAAGCTAGTGATAGTGAACAATGAACATAGCAATCCCGTCTTCGTTTTGCATATCTCCATGGGTACTGACAGTGGCGTCTCCATTCCTAATTTTGGGGGAACTGTTAATTTCAGCGGTAACAGAATTAGCTGGAATGCAGACAATCTAGATAGAATTGGAGCATTTATGGATGGTGAATTGGATCTAGAACATACAGAATTGCATAATATGACAGCCGACGACATTGAAGATTGGTTTGCCAGGGTAACCAAATCTTTTGCACTAGTTAACTTTTCGTGAACCTTTAAGGTTGGCCAAAAAAAAGTCGTTTGACAAGGAAATACAAACGACAAAACACAGTTTGAGGCATAATATTAGGGCAATCTGTGAAGATTGTGGTCGTTCTTCTGAATGTTTGCTAGGGATTAAACAAGCCAAAAATAAATACTCTAATTGGTTAATAAGACATAGATATTCTATAAATAATGCGCATTGGTAGAACATGATGCAAGTGCTTGCAAGTGGCAAAACCAAAAATATATGGGAAGTGTTTGGTGCTCATTGAGGTAACCCCAGATATCTTTCAATCAACCCGATTTCAGTAAGTATATGGATGACCCATATAACGAAAACCTTTTATGTGGAACACGAAAGTCCAACTAAAGGTAGACCTATTCAGCAGATCTTCTGAGTTAACATTTGCGAAGAAGATGCCGACATGTTAATAAAAAGCCTTAAACCCTCAAAAGCTCTGGGCTCTAAAAGCCTTTCTAATGTTGTATTAATGCAGGAACCTAAAAAATTGTCTATATTTTGTGGATTCTATTTGAAAATTTCTGCCGTTCAGGATTGATTCCTCTATCTTGGAGGCACTCAAATCTTATTCCAGTTTTCAAGAAAGGAAACAAAAATATGCCCTCAAAATACCACCGCCTCCTATCCGTGCTGGACGTGGCTGGCAAGTTGTTTAAAACTCTATTGCATAGGGCACTGCGAATGTGGGTAGATACCCTGCACTTGTTGGACACTTTTCAGACAGGATTTAGATGTGGTTCTGCCATGACACACAATGGGCCTCATTACGACCCTGGCGCTAAGTGGTTAACGGCGCTGTAAAAGGGTGCGGCGCCGTTAACCACTTAGCGCCTTACTACGGGGTCACTTTGCGGGACCCGACCTGAACGGCTGGTCTGGACCAGCCATTAAAGTAGGGACCCGCAAAGGGACCTCGCAGGCAATTACGGTACCGCAATTTGCGTACCGTAATTGCTGCCTTCCCCATTCCCATTGAGCCCTATGGGGCAAAAATGGGAATGGGGAAGGGCCATGGTGAAATGGGGAAATACCGCCCCGCCAACCTTGGAATGGGGCGGTATTTCCCCATTTCACCATGGGGGACTCGTTACAACACCGGCACCAACCATGGTGCTAATAGCGCCATGGCTTAGCAGCCGGTCAAGTGGCACAGTGAGTAGAGCGCTCGGTGCAGAGTCTGCTAACGCAGGTTCGAATCCCGGCGGGGCCAAACTCAGCCTTTCATCCTTCCGAGCTTGATAAATGAGCACCACACACCGTGGTTAATAATAAGCAGTGCTCAGATACCTGAGGGTTCGTAGCGCTATATAAATGCCAAATTATTATTATTATTATTATTAGCGCTGGTGTTGTAAAGAGGGCCAATATGCTGATGCTCACTACATTCATGTGTAAAGCATGTAGGAAAGGATGTTGCACGCTTTACGTGGTATACTTTGCATTAAAAGCGGCATTTGACACTGTGAACCGTGCAAAGCTGTGGCAGCAATTGAAGAACTTTAGTATCCCTTCGTGGCTTTTGGAAGCCATGAGTCAACCACTGTTTGTGTACAAGTGGATAGTGGAAGGTCTGGCACCAACCCCACCCCAACTAACCATGGGGTGAAACAGGCTTGTGTGCTGACACCTCTACTTTTCAACATGTTCATTGCGGACCTGCCTGATTACCTTAACCGGGTTAATAGATGCCCTCCGAAGGTGGGGCGGGGGGTGTTCACGTGGACTGGCTGTCCTATGCGGGCATTGTTTTATTAGATCGTACTTATGTCTGTCTGCATAGGGCAGCTAGGGAGCTTTGTCGATGTGTCAAGGCTAACAAACTTATATTAAATATTGAAAAACTAGGTTTATGTGCTACGGCAACTGAAGCTGTAGGAGGACTCCATTGATACTTACCGAAGGGAACATTTAATTGGTACTAGTGTACAAATAGCTTGGTCTGGATTTTGGACAAGGAGGGGATCAACAGCTCATTGCTGAAAAGAGGAGAAAAGCAATGATACAGAATGCCCTAATAAAGAGATTTGCTGGTTATAGTTATGAGGGGATTACATTAACATATTTATTTATTTATTTATTTATTTTTTACATTTGTAGAGCGCACTGCAGCCCATAGACATCGAGGCGCTATTACATTAAGGCGTAAGCAACAAGATTATGTAAACATAGAATAAACATAGTTTCTGTCCAGCTATAGTTTATGGGTTAGAATCCTTACAAATGACCGAATATAAATGGCTGAAAGTGACAGAGGGAACATTTTGGAGGTTTGTACTAAACTTACCATCCTTGGTTCTAGTTGAGCTGGTGCGATTGGAATTTGGACTAGGATCATTATCATCGCAAGTACATAGGAAGAAGGACATATATTATACATCAAAGCTCTTAAAGGTCCCAAATGCCCTCTACTTCAACTAATGAGCTCAGTTATGAAAAGGAAGGATAAGGCGAAGAATCTATATCCTTGGGTAAAATTGGCACTAGGCTTATTCGGAGAAATTAATAGGTCATCCAATTGGTCGTTCGATTTTTATCATCTAAAAATTGAATTTGAGCGCAAGCTGGATAACTGGGACTGGGTTTCTAATTTCAATCATATGGAATCACTCGTCATTTGAGATATCATTTTTGGCGATCCCAGAAATACCTGATTAAATGTCCACCGAGTTTAGTGTGAGGATCCTACATGTTGGTGAGGTTTGATCACCTTCCCACACTGTTTGCATAAGAAAGCTGATGTTTATGAGGCTGATCAGAATCTTGCAACATATTGATATTGATATTGATGTATGTGAATAACCTTGCATGGTTTGTTCACAATACATCAGCCATATGTGAGGGTGCGTTTTGGGTCGAATGTCTCACCTCTGGTAATAAGTCCTTAATACTGGCGTTATGCAGTGTGTGGAAGATAGTTGGCGCCAAATTGATTTTTAAAGAAGTTCAATTATTATCAGAATTCATTTTATTTTAATTATGCAAACGTGAGAACCTGAGTATTGATTTTTGGAATCGGATTTTAGTATTTTGATGTTTTATAGCCTTTTAATGTTGGTTATGATTTGTTGTGATTTTGGGGGGATTTCTTTAAAAGATATGATTTCGGTATGGTGGACATATGTGGAATAGTACTATGGAACTAAAATCACATTATATTAAGTACAAATTAATCAGTAACACTGGTCAAAATTACTAGCCGCATAGTGGAGTAACTTATCAAACTGGTCGCATTGGCTACAAAAGTGGCCCACTGTGTCCCAAAAAGCTGTCCCACAATAGCATTTTGCGTTTTTGGTTCGGGCATTGCCCTATTTGCCTATTGGCCAGTCCGAGCTTGTTCGTGCAGCACTTAAATACCACTTAAATAAGGTTGAATAGAATCTGACCAGGTTTCCATTTTTGTATACATTACTTTGATATGCATTTTTTTCAAACGGGGAAACTACAGTAAGTGCTGCAAAAGACGCCATAAACCACATTATTTTGCCATCATGCAAGAACTGGCTGCCTGTAATATTATTTTCAAACTATAGATGTCACCAATGACATACAAGAATAAAAAGGTTAACCATAACGCAATTCACTGGAAAAGAAGTCAAAGTCACATGAAAGTTCAAACAAGCTACGGAAGGGAAACTTAAGTTTGCTCCCCAACTATCCGCTCAACGCACACACGAGGATGTGGAATCAAATGTGGTAAAACGTAGTTTAATTTACCATGTGCAATCCTCGTGAGGAGCTCGGATGCAGAAACTTGCAGGCCGGCAGGTGGCAGCACACACCCAGAATCGTGTTCCAGAATATCCCCCAAACAACGGTTCTAAAAAACCAAAGGCATCTTCGCCCAATAACAATAAAATACATATTTAAGGCAACGGACTGCAATGCAAGTTCTATTGAATGAAATGTAGCGAAAACTTCAACTTCACCATATAATCAGCCCCCCGCCCCCACTCCATGCCAACCCGAAGACATGGCGGGTTTTATTTGAACAATTTGCGTCAAGGAAAAGTGCGTCAAGGAAAAGTAAATGTTGTTTGGCAAATTTTTAAACGTTGTGGCATGTATTCTTAATGCAATGCGCGCCTATCAGCCTGGCACTGCCTGCAGTTCTCGGGGAAGCCTTCTTCGTTGACTTGTACCAGTTCTTGTCGAAGCGAGCCTTGCACTCCTCGATGGAATGCTCAGCGAGCAGAACCTTCACAGTGCGCAGTGAGCGGGCAGAACCTTCACAGTGTGCATTCAGCGAGCAGAACCTTCACAGTTCGCAGAACCTTCACAGCGTGCATTCAGCGATCAGAACCTTCACAGTGTGCAGTCAGCGAGCAGAACCTTCACAGTGTGCATTCAGCGAGCAGAACCTTCACAGTGTGCAGTCAGTGAGCAGAACCTTCACGGTGTGCAGAGCAGAACCTTCACAGTGCGCAGTGAGCGAGCAGAACCTTCACAGTGCGCAGAACCTTCACAGTGTGCATTCAGCAAGCAGAACCTTCACAGTGTGCAGTCAGTGAGCAGAACCTTCACAGTGTGCATTCAGCGAGCAGAACCTTTGCAGTGTGCAGAACCTTCACAGTGTGCATTCAGCGAGCAGAACCTTCACAGTGTGCATTCAGTGAGCAGAACCTTCACAGTGTGCAGTCAGTGAGCAGAACCTTCACAGTGTGCATTCAGCAAGCAGAACCTTCACAGGGCGCATTCAGCAAGCAGAACATTCACAGTGCGCAGTCAGCGAGCAGAACTTTCACAGTGCGCAGTCAGCGAGCAGAACTTTCACAGTGTGCAGTAAGTGAGCAGAACCTTCACAGTGCGCATTCACCACCAAGCAGAACCTTCACAGTGTGCAGTAAGAAAGCAGAACTTCACAGTGTGCAGTGAGCTGAACCTTCACAGTGCGCATTCACCACCGAGCAGAACCTTCACCGTGTGCAGTAAGTAAGCAGAACTTCACAGTGTGCAGTGAGCAGATCCTTCACAGTGCGTATTCACCACCGAGCAGAACCTTCACCGTGTGCAGTAAGTAAGCAGAACTTCACAGTGTGCAGTGAGCAGATCCTTCACAGTGCGTATTCACCACCGAGCAGAACCTTCACCGTGTGCTGTAAGTAAGCAGAACTTCACAGTGTGCAGTGAGCAGATCCTTCACAGTGCGCATTCACCACCGAGCAGAACCTTCACCGTGTGCAGTAAGTAAGCAGAACTTCACAGTGTGCAGTGAGCAGAACCTTCACAGTGCGTATTCACCACCGAGCAGAACCTTCACAGTGTGCTGTAAGTAAGCAGAACTTTCACAGTATGCAGATGAGTAATATACAACAGTTTAGACTTTTTTAGAATTACTTTAGATGTCTCACAGCACATTTGAAAATGACGCATTTTGTATTTGTTGTTGCGAGGGCAATTTGCTATACAGTGGATGGCCTGTTACCCACACACGCTGGGGATGTGGTTCCCCTTTTCTTTCACCTCCGCTCACACCGACAGATCTTCCCAGACACACCCTCGTCCAGCATTACATCTTCCTAATCATACCCCTGCAACTGGTGCTGGGATCCTCACCTGCCTGGCTGGGAGTCAGTGTGCCACCATCAGTCGAGTTTCCATGCGTTCGAAAGCATTAGCGGGCGGTTAGGCTTACATAGTCTTAAGAATAATAATAGCAGCCTTTCTAGGAAAAATAATCAGTTTCATCTTCTACTGCGTCTGGTTGGCTGCAGTTAGTTTTTATTCGTATCATTTCACATTAAGGTATATTCAGTTTAATTGTAACTGCGCGTTCACGCTTGGCATGAAGAATGCTAATAGCGTTTCAAGGTCACACACACACACACACACACACACACACACACACACACACTTACTTCATCTTTGAGCCCCGCGCTTTTATGTCCTTCATTGTCCTTCCCCATACAGTTTGGGGACCTTGGTCTAGCAAAAATCATGACAAAACAGGAGACCTCGTATCCAAAGAAGTGTTCTTGAATAGAAACCCGGCAGAGCTCTCGCATGCTCTCTGATAACGTAGTCGCGCTTCAGTTGTGGGATGATGACGCTTTGTGGCTCCATGCCATCCATGGCTGCTTCAAATGAAATCCATTATGACAACAAATGCATGCGTGCCAACAGCTCCCATAGCATGTGTCTATGCCGCCATGCAGCTGCCATGCACGATTATGGCCCTTAGACCACACCCCCTAAAAAGAAGGCTGCATCCTGTTGCACAATCGGGTGTACGTCTGTTCTTTGGGGAGGGCGGTCAGAAGGGAAGCATGAAAAGGATGCCGGACCCAGATGAGGTACGTGGGGGAGGGGTGCAGGGAGTATGATGACCGTTACGGGGTCGCGGGAGTGGCAAAAGTGACAGTGGGAAGGAGGAGGGGGTGGCAAAACTCAGAGTTTACGAGCTGTGTGGGTGTTTATGGCTGCCTTCTACAAAGTCAATCTTTGTTTGCAAGTTTTAGACCCCGAACCAGGACATTACGTGCGCGCTGATTTGTGACTGCTCAGAGCTACTACAATGGCAAACAAAGCTGACAGCAATGCTTTAAGTGGGCTGTCAGTCTCCAAAAAGTGGGGTTGTGCCCCCCCATGTCGCACCACACCACTGCGGGACCCATTATCCTACCACTGGCTTATGATGTCCAATTACTCCCACGGCTCTGCACATGACTATGCCTTCTTCCCAGGCATCTGGAGAAAGCACTGTTCCCCAGAATCGCATCTGGCCTCTTTCCTTGCAGCTTCAAACTTCTTCATCAGTTTTTCCTTGGCAGTTGATCTTCCTGTTTATCTCCCATCTGATTCCAGCTCCCTTCATGCCAGGCTGTTCCTATCTTATTACATGATTTCTGGTGTGTGCTCCTTCTCATGTCTTCAAACCTTGGACATTATCATCTTCATCTGGGGCTGACCATTCTGTCACCCATACCACGGATGCCGTTCAACCCTGGAACTGACCTCTTGTAGGACAGAGTGCAAGGTGAGTCAGGCAATGAGCTGTTTAAACATCTATCTCAATAGCTATGAATCTTTTAGACTTACCCATAGCAAGGCAGGAGAGCATATACATAGCAATCCCCCTTAGAAGGTCGTCTTCCCAATTCTTTCGTGTGCTGATACCACATGTTATTCCCCAAATGTGCTGTACAGTCAAAATAACCATTTAATTCATAATCATCCTCCCTCACACTTTTCTTATGTCTCTTTCTTGCCAAATGAGCTTGTATGAGCAACTCATGAAATACATCAGTATACATTCTTCCTATTGGAGGAATCATAGGGACACTTGTTAGAGAAATCAGTGCCTTTACATGGGGTACTGGTGTAGGCACAATCACATATGGCCTTGGCCTTTTTACAGTGTCCAGTTCTGCAAAAGTAACTGGAGTGGGAAGGATTAACAGGACTCTTTCCCTTTTGGAACCATTAAAGTAAACAGTAGAAACAGAAAAATTATAATAGATGCTGAACAGGAATAAATTATACACCAATACATTAGGCTCCAACATCGGTGTCTCTCTACCCGTCGTTGACTTTGTTCACTTTCTGGACCTGCAATATGTTCAATAGACCACATTTTTGCATGTTATTACTTTTAAGGAAGGAAAAACTCTTTTTACTCAGGCAAATTTATCAGGTGTTCAGGAAGCCCCCTGATTAGCTCTTTAATCTCCACAAGTAAGTGACTGATCGCAGGACAATTTCACATAAGTGTTGCGCTAAACAAGATAAGGGTGAACTTGAAGTAAATAGTAAAAGATCATGACAAGTAGTTTGTGGGCATCATCGTTAGACAGGACCATTTGGGTGTCCGAAGAAAGGCTCAGGTAATTGTCTGATTTGTTCTATAGTTGCTGCCAATTGCTGCCAATAATCGTCTAATCGCCAGACCATTTTTGGGATCTTGGAAAAAAGTGCGCACATCAGAGCTGCACCCAACAAGAGCAGGATAAGCTTGCAGTATAAAAACGATGAAAGCAAGAAGTAGTCTGTGCATGTCAACATCTGACAGCACCATGGGCACCTCCAAAGAGAAACTCAGTGAGAAATGAGTCGGGGAACTGCTCCCTATTCCAGTCATCGAAAAGGAAGTCTAAATCGGGCATTTTTCCATTTACTTCAGCACTCCAAAGTCCAATGTCAACAAAGTCCTGTGCCTCAGGAACAGTAGCTTTCTCACTTTCTGCTATGATATCTATAAGAAGTGTTTCAGATGAGCCACAGTCCAAATGTGCACATTCGTCTATCTACTGGATAGTCTTTGCGTCCTTCTTCCTCATCATCGATCGAGTCTGCACATGCTGAACTTCTTCTTCTTGACTTGCTTCTGAATGGGTTGGGGGTGTGACAATCTCTCCAGCATAGATTTTCACATCTCCTAAGTGTCCTTGAACTTTAACTGCTGAGGGGGTAACATCTTCTACAACGAAAGGGCCACTAAATCTGGGTTCGTGCCACTTTCTTGTGAAATATCTTACTAAAACTGTGTCTCCAGCAAATAATTTAAGAACACATATGTTTTTAGGTCTGGTTGCTGTATTGTCTTCATCTGTGTTCTGAGACCGGCACCCCTTCCGCTTGAGTTGATCTGAAATGACAGAGATACTAGCAGTCATACATGTTAAGTACCCGCGTAACTCATTTCCTTACAATTCTGCAGTTGTCTGGGCATCACTCCTAGTCCTCGATGGAAGAGTCAGAGGTGTTCTCATTCACTTCCCTGTAACTAGTTTGTGGGGTGTGAGGTGGTGGTCAGAGCCGGGCTGATTTCTCAATGCATATAATCAAGGGGCAGGCAATGCAGCCACCCCTTCTTCAGTGTCAATTTTAGCTTTGCTATCCTTTCCTTGATCGTTGAGTCTCTCACATATTTCATTTGCTTGCGGTGATAAGCAGAAGAAAATGTATGTTTAATACTAAGCAATAAGCTAATCTCTTTGAATACCTCATTCACAAAATGACGTCCATTGTCTGACCTCAGCAACTCACATACTTCGGATCTTGGTAATACTTCTTGAATTAAAAATTTTGCAGCGCAAGTGGCATCAGGATGTGTGTATGGACCAGCTTCAATCATTCTCGAGAAGGGGCACACCACCACTATCATATACCTCTATCCATTACAGACCAGCAGCATGTCAACATAGTCAATATGTAAATGCTAAAAAGGACCATTTGGTCAAGGAATTACTCCACTGACTGTTCGCAGCGTGTGCCCAGCAGTAAACCTTTGACATACGATGCAATTTATTACAGAAAAAGCAACGTGTTCTAACAGGTTTGGTACGAACCAGTCCTCCACAATGGTTGCTGCAAGGCTCTCCCTAGTAACATGCACAGGGTAGTGTAGCTGTTCTAACACCACCCTTAATAAGGCTACAGGCATCACTGGTTTACCAGTGCTGTCTTGCCACCACAGTGATTCGGAAGGGGATAAAGAACACCCCTCCGTGTCCACAGTTCCTTTTCTTCCTGTGGAGCTCCACCCTGAATTTCCATCAACTGTGTTCTTGTCAAATGATTAAACCCTTCATTTACAACCATTATTAAAACCATTTTTTCTTTCACATCAGGAGTATAAAAACTAGAAATATCAGATGATTATGCATCCCTTTTGGCCTCTTCGTCTGTGGCTTGGTTTCTGTGTGAAATAAAGTCAGTTCTCTTAGTATGTGCTGGACACTTAACTATTGCAATGGCTAGCGGGAGTTAATAAGCCTGTCCAATAATGTGGTCTGTTGCGCTGGAGTGCCGTCTGCTCGGAGGTAGCCCCCCTTTCCCAACGTTCTAACCCTGCGTGCATGGTTGATGGCACGTAGGTGGAGTCACTGTACACCGTCACTACCTTCCCTGTGTGATTATCGAGCGTGACGATCAGCACCACCAATTCTGCAGCCTGTGCTGAAAATTGAGACGGTACTCTCGCACTTGCTACTACTTCAAATTCCCAGTTCACTCTCTGCCTTATCACAGCTGAACCTGAATGTCTTTCTCCATCAGTCTGATCAATCTTTGAAGACCCATCAATAAAGAGAACCTCCCCAGCTACTAAAGCATTCTCTTTTACCCTCGGGATCTCATCATAGAATTCCTCATAATTTGAGCAATCATGCACTTGATCATCCGCTGCCAGTGGTTCGGCTACAAACGTGGCAGGATTCACCATTTTACACCTGACTATCTTGACTGCTGGATTCGCTATAACCACCTCATAAGCAGAAGCTCTTTGAGACGTCAATGTATCCTTAGGTTTCTCAAAAATAGCAAACAAACCACGCTCAACAAATAAAGTCATGGAACACCTCATCACTATGCTTGCAGATTTCTCAATAGCTAACGCAGCTGCTTCCAGCGATTGTTCACAAGGGAAGTGACCCCTCATAACTGGGTTTAAAATCCCACTGTAATATGCTAGGGGTTTTTATCTCAATGTGGTTCTCTGTGTGAGCACTGTTGTCATAACTGTTCCATTCGTGTGCAAAAATAAAAAGAACTCCTTAGTATAATTGGGAATTCCTAAAACTGGAGCTGTACAAATTGCCTTTTTTAATTCGTCAAACCCTTACTCCATCTCCTCAGTTGATTTAATATTTTCTGTATTCACCTGTGCTTTCTTTAGGCCCTGCAAAAGGGGTCTTGTGTATGAACTATAATCAAATATCCATGCTTTGACATAATTACACAGTCCCCAAAACTGCTGCATTTGCTTCATTGTGTGCGGTTTTGACATTTTCATGATTGCCTCAGCTCTTTCTGGTGTAACTTTCTTTCCTTAATGCAAAATAAACAGACCTATGTGCAATTCCTCTTCCTGGCAATACTGCAATTTCTCCTTATCCACTTTATATCCTTTGCTAAAATAATAATTAGCTGAATCAAATCTCGTCTGCAACCTTCCTCTGTTGTGCTACAGACTAAAATATCATCTACGTATTGCAGCACAACACTTGGCAAATCAATATTGCTTACGTCCATCTGCAGAACCCTATTAAAGATCGATGGAGAATCACAATACAAAGCAAAAGTGTCCTTTTCAGCTTAGTCTGTTGGAATGTAAATTACGTAAAACCTTGGGAATCTTTTTGCAACGGGATTGAAAAAACAAATTGTTCAAGTCAATCACCGGGAAATATTGTGCTTCTAGGGGAATACTGCATAAAATCATTGCAGGATCCGGAACTAGAGGAAACTGCCTCTACAATTTGGTTAATCAGTCTCATGTCCTGAATTAAATGCCATGACCCACCCTTCAATTTTGTAATCGGATACACTGCGGTATTACATGGTGACTCTGACATCACTGAGATGACGTGTTCCATCATGGCTGATATAGTCTTAAAAATACTCTCATCTGCCTCTCGAGACATGGGATACTGTCCTGCTTGAAGTAACATTGCTCCTGGTTTCAACTTAATCTTAACTTCTCCAACCCCCTTTAACAGGCCCACATCATAGGGGCCTGTAGACCATAAAGAGGTTGGCACTTTCTCCATATCCTCGTCAAAAAATGCTGGACGCTGCTGCACTATCATCATCCTCTGTGGAATCTCTCTTCTTTCTATCCTGAGTCAATAAGTAATTCTCATTTTGAACACCACTTCGTCATTTGATGGGTTATCAGTAAACATATCCTCATCAGTGACATCAGTCAATTTATACCCTTCCTCAAAGGCAATGACTGTTCTCCATTGTCCGTCCTTGTCATTAAATCCGTCGAGCATAGCCAATTCCCCTTGCACTATGTCTGCCTGTAATTCCAGGGGAAAAACCTGTCCCCCCTCTTCGTCCATAGGTATCTGTTGCCTGAACAAAAATGAAGCAGGATTCTCATAATCTTGCACACTAAACCAGGTAGCCACGTTAACAAAATGCATACCTCATAGTGAAAAACATCTGGCTCTAATGGTGTTCCTCGCAAAGCTATTTGTCCTGTAAATGCCATGATAAATTCATCCACATTTAAATAATGTGTTCCTGGTGTGGAACACACTATGCCTTCATCAGTGAAGGAAACTGTCATATTTAACTTCGTCATTAAATCTTGGCCCAGAATATTAACTGGTGTCTGCTTTGAATACAATAAAGGGACACACATATCACACTCTACTATAGAGACTGGTCATTTCTCAGTAAAGGGAACTCTACTTGTAGCCCCAGAGAATCCTTGAGCATTCATTGCATTTCCTGATAAAGAAAATGTTCCCTCTCGTATAGATGAGCGAGTTTCCTCAGTGTCTACTAAAAAAGAAAAACATTTGCTCCTATGGTAACATCAACTCTTGGTTCCTCTTGAGGATTTGGCATCACCGATAGTACTGAACACATCAAGTCACCCTGTGAAGTGTCCTATTGTGGGAACATGCTTATTCCCGGGCCCTTGAATGTATTCCCTCCAGCGATAGTGACCCCCCTACTCTAGGAGTCAATACTTGTCCTGTGTTTGCACTCTGCTATATCTGAATGGGTGCGTGCTGTGACTGCCCTTGTGGCAGATTCAATGGTGCTTGCTGTGGTTGCAAAACCTGCTGTGTTTGTAGCTCTTGTGCTTGATACACTGTCTGATCTTGGGCAAACCCATCCCTACTTTGTCGGCTATATGTTGGAGGATAAGCTGTCCCCCCTTTGAGAATTGCCCATTCTGTACATACCATTGTCTCCCACATGTTTGCGCAATGTGCCCTGTCATTCCACATGTCCAACACACAGGAGGGAGTCTCCTAATCTGCCCTTCTGACTGCTGCTGATTATTCCACTGCGGCAACCCCGCTACTTGCTGTGTTCCCAGTCCCTCTCCACTGGTCAACATCGCCCCTTCCATAGCATATTTTAACAGTGTTTTCTGTACTAGCTTAGCTTCCTCGACCTCCTAGCATCTTCCCGTTTTTGGATTTTTCTGCTGCAACAGTCGCCAATGGTATGCAATGGTCAGCTGTATTTCTGTCCATGGCTTTGCTTCCATACCCACCAGCTTCTTGAGCTGTCTCTGTACCTTTTCTGGCAATCCCTGACACAGAATATGATAGAATACAGGTATCGATTTCCCCCAAGGCTCTCGAGTGTCCAAAGACCACTGGTCCTGAAAATTATGAATGTAAGCAAGCAGATATTTGCCTTCCTGCATTTTACATGCCATAATTGCACCCATATCTGACGTATTGGTATATTGTACTCTAATCGCTTTCCAGGCTGCCGATCTACAATTATTAAATGGCACTCGATTATGTGCTGTGTTCTGTTCTGTGAAACTTGAGTATCCTGCTCTTGTCCAAATGTCGTCAGCACTTTTCCCAAGGATAGCTGCTAGAAGACCCTTAGCTAACGTATTTCCTCCTGTCATTTTTTCCAATTCATAGATTAATTTCCCCGCCCCCGCCATTAAACTGGGCAATTTACATCTTAAATTGTCCTTATACATCTGGGAAATTAGAAAAAGGACAGATTGACTACCCCTCTCTGAATAGTCCCTTCTGGACAGCAGGGTAAGGTGATGTGGGTCTACTTTGCTGATTGGTAGATAAATCACCTGGATAGGCTTGGAAGTTTCTATTTAACAAACAGCGTTCATTTTAAAAAAACAATTCTCTTTATTCATTTTTCATGAAAATATTTAAAAAAACATTTAAACATTTGATCTTTTGATCATCATTCACCACTTCCATCCAACATATATTTTTACAATAATGGGGTAAATTAATTTTACTTTTCTTCCAACATAACAATTGGTGAATTATGCGACTGAGACATGGGAACAACACATTAAATTCCCTTTGAAGGTCAACATATGTTTCGGCCCTTAGATGTGTACCAAACCCTCTCTTGGGTTGCCACTTGTGCAAGTATTGGGCCATCTTCAGGTCCTAAACTGTTTTTTCTGGAAGTTCAGTTTCGTTCCCCAGTGGTAGATTTAATGATCTACAAAAATGCATAAAACAATGTTTAAAAAGAGCTGTGCTATCCTACTGATTTAAAGGTGATGACTCATATTGTCTATTTGAAGAATCGAACACTTCACCAACCTGTTGTCCATATAGTGTTACTTGGGACTTCTAAGCTAAAACACTGGTGACGTTTATTCAACATCCAGTGTCATGTTCCCTAAACAATAGAGAGAAATGGAACTTGCCAGTGTTACCTGTTATTCATTTTAGATTGTGGATAAATCCTGTGCTAGAAGGAAAAAAGGTGACCGTTGTGTAACTTACATAGATTCACATGCTTGCCCATGCCCACTGCTATGGCAGTTGGGTCATTTGGTAACCCGAGGATGGGATCAACTGAATGAGGCGGAACACGGGAGCAATTTTGGTTCAGTTGTAGATGTCTACCTAGGAAAGAGTGAAATAACAACATGTTTCAATTCATTCAAGAAATGTGTTAGTTAAAAAGGCTGTCGAACACTTTATATTGCAAAACACATTCACTTTCTTGTTTGTTTACAAACAAATTATTTTGAGTTAATTTGAAATAATTTGAAAACGTTTCTGAATTCCTTGCGCTCAGTAATCTGATGTTTTGATGCGCTGCTAACTGCATATTTCTACTTACTTGTGGCAGACTTAGTTGTTGTTTCTAACAACGGCCGTTCAGTGCTGTGAGGAGTCACTCTGTAATGATCTGGCTTATTCCGGATCATGTGACTATATGTGTTTATGCACGTGACAAAATACGTGCAAACAATGTTATTTTTGTTATTATTGAAACTTGCTTATGAATGCATGATGTCATGCTTGATTAATGTCTATATAGTTGATTAGAGATGCCACACACCTTTATGTTTGGAAAATGAAATAAATAGAGGGAAGGCGCGTTGCGCATCATTACTGTATACTTAGTAGTTTAAGGTAATCGAGTACCGTAAAACCTGCGGTTGCAGTGCACTCGATATCAAAGAAATGCTTTAGTTTCTCATTTTAAAGACATGTTAGCGTGGTGTTCACAGAGTCTAAAAAAGGGGGGGGTGTAGCTACCCAACATTATTGCAGGTAAAGTGTATATATCTGTTTATACTGTGCACTCTTTTTTTGATGGAATGAGTGAAGCAAAGCAAAGAAGCAAAAGGGATGCTTTATGGGACCGTGAGTCCTTAAAAAGTCTGTCAGCTATGTATGATGTTAGAAACTGTGATAAGGGCTCAGTCTGAATCTGACTGCCAGTATTTAAGCCCAATGTGAATATATCTGTGAGGTAACAGGATCTGAAAGGTTTTCAAACAGAGGGGAGCAGCTATTAAATAAACACACTCCATTCCACGGCGATATTCAGGCCGTGTTTTACGGTGTCTAGATCATAGTTCCACTTTTGTTCACACTTGGTGAGAGTTAAATCTCTATTTAGTTAGTAGCTCATTTTTTAGCCAAACAGCACAAGTGCACAGATATGCTCTGGTGCGTCATCCAAGTGATCAAACAGTCTCCGAGAGGAGGTAATAGAGATTTCAGACAGCTGATATTCTTACCGTCCTGCTCAGGGTTTTGCCTTATTGGATGTAGACTTCTCTTGGAAGAGACCAGCCTACAGGCCTGCGGGGTTCTTCCAGATTTCCATGGCAGAACCTGGCTGGGGGTTCCTAAACCTTTCCAGCTATGACCCTTGTGGCCTGTTGTCTTCTTTGTATCAAGTAGAGATACTGGTGGATAGTCCTCCGGAGGCAGGTTGCCTCATCCCAGGGAGTGGTCTCCCCATGCTTCCACGCAGCGGTGAGCAGCGTCTCTGCTTCCTTTTGGCTTGCGCACCGCTCTGGCTGCATCAAGCCCTCCTTATACATCTGTGGGGCAGGTGTTTCTGTAAACTGAAGGAACATTGGTCTTTCCTTTGGACAGCCTGTCTCGGGTTCCTTCGTTGGCACCCTCTCTATTGGTCTTTTCATGAGGCTGGTATAAGATTATTGTTAACCTTGCTGAATTGGGTAGGATGAACATTGGCTTAATTGCTCTCAATAATGGCTCTGGTTCTTTAAATGAGTGATGAGCCATCGGTGCCATCTTGGAATGTCCTACCTGTGTCCTTTTGATTTTCGTTATTTCTTTGCAGGGTAGTAGTTTACTTCAGTTCACGTTACATGAGTTAAACATAAGTATATTGAAGGAAGTAAGTTCATATGAAGGAAACATCCACCAGCCCCTCACTCTGGCCAGGTCTCCTACCTGTGTCCTTGTGGCACATCAGTGTTCCATGGCTGCCCTTACTCTCTGGGGGAATGAGTGTGGCTGTGCGGGGAGTGACCATGCGGTGTGTGATCGACTTGAAATCTGTCCTTTTATTGGATATGCATATAAGCTTTTTTTCCATTAAGGGCCTGATTCACAGAAGCATTTTATAATGGCACAATCCCATTGGAAAACGCTCTCTGAATCACGCCCTAAGTGTTTATTTTGTTCCACAAACTGTCCATGTTATGGACCATGTTTCTGGTACATGTAGTCCTGTGGTGCGAGGGCAGGACCAGGCTGGACCTATGGCAACCATAAAACATAGACTGTCACAATCCACGTGGTCTCATTCGTGTGTCCATCACATCGGGCACAGCAGTTTAATTCCCTCTATCGCTAGAAATGCCAGCTGGCCCAAGCACCTGCCATGTGGCACCAGGGAAAGTGGAACACAGCCACCGCTCCACGATGATTAATATCAATGAAACCACCTCCTCATTCTTCCCACACTAACCTACTCCTTCTCCCACTTTACACTGCCTACACAACTCCCCGTGCGCGCTGCAACCTAGTGTCTCCCAGCACTGCAACCTAGTGTCTCCCAGCACTGCAACCTAGTGTCTCCTAGCACTGCAACCTAGTGTCTCCCAGCATTGCAACCTAGTGTCTCCTTGCACTGCAACCTAGTGTCTCCCAGCACTGCAACCTAGTGTCTCCCAGCACTGCAACC
Organism: Ambystoma mexicanum; assembly: GCF_040938575.1. Taxonomy (NCBI): domain Eukaryota; kingdom Metazoa; phylum Chordata; class Amphibia; order Caudata; family Ambystomatidae; genus Ambystoma; species Ambystoma mexicanum. The sequence goes on from NC_090921.1 coordinate 374,902,554, forward strand.
TAGTGTCTACTAGCACTGCAACCTAGTGTCTCCCAGCATTGCAACCTAGTGTCTCCTAGCACTGCAACCTAGTGTCTCCCAGCATTGCAACCTAGTGTCTCCCAGCATTGCAACCTAGTGTCTCCTTGCACTGCAACCTAGTGTCTCCTAGCACTGCAACCTAGTGTCTCCTAGCACTCCTCTCGCCACACCACCACACCGCCACACTGCACTGCAGAGCCCTGATGCCCCCTCTCTGCATGGCTCCACAACACCTCTTCCCGCACAACACATCCGCTTCCACCTGTTAGATAACTGCTCTTGGGCTCCCTCTTCTGGTTTGGCTGAAAATCGAGTGCAGCAACGATAACGGATGCAGAGCAGGGGTCTGTAACCTACATTTGGAGAGCCAAAGGTTGCAGAGCCCTGACATAGAGGCATACCGCCACCCAGGAATCTGGAATGTCCAGCACCCATCAACATATCAGGTGTCACACCTTCCTCGCCCTTCCCCTGCCACCAACCCTTCCTCCCCTCTTCCACTCCTCTTCCACAACTATGCAGTAGGAGGCTACCAAAATGGCAGAAGTTCTGCAACATAAGGCCACGTTGCATAACTTTACATTCAAAGGCCCTCATTACGAGTTCGGCGGTAGCCATGCCGCTATTGGCGGCATGGCTGCCGCTGAAATCGCGTCCAGGTCCGGGTCCTCAGAATGAGGAATAACCGGGCCATTCCGAGTTCGGAAGGCCCGGTAATTCCTCCCTCCAAGGACCCGGACCCGGTCCTTCCCCATTCCCATTTCAGCCCCCATAGGGCTGAATGGGAGAGGGAGCAAACAACGGGCCATTACGAGTTGGCCCGTTGTTTGATCCCTCTTCCCCTCGCGGTTTGACCAGGCGTTGCTTCCTGGGTCCCGCGAGGGGACCTCGTAATGAGGCGGTACGGGGCAAACGGCGCCGGCACCTTTTATGGAGCCGTTTACCCCGTACCGCCAGGGTCGTAATGAGGCCCAATATGTTGTGTCGAAATGGGATTGCCAGCAATTGTGGATGCGAAGGCCACAGTCTTCAAAGAACAATTGAGCAAGGATTTTCTGGGTGAGAGAAAAGGATATGGGTTATATTTACATCCTAATATACAAATAGTTTCGTTGGATGAAATAAATATATGCTAATTGCATAATTTCACAAATCAAATTGGCAATTATACTATGGGCCGTACAAGATAAACTTCCATTCCAAGCAGTACTGATGCATACCTGAAGATGGCAGCATTGATCCGTTCCCGAGTGATTATTCATAGTAAACTTGAAATAGAAACGGTTCAATATGCACTCTACAATGGACACAACGCACAGCCCCACTGCTGCTGGTGATTTTTTTTTAATTTTAGGAGTCTAAATATTGTCACCAGTGTGGTCAGAACCAGATAATGCAGAACGTGAGCACACAACATTAATGAAGATACAGGGGGATGCTGCTCCCGAAACATTTTAAAATAATTGCCGGACATTTCGGGAAAGTTACATTAAAACCCCATACATTTTAAAATCGGTTGTTTACGGAACACATACAAACATCCAATTGATGTTAGACCACCAACAGAATGCAGGAGCATGTTACAGCCCATTTCCAATCAGCACGGATGCTGTCAATCATATCCACAGTGCCTGTGCCCACAGCCTATGACAGCATTTCCACCATAAAAAACATATTCGATGCCTGTGCCCACAATATATGTCAGCATCATCACTGTAGAGTGTATTATTTCGACTGGCGGTGTCCAAGGTAAATCCATGAGAATATATGCCAGAATTGCCCTGTAAAGTGCACAACCAGGCACGTCAGATTTGCCTTGTAAACCACATTTTCATGTCAGTACCCAGCAACATAAAGCAGTATTGCCACTGCAAAACAAAGTGCATTTTAGATGTGCCCAATATATGTCAGCATGCTAGTGTAAACACCCCTTTTCTGGCGGGCTGGCTGTGCAGAATACTTGCCAGTATTGCCACTGTAAGACATGGCCATGCTGCCTCTGCCGAGTTTGTGCCAGCAGGAAATCACTGTAAAACAAATATTCATGCTACCAGTGCTTCCACTAAGCCCCTGAATGTAACAGGTGTAGGGACTTGGCGATTATACTGACAGGTTTAACATCTCTGTCAAACAGGCACACATAGCTGGATCTCGCTCCCACCCACACTGACTGGCATCTCATTCAAACGCTCAAACGTGCATGCTCTCTAATTCAATCTATCTCTCTCTCTCTCTCTCTCTCTCTCTCTCTCTCTCTCCCCTCCCCTTTCTCTCCCTCTTAGACACACACACACCCACTTACACTCTCTCTCTCTTTCGCTCCCTCTTACACACACACACACAGCCACACACTCTCTTTCTCTACCTCGTACACACACACACACACACATACACACACACACACACACCTCCTCTCTTTCTCGCTCTCCCCTCCACTTTCGCTCCCTCTTACACACACACACACACACACCCACACACTCTTTTTCTCTACCTCGTACACACACACACACACACACTCCCCCCCTCTCTCTCTCCTCCACTTTCTCTCCCGCTTACACACCCACACACACACACACTCTCTCTTTTTCTCTCCCTCTTACACACATACACACACACACACGCACACACACACACACAAACTCCCCCCCTCTCTCTCTCTCTCCCCTCCACTTTCTCTCCCTCTTACACACACACACACACCCACTCACACTCTCTCTGTTTCTCTCCCTCTTACACACACCCACACACCCACACACTCTCTCTCTCTCTCTCTCTCTCTCTCTCTCTCTCTCTCAGATATGTGAACGTGTGATCCCTCCCTTTGTTCTGTGGCTCCTCTTGGGGGGTAAGAAGGCATGCAGCATGATTCATGCCACGGTAATGGACAGTTGCATCGCTTTACCCCTGACTCACTGCTTCGAAATCAGGCAAGGGGGTAGGGTCTGAATTCTGATCCCACACTGGGCCTGAGACCGGAAGAGAGCGTGAAGGTTTCATAGGTATTCATTTTCCAATGGCCCAGTGCCCGGTCTTTGCCACTGCAAAGTATCTAAATATGTTTAGGATCTTTGTAAATACAAAGAATCTGCACTGATGTCCAATGACTTCCTCTATGCAGTGAGGGAAAACCGCAGTTGCACCCAATCACTTAAAAAGTACTTTGTGACAGAATGCCATCTGAGACGGTGTAATTTCCTGAGCTTTTTTGATTTTCCTGAAACCGAGTCCAAGTTATGATACCTTTTATTGGACTAACTAAGCATATTATGCAATGAAGGTCCTCACACCCAGAGCTGGACATCTCTTTTACATAGAAAGCACTTTAAACACCATTTGCTGCGGGAAGAAGTATGCAGAATTCAGTTCTGCAGGGCCACTTTATCTCCAGGGCTAACATATTTGTATTAATAAAATGATGCCGTAGATCTGTCTCTAAAAGTGAGGTGTGCTAATCAGACTCTCTCTTAATGCCCCATGCTGAAACACACCTGCCAAACACTTCTCAGCAGCCGTCTTGTGTTTGGCAACATGGCTGTACAAAGTGACTTGTACATTCCTGCCACCAGACTGAGGGAGCCCAATGGTCTAAGAGCCAGGGACTCCCCTGTTTAACAGTGGGCACCCCTGAGTCAAATTATACATAATTGTGTACCTCCAGGGCCTGGTGGCAGCTGATTAATAACTAAAAGTAAGCAATGTCTAGTTATGACATGGAGGTCCATTTGGACTCTGCCACAGCCAAACTCTTTGTATTACCTGTAAATCCTGGACAGGTTCCCCCAGCAGCCAGATGTCAATAGTCAGTTCTGGGCATCCCTGTATTTAGGCCCAGAGTGCCTCTTTCCACTACAAATTCCACCTATTCAGTGTCTTCTCTTGTAGAGGTGTTTTATAGTGTTTGAAATACTTTTAGTTTAATTAAAGTACCCTATTTTATAGAACCTTAGTTGATCATTCTTTTATTTTTGTACCATAGTGCTATTCTTGTTTGGACCGCTTCTGTCTTAACTCCTCCTGAAGAGTGTAGACAGCCCTCAGTTCATGCTACCGTAAAGAGGCAAGGAGGGCTGCCTGTCGGGCTGTGCCTGGTCACCTTTATGACTGGGATTGCTGCTGCTTCATTAGTAGTGTGGGGGTGAGTAGAGGTTGTATCCACTAGTCATCCCTGGAGCGCAGTAGTTATTTTGTCACAGTTGGTCTTGTAGAAATGTTAAAACGTTCTGGGCTAAGACACATTTTTTTATAACAGGACCCAGGAGGAAGAACTGTGGTCTCATAGTTATAGGGATCCTCAGGGAGGGGCAACGGAGGGCAATAGCCCCCATGTTTTGGTGCTTTCCCTCCACCTCTAGCTAAGGAGATCCCTTTGTTTGCCTAGCGTTCCTTTCTTTTGGCCTGAAGCAGACGTGACATGCTAAAATGGGCTTTTAATAAGGCCCGGCTCCAGTAATTTAGATCTGGGTGGATCCTGTTTGTGATTAAGATGAGCCAAATTTCCATTGGATGTGGGTGTAGGCGCTTTCTAAACACATTAAGCCAGATTTCCCAGCTCCATATTCCAGCAAAAAATGTATTCCTGGATCCAGAGCAATCCATTTGCACCCTTCAATTGGTTAAGTCTTTTGTACTGCTTTAAGCAGCCTGGATTCAAACCCATGTTGCTATGACCAGGGCGAGACACTTACCCATAAGACTACTTGAATGTCTCATCAGGATGCTTGTTAGGATTGCACTCAGTGGCATTATTAAGGCAAAGGGATTCATGGGCAACACTGTCATGGGGGCCCGGGTAGGCTGGGTATGGGGGTAGAGGTTAGGGTGGGAGTAGTTAATGGCTGTCACTAGTGCGACAAATGTTCAATGTTTTTATGTGGTTTTGCTGACAAAGTGATTTCCCCATGATCACTCGATTTGGGAAATCTGCTCTCCCCCTCCATCTGTGCATCCCTTCCAAAATCAGATGTCCTGGAGTACCCCATCCAAAGTGTTCTGCTCTACTCTTCCATCCACTTCTTTGCTCCCTTCCATAAACTCTCACGCTACTTTGACTTTCCATTCGCTACTCATTTCATCGTCCTTCCTTTCCCACTTATCCATAAGAAAAGCTATTTCCAAAGCATGAATAATTAACAACTGTATTCTGCAGACTCCAGAACAAGAGCCCGAGAGGTGAATCACAATTAATCATGCCATAAGAACGAAAGTTATAAAAACAGTAGAGAGAAGAAGCAAGCAAAATAGAGTGGCAACATCAATTTACCTATCTTTCCTTCCGTTCCCATCTGCTCTTTCCTGTCTATTATCTCCATTCCTCCTTCACCTTTCACGCTCAGTCCCCTTCCATGAGTTCCCCCTGACCACCATTCCCAACTACCGCTACTCCCATCTTCCCCCACCATGACTTCTTGGCCTGGCTCAGACAATCGAGGATGATGCCTCCCCTTCTGTGACGGCCGAACAACGAAGCCCCCAGTACTTATTCAATCTCAGCTGGTGCTCCCTCAACAATCTTTCCTGAACACTGTGGCTACTCCCAGCAGACCACGGAGGAGGTGTTTGCGGTCCTGTCGTCTTTTTGTGAAACACATTACCCCCTCCAGATTACCGAAGCAAGGAATAGGTCATTTGATTTCTTACAAAATTACACTTTGCAGCACAAAATGATGTGAGGGAGCACTAGCATGCAGGAGAGAGAGCCAGGGCAGGGGGTGTGGGTTCAGGAGGAAGATGCTGCTGGTTGAGGGGTATCTGTCTTCCTAGTATAGCTCCAGGTGTAGCGTGGCAGGGAGGAGGGGGCCTATATGTCATTGCCTGGTACATACTGTTTATAATATGCAATTGTCCATGATGACATCTTATTTGTTCAATAAATGCAGCCTTATATTTTCTAAAGAAAGAGGGGTGTGATTGTGTGTCTTCTTGGCGGCTCCTGACACGTGCACTGTCCATCTTGTAAACCATGAGTGAGGTTTTTGGAATATTTTTACTGCAAACTGAATCACTTCTAGGGGCACCACATGATGGCAGGTAAGGCACAGTGACATTTAATGATTTTCCCGTGATCATACACTTTGGTCAAGTGGTAAAGCCAGAGTTTGAGCACAACCTTTTATTTAGGTGCTTGACGTTGCATCTTTCAAGCTCAAGTTGGTACAAATATGTGTTGAAGTTTAGCTTTGAATACATACGATAATACTCAATTGCATACATATTACTTAATAAATGCACAAGTGACATGATAAAGCAACCTGACAATGTATATATCACTGTAAGGGCGTCATTTTGTTTTTAATTCTGAATTGGACAGAGGGGAGGTACCACTCCTGTTTGCACATGATTGCAAAAGGGCTCCTCCATGAAATTTGTACTGGAAAAGTAAATAGTAAAACACAGGCAAAATTGCCATTGCGATTCATTTTTCTATTACATGTCTAGAAAAGTGTAAATACCTCCCACAATTAACAATTGTGGAAGCCATATACAATGGATTCCTTGGAAACTGACTGCTTTTACCAGGTTTCCAGAGAATCTATTAGTTTAAAAAAAAAATACATGCTGGTAGAAATACCAATCAGATTTGTCAGAGGGACCTGTATGAACAGGCAAATGTGTTAAGTCAGCTCTCCTCTCCAACTTCATCTGCCAAATCATACAAAATCCGGAACCACATGGAAAGGGCTGTAAATCATTTAGCGCCACTTTTTCCACCCTGCTTGACTTGGAAATTGCCCCTCTATGATTGTAGTTTTTTTTCCCTATCCTGAATGGAAGCCTACATGTGGCAGCATACAAGTTAATATAAATCTCATACAAAGTGAGCTGAAATGCATGCCAAGGTTATTGATTCACACAGTGTGCAAAAAGAAGTAGTGGGACTATGTTCCCATCTGGCCTTTCCGCCCTCCCCGCAAATCTAATCACCATACCCCTTCCCACGTGCAATCCAAACCCCAAAACAAAACCACCTGCTATTTAAGCGAATGTTCAGTGCAGTGCACTGAAGTGTAAGTTTCAACTTCTTCCTACACTTCTATTTGAAAACGAAAACATTCCGTGATGATTTCTATTTAAAATAAAAGTACATGCAGAGTAAGACTAAAACACAAAAAATTTAGAGGAGAACCGCTTCCAACTGCCCCCGCCCACTTGGACCACTGGTTTCACACAGCTTGTTCAGTACCCAATAATTTCTAATCACCCAACAATCACACTTGGATAGCTTATTAAAATGTTACATAATTTTAAGAAAAAAGTGCCACGGCAATGGTAGGCTACCTTCCAATCGCGAATCACTTCCTGTTTTAAATAACGAGGCTGCTAAAACACATTACAATGTTAAGACCTCACTGGGAGGGCCTGGCAGCTCTGGCGGTTTGTCTTCGGGGGGGAAAGAGTCACAGCAGCGGGGCCACCTTGGGCATTTGCCCCTTGTCCTACTGTGAAATCCACCTCTGATTGCATTCTGCAGGTAATATTTAAATGCTGATTTTTAGGTTTAAAAGATGTGCCTATTTTATACTTTTAGCAGCAACATTATACAAAACACTCCTCTCTTGTGTTATTTTCCAGGTATTCCTGATTAATCTTCTGAAAGGGAAATGCTTATTGGGGGGGGGTGGGAACAATCTCCCCATCTCACTCCCTGCCCCTCTATCACTGGTGGGGTCCCACAGTAAATAATTTCCATTTACGAGACTGCCTAAACACACAGCTCCCAGCACATAATACCTTTTAAAAACGACAGACAATAAACATGATGTGTTCTGTTTGCATTGTTAACAGTTACTCAAACAGTACGAGGTTATGAAGTCTGTACTTTTCAGTTTGAATCATGAAACGTTCTGTCAGGGCAGCCTAGGCCTCCACACAAAGATACGTTCTATTATGGTCAGAACCCCATTTGTAAGTATGCATGAGAAGAAGTTCTGAAATTGGGCGTCACGTATGACCTTGTTGGATTAGCACAGTGATGATTGATTCCCTAGGCATAGCAAGCAAGGCACCCACATCTGGGCATAAACACTGCCACTTACTGAATCCAACATACATTGGCAAAGCCAACAGCCTGGGGTTTTGAGTAGCCATGGGATAGGCATTTGCCAGGCACTATCATAAGGGTACCACCAGGAAGTGAGATGGGAACAGTTAGAAACTGGTGCAAGTACCTGGGCATATGATGTAATTGCCTGTCAAAACCAAAATGTTTGGCTTTGTGACTGCTTGTTTTTGACAGGACTCCAGTGCAAGGAGCAGATGCATGACACAGACATTGCGTATACATGAACAGGCTACAGACACACATGTTTAGGAGATTTATAGTACACCAGGAGCGCAATTAGAGTGGCATTTAAGTCATTAAAATTCTAAAGAATCCAGAGATGTAATACCAGTAGGTGCTTAACAGCACACACATTTGTGTGAGTTCCCTCCCAGTAGGGTATGTTGCATCAGAGAAGGGCGGGTAGTTGGTGGCAATGCCATGGGGATTAACAGGGCAAGGGCTATTCAATGCGTTTGTAAATGAACAAACACACTGTGAGCAGCCAAGAATGAGACACAAACACAGAGGACTCATGTCTTGTGTTATAAACATTTATGAAATGAAAAAAGGGATTGGAAAATGACTCACTATCCCTAATCTAGGAGCAGTTTCCCTACATCAACCAAAACTAATGGTCTGTCCTTTGTCAAGATGTTCAAAGTATAAATATGTTCTGTGTCTGAAATCCTATTCTGGCCCTCACACTCTAAAACGAATTCTAAGGTGTAAAGGGACAATGTCTATGGTTCTCAAAGTGCACAAATGTTCAACTCCAGCAAAGGAATAAATCCAAGCAAATGTTCCATGTGAATGATTTTCACATTTCCAGGGAATGGCTCCTTTACCCAGATTTCTCTTTACCAGAACAAAAGTTCCAACAAAGAATCATTAAGTTCCTTATGACCCAAGAGGGCAACTCCATCCTCTTCGAGTGTTCACAGTTCCATGGAAATGGCTCACTTCCCCAGGTTTCCTCTTTACCACTTTGAAGCCAGTTCCACAATTCCAAGGGCATACATCCTCCTTGAGTTTCTCTTTTATAATATCCCAATTTAAGTGTGGGCCCCATACTCGCAGGCTACCTGGTATACTCCCCTGCCAGGTTTTGTCTTTACCTTCACTTCAATTCACAAACCCAAGGGCATGGATCTTCCCTGAGATTCTCTTCTTAACTGAGGTTTGTTACATGTAATTTACTTACTGTAGTATACTGGTATACTCTCCCATCAGGACTTTCACTTGATTCACAGTCTCTTTCAACCTCTTAATTTTGCCTGGTATGCAATCGCTCGAATACTTGCTCTCAAACACATGGCTTTGCCTAGTAAACTCTCCTGCCAGGAATTGCATGAAATTGCCTTTCTCTTCATCCATACAATGACATTTGCCAAACGTTGATTTATCAACTCTTGTTTGGAAAAGTCTTTTTCAATATTCACTTTCCTTCTTTGGGTCTCTGCCTCCTTCACCAGACCATTCAAATAAAAGGGATTCTCTTTCTTTGTTTATGGGTTCAACGATCCGGTCCTAGTGGAACTCACATTAACTTTAATTTCTCTATAGGCTTTGTTTTGCATCTCTTGCTTTGCTTTTGTAACACGGCATACACTTCTAGGTAAACCGGTACCCATCTGTCTTCCCTGGGCTTAATGGCTACTTTGAAGTGTTCTTGCGCTTCTACACTTTGCTTTCTTCTGGTTTTTGAGTCTGCATGCATCTATTTAGCTGCTGCGCCTTCACCTTCACCATCACCAATTTTGCTGTGTGTGATCTCTGCTGCCTCGTGGTGTAATCTAGGGAAGAGACATCCCGTGGCATCCCCTGAGAGTCACCTCTCCCCATGTGATCCTCCCTCATATAACTGCCCCCAGGGTCAGGTTCAGGTAGTGGTTGCTCTCCCCTGGCCACATGGGGAGAGGCTATGCCAGGGAACAGAGTAATGACATCAGATTAATCTGTGTTCCAGTGTAAGAACTCTGGCTTACACCTAACAGCCCAAACAAAATAAAAGTATGGATGTAAGTCTCTGAATCAAAATAACCACTGGCATTGCTTTGGTCAGCCTTCCAGGCTATTGCTAGCAAATCAGCCTTTTCCCCTGCCACTAATGGGAACAGCCCTGCCCAAACTGGTAGACTACAAGGCCTAAACATGCCTGTTATGGCCTGTGATCCAGTTCAGAGGGGCCATGGCTTAGCAGTTGAGGTATCACCTTTGGATTTTGCTACACTCTCCCCGTGTGTGCAAGGGTTATATGTGATATAATCACCGGTACAAACATCGAGGGTGTCTTGACATTTTTTTAAAGGCACTAAACACACATACCAACATATTTCAGGATTGGTGCAATTATATAAACAAACTCCAGTCCAAGAATATTTGAGGAAAGTGTTGTTTAGTGCATTAAAATAATATCCAGTCAACCTCAGTGTTTTTTTCCAGCGATTATATCACTGGATACCGTGTGCAACCAACATCACCTGCCATTTATTGTTTGATACAGTTAACCATTTTATTAAGCATGATGGAAATAACTGTTTTATTCCCACAAAAAATAAACATACTTTAAATTACAGAAATCAACTTGTGATTTTAGGTTTGAGAAAATAGCTAGCTTGCAACTGAGATGTTGAGAAATGTCGGTACGGTGAACAGTGCAGTTAAAAACAAAAGCATCACAGGCTCTTGCCAGATGGTTGCAGGGAGCCTGCTTGAGCAAGCGTGCTACCTCAGCTAGAGGCGTAAATGGTCCTCCATCTCCCAGGTCATTTGTGCTTTCTTGGCTGTAGGACATAAATCACTGCCTAGGCCAAACAAACAAATCCTGATCAGGCCTACTGCAGTGCAACCCTTCAGGATGCTCATCACACTGAAGTTGCTGCAGCATGTTTAGAGTGAAATCCCCCTTGCCTTCTGTTATATGGGGGCCATGGATGAGGGCTTGGGGGTGCCTGGGCCCCCTGCTGGAGCTGGGCATATCATTGGAGTGAGGGCCATCTATTTTACAAATGGGCTTCCCAAAGGCTGGCAACACTGTTGTTCGGTAAATGCGCTGCTTATAATGTAATATGAAACAACAAAACAGACATTTTTAAAGTGAAACACATTACTTCAAGCCATGATCTGCTTTCTTTAATCTGTGTTTATTTTTTGGTGTAAATTCGTGTTCCCCTGTCTTTGATAATGACATTCAAGAGTATACATATAAAGATGGTACTGACTTGGCACACTGTTAAATTTAAATGTAATGCTTCTATTGTGCGGGCAGCAGTTATTAGGGAATTGAGATGTAGGTTCATGGGTGCCAAATTGTGATTTTCACAATGGGGGTTGCAATTCCCACAACCCCACCCTGAATATGAGCAAATGAGCAGGCTAATGCTGTCGCTGGACGAACAGCGCATTTTACAGCACACGCTTCTTTAGAAGAAATACCAAAAAGCCATATGTTTTGCAGGCAACTGTCAGACTACCCCACAATCATCATAGAATGGAACAATCCTCATAGAAAGGAACACCCAGAACAGTAACATTACACATTTCGATGGATGGTGAACTGAATCACTTGAGTCTAGCCCTACCATTCCAACAATAGGACTTCTCAGGTGCCCGAAACAACTGCCTCCTCCCCACCAAATTGACGAACCTTTTACTCTGCTAGCACCCTTAAACTACTCACACAGACCAAAATGCACATGGCTGATGTATGCCTGCTAACACCACAACGACAATAGCAATTTAGGGGGAGCAGGTGACTCAGAGCTCGTCTCACGACCTGCTACGTCTTGTACTCTATCACATACTCTACCCTACCAAAGTTCCTCTAAGTGTCGCGGCACTGGCATCTAGTAGTTTGTGTGTTGTTCCCCTCCAAATACAACACATATCCAAGTATCAGTGGCACAAAGCACATAGGCCCTCATTACAACACCGGCGCTAAACCATGACGCTATTAGCACCATGGTTGGTGCCGGTGTTGTAACGTGTCCGCCATGGTGAAATGGGGAAATACCGCCCCATTCCAAGGTTGGCGGGGCGGTATCCCCCCATTTCACCATGGCCCTTCCCCATTCCCATTTTTGCCCCGTAGGGCTCAATGGGAATGGGGAAGGTGGCAATTACGGTACCGCAAATTGCGGTACCGTAATTGCCTGCGAGGTCCCTTTGCGGGTCCCTACTTTAACGGCTGGTCCAGACCAGCCGTTCAGGTCGGGTCCCGCAAAGGGACCTCGTAGTAAGGCGCTAAGTGGATAACGGCGCTGCAGCCTTTTACGGAGCCGTTAACCACTTAGCGCCTTGGTCGTAATGAGGCCCCTAGAATGAGTCCAGCATGCAGTACTCTTGCTTCCGGCCCACACTCATCCGCAGCACATACTTCACACCTCACTTCTTGCCTATAACCAATCCTCTTCTTTTTTTGCAGAACCATATGCCACAAGGCCACCATACATTTCAGAAATGCACTGAACAAGACCTTTTTACAATACATTACATTACCATTAAGATCATTTAGTTGTGTAGCGCTAACACTTATTACAGCTCTTGGGCAACAGTGAGATCTGCCATGAAGTGCTCCATAAAAACGTGATGTTATTATTAATGATGAATATGAAATGATGGAGAAGTCCTCGATGGAACCTTGTTATGGGCTTTCTGTTTAAAACACTGAGGAGCTCATATTGCTCAATAATTTAAGTTGACGGCGGGGACCTGATACGTTTGCACTCAGGCATAACCAGGTCTCTGCCGCCAAATTTTTATCATTAGCACAGCGGAGTGCAAATGTGCAGGGCAAACGGTTGCATACATGTGTGTACGCCACGTTTTGCCCTGCACTTTTTCACTCCGCCGTGCAAATGATGAACATCTGGCAGCGGGGACCTGGATACTCCTGGGTGCAAATGTACCAGGTGCAAAGTGAATGAATGGACAGCGTTTAACTGTAATTGTGCACGCTGGCTGCTATGTCAGCATGTCAGCCAGCGTGTACAATAGATCCCTATAAGGTCCACCTGCCGGTGCATAAAGCAGGCAGACCCCATAGATCTCGCCAGCATTTGCGCTGGCGCGAAAATCCATGCCAACGTAAATGCGTTAGCATTTGCATGGCGAAGAGGAAGGAATGTGGTGGAAATGATTGAAAATGTGACATAGCGTGACTGGAAAGTGTTCAAGCCATACTCAAGGTTTTCATGCCTTCCATTCACATTACGCCACATTAGAACATGAACTAGTGAGTGTGCTCTTTAAGGCAGACTGCTGAACCTTCATGTTGGAGTTGTAATGTGTAAGTGCGGCCGAGGTGCAATTCTGGGTCTTGCAGACCTAGAAGTTACCTGATGATGGGACGAGTGGCCAATGATCACAGACTATTATTTGTTAATGTATTTTTTCATTAACTGATTTTAAGCTACAGCAAAAAATAATAATAACCTGTGTTAAAAGAAAAGCACAGAGTAAAAACTATGGAAGACCAAGGGGGTCATGGATTATTTTCGCCGAAAAAAACGGGATTTGTGCGCCATTCTGCCGGCAAATCCCTGTTTAACAAATGGGGATTTGCGGGCAGAATGGCGCACAAATCCTGTTTGTTTCGGCACAAATAATCCATGAATTACCCCCAATATGTCTTTGGAGGTTTTTTGAGGGCCATTTTGAAAGCGTCGAGCATGTTGCTTTCCTGGGCTATCCATTGCTGCGCATCATTTCTCTTAAACCTTCTCTGAACTTGCATAATGTCACCCTTTAAATAAATACAAACTGCTTAGTAACATGTATGGTTACTTAAGCAATGTGGCCAGATAACCCTTATTTGTTTCTGCCCCTGACTCCCCCCTTAGTTTTCTTGTGTCCCCCAGCAATTACTTTCAGAGACGTCACTGTGCCTAGTCACTATTTCTGTGCCAAGTGATGCTCTATTTCTAATAAAAGCAAAGGTTTTCTTATGCAATTCTTTTTGTATAAACTAACTTAATGTTAGCTGTGTCTTTGCCGCTCCAAAATGTCATTCATGCACCAATCAAAACAAGATGATTTGGTATACGCTGGAAAAACACAGGTGTGTGTGATTATTTTAGGGGACAAAATGGGGAAATGCTAAATTGAGATCCCTTGGAAACCTTCTTTAAGCTAAGGTTTTTACAAAGCCCTTGGGCACCTGAAGGCCTTTTCTGATCGCATAGAGTTCAATGTGTGGCTACAGGTCCACGTAATACTATTTCAGATAAAGATATCCCCAGAGGTGAATGTGTGATTGTTGGGCTAAACATATCTAAAGCCATAGTCACATGGCACTATTCTGTAGGTGGGGGCTCCAATGGTATAGGCCAGGTAGAGAACTCGTTGAATTAATCACTACCCCATGCAACCTGCATTGAAACACAGGCTATTGACAACATCTATTATTACTACGCTTAGAGGTGGGAGGACTCTGCCATGAAGTGCTTTATATAACCCAATATTATCATTCTCATTTAGAAACCCTTTTTGGAAGTTTCAAGCTACGCTCATTTTATTCCTCACAAGGCTCATTGGTGAGGACCAAACAATATAACTGCTCAGGTTTTCATAATCACACGCGCAAAGGATAATTTAGTGATGGGGCATGGAACGAATGATTATGTTAAAATCTGCTAATACGCGCATGAAGTGAATACTGTGGCTTGTGTGGCTTTGGGGGTAATGGATCTATTTTCTTTGGGGTATATGTTATTTGCAGACCCTGCCTCAGGAAGCAATGGCACATAGGCCCAAAAACAACACATTTGCAGAGTCACTGAGTCACAGAATGGGGGTGAGAGATGTGAGGAGTCTGAGGTGGGGCGACAGTAATGACTTGCAGATGTCTCATTGCTTAATCTACTTTTGGGATTACGCTGCTCTGGGCACCTCTTTATATTTCACTCGTGCTTAATGATTTCAGCTGATCTTTTCCTCACTTTCTTCCTAGGCACTGACTTGTTATTTTAACATCTAATTTTGAACAACAGCCTCCGTACGCAATGCTGGTGTTTATGCAGAGAGATACGCACCCTCATTAAGTATTGTGCAGTAAACTGTCTGCATTGTAGTCTTATGAAAAATTAGACCATCCAGACCAGAGATGACTTTTTCAGTTTGTAATCCTGAACTATTTATTTTTGTGACAACCTATATGTCAAATTACACAATAACAAAATATATTTATATAAAATATGGCTCTTTGAACTTAGAAAACAAACACATCCCTCCAGGCAAACTTCATTCACAACTTCTTCATACATTCATCACATTCACAAACAATAGAAAAAAATGATATTTTGGCGATCGTCTCTTGTCCTGAAGAAGTTATTGCCCACTTCAAGAACTCAACCGAAACATGTCGACAAACAGTTTTTCTATCCTCTGAATGTTGACAGATGGACACATTGTAAATTAATCGAGTGTGAAACGAAGAAATGCTTTCTATTGTGATATGAACAAAATATCATTTTTTTCTATTGTTTGTGAATGTGATGAATGTATGAAGAAGTTGTGAATGAAGTTTGCCTGGAGGGATGTGTTTGTTTTCTAAGTTCAAAGAGCCATATTTTATATAAATATATTTTGTTATTGTGTAATTTGACATATAGGTTGTCACAAAAATAAATAGTTCAGGATTACAAACTGAAAAAGTCATCTCTGGTCTGGATGGTCTAATTTTTCATTAGCTTTATCGTTTTGCCTGATAGACCAAAGACTTAAAAGCAGGCGTCCCTTATATATTTGTTCTGCATTGTAGTCTTGCCGTGTTCACGGGAACTACCTTTCCCAGCTTTCTAATGCCACAAATTCAAATGTCAAGCACTTCAGCGCCGGCGCTTCAGTGACCAGCCAGTCTTCGCCGGTCATCCCGGAGCATCGACTAACATCGCCTGTACAGTTACCCGTTTTTTCTCATACCAAAGTAACAGTGGCAATACCGTGGATGGTAGCAGGTTTTCTTCCACTTCGGAATAATCTACTGATTAGGGGTGTCTCTACTGCTAGTTTTCTAGCAGTAGAGACACCCCTCAACAAATATGTTCAAATGAAACTAGAGCCTTTCGAAGCCCCACTCAGATAACCCTGCATTAATTCCCTCTCACTGCCACCGGCTCAATATGTACCAACGCCCCCCATCCTATTATCAGCACTTGCAGAGCATATCATATACACACAACCGGCATACCTGCCTACATTTGAAAATCAAAATTCCTGAGATTTAAGCCCCGCCCACATCCACACAAGACTCCGCCCACACGCCCCGCCCACCTTTCAAAAAGGTAAACCCGATTGTTGTAGCCTTCATTTTGCTTACTATAGCATTGAAAATAATTCATCCAATGTTATAGTAAGCAAAGCCGCCGAAATAATGGTGCTTTCAATCCATGTCATTGGATTGAAAGCGCTATTATTGCGGCAGCGACGCCTTCAGTTTGCTTACTAAAGCATTGAATTAATTATTTTCAATGCTATAGTAAGCAAAATGAAGGCTACAATAATAGTGCTTTCAATCCATGTCATTGGATTGTAAGCAGTCTTATTACGGTGGCGGTGCCACGTTCATTTTACTTACCATAGCACTGAAAATCATTCATTCAGTGCTATATTCAGCAAAATGAATGTGGCGCCACAGCAGAAATAATGCTGCTTTCTATCGAATGACATGGATTGAAAGCAGCATTATTTCGGCTGCGGCGCCGCCTTCATTTTGCTGAATATAGCACTGAATGAATGATTTTCAGTGCTATGGTAAGTAAAATGAACGTGGCACCGCCACCGTAATAATACTGCTTACAATCCAATGACATAGATTCGAAGCACTATTATTATAGTGTTGCAGGCAGTGGGCACGAACATTTCGCGCCGTTTCCGGGTCCCGTCATATTCTCCACCTGATTGGCTACCTGTGGCAGCCAATCAGGTGGAGAACATGACGGGACCCGGAAAGAATCTCAAAATTCCTGAGATTCAAGGGATTTTTCCGGAGACCCGGAGAAATGCTTAAAATTCCGGAATCTCCGGAAAAATTCCAGAGGTTAGGCAGGTATGACAACCGGCAATCCCAGAGCCGTTTTACTGAGACTTGGCTTAGCGAAGCCAGTGGACTCATGATAAACATAGCTGTCCCTGAAGGCTACTCTTTCTTCTGTAAACATAGAGAGTTGGGTAGAGGAGGAGTGGCTTTTGTTGCTAAAACTGAACTTCAGCTCTTCCCCTCTCCATGCGATTGCTCCGGTTGTGAAATATTACATGTTAAATTGACATCAACCACCCAATCTTGTATTCATTTTGTACTGATCTATCGTCCTCCTCATACATTGTTGTGGGATGATTCAACCCACTTTTGCTCTGCCATGCGGCATCACTGTGTTCTGATGGTGCCAGAAACGTCAAAATAGCCATAAAACCCTTGTGCGTGCCAAAACCTCTGAAAATCATGCTCTGCAAAGCACAAAAAGATGGCTGCCCAATCTACCACGCATGTTGTCATTGGTGGAACAGAGATCTCACTCCTGAAATATGTGAATGGAGTTCAGAGGGAAAAGCAGTGCTCTGCTAAAGGAAATCCAAAAATCTTGCTTTAAATCCTTTTTCTTTGTTGCTCAAACTGCATAATGCCGGTACAAAACACCCTCAAACATCCAAAATTCTTGCTGGGTGCTACAATTCACTTCGTTCAAGAAATCACTGTGAATTTAAAATATCCTGAAAATCTGAAAGCATCAACAAACCATCCACAGCAAAAGTTGCCTGCCTGTGGAATCTGTCAAAATCTGGGCGCAGTACCTTCGACCGCCTGAATGACAGCTGTCAGAAGCCCGCATGATAAACTTTAAACCTGTATAAACTTAAATCGAATGGTTACAATCCAAGTGGCCTGTTACTGAGAGTAACCTATGTTGTAATTGTTTGAGCCCATGGTTTAAAATCTGGAATAAGTGTTCTAGCTGCTAGTTTGAAATCACAAGTTTGTTTTAAGCTAAGGAAAAATGCAACAGAATTAACATTTAAATTTAAGCCTGGCTAAAAGCCACCCAAACTGGAATAACAGCTTTCCTCACAGAGGCAAGGCCTCTCCCTCCAGCTCTCTCCAGCAGGAAATCACACCTAAGTGATGATTATAGGGTGGGGGAAGAATTTGGTCTGCAGTGGGGAAGGAGACAATGGACATCCTACAGCTAAAGAAAATGCGAGGCGTGAAAGGTCATAAATGGCCTCTGCCCAGGAGAAACAGGGAGGAGATGCTCCTGGCTCCCAGGGAGAGACCAAAGGGGTGGAGCTAAAGAACCATCTGTTGTTTAACAAGGACAAAAGACACATTTTAAAAAGACTGATAACTTAATATGTAAAATTGTGCAAAATATAGAAATAACAGCATTGTTAATGTCATTTCTGGATGCACGGGTGAAAAGGCACCAGAACTCTGTGACATTTTCTGGGAGGAAATGGCGGAAAATGTGATATTACACAAAATGTATTTCTGATGGAAGTATGAAACTTTATACATGTATGCCCATGTTCAATGCGCACATTTGTAGAATTTTTCTCCTAAATTGGGCATTGTGTTCTGGATGAAAAGGGCAAAATTCTGTGAAAAGCAGACACAAGATCCCACAGCGACGGGGCTTGGAGGAGTATCTGCTACAAAAAATATGTAATCTGTATATATGATTGTTATAGAGGTTGCACATGTGGAGATAGGTATTGTACCAAAAGTAGATTTTTTGTTCAAGGAGCTAGGTTTGGATTCTAAGCCTCATAAACCCACACCATAAAGGTGACACCCTGTTTTTCTCCTCCTATCAAGGAAGAGAGGAGACTTTGACCAATCCCTGTCAAAGGCGCAAGCTTAGGATAAACCAGCACACACACCCCCTTTATCATAAGCATAAATAGAGACAGCTCAGCACTCAGAAACACAGACAGATTCACCCACTATCCGAATGCTGGCGGAGCACCCTGCTGCAGAACTTTCCATCTTCCTTACTCCAGACTCCAGAAACTTGGCAAAGCAGAAAGGCCCATTGCATAGCTGAACCGTTTTCAGCTAAGCCTGAAATTACCAGAAACAGAACCAACCCCGGGAGCGTCGAATACAGCCGGGCTGTGCTTGACTGCTTGCCTGCTGAAAATAATTATTGTTAGAACCAAAAGATTCAATCCAGTCCTGTGCCGTACTGTGACCAGACCCAGTCCAATCCTATGTGCCCAGCTGTCTATTCTAGAACCAGATTCCCTTCCCTTCACTGACCAGAAATCTTGACGGACCAGAATCCTGACAGTTCTGTGTAAAAATATATCTAGTGTGTATCTATAGATAGAACTGTGTCACTAGCATATATACTGTGCATAGTAATCTTAAACCCATCCTCTCTTGTCTTCAGAACCTGATATTGTTAGGAGTATTTGTGAATTGTCAGAACTTTTCTTGCGCTGAGTTTCTCTTATTTGTATTCTAAAATCATAAGTCATTAGTGTTGTGGGTAACTAAAGTGAATCCCAGAAAGAAATTGAGTATCCACCACATCAAGGGTTCCCTGTCCAGGAACTGTGGAGATTCATGTGTGGCATTCTCTTTTTCTATAGTCATAATCTAGTGTAAGAAATCCCATTTGTCTTTTAAAAGTGCATTCCTGTTTCCCATTCGTGCGCCTGTATCAAAAAACGACCTCCACTGAAACGTCCATAACTTCCTCAATTATTGTGCTATTCCTGAATACCTGCTCTCTCTCCTCTTATCTCTTTACATTTCCTATCTCTTTACATTGCCTATTGCGGGGTTGAGGGGTGTGCAGGGAAAACTGGTAACCACACTGTTATTTGATCTGAACACACACACAACAGTATTATTTCTGTGCTGAATTGTTTTGCTCACTATTACTCCTTGTGTATTAAAGAGATTATTTAGTGTTACATCACCCCATTGGTGATAATTGTGTACCCATTAAAACATAGTGTGATTGAATTGTGAATACATAAATAAATATTTTAACTTTGCAAACCAGCCTGATTCCTGGTTCAGTGTGACTGGGGGGCCTGGGGGGGTTCCAGGTGAAGGGCATGATATGAGTGGTATATCTTTCAGAATAAAAGAACGTTTAGACAAATCAATAAGGATTTCAGTTGTGCATTACATGCCAGGCATTGACTTGGGTGAGTGCCGGATTGAGATCACTTACAGATTGGGGGCTCGTCACGAGATCCTGAATTAGACATATGACAGTTTAACACAGCGTGCCAATTGATGGGGTACATACACCTTGTTGGGCTACCACACTGTGCTACACTGTAAAAACACCCTTCAATAGAAATACTCAAAGGAGTTTGACCTCTCTGCAAAGGTAAAAGTAACCCTGAGATAAGTCAGAAGGAAATTAATATTTCCGGAATGCCGACCCCAGTGGAAATTAATATGGCAAAAGAACTCCTACTGCACACATTGTTTGTCAGGTGTGAATGGGTTGAGCAGGATGAGAAAGTTTGGCTGCAGGAAATCAAGCAACAAGCCACTGCCACAGAATTAGATATATGGAAGGACCAGGGTCCATTACACCAGGTACTTAGTGAGCTGTATATGGCCCCAAGGGTAAAAGAAGAGCAAAATAGAAGTAAAAGAAGAGTAAAATTGCCAAAATAGCGGCATACCTGTACCTCCACATTGGAGTAATACAGGAAAAATATGCTGAAAACCTAGAAATGGCAAAAAGGCAAGTACAATCACTAGAGAAAACCCAAACTAATTGGGACTCTGCAGAGCAAAGGCTACAAAAGAGCCAAGATTCAGAGAGAGAAACCAGACAGTACCTGAGAAAATTAAAGGAAGATCTGGATCTCCTGCAGCAAGAGAAGGTACAGCAGGATACCAAATTACTGACACTGCAAAAAGAGTGTCAAGAAAGGTTGGACTCTCTACAACAGAGCCAACAAAAGCTGGAACAGCAGTTAAGCTTCAAAAGAGCATGCGCAGAACAGATGGTCACTTTGGAGAACCGCATAGACAAATTAAAAGAGGAAAATAATAAATTAATTCTCAAAGACCTTGAATCCCAAACAGAATTTGATGAAGAGCTTCAGAAAGCTGGTGCTTTCAAAAAACAAAGGGACGACCTGGCTGCACAGAGGGGTACGCTAATTCAGGAAAGGGACGCCTTAGGCCAGGAAGTCAACTATTTAAAAACCAAGGTGGAAGAAAATCACCTGGCCCTTCAGGGACTGGTTGAACTCAAAATGGACCATGAAAAGCTGTTAGAGCACACCAGGAGGGTGGAAGATGCTCTGGCAAAGAATGGCCAGGCCAGTAAGGACAGAACTCAGGAGGTGAGCCTTCTGCAGCAAAAGGTGGCCCAATACTCCCAAATCAGACAAGAAGCACAGAGGGACAATGAGGCTCTCTGTGAGAAAAATGACAGGCTCCATAGACAAATAGCCATGCAGGAACAACTAATAGAGACCAGTAAGGCCTTAATGGAAGAACAAAAGGGTCAGATCCTTGCATGCCATCTGAGAGTAGGGGCTGAGAGAGATGAGGTCAGATGGGAGAGGGAAACACCTGAGCATAACCTCAGGAACCCTGGCACCAGAGACTTTAATCTATTCAATTCCATGGACTCTGCCACCCCCATGTCCACTGGCTCACATGAACCAAGGGCCACGGGGATGGTAGACTTCAACCCAATGGGGAATATGGGGCTAATAGGTCAGCACCTCCCAGAAATGGATGGGCAGGCATCTATGTACAGGTTGCCAAGTGCCAGGGCCATCTTCTCTGATCAGGGAGACTCCAGTGAGGGGAGAATCAGAGAAATGGATCCTCAGAAATATAACTCATCAAGAGATCAGGCAGTGACATTTGGTGGGGAATTCCATGAGATTAGGCCCACTAAGAGCATACTAAAAACCTCTTCCAGGCTAGGACAGTGGGGGGGGGGTACTCAGCCAATCCTGGGAGCAAGGAAGAGTCAAAAGACTCTTCTGAGCGTCACAGGTCCCTAGAAACTAGGCCCCCACATTCTACCAGCCATCCCCAAGCTCGCAGAATCCGGGAGAGCCTAGAAGACCAGACAGCCACCTCCGGTAGAAGTGCATCTGAGTCAGGGTGACAAGAACTAAAAAGGCCAACATAGTCAAGGGGGCTTTACTTAAGGATCCCCTGAAAAAATAAAAGCTATTAGGAGCGTCATCATGCCCTACCACAAAAATGCAAAATATTCGGTTTGGGAGCTCCTTGAATTATTTGAACAGATGATGGAGACTTTCCATCTGAAGGACAGTCAAAGCTGTATTCAGTATGTAAAGTGGACATTTTCTCCTGAGTACTCCAGCTTCTTTGCGGGGCTGGAGGACCAGAACCATTCCAGATGGTCCACCTATAGGGCGGCCATCCTGAAACATTTTTCCAGTCATAGGAACCCTCAAGAGGTGCACAAGGCAGCCTACAACTTACAATGTGGGGAAGACCAGGCCCACACAAGAATTTGTTCAGGAATTGAAATGTGCATTTGCGAAGACCACTAGAAGGGTGCACACTGACAGTAAGGAATTTGTGAACACCTTCTTTCATGCTCTCCCTAAGTATGTTACGACCCAGCTAGTGAGGGACTTTCATGAGAAAAGATCACTAGACTGGGTCATTGAACAAGCCACGTGCATCTATGAAGTACAGAAGCCGTTGGAAAATAAAAATAGTAGCAAAAACCCCAAAACAACCAACACCCCTGCTGCTGGTAAGGTGGCGGAGGTGAAGGTTGCCCCCCATTTTAGATCTGGAGATGGGGGGGCCTAAGAACCTTCCCGTGCAGAATCCAACCAACTCCAAACCCAGAAGGCCCTCGGGCCAATCCCAAACAGGGAGCCAGGGAGGTAACCCCACAAATGGGACCCCTTACTCCCCTGACTACATCAGCCCTCGCTACAAGGGAAATAGACCCATTCTGGGCTATGTGTGGACTCCTCCAGCCCAAGGGAGGGGGGATCCAACCACACAGCAGGAAACCCTGGAAACTTCCCTCCTCACTTTCCCCAGGAGGGCAGTAATGCCCCAAATGCCGGGCCAAATTTCTTTCCCCGGTACCCGCCAAACTTCAACCCCCAAAACAACCCATCCTACTTTCCCCCCTTTCCTGAGCCCAGACAGCCCAATCTGGGAGAGGGAAGGCCAAGGGTAGAGGGGTACCCAAACTATCCAAACCAGGGGTATTTTGCGAGAAGGGATAGTTACCCTTTCCAGGATCAACCCAGGGTAGATCTGAGGACCCCGTACCAGCCAGAGCGGGTGTCCCAACTAGAGCGCCAGGTCCAGAACATGGCACAGGATCTGGGTCGCATGCTGAGGGCTCAACAGAACCCTCAGATGAGCATGGCAGCTCAGAACTCCTCGAATCCAGGGGCTGGTGCTCCAGAACAATGATGGGGAAGAACCCCGACAACCCACCGGTTCCCAGGGAGGAGGCACAAGGGGAAGGTGGGTGCAAAGCCATAGAGGAAGCTTCCTTCCCCACTTGTGAAAAGCCCCTGGAAACCCAGGAATCGGAACCAAAATGTACTGCCCCCGAAAGTCTGCAACCCCAAGGAGCAGAGGGTGGGTAGGAGAAATAAAGAGCCTAAAAAGACCCATTTTCTGGAGGAGGTGCAAATCTTCCAGTTTGAAGGAGAGGGGCCCTCAGAGGATCCTGGGAAAAGGATCTTCTCCTTTCCTTCAGGGACGGGCAAACTCCTCCCAAAGAAAAATGGGTTCCAAAGGATCCAAATCCAGACTGGGTAGATGTGGGGACCAAGTTAAAACCGTACATAATCAGTACCCAGAATGACCAGCATGAAAATCCCCTGGTTCAAACCCATCCTGGTGACTACCTCCAAAAAGGGGGGCAGCCCAGAATCAGAACCAGGGGAATCCAAAACTTCCCCCATATCTAGCAGTCACCTTTTTCTTACAGGTTCCCAAGATCCCAAACAGAATCCTGACCAAATCACCTCTCTATCAGTATCCAAAGCAAAGAAACTAACCCACCAGTTGGCCAAAAATGTGCATTATCTTTGCACCCTTGGGGAAAAGGAGGGAAGATTTTATGGCCTGATCCAAATACAGGGGCAATGTACAATTTTGGCACTGGTGGACACTGGATCCCAAGCTACCATTCTGTCAAAAAAGGCCTTTGACCAACTGAATTCGGGAAGGGGGAGAAATACCAAATTCTTCTCACCCCTCTTCCTGGGAAACTTCAGAACTTCTACGGGACAGCGGATTTAGACATTAAAATTGGGCGACACAATGTGAAGCACCCAGTCATAGCTGTGACTCCAGAGGGCACACCTTGTTTACTAGGGAATGACATCCTGCGTAGATTGTCTCCCCTCATAGATTGTGTAAACAAGGTCCTCTGGACCCAGACTAGCCGACCAATAAAATTGAAAAATAGTGTCAACCATGTTAGTTTAAATGGCACCTGCCACATGGTTGAACAAAAACCTGACCAAATAGAATTTCACTTCCAGAATAATAAAATCCCAGACGTGACAGTAATTGCAGTAGGACAACAAACTGGTGATGGGGAGTCCTCTCTTTTTCTGAAAATCAACCTTCCTTGCAGTCCAAGGGTGCATTCCACACTGGAAGGAAACACTCTGAAATTCTATACAAATTCACTATCAGAAAATTCCATTCTTATAGTCCAGAAAGATGAGAAATCAGCTCAAAGCTTGGCTGATATTCAGAAAATTGGAGAGCAGTTGTTCATCCCCATTCAGTTAAATGAGGGGAAGGACTCTGTTCTCACCCGAGTGTGTGTGAACAACGGTAAGAGCTTCATCAGCGAGGCCATGTTACGCAAACTCCCAAAAGATCCAGCCATTCCCACATTTAAACTGTTAGACAAATGGGAAATGGACCTAGAAACACCCAATTCCAAACATCTCCTGCCTAGCAGGTGTATGCTCAAAATTTCCATAGGCAACAAGAGCATAGTCCATAATTGTTGGGTTGTGCGAGATGTCCCTGCAGCATTTTACTTAGGCAGTGACATTCTCAATCGGTTTGCCATTAGTTTGGACCTAATAAACTTCAAAGCTTGGTCCCAATTAGCGGGTAATCCCATGGACTTTGATGACCCAGAGAAAGCATTTCGGTCAGCAAAACTGCTGCCATATGAAGTTGAAATTCAGATTGGAGAGGAAGGCGCCATCCCAGAATGGACCCGACAATTCTCACTGGAGGTAAAAACTAAAAGAGGACAGAAACTGAAAAACCCTGACGCCTCTGTCTATCTAAATGCTCATTTCCAACAGCAAGGGTTGGGGTAAACCCAACACCGCTAGTCAACATAGAACACAACACCATTCCAATAGAGGTGGATAACAGCGACCTAAAGAGTATCACTCTGGCCGCAGGCACCATTATTGGAATGGCGGTCGATGACCAACATTTTTCCATAGATTTAGGTAATGAACTGTTAGGACCAATACCCAAAGACTGTTTTGACAGTGATAGTGACGATGACACAACACCAGACAGGATCTTCACCCGGCATGGGGGGAATTTCCTGGTGTACTCTTCCTGCCCTTATGGTAAGGAAGATTTGATCTGTGACTTCAGGAGTGATGAGGTGATCTTTCAAGTCCATGAGGACTGCCTCCCCCACCTGAAGCCATCAGTCCAAATCAGCACTTTGACCAGGGACTTCTCCACCTAGCTGAAGGAGGCCGCTGAGATAGCCAAACCAGAAGTCTTTCCATGCTTCAGGCAGATGGTTGAAAAGAGAGTCAACCTAGCTGATGCCTGTGAGACTCTTGAGCAAATGCAAAATTGAAACAAGTTTTCTTAGATTTTAAAGATCTATTTGCAGTGGTCTCATATGACTGTGGTCGCACTGACATCCACACAACAACAATTCCCACGGACCCTGGCATGACTCCAGTGTTTGTGAGGCAATATTGCTTGCCTCTCGTATCAATGGAGTCCCTTACTGAAATAATTAAGAACCTTGAGTCCCGTGGGATGATTCGTCCAGTCCACAGCACCTTCAATATTCCGGTGCTGGGGATTTTGAAACCAAACGGCCAGTGGAGACTCTGTGCTGACCTAAGGGAGCTCAACAAATGGGTCCATACTTCCCGATGGCCTCTTCCCTACATTAACCAAGGGCTGGCCCAGATCCAGAGGTCAAAGGTATTAACTGAAATAGACCTGACTAATGGGTACTGGACTGTATCTGTCAGTAGGGAGTACCAATACAAGCTGGCCTTTACCTTCAAGGGGCAAGAGTCCACTTGGACCCGGACTCCCTTCAGATACATCAACTCCGGCAATGAATTTAACATCTTTCTACACAAGGCCATGCCCGACTTGGGTGAAAGGGGTAACCTGGCCTATGTAGACGATGTTCTAGTCAAAAGCTCAACTGTGGAGGAACACATAGCGGAGATCCGTTATGTTCTGACACAGTTGAGGGCTGCCGGAGCAAAACTCCCCTTTCAAAAGGCACAGTGGTGCAGAACCCGTGTCAATTTCTTGGGGAATGAGATAACTCCTCAGGGTCTCTGTCCCCAGGAAAAGAAAGTGGAAGCACTCCAGAAATTAAAAGTCCCAATAACTCTCCTGGAAATAAAGAGACTCCTTGGACTAACTAATTACAGAAGAAAGTTCATTGAGGACTACGCAGAGATCACAAGACCCCTGATCCATCTTTGAAGGGGTGGCCAAGTGGGAATGGGGTCCAGAACAAGCCGAGGCAGTAAGACAACTTAAAAGAAGCCTCTCACAAGCATCTTGCCTAGCTTATCCTGTCAAAAACAAGGAGTTCTTCTTGGAGACAGGGTTCTCAAATACATGCTTGACTGCAGTATTATATCAACAGCATGACAAGGTCAATAAAGTAATCTCCTACGCGAGTAAGACTTTATCCTCTGTGGAGGAAAAATTCAATGATTGTGAGAAGGCCCTCCTGGCAACAGTGTGGGCATTGAAGAATTACTGCCTGTTTATCCAAGGGGAACACATCATAGAGGAGACTCCACACCAACCTTTGCAATATCTTCAAAGTGACAGAATCCGGGCTGGAAATGTGAGTAATTCCCGAATTACTTCCTGGATTCTGTCAATGCAAGGCTTTCCTGTGGAGGTCAGATATGGCCAAAACAAGAAGTGTCCCCTCACGCAAGGTCTGGCTGACTTGCATGATTGTGCCAGAGAAAACTGTTTCGAGGACGAAAGTCTTAAAATCAAGGACAACATGGAAGCCTACCTTAATTCCCCACACAAAGTCTATGAAGAAGACCTGTGTGAGGGAATGCCCACTGTCTATGTGGATGGGTGCTCCTACCATGTTGACAACAACAAGGAAAAGGAACTTGTGGCCGGCGTAGGGAATGCATGGGTGAATGATGCCCCCGAACCCTCCGCTGGGTACAAAATTGGTCCCCGGAGTAATCAAGTGGCAGAGCTGATGGCTGTGCATCAAGCCATCCTCACTGCTGTCCAACACCAACTCCACAAAATGGTCATAATCACTGATTCGGATTATGTACGGAACGGGTTCGTGGAGCACCTGTTTAACTGGAAAACCAGAGGCATGCTATGTGCTAATAACAAACCATTGAAACATGGGAAATTAATACAAAATATTAATGATCTGGTCACCTCGAATGGGATGACCATCCACTGGAAAAAGATCAAGGGTCATTCTAAAGTAGAGGAACCAGACAAAACTGGAAATGACTTAGCTGATCAGCTGGCCAAAACCGGAGCCATCCAAGGGGATCTAGTGGAGATTGAGTCCCCGTTGGGGGAAATCCAGGTTGCTGCTATCACTAGGTCCCAGAAAAATGCTCACAATGAACTCTCAACTGCACAATGGATTAAGGAGACCCCAGATGCTGATTTGATTACGGCTCAAAAAGGGAATCCAATAGTTGGTAAGTTTTATCAACACATTGGGCCTCATTACGACCCAGGCGCTAAGTGAAAAACGATGGCGGTAAATGGTTACCACCATCGTTTTCCGCTAGGTCCGATCATGACCCGTGACCGTTAACTACGATGCCATTAGCGGCATCGTAGTTAACGCTGCCGCTAACTGCGCCAAGGGCGCGCGCACGCGACCTCCCACACCGTACTTAGCGCCATGGCGGAAAGGTACGCGAATGCCGACCCAAGCGGACATGCACCTAATGCCATCACCCAGCTCGTTAAGTACCTTACTGCCATGGTGCTAATTACGCCATCGCGAACCAACCGTAAATGGCCATGTAAAGTGAATTCAGCTGCCACAGGTGCACAGAAACAGCACAGGTGAAGGCAATACAGACTCAGGAAGTACAAAAAGAGCACACCCCACCCCTTCCCACACCCAGTCACACTCCACAATGATACCAATACGACTAGTAATGTTGGGGCTGGAGGACCTGATAGCAATGCAAGTGCTACAACAGCAACAACAACAACAGGCAGCACAGAGGAGACGCAGGAGGAGAAAGAGGGCAAGGCAGGCCCAGCAAGCCCCACCAGCACAGCCAGTGCCACCACGCAGGCATCCCCCAATCCCACGCATCAGAGCCAATCCATTCAACCTCACTGCTGAGCAGATCCACACCCTGTACCGTTTGGACCGGGACACCATCACCGCCATCGTAGACATGACGCACAACGACATCGTCAGCATGATAGAAACTCCAACCGCCATCCCACCCCGACTGAAGTTAGTGTCTGTACTCCACTTCCTGGCCACAGGCACCTACCAGCACACAGAGGGGCACTTGCATGGCATCTCACAACCATTATTCTCACGAACACTCATCCAAGTGCTCGATGCCCTCCTCAAGCACACAGACAACCACATCTCATTACCACGGACTGCCCAGGAGATTGCAAACACCAAAGTGGGTTTCCATGCACTAGCCGGCATACCTGGTTGCATTGGTGCCATCGACTGCACCCATGTGGAATTGGTGGTTCCACGTGCCATGGAGGTACCGTACCGCAACCGGAAACAGTGCCACTCAATCAAATGGTCTGTGACTCCAACAAGATCATCACACATTGTTGTGCCCGATTCCCCGGATCAACCCATGATTCTATGGTCCTGAGGAACTCCACAATACCACGCTACATGGAGCGACATGCAGGCCCAGGATCCTGGCTACTCGGTGAGTCCAATGTCTTGACCATGGATATGTGAAGTGGGTAGGTGAATGACGTACCGATGCATACTCCACCTGGCTGAAAGGGGGGGGGAATGATGCATACTCCACCTGGCTGAAAGGGGGGGGATGATGCATACTCCACCTGGCTGAAAGGGGGGGGGGATGATGCATACTCCACCTGGCTGAAAGGGGGGTGGTGATGTATACTCCACCTGGCTGAAAGGGGGGGGAATGATGCATACTCCACCTGGCTGAAAGGGGCGGGGGAATGATGCATACTCCACCTGGCTGAAGGGGGGGAATGATGCATACTCCACCTGGCTGAAAGGGGCGGAATGATGCATACTCCACCTAGCTGAAAGGGGGGGGGATGATGCATACTCCACCTGGCTGAAAGGGGGGGGAATGATGCATACTCCACCTTTCTGAAAGGGGGGGGGATGATGCATACTCCACCTGGCTGTGAGTAGCAGAGAGAACAGAGGCAGATGATACCCTAAAGCAACCCAAACTCCACCCAACACCAGTAAAGCCAATACCCAATGTATGCAGCCCTACCATGTGAATGAGGTTGTGTCCCAACCATGACACAACCATCTGCAAGTGCATTCTACCAAATCAGACCACATTGTCAACAATGAAAAGCACCTACATGCACGTCACCAAACACCATCAACCGATAGGCCTGTCCCCCATAACTGCCCACGGAGGAGGCACATGACGGACAGAAACATCAACACACCATTACACAGACAGCAGGGCCCCCAAAATGTCCCTGTCTACATCAGCATTGCTCACTGGGGTCATGATGAGGCCCACAGCAATGTTGCAATGATGTGCGCATTGTCATCACAGGACATGTGCCAGGCCAACTAACCAAACGGCATGAACGACACAGTGGATGGGCACTCACAATGCACTCCACCCCTCTGCATACATTGGGTGATGGCATGCAAAACAGGCCATTGGAGCCATGAGCATTTACTGGTTGCATTGTGTGAATCAATTAGTGCATGTAGAAGTGAGCCAAAGTAACAGTTGGATGCAAGCCATGGTGGCACATCATGTTCTTGATCAGACGTCATGACTGACACATACATTCTCGCCTACATACAGGTGATGCAGGCTATCCCCTGAAGAGGTGGCTCCTTACACCAGTCCGGAACCCGCAGAACCAGCACGAGGAGGACTTCAACCGTGCACATACACGTACCCGTGTGGTCATAGAGCAGACATTCGGCCTATTGAAGGCACGGTTCCGATGCCTCAGCAGGTCTGGTGGGGCACTCCTGTACCGCCATGAGATGGTGGCAAAGATCGTCATGGCATGTGTCATGCTACACAATATGTGCGTCAGATGGAATGTGCCCCTGCCCCCTGATGCAGAACTGCAACCACCTGACGATGAGGATGAGGAGGGTGCAGATGGGGCGGCACCCCATGGAGGAGGCGATGCACAGGAGGGGCGTGCAATGCGCCAAAATATCATCGACCACTGCTTCTAGCACACACGGCTGTTGTGTATCACATGGAGACAGCACTTGGGGCACTGTGTGTCTCTGGGACATGCACACTGTGGACTGTACACCAATAAAGCACACATATGCAATGGAAATGTCCACACATTTCATTTCGGAAAAGCAAAAAGTGTATTTCAATCATAAAACGTCGTGACACACCCCCTCCCACCTCCCCCCTGCACACCCCAACACACCCCCTCCCACCTCCCCCTCCCCCTGCACACCCCAACACACCCCCTCCCACCTCCTCCCTCCCCCTGCACACCCCAACACACCCCATGTAAGTGTCAACAGATGCCTGTGACAGTGGCCACAGGCTGTTACAAGCCCCCTCTCCCGGGCCCCGGGGCACCCCTGGCTGTGGAGCGCAGGTTTCCGTCCGGAACGTCGGACGGGGCTGCTCTGTGCAGAACTGGCAGCGGAGGATGTCCCTGCCTGCCCCCATGCATGCACGTCCTGTAGGGTGTGGGTGAGCTCAGTGAGCACACGACGCAACCCGGCAAGTTCACCACAAATGTCCCTAGACATGGCCTGCATAGCATCCCTCAGGGTGGCAGTGCTCTGCGCTATTTCGGCCCTTAGGGTCTCCGTGGCCTGTTCAATGGTTGCCCTAGCCCCCACACATTCCGCAGTATGCTCAGTCAGCATCGTGGACAGATGTTGCTGCCGTTCTATGATGTCCTCGAGGGACTGCTGCCCCTGCTGGGCCATGCCCAGTGCTGGTGGTGTGATGGAGGGGCTGCTCCCCTCCTGTGGACTGAGGACTGGGCATGGGGTTGAAGGCCACTCCTCTTCCTCTGTGTGCCCCTGTGTGTGATCCTCATGGGGGCTGGCATTTGACAAACAGGGGGAATGTAGAAGGTCAGTGGGGCTTCTGACTTCGTGCTCCTCAATGTCAGAGTCTGAACATGCAGCAATTGCAGCTGTTTCACCCATGTTGCTGCTGGCCGCAGACCCGGTGCCTTCTGTGGCAGGCAATGTTGGTACAGGTGGAGCTGCTGCTGCTGGCCTGCTGCCTACTGGGGTGCTTGCCGGTGGGCCGTCCGGTTTGCTTGCAGTGGATTCTGCTTGTTGTGGGGTCTGCCTCACTGCAGCTGAGGTTGAGAGTGCGGGGATGGTATTATTGGCCTTCTTGGCTCTCTTCGTCGCAGGGGTGTCTTGGTCCTTGGGGTGTGAATCTGTGCCTGTGGTGGAGCAAAGGAGGGAGGGCGTTATTGATGGGTCTGCGGACTTTGGAATGACAATGATTGACATGAATCTGGTCAGTAGATGAGGCAGATTTCAGGCAGGGCCATGCAGGTTGTCTCCTTTTTGTGTGGTATGTGGATGCAGGTATGTGGGTGCCAGCAGTGTATACAGGGTGGAGCTCGCATGTGGCTATGGGCAGTGTCGAGCTAATGTGTTGCATTTACACTCTAGGGCAACATTGTGCTACACATGAATGGCATGTCTTGTTTGAGGCACCTACCTTCATCACCTGATGTCGGAACTCCCCTTTCCAACCCTCCGACGCCTTCAATGCCTTCCATGCCAATCGTGGTTGCACAAATCTCCTCCCACGGTTGGAGTTTCAGTGGGGATTCCGAACCTCCACCGGTACCTAGGGCAAGGTTGCGGTTCGCAGAGATGACGGCTCTGACCCGTATGCGTAGGTCATCCCAGCGCTTCCTGCACTGCTGTGGGGTGCGGGGTACGGTCCCCACCGCGCTGACGCGCTCGGCCACCAGGGCCCATATGGCCTTCTTTTTTGCTATCGCTGGCCTGGTCATCTCCGGCGAGAAAACGACAGCTGCATTGTCTTGCAGGGTCTCCGCAAGCATGCAGAGTTCCTCCTGGCTAAATCTTTCCTGGCGCTGGCGGTCACATGCCTTCTTAACAACTTTAGGCATTTTTGGGTGGTTGGATGGGTGGGTGATGGGTTGGGACAGGTGTCAGGGTTGGATCTTGTGTTGTTCGGAAGGATGGCAATGGATTGTGTTTTTAAAGATGGCCGACGTGCTGTTTCCCGCTCCGCCGTGATGACGCTATTTCCGGTTCTGCTTTTTACGGTGACCGCTAATTGCGGCCATCGCTAATTACGGTGGGCGCTAATTACGGTGGCCGCTACTTACGGTGGCGGAAGTGCACCTTGCTCGCCCTACGATGCCGGTAGGGGCCTTTTCCGCCATGGCGTTATTTACATTACCGCCATGGCGTAATGCTCGTGCGCGATGGGTCGTAATGTGGCGCTCTTTACGCCATCGACCCATGGCGTAAATGCTCATTACGCCATGGCGGTAATGTCGGCAGATTTCCGCCTGGGTCGTAATGAGGCCCATTGCTATTAGCACCATGGTCCATGCCGGTGTCCGCCATGGCGGAATGGGGAATTACCACCCCATTCCGAGGTTGGTGGGGCGGTAATTCCCCATGCCGCCATGGCCCTTCCCCATTCCCATTTTTGCCCCATAGGGCTCAATGGGAATGAGGAAGGCGCTAATAAAGGTACCGCAAATTGCGGTACCGTTATTAGCACCAAAGTCCCTTTGCGGGTCCCTACTTTAACGGCTGGAAAAACCAGCCGTTAAGGTCGGGTCCCGCAAAGGGACCTCGTAATTAGGCGCTAAGTGTTTAACGGCGCCACAGCCTTTTACTGTGCCGTTAAACACATAGCGCCTGGGTCATAATGAGGCCCATTGAGGACCCTGAGAACTTTCCCCTGACGGATACCGATTAAATAGGGAAAGAGGACCTCAGAGTGTTGATGAAATGTCCATAAATGTTCCGAAACCAATCCGGTTTGTTGGTGAGGAGATCCATAGCTGGCCATGACCAGTGGGTGGTCCCTACCTCATTCTGAAGCCTGATGCTAAGTCACGCCCATGATGCGGCCACAGCCGGTCATCGGGGGTTTCATACAACACTAGAAATCTTGTGGGAGGTTGCATACTGGCCACAAATGGGGCAGAACCTCGACCAATACTTAAAGGGGTGCCTTGTGTGTGTACAATTTCAGCCAACATCACTCACACACCGTGCTCCCCTCCAAAAGAGGGGGATGACACTGCCTTGGTCAGATTTACAAGTCGATTTTATTGGGCCCGTAATTTGCTCCTCTAGGGGGAACAAGTACATGTTGACCGTGACATGCTTGTTCACTAAATGAGTGGAATGTCTCCCGGGCCAAAACTGCAAGGCAGAGACAGCAGCTGCCTGTTGATCAACCACATCTTCTCGCGTTTTGGACTACCCCAATGGATTGAGTCAGACCGAGGTAGCCACTTCACTAGCGAAATGATGACAAAGATGTGGGAGATACTTGGGGTCAAAACGAAACTACACATTGCCTACCGACTAGCCTCTAGTGCTGGAGTTGAGAGATACAACAAGAGTATTGTGAGCATATTAAAAAAGTTTGTGGCAGATTCTGGGCCAAGTTGGGACATTCGACTACCTCTTGTCCTGATGGCCATCAGATCTACCCCTTCTTCGGCAACAAACATGTCTCCGTTTGAGCTGATAACTGGACGAAGGATGGTGCTTCCCCAGCATCTGCTCTACAGAACCCAAGAGCAGACCTTGATAAATGCCTCCACAAATCATGAGTATGTTGAGAATCTGAGAAAACACTTTCCACATGCATTTGCCTATGCTCAACGGAATCTAGAAAGATCTGCAGACAGTATGAAGACCCACTATGACCTTAAGACAACTAAAAAAGAATACCAAGTAGGACACTGGGTTTACTTGTACAATTTCCAAAGGAACCAAGCCAAACAGCGCAAATTCCTCCCTACTTGGTGGGGTCCTTTTGAAATTGTAGACAGAATCTCACCAGTCGCCTACAAAATCAACATCCCCAAGGGCAGTTTGGCAGAAGGGGAAGATAAGTGGGTCCCCATCAACCAGCTGAAGAGTTGTCATCCTAGGCATACTCTGTGGCAAATAGAGGAGCCAACCGGAAGCCCAGAGGGGGACATTCTGGCCCCCTAGAAAATTGCAACTGTTAAAACCATTCCATCTGTTAAAATCATTAGGAATTACAGACGGGGAACATTATAAAGTGTATTCAATTTATGCATGTTCCCCACTACATGAATAGTAGTAGGGAAAGTTCCATAACCATGCTCTGTTCTGTCTCATAGCACTGAAACCAAGGATTCGAAGTACCAAGAAGGACCACTCGTGGATCGGGAGGAAAGACCCAAAGGGCCCGGAGTATCGCTCCATACTCCCATCCAGAACCGGCGAGGAGAACAGGTCGATCCAGCACTGATGGGAGAAGCCGTAGACCATATTCTCCACCTGGACCAAAAAGAAAGAATGAACATCCCAATCTCCTGACTTCCCCTTGACGGGCGGTCAAACTCAAGTCATGAGGGGGGGGCTCTGTGGGATGATTCAACCCACTTTTACTCTGCCATTCGGCATCACTGTGTTCTGATGGTGCCAGAAATGTCAAAATGGCCACAAAACCCTTGTGGGTGCCAAAACCTCTGAAAATCGCGCTCTGCAAAGTACAAAAAGATGGCTGCCCAATCTACCATGCATGTTGTCAGTGGTGGAACAGAGATCTCACTCCTGAAATATGTCACCGGGCTCCACAACAAGTGAGAATGGAGTTCAGAGGGAAAAGCAGTGCTCTGCTAAAGGAAATCCCAAAATCTTGCTTTAAGTCCTTTTTCTTTGTTGCAGAATGCTGGTACAAAACACCCTCAAACCTCCAAAATTCTTGCTGGGTGCTACAATTCACTTAGTTCAAGAAATCATTGTGAACTTACAATATCCTGAAAAGCTGAAAGCATCACAGAAACATCCACAGCAAAAGTTTCCTGCCTGCAGAATCTGTCAAAATCTGGGCGCAGTACCTTCGGCCGCCTTAATGACAGCTGTCAGATGATAAACTTTAAACCTGTAAAAACTTATATCAAATGGTTACAATCCAAGTGGCCTGTTACTGAGAGTAACCTATGTTGTAATTGTTTGAGCCCATGGTTTAAAATCTGGAATAAGTGTTCTAGCTGCTAGTTTGAAATCACAAGTTTGTTTTAAGCTATGGAAAAATGCAACAGAATTAACATTTAAATGTAAGCCTGGCTAAAAGCCACCCAAACAGGAATAACAGCTTTCCTCACAGATGCATAGGGTGGGGAAAGAATTTGGTCTGCAGTGGGGAAGGAGGCAATGGACATCCTCCATCTAAAGGAAATGCGAGGTGTGAAGGGTCATAAATGGCCTCTGGCCAGGAGAAACAGGGAGGAGGTGCTCCTGGCTCCCAGGGAGAGACCAAAGGGGTGGAGCTAAACAACCATTTGTTGTTTAACAAGGACAAAAGACACATTTTAAAAAGACTGATAACTTACTATGTAAAATTGTGCAAAATATAGAAATAACAGCATTGTTAATGTAATTTCTGGATGCACGGGTGAAAAGGCGTCAGAACTCTGTGACATGTTCTAGGAAGAAACGGCGGAACATGTGATATTACAAAAAATGTATTTCTGATAGAAGTATGAAGCTTTATACACGTATGCCCATGTTCAACGCGCACATTTGTAGAAATGTGCTCCTAAATTGGACATTGTGTTCCGGATGAAAAGGGCAAAATTCTGTTAAAAGCAGACACAAGATCCCACAGCGACGGGGCTTGGAGGAGTATCTGCTACAAAAAATGTGTAATCTGTTTATATGATTGTTATAGAGGTTGCACATCTAGAAATAGGTATTGTACCAAAAGTAGATTTTGTTTTCAAGGAGCTAGGGGTGGAGTCTAAGCCTCATAAACCCACACCATAAAGGTGACACCCTGTTTTTCTCCTCCTATCAAGGAAGAGAGGAGAACTTGCCAATCCCTGTCAAAGGGGCGAGCTTAGGATAAACCAGCACACACACCCCCTTTATCATAAGCATAAATAGAGACAGCTCAGCACTCAGAAACACAGGCAGATTCACCCACTATCCGAATGCTGGTGAAGCACCCTGCTGCAGAACTTTCCATCTTCCAGATTCCAGAAACTTGGCAAAGCAGAAAGGCCCATTGCATAGCTGAACCATTTTCTGCTAGGCCTTAAATTTCCAGAACCAGAACCAACCCCAGAAACCTAAGGGGAGCGTCAAATACAGCCGGGCTGTGCTGTACTGCTTGCCTGCTGAAAATAATTATCAACAGAACCAAAAGATCCAATCCAGTCCTGTGCCGTGCTGTGACCAGAGCCATTGCAGATCCGATCCAGTCCTGTGCCGTGCTGTGAACAGACCCAGTCCAATCCAATGAGCCCAGCTGTCTATTCCAGAACCAGATTCCCTTCTCTGACCAGAAATCTTGATGGGCCAGAATTCTGACGGTTCCGTGTAAAATAAAATACATAGTGAGTATCTATAGATAGAACTGTGTCACTAGCATATATACTGTCCATAGTAATCCCTATCTTAAACCCATCCTCTCTTGTCTTCAGAACCTGATATTGTTAGGAGTATTTGTGAATTGTCCGAACTTTTCTTGTACTGAGTTTCTCTTATTTGTATTCTAAAATAATAAGTCATTAGTGTTGTGAGTAACTAAAGTGAATCCCAGAAAGAAATGGAGTATCCACCATGTGAAGGGTTCCCTGGCCATGAACTGTGGAGATTCATGTGTGGCATTCTCTTTTTCTATAGTCATAATCTAGTGTAAGAAATCCTATTTGTCTGTTAAAAGTGCATTCCTGTTTCCCATTCTTGCGCCTGTCTCGAAAAAACGACCTCCACTAAAACATCCATAACTTCCTCAATTCGCATGTAAAACCGCATCCCAAATCCAAATGGTTCTCCCGTAATCGCAATTACCGCGCACTGAAAAATTTGCTGCAAATTTCGTTTTAGGGAAATTTTGACACGTGCAAAACAGCTTTTGATTGCTTCCGACCTGAATTTTAAGATTTCACATTGTTTCTTAGTATCAAATCATTGCTATTGTTTGTGTGCAACTATCCAAAGTGGCTCCCATAAGAATTTAAACAATTTCAGCAATTTAAACCATATTTAGTGTTTTTACCCAATCCATTCTCAAGATAACTTTAAAACCATTCTGACCGATTGCCAATCAATTCTGTTTTTCTCTTGTTTTGCTGGGGGGAAATTGGGATTGATATTTTGTTTGAATTCTGCAATTCCTGAATACCTGCTCTCTCTCCTCCTATCTGTTTACATAGCCTATTGTGGGGTTGAGAGGTGTGCAGGGGGAACTAGTAACCACACTGTTATTTGATCTGAACACACACACAAAAGTATTATTTCTGTGCTGAATTGTTTTACTCACTATTACTCCTTGTGTATTAAAATGATTATTTAGGCTTACATCACCCCATTGGTGATCATTGTGTACCCATTAAAACATAGTGTGATTGAATTGTGAACACATAAATAAATATTTTAACTTTGCAAACCAGCCTGATTCCTGGTTCAGTGTGACCGGGGGCGGGGGGTTTCAGGAGAAGGGCTTGATTTGAGTGGTACATTCTTCAGAATAAAATAACTTTTAGGCATATAAATAAGGATTTCAGTTGTGCATTACATGCCAGGCGTTGACTTGGGTGAGTGCCGGATTGAGATCACTTACAATGTCAGTTTTCATTAAGGAAATCGCACAATGTTTGATCAAATTCAACAGGCCCAAAAGTTCTACCCTATTCCTGGGTGACCTAAATCGCTGGCATGGAAACGCCATGGATAATGATGACATCAATTTGGAACACACACTCCTTAACATCGAATATCAGGTCATAAACAACAAACCCACAAATGACAACACCAACATGAGAACAAGAAGCTTTGGAAAGCTCTAGACAAAAGTTTGACAATGCCTCAAATAAATAGGGTACACTCTTCCAGATATTCAAATCTCTGGAAAAGCCTGAAGCCCTTACCACCACCCATGCACCCTCAGCTCAGGATTGTTGCGACAGTCTAGCTGCTTTTGAAGCTCAAATTGCCAGGGATAGAGATAAGATCTCGGCCACCCAAATATCTTTCAAAATCAAGTGATAATCCACCTATATCCTTGGGAGGCCACCATACCTTCCCTGCAATTTTCCTTAAATGCTGTCTTGGTATCAGACACATAGACGTTACTCCTCACCATGAAACCTACTTCTTGTGCGGAAAACCTCATTCCGCCAAATATTATCCTTGAATATGGAGCTGTGTTCGCCCCTCTACTGACTCGCATAGTTAACTCGTCTTTCCATGACAGGCATATCCCCCCCCTCCATCAAAGAGGTTATCATGAGCTCCTACCCTCAAAAAAACTGGCTGTGACCTCAGAGACCCAACAAATCTCAGACCAATCACAAACTGCCATTATTTTACCACGATTGGACTACTGTAATGTCTTACTACTTGGGGCACACACTACCAGCCTAAGAAGATGTCAGTGCATCCAGAGTGATGCAGTACAAATCACAAAGAATGTCCCATGGAAAGAACACATTTCCATACCTCGGAAATATCTCCACTGGCTGCCTATACAAGATCGTATCAAGTTCAAAACATGCACTCTTGTCCGCCGCTGTCTTTACGGCAACACTCTCTGCTATGTTAAATTTACCATTTTTCGTTACTCGCCAGCAAGACCACTACGCTCGTCAGACCAGGTTCAGGTCTACTGCCCTGCTTTCAAATGATCCAAAGACCTGGGAAAATCCTTCCCAGTCCATGCAGCTCAGCTTTGGAATTCCCTCCCTCCTGAATTGAGACTTGAGGAAACCTTGCTCTCTTTCAGGAGAACACTCCTGTTCTGATTTTCGACTTGGCCACATCCCGTTAGCTACTTGGTGTCTTTGTGTACATGTGTGCCCTGATGCCTGTGGGCTTTCTGCATGTTAGAAATAAAGACATTTTGAAAATAATATATAAAGTACTCATTAGCTGTTACTTCACAAGTATTTGGTGCATATCCACACAACACATTTGTGGAAATCATGAAACCAAAACATCAAGCCGATGGAACCTCCCACAGCTCTGGTCGCACCCTCGTAGTTCCAACACTATTGTAAACTCATTAACGTATATACCCAGGCCATCCAAAAGTATTCACTCTTCTTCAAGATAAAAAAAATCTTCATTAACATTATTCCATTCCTTGAATTGTTTTGAGGCTGACAATGATCCCCGTTAAGGGTAGCCTTCTGTTATTCTGTGGCAATGATCCTCGCTGGAAGTACCACCACTCACAAGCCCATCAAAAGACTGCAGCTCAGAGCTTATAGCTTATATTCAGGACATTCTGCTTTGTAAAATTAGTAAAAGGGTGGGGAACGCCTTCAAATTAGGACTGAGAACCAAGGAGAAGAGATCCCAGGAAGACCATAGAAGAAAGGTTCAGGAACACATAAAACCCAGGACTAAAAACCAAGCAGTAGAGACCCAGGAAAGATGAGAAAAAAAGGATGTGGGAACCCTTTTATCCTGATCCTATAATCTCAATGGTTATTGTGTCAATCTGTTGGTGAGACCTGGCCCTGGATTTACTGGGAACAGAGAGATCTTTTTCAACATTATTAATTTCCATTAGAGATACAGAATTTTGGTAAGTTGTCCCAAAGCACCACTCATATCCTGGAGTATAACCATCTTCACAATTTTAGTTTAGTAGTTCAGTTCCTACCAGTGTTTTTATTTTGGCCTAATTTGTACACAGCTCCTTATACACCTTTTTGTTAAGCACATCTTTTTGTCTGGACTTGATGTGTTGATCATTGTCAACTACATGATATCTGGTGTTAGAAGTGAGATCAACTGGCCTATAGATAGGAGGCCACCCAGGCCACACCAGATGTGCCTAGGAATTCCGACCATAGTATTCAGTTTGGGAAAAGGAGGTGATCACTCTAGCAAGCCCTTTAAATATTGGTTTCACTCTAAACTCTAGTGGTATACCCTATGTAAACTAACCACAACCATTATGGAAGAATGGGAATTGCCAGAACCATAGTCATAGTTCCCACTGGGGAACTTGGTATCCCTGGTCCTGTACTATACAGAGTAACCCCTCCATATCAATCAAGGGATGTATTTGACAACGTCTCTTGCAAACATTTGTTGTTCAAAGAAGACACCAAGTTTGTGGTATTTTGGCCCAATTTATACATAGGTCCTAATAAACCTTTTTGTTAAGCACTTCCTTGTGTCTGCTCTTTATGTGTTGATCAATATCAACCTCTTGACAGGGTGTAATCATGTTGCATGTCTGATGGGGGAGAAAATGCTGGAGAGACTTACCCAAATTAGTTAATCATGTGCCCTCGGTTAAGTCCTGTGTGCATGTGTGTTATAGGTGTTGGTAATGCTGACCTGAAAGGGTCCTGTCTCTATTTCATTCTGGTTCGAGAGATTGGTATTCTGGCTGGATTTTGGGTCAAAGTTCGTTAATGCTATTATGTTGGTAGATTTTGCGTAGTCAGGACCTTCTAATTTGTATGTACAAACTGGTTTATCTGAGTGGTTGCAATAGGTGGCGGTTTGAAGAGATTTGATTGGTCTAGTCTTTGAGGGTGGCATTCTTGTTGGCCTTTTTTTGGAGTGATGTGAACAGCCAGATTTTGAGGGATTTCCTGGAGGCTAGATGATCATGTTCTATGTGAAGTCAAGTTAGTATTCAAATACTTTGCTGGAATTATGAAGAATTCTCGGCCTTGCTGGTTGAGGTTTGTCACTGCTAATAGTGCTACATTGGTGGAGCAAAGCATTAAAACCGGTTTGTAGTGGATG
This sequence comes from Ambystoma mexicanum, assembly GCF_040938575.1. Taxonomy (NCBI): domain Eukaryota; kingdom Metazoa; phylum Chordata; class Amphibia; order Caudata; family Ambystomatidae; genus Ambystoma; species Ambystoma mexicanum. Next base: position 374,943,996 of record NC_090921.1, read on the forward strand.
AATGTTGTCTTGGTGCAATCAGAGCCTTGGAAGACACAGTGCTATAAGAGAGGACTTTGAACTGTATTCTGTTTTTAACAGGGAGCCAGTGAAGTGTTCCCAGAGACAGAGTGGCGTGTTCCTATCTTTGCATTCTTAGGAGGAGTCTAGCGGAAGCTATTTGGCTCTTTGGATATGCATTAACACGTATTCCGCGAGACACAGCTAGATGCAGTTCATATAGGCAAGCATGGAGAGTACTAGACATATGGCTGCCATGGTTATGTCTGGGAAGTTTAGGTAATAAAACATTGTATTACAAATAGAATACTGTGTGTTATAGTGCTGCATTGAATAGAGTATGAGTTTAATATACAAGTAATTATTATATAGCAGTGTGTCTATGTCAGGAGCGTGTTTGTTATTGTATTGTTGTTGGTTTGTCCCCAGCTCCTGTACATTAGGGGACATCTCTTCAGCTATTTTGATTCATAATCCAGGTTCCCTGTATTAGGGATAGGCATCTAGTGTTTGGTGCAGTAAATCGCCTCAGTGAGTAAGATTGGCCTATGTGAAGTAGGACACAATCCCTGGTCATTCTCATCGAGGTTATGAAGGGGTGTGCATTTGGTAGTAATTATGGAGTTAGTTTACCCAAGACCATTTCCTAGCACTTTAGAAGGAGTTTAATATTGATTCTTCCATTTTGTTTGAGCATTGACATCATCAACTTAATTATGTGATGTATATGCATTGTTTGTGTATTGTGTATTGTTTGACTTATTGGTATGTTTTTCGTTTAACATGCTTCGACATTTGCACAGACAATTCTGCACTTTGTGCACAAGCACTTTTTGATATTTTGTATGAATATTGTATAATTGTAGTATGTATAATACGTATCAGATCAGAGGTCAAATGTAGATTTCTCTCTTATTGACATAGGTGGCCACATTGACTGGGCCAAGGTAAATACACTTTTGCATAATAATAACACATTGTATTACAAATAGAATACTGTGTGTTATAGTGCTGCATTGACTAGAGTATGAGTTACATTTACAAGTAATATTTATATACGAGTGTGTCTATGTCAGGAGCGTGTTTGTTATTGTATTGTTGTTGGTTTGTCTCCAGCTCCTGTACATTAGTGGACGTCCCTTCAGTTAAATTGGAAAGGTTAGTAATGGCATAATGAGGCAGGTAGTTCAGGGATGGAAGGAACAGCTTCTTCCTAAGGCTTTTAAATGGGGCTCAAGTGTTAGGGCATTGTTCATGAATAGACAGAGGTTTTTGATTGTCGTAGTATGCTGTGCACAGGTTTCCAATTATTCAGAGTCGGGTATCTGTGTGCTGTCGATTGGAATGATGCCACAAGCAATATGCTACATGTTGGTTAGATTTAGTTTTATTCGATTTGTTCTCATCCATGAGTCAATCAATATATGAAAGACAGGTGCCAAGGTATAGTTGATTAGTGGCTGATTTGCGGATGTATTTTGCCATACAGCTGAGTGGGTAGCACAAAGTGGCTAAACACAATTTCAGGTCAGAACAAGATTTACTTAAGACAAATGCAACCTTCTCCTCTTAAAAACCAAAACATATCAGGACAGTCTCTTCCCAAAACTCCATCAATTCATGGGGCTCCTTTTAATGTTGACAGCGGTTTTGGGTTCTGATTCGCCTCCTGTAGGTGCCACTGTGAGTCTGTAGGTATACGCAGAGCTGCACATTAACGTTGATCTAGAGCCAAACAGGGTTGCCACCCTCAGTTTCCACAGGTGTGTCACAAGGGCCGCCCACAATCCCCTGCCCTAGGGCACGCATCTATTCCCTCGCCACAGCCTCAATCTTCTTGTTCCTCCTGGAGGCCATTCCACACGCTGGTTCCTCTTCCCTCGGGGGGAGTGGGGGTACACCCTTTCATATGAGAGTCTCACCCATACCCTCTGCCCTGGGCCAGATGTGCGCTCATGAACCTTCCTGCTCTTGCTAGCTACAAACGTGCCCGTCTCCCGTACCTTGCACTAAAATGTGCCTCCAATCTCTTCCTAATAAACTCATCTCCAACCTCTTGCTTCTGAAGATCAACTTCCACCTCCTCTTTTTGCTGCTCCAGAACTCCCTCCTCCTGCTGTTCCGTCATCTTCTCTGTGCAATGCCAACTCGCTCCAAACATCTGCAACCTCTGCTTCCAAACACCCAAACCCTTAATCTCATGAGCTAGACCATTTATATTGTGGTGTTCTCTCCCCATGGGCTGGGCTCTAGAGAGTACCATGTGTTTGGTAATTTACAGTGGTTTGCAATCTGTCCTTGGTGTCAGGTAATCAGGATATGGGTGTGCAGTTCCTCCCATCATTTTGGACCAGGTCTCTTGAAGCCCACTCTGCCATCTTGGATTAACAGATGTTGTTTGAGCGCATGCATCTTACTGCCAGGTTCCTGTAGTGGAGCGGTGTCTGATCCTGCACTCACCATGACTGCAGTCAAAGATTGCATATTCCAGTCCTCTTCTCTGAGTATTTAAGTGTTGGGCAAGTTTTTGATCATGCACAGTGTCCACTATGGAGGGTCGAAAGCAGTCCGATACACTCTGAACATGTTGACTTTCTTTTAATTAAATTATTTAAAGAAATATGTTGCTTATGCTGATCTTCTCTGACACTCCTGTGGAGTTTCCTTCATGATCTCTTGTAGCTCATCCTAAATGTTCATCTGTCTTTTACTCTTTTTAGTGTTATGTTTAAAACGATTTTCCTGAAGATGTTCTTGAGATCCAAACTTTCTCAGGTTTTGTAAGATTAGATCTTTGTTAGGAATCCCTCTCTCCTGGGTTTTCTCTAATGATTTATTTCTCTTGTTATTTAATTAACTTTATAGTTGTAAATCATAATTCTTATCACACTAATGTAGTCTTCCCCACTCTTCAACATTGAGCTCCTGTGGTTGTTTCTCTTCTTCCAGGGTATTTGTTTCCACCTTTCCTTTGTTTCCCACTCAACCTTGTGTGTCAAGCACTTTATTTGTTCCTTACATAGCTACTAATTCAGGTTTACTGTTTGAATGTCACCCTCAGGCCTGTCACACATTCCTCTAGTTACAACAGATTTCCCCAGCTGCCTCCCGCCTCTCCCGTTCACCCCTGATCCTTCGTTTGTCCAGGGTGACATTGCAAGGCTTGCCACTCACTCAGGAAACCTGCTTTTCATGCTCACTTCTTGGTCCCAGGTTTCTCCATCACTGTGTTCCTCACATCTCTGTCAGCTGCTGTGGTCGAGGGATGCTGATAGGTGGCACCTGTCAGCACTCCCTGCTGCTATGGTCTCTGCATTTTTAGATGAGCGTTTGGCCCACCATAGGATGGACGTGGTCATGCCACCATGTTGGAAAGGTTTTCTCTCCCTGTCCCCACAAGGGCTTCTCTGTTATCTGTTTTGCTAGGCCTCCAATGTCTTCAGATGGCGTTCTTCGCTTTTCAAGCGGTCGCAAGTTCTGTGGCTTCCTCCTGGTCCACCTCTCCAATGTGTGATTACATCAGGGGCTATCCCCTGTACACCCTATGCCAAATCCTTACAACTAATTACAGAAAGAGTGTGGGATAGGGTTTTCAATAAAGAAAGAAGTGTTCACAAATAATAAGTCAGGATGTGATTGCCAGGGGTCCCCCATCCCCATGTTTGGAGCACGGGACAAAGAGGATCTCCTGAGCACAGCCTACACTCAAGCTTTCCCAGCACGAGTTGACAGTTCCGTACCACCCATCCGGTTCTTCTATGGTTAAGTCTATTTCCAATAAAAAAGTCTCTTGCCTTTGAGTGCCTGATGTATTCAACAACAAACAAACAGTAAGTTATGTTCCGAATGGGCTTTGGGTGATAACTTGTCACACCTGTATCTCCCTGTACCGGGCTTGGACCCAAATGAGAAGGGGGACAATTCACTTCCGTGGTTTTCCAATACTTCTTTCATTCACAAATCTTAATGTATTTTCAAGCAATTCACTGTGGACATACCTCGGTCGGGTTCACTCCTGCCAACATATTGTTCATGGGACTTCAGGCATCACCCCTTCTTGTTAGCAGACCTCCGCCGGGTTCACTCCTGCCAACCTTTGCAACACACTGTTCATGCGCTCATTTCACGAAGCGGGATTCATTTCCCTTAGCTTCGCAATCATATGTCGGTCAAAGACTATCAACAGTAATGAGGATTTTACAAGACACCTTTATGACCACTTTGACCTATTTTTGCCTCTTCCCAAGGGCTTCTGGTTATGGTAGTTTCTACCATCGGGTAATCAGACAGAGTTTCCTGCGTGAGCACTCACGTGGTGCCGGACCCCTCTGTTGCTGGTTTTCTCCCTCTTTCATCAATAGTTTCTTTAAACCTTTCAAAGTTCAGTTTAGCCGTCGGCTGCTTTTTGTTCAAGACAGTTGGGTTTCTTATCGACTAGCTGTGATGAACCGTTTGGCTTTCTTTCTTTTGGTATGCACCATCTTTCTCCTCTTGAACTGCTGTGCCGAGTTAGCTTGCAAGTAATGCGGTCTGCCTTGCTCGTCTTGTGCTCTTATGCTCCACCTTTTATCTCTGTGGTCAGGGAAAGAGCCAACAGGTGTGTGTGATTCTGGTCAATTGCCTGACTTTGCCTGACCCTTATATTGGGACATGCCAGGTAAAAGGCTCTGATGTTAGTCCGTTGTCTTTCACGTTGTGCGAAAGTGTTTGTGTCGGAAAAGGGAGGGGCAGTGTTTTGGAATATCCTATGCGGTAGGATGGGGAAAAGGTGTTGAAAGAAGGGGGATACTGCATCTCACCCATCGGTGTCCTACTCCCACTCCCCAAGGACCACCCATCCGGGTGATCCTCCCTCACTGGACCACCCCCAAGAACTGGATCCAATAGCGATGGCAGTGTCCTGGCCACCTGGAAGACAGATCCCCTGGGATTAGCTAGGGAGACACCTTCAGGTTTCTCACAGTGGAGACTGTAGATATTGAAGTATTGAAGATAAGCGAGATCCTTGAGGTACTCTACAGGTGATTTAGCAGGGACCTGGCCTGAAAGGTTTCATGAAGGTAGTCTTTGTCTGAAAGGAACCATGTGATCCAACATAGTGTGGTTCCCTCTAGCCCAATGTCCATAATACATTTTAGCAGCATTTTGGCTGCTTGTGTTGCAGGCTGTGGTAATTTCCAAAAGTGGTAGCTTGTTGGGTCATATGGGTTAGGAGTGTTTCTCTTAAGTAGAGACTTAATGTGGGTGTTTTTAAAGACTCCTACGATTAAACTTTGTTTTGTTTATGAGTTGAAGAGTCATTGGAAGAGGGGGCAAGTTTCCGGTTGTTGGGTCATGGCCATGTAGATATTTAGCCCGCATCGGTGATAATGCTCTTTGTTGGCATTACCCAAGCTCATTGATTCTTGCATCATTATTGACTGCTCCTAGTGCTGGTTTTGTGGTTTTGCTGGGAGCTCATTTCATTGCTTGTTTTGATGCTGTAGTTGGGCCTTTTCTTATACTGGAGGTCCTGCATCTGTAGAATTGTGTTGCTTAACTATCCAGAGATCGAATTCGAGTTTTTCGGATGGGGGTGGGGTAGCTATTGAAGACTGATGTTTTTTTGATTCTTTAATTATTTTGCCATTTTCATTCTGGACGTATGGTGCAGATTCTATGTAGTGTGCTTGGTGGGATTTTTGGGCCATTGCGTTGCTTCTTCTCTGTAGATCCAGAGTTATTTGTGGTAAGTCATTCTGCCTTTTTGGCAGATCGTTTTTCTTCCACTTTTACTCTAGTCTCCTGCTGTCTTTCTTGAGAGGACAAAGCTCCAGTGTTTGGTAGCCTTGATGTCGTTTTTTTCAGCCAAAGTTTGCAATCTCCCAGTATGGTGGAGTGTAGGCAAGCTACTGTGATGTTAGCTTTTACATTCACAAAGTTGTCAGAGAATTAATGCTTGTATGAGGCGGGTCTATAGATTTGGAGGAAATATATTTTGTTTGTATGCCAGCTGGTGCAGTGTACACAGAGCGATGGGCCATCCGGGATGGAATCCGCCATCCAGGATGGAATCTGATGGTGTTAATAAGCACCAAAGGAGTTTGCATGTGCAAGTGTGGCTCCACCTAATCTCTTGCTGGTGCGGTTGGCAAGTTTCATCTTGTAATCCAAGGGAAAGGCCTTGTGTGCTACCACTGAGTAGTCATCTGCAACAAAGGCTTCCGTCATGAATAGTAGATCTATCTTATCTCTGTGCTGTATTTCAGGCGTTGATGAGTTGGAATCTGGTTATCTGGTTGTGTTGTCTGTGAACCAGATTTGGTCCAGCTAGGCTGGTCTGCACTCTTAAAAAATAGAAATAACATACTTTATTTAGTGTAGGTGTGTAGTGTTTGTTTTTACTGTACTAAGTTACCTGGACTGAACCATCCAGCTCACCATGGGGCTACATGGTATCTGGAAAAAAGGACAAAAGACATAGCACCCCTGTCCAAGAATGGACTAGGTAGAGGGGTGGACAAGGTTGTAAAGGAAACTGGTATGGGAAAGGAGAGCACCGTAGAAGGAGAAGGGAAATAAGAGGCAGGACAGACTCAATCTGAGGCTTTGGACTCAAACGGCCAAACTATGTCCAATAATTCTTGAAAACTGGGCCACCCACTTATGAGGTTGGCCCGCCATGAATACCATGGGCCTAGGAACTCACAGGGCCATAAGGAGCTGCCAGCCAACAAACAATTCCCAGACTGCGGTCTGGGAGAAGAATAGCCACTCAGTCTTGGGAGTGTCCCTGGGGCGGCCTGAACCGGGTGTCCTGGCCGTGCCTCGTGTTTGCTTGTCCTGAGTTTGTGTGGGCTGGGCACAGCAGATAAGTTCTCCCGGGGCTACATAAGCAAGATGCTGCTTTGGAGGGGAAGAAGAGAAGGAAGATGGCGTTCAAGCATGCCCGTATACGTCAGGCAGGGAGGTGAAGGTAAAGTCACAGGCTGGTCCATTGTACGGCCTGGGTGAAGTGCAGTCTCGGGCTGCCATATCCTGGCAGTCCACATCAAACCAAGCAGCCTGACTTCTGTGCCACTCCGGGGTAAGGACGAGGGGTGGGCCGCAACCAGGGGCGTTGCTAGGGGGGGCTAAGCGGGCTATAGCCCCTGATCTTTTGGTTGTAGCCCCGGATAGAATCTCAGGAGCTACAGCCAAAAGACTAGCTATCCCCCAGTCCCAACAATTCCGACATCAGCGTAGCCCCGGGTCTTTTCCAGACCTAGCAACTCCCCTGGCCGCAACACCTCAATTCGTCCCATGGCATGTCCGTCAATGACATCACCTGAAGAAAAACAGTACAAGAGGGCGGAGAAGGGATGCATGCGCCACCCCAGGGAATGAGGCCCCCCAAACTGCCATCAAGGTGGCCCTGGTGGGTTTGTGAAGATGTACTGAAAAATCCTTAAGAGGAGAAAGGGGGTTGATACTTTAGTATGGTTTTTCTGTCTAGCAGACTGGCAGATGACAAGACACTGAGGTTATTAAGGGCCACCGCCGATAAATGTGCTGTCACTACACAAAGATGAGCTTTACAAGTGGGTAGTGGGGAGTGAATCGCTAGGAGCAGTCATTAGATTAGGATTTAGTAGGGGGTTGTCAGGCTGTGGGACTGCTGAGTGGAGGATTCTGTGGATGGGGTGGGAGGGAGCGATAGGAGCAGAACAAGCAAAGTGAAGAGGTATCACAATCAGGAGCAACAGTCACAGTGCCCAGAGCAGCAGAGTCTTTCTACTTGAATCTTCATCCACTTCTTCCTTCTCTCCAATCTGGTTTTCATCTGTCCTATTCTACTGAGAAGGCTCTCCTTCACGTCACTCTCTTCTCTCTATCCACTACCTCAGGCAATCCTTCTGGATCTGGCCAGCGCCTTTGACACTGTTAATCATGCTCTCCTACTACCTTTGCTATCTTCACTTGGCTTTTCTGTCTCTGTTCTACCTGGCAATTCCTATATATGACCAATCCTGTTCTGTCTCCTGGTCTGGTACTATTTCCTCCGCCCATTCTCTACTTCACAGAGTCCCCCAAGGTTTTGTTCTTGGCCCTCTACTGTTCTCTCTTTATACTATTCCTCGTTCTGAACCTATCTCCCTCTATCAGTCGTTGTGACACTTGTATGCGGATGACATGCAAATATTCTTCTTATCCTCTTACTTTTTGGACTCTATTCATATTACTGTTTTCAACTGTCTCTTTGCTATCCAGTCTTGGATTGCCTCACACTTTCTTCGTCTTAACGTTGCTAATATTGAGATGATTTTCTTTCCTGTAAATACTGTTCTCCTCCACTCCTCATTCTCTTTTATCTATTTCATTCCTTCCTTTTGACTCTCGTCTTCTTTTCCACTTTATCATCAGTGCTTATAAATGTACCCATGGTCTAGCCCTTCTTTATCTCTCTGCCCTTACTTTTTTATTTATTTCTTATCGTTCACTGAAATCTCAATTCTATCTCACCGCTCCTGGCCCTCCCTGTGCTCCGTCTAGTTTCCGCTCTTAATCGCTTCTAGCTCCTAAATACTGGAACTCTCTTACACTGCCTATGTGCTCTGCTCCCTCTCTCCATCTTATCCCCACTCATTTTACAACACACCCACAATTGGTGCCCTTGGAGTGTACAACCCTGATCATTGGTCAGCAAACATTAGGATATGACTCTGACTTTGAAAGCAATGTCTAATTATATACATAGCCGCCCCCTAGGTTTGCAAACATGGTGGGTACATTTCATCATTTTATTCTTAAAAGAGGGCAACCTCCTTTCCTAGGATCAGGACAAGCTCTGTGGAGCTGCTTTTGGACCCTTTTAAAAGCCATTGCAGCAGCATGTTCATGACCTTGGGTGCAAGATGGCTGCCAGACTCCAACTGTTTAGTCTGGCATACACCAATCACAGCTTTAAATTCGATGTTATAAGTTGCACTCTTCAAATATTATATAATGTGTATGTGCTGCTTTATTGTTCATACTTCAGTGAGGGAGCAAATATCTTAAACCTGCATTCAATTTACAAGAAAAATGTTAAAACGTTATCCTTTCCACCTTGTTTTTAATATCTTCACATACAAATGATGCCTTTTTATTTCCAGTTACTAGTGTGCAATTTTCACTTTTTGTATTTGATTCCTTGAATTCAATACATTATTAACACCTGCTCGCTGCTACATGTTTTAAAATGTATACCATCTTCCGGTGTCTAAAGGGAATAATAAAGACACAATCATATTTGACCTCTCAACTTAGTGTATCATTTCAATAGGAAAAGATTGCAATTCATCAAAAAATGCAAATAAGTGAAAAAAGTATAATTTATATTTTATCGGGTATTGAGCTTGGGGTGCAAGCCTCTCTTTCATTATTAGCATTCCGTAAATGCAATTCAGTTGCACTTAGAGAAGAAGGTAATTGCTTTAACTTATAACAATGATTGAGAGCCAACAATATATAATGTTTGCCCTTATAACAATTCAATATTTTCAATTTCTAAATTATCTTCAGTATCACATATGTGTACCTCTTTTCAATCTTTACGTTAATTATTTGTCAAGCAAATATCCCATGCTGTGGTTGTCAGGGAATTTCGCTACTATTATATTCCGCCGATGTAATGGGCCGGTCAAGGTTAGCCCTGCAGAAGTTGCTTATTATATCAAGTTCATGAATAATAGGGAATTGAGTGTCGCCACTGTTAAGTCTGGTGTCAAGCACCTGGGACTCCGCACGTCAGCTGGGAAAACCCCTACCTTGGTGCTGGATTTAGGACTATCTCGACCTCTGTTTTAGGTCATTCATTGTGGAGTTCTCACATTGAAAAAAGGAGTTTGAAGTTATCACAAGCAACTGGGAGAATCATCTGCTTTCAACAATGTTAAATCATCCTGCAAGAGCAAGGCAATAAACATGGCAAGTGTTGGAGATGGGATTTGGGGTGGAAAAACAAACCCTTTTTAAATTACAGAAAATGAATTTTTCAGAAAATGTTTTATAGTTAATTGAGCTATTTCTAGGTGAGATTTTGCCAACAAAACCCCTTGTGTTTTCCAAGCAGATCTGGATGGCAGGTATTTTTACTAGTTTGCCCCTGAAAGATCTAAGACTATCAGATTGTGTGGGCAAAATCTCCTGGATAAATTATTCGTGTCACAATTTGCTAAGATTGGGCATCTGGATTTGTATATGACCCGGGGAATATGCAGAGAATTGCTAAGTATATTGTGAAACAAAAGTAGGGGAATTGCTGGCACTACCCATAGCAGGAATCGAGTAAATGAAGTTAATAGTGAGACAGATCTTACTTTTTGCCATTGCCATAACTCTTATTTTTCCTTGGTTATTATTGATGGCACCGAATATTGTTGTATTGCATCTCAGAAAATTGCTCATCAAGGCATTGACATGTGGTTGGGCACAAACAGAAATTCCTGTCACAATCTGGCCATTTAGGATTCTGGAGGAGCAGTCATTATAGCACTCTTTATTTTTTACATATTAATTGTCCCAGCCAGAAAGAAAGACTTGATCCAACTGTTGATAAATACAGGATGCAGACCATCAACCTTCATTGTTTTATTTATTTATTTATGTTACCTGATTTAAGAGTGTTTTGTTTTGAACAATTACCTCTCTGCAGTTCTTAGGATGTGTAGATAGTAGGATGAAATGGTTTGTTCCGCTCTTGGAAAAGTATTTTTGTCAATAATTATTTCAGTGGTTTTTTTCTCTTTTTTAAAAATATGTTTATGAAATTCTATTTAGTTTATTTCATTAAAGTTTATTGTAGTTTTTTTGAAAATGTAATTAAAAAAGAATTACTTGGCTTGATTTCAGTTCTTTATAACAAAAAGGCTGAAAGTGTTCAGTCTTCATTGATGCATTTTCGGAAATTTAGAATGAAAGTATGTATCTATTTGGCTTCTTTTTGAAAGCGTCTTTTTTGGCAACACGCTCCCTTTGGATGTTGCAATTCAAGATCAAATAATTGGAATTTTATTTGACTTGTATGAGGATTGCTTCACTAAAATGTCTTGCTAGCGGCCATCTTGTATTTTTGGTTCTGATATTATTCCTATGCTTAGCTTTTTGTTCTTTAGTGACATATGTTGTTTCCTGGACAAACAATTTGTGACAAGGACATATCAAACAATACATTGTGAATTTCATCATACATGTAACAAAGTAATTTAACTTGATTTCTTGACCTGTAGTTGGATGTTAAAAGCATGGGTCTTTCAATTACTTTGTTGCAAAGACCATAACTAATGGATGGGTGAGAGCTTTTCAGGAGTTTACAGAAATTTCTGAATATCTTGTGTTTGTAAAACAGCAGCACTTATTAAATAATGTTACAAATTGTATTGTCATTTAATTTCTGTAGTTCTTGAAACAATTTAAATACATCTGTTGATGTATGCAAGTTTGTCAATCAATTCCTGAAATGTTGTGCGATTCTGCACATATTCAGTTCAAATTTGGTTACAAATATAAGTTTTTTACCTTGAGATTTTTTTTTTTTATCTAAGTAAAGTTTTTTTCAAACATTTTTAGCAAAAGAGAAATTGGATATTGTCTTGTAGTAATACTGCATTTAATGTATTTGCGTCGCTACATGTTTCCCCTTAGAAATTGTTATTATGTTATGTTATGTTATAGATATTTATTACGTGCATGTTCGCCCAAGGGGATCATGGTGCAAAACATAGCAGAATCACAACGCAAGTACAGAAAAAAAAACAGATCAACAAAACAGTGTGGTCTTGAGCTTAAGGGGAAGACTGTTCCACAGTGTACCTGCAGCCACAGAGAAGGCTCTACCGCCCACTCTCTGGAGACGAAACTTGGGGACAACCACAAGTCGATCACTGCTAGAATGCAGGGCCCAGTTAGGAACATAGGGTAGGAACTTATTCTGAAGGAATTTCGGCCCTACTTGATACACTGCACGATGAACAATACATAGTGATTTAAAAGTGATCCATTGCTGCAATTGATGCAATACTGGGCTAATATGGGCACCATAGGGAGTACCAGTCGCAACACAGGCAGCTAGATTTTGAAGAAGTTGCAAGCGTCTAATCAACCCCACCGGCTGGGCCAGAAAAAGGGCATTGCAGTAGTCTATCCTGCTCAACACTAATGCAGCCACCACCGGGCGGCGTAGACGAATTGGCAAAAAAGGCAAAACTCGGTGAAGAACTATGACAAATATTCTCATAGTAAATTTAGGGTGAAAAGAATTCCCTGCAAACATCTTTTTTATGTAAAACACTAAAACCTTCCAATTTTACAAGGCCATCACTATAATGTATGTACCCTCCATTACTCTCTGGACAAAACTTAATTCTTTCATGGTCAAAAATTCACTTAATGTAGACATTTTTCAAACATGTCTTGTGCATTAGAGCTCTTCCACTTTCCAACCCGAGGATTTTAAAATATTATCTTCCACAAACTGCTGCATAAATACATGTGAACATTCTGGTCCAGATCTAATACCCATTGATGTTCCCTTGCACTGTTTAAAGGAATCGTGTTAAAAAAGGAAATAGTTCAGAGTGAGAACACACATCCGACCTGTGCATTCTGATTTAAATTTAGGTTTGCAACCCGTTAGATAAATCCAACTGGATATTTATCTACTTCTCTTGTTTTTTCACCACAGGACCAGACTTCTCAAAGTTTGGTTCAATCACCCAGCTATTTTTGTGCTATACTTCAGCAAATGTTCCTTATACGATATTGAATGGGACTTTTTGGGGACACCCTTGTTTGTCAATTCCCTCACCTCTGCGCAGAACTTAAGGAAACTTTTATGAATATTATTGTAGACTGCATTAACAAACCCTTAACGCCTGATTACGAGGTCCCTTTGCGGGACCCGACCTTAGCAGCTGCTTTTTCCAGCCGTTAAAGTAGGGACCCGCAAAGGGACTTTGGTGCTAATAACGGTACCGCAACTTGCGGTACCGTTATTGGCGCCTTTTCCATTCCCATTGAGCCCTATGGGGCAAGAATGGGAATGGGGAAGGGCCCTGGCGGCATGGGGAATTACCGCCCCACCAACCTCGGAATGGGGTGGTAATTCCCCATTCCGCCATGGCGGACACTGGCATGGACCATGGTGCTAATAGCATCATGGTCCTCCGCCTGGGTCGTAATGAGGCATTTCACTGCAAGGTAGTTGCATGCCATTCAGTAGGTTTGGAAGCACCCGCGCCTCCATGAGCTGCCTCAGGCATCAGGCGTGCTATGAGGAGAGCTTGACGCAGACGTCCTTTCAAGCACATGGGGATTTAAATGCCTATCCCTCTTTGTAGCAATAGTAGCTGTGGGGCTGAATGCCTACCGGGTACCCAAACAACAATACCGACGTTGGTGATCATGTAGTTCCAAACCTGTGTTACTTGATCCCTGAACGGATTGTTTTAACCTGTCCTGGACCATCTTCAGCTAGCAGGCCGGGGCACAGTACCACTCATCAGCCAAGCCTTAAGGATAACTGTTGCTCCAAGTGTCCATAAAAATAGAAGCGCAGAAATCCATCCCCATACATTGCAATGTTCTCTCATACAAAGGTACAATAATATTGCACAGTAACGCAGAACGCAAGGCTCATTGCCACTCTGAGTATGTCTGTTTCTATTTCTATTGTTACAAAACCAACACAAACTAACATTGATAAAGCTAATTTAGCTTTTGTATAAGCATATGGCAGGACTTCCCATATACCAGTAATTAACATCCTTTGATCTGTTATTCACTTCATATGAGAGGTATTACTGACATATGCCAGATAGTGCCATAAAAACCAGGTATTCACACTATGCCAGGTTTCGACACCAAATGTCCAGGTACTCACATCATTACACCGGATTGTGGCAAAATGTGCAGGCCCTCATATAATTAATAATAAAAACACTGCTAGACATACACCTACAGACCACACACCAGATGTCAGTCTCTGTTCTTGTGCATATTACTGACTTACACCATGAATGAGGAGGCAGTACATACATTTAGTCTTCTGTCTTTTGTTATTCTGCGCCACTGACACCCACACAGTCTTCTGTATTGTAATCCTTCTCCACCTCCATCCCACCAGCGCCAATGTAGCTCACTTTACAGTAGAACTGGACGTTTGGCGGCCTTTCCCAGCTAGCATCTGTGGTCATGGATGGTGTGAGTTTGGAGTTAAAGTTAGGGAGAGTTAGGTGGTTACGTCTACAGTTATTAAAGGTGGATCAGTTATAGACCACAGTACAGTGTTTTTGCAAAGCTGCTGCAGCACTTTATTTCTACACATTTATAAACCAACATTTAAAGTTTATAACCATAATACAAGATGAGCATTGCTAAACCTGTTTTGAAATGCATCATGACTGGATGGCAGTAAAAGCTTCTCTTGTGGGTAACCTTTAGTTATAGTTCAGATAAATCAATGAACACATTTTTAAATGGGAGAAAATTAGCACCTTGCTGCATACACTTTTACATTAAATTGCCTAATCCTAGTTGATAGGGACATTCTTTTGGAGTACATTGCTTCATTACTGCATGTTACGCCAAGACAGGAGAGGCGGCCATTTCTTAGAGGGGATTGAATCCATATGTATCAAGATAGGCTTGAATGCCGAAGCAACTGTTAACATGCTGTTGATATATAGAGCCCCTTCCAGTACAGAAGACTTTGTTATGGCCTTATCAAACGTCCTTTTGTCCTTTTTGAAACCAAACACCAATTTTATATTGTTAGGTGATTTTAATTGTTGGCTGGGAAATGATGAAGATAACATGGCTTTTGACTTGCAGGTATCTCTGTCCGACTTAGGCTTTGAAGAAAAGATTAAGGTACCGACCCACTGTCTAGGGCACACCTTAGAATGGGTTTCCACCCTGAAGATAGATTCTAGGGAATTTCAAGTTTCGCCTTGCCCATGGTCTGACCACTCTTTTATACAATGTATAGTGCAGGCACAATTTCCCATGAGAAATTAAAAATGGTAAGGTCAAGACTAAGCCCTCAAGAAACCTGAAGAATATATCTGCGGAACGGATTGAGCCCCTGGTGAGTACACTGGCTGCTTTATCTGAACAGAGAATCTCTGACAAGTTGGTAAGTTTGTTGTCCACTAATTTCAATGATATCGCTAATATTTTAGCTCCACTAAAACATTGAAAAAGCAAGGAATTGAAAAAAGTAATGTATGGTTCTCTGCTGATTTAAAAAAATGTAAAGCCTCAACCCTCAAATTCTACTATGTTCGGAAACTTAATCCAATTCCATCAGCAATGGCCGCCTACAAAGGAGCAACCAAATCCTATAGGCTGGCGATCATTGACGCCATAAAAACCTCTTTCAACTCTAGAGTGCAGAATGCTCAATCCGATGTTCAAGAGCTTTTCAAGATCCTAAAGGAGCAAGAAACAACTTACTCTCCTGGTTCATCTCAGCTGTTGAAAGATGGGGCATGGTGTTCTGCCACTGAAGGACGCCATGCAGGGCAAGCTGAATAACATCAGGGCTGATATTGAAATAATGAAAGTGGGGCAAACTACAGTAGCAGATTTAAGCGCAAAAGGTCTATCATCCCCAAGTTAGCTTTTCTGCTATAACGCTGACAGGATTGGGTATTATAGTGGAATGGTTAAAGGCCACTAAGTGTACGGGCGACCCTTGCTCGGCCGTCATAATTAAAACCTGTCCTCCTAGGTTTTTCGAAGCAATCTGCAAATTTGTAAACATATCCTTTATGGAGGGTCCAGTTCACCAAGACTTGAAGAAGGCTTGAATAACCCTCATGCTAAAAAAAATTAAAAAGGGCTTATTGTTGACGTACCACTGAACTATAGGCCCATTACTAATATCCCATTCTTATAAAAATCCTAGACCTGGTGGCTTATACCCAAATTGCAGAGCACCTCAATAACTTCCCTTTCCTCAACAAATTTAAATCGGACTTCAGACCAGGGTTCGAGACAGAGACTGCACTACTTGAACTCAAGTCCAGGTTCTGAAACAGGATGGATAAGAATGAAGTCTCAATGCTGATGTTGCTGGATTTGTCAGCGGCCGTCAACCTGGTGGACCATTCCATCTTGGTCACCAGGTTGAGGGAGGTCGCCAACTTTTTGCTGGTAGCAGCTCAATGGACTTCGTCCTTTCTTAGAAATCGTGAGAGCAGAGTCTCTCTCAAGGAGGCTGTAGTTCCACCTTTAACATTGAAATACACAATCCCGCAGGCAGCTAGCATATCCCCGGTTGTACAATATCTTTACAGCCCCATTTTCTGCTCTTTTGGTCCAAGAGGGGGTGATGTTTACCAACTATGCAGACGATACGCAGTGCATCATCCTCATCTTTGGACTGCATGATATCGACGAAGCACAACTCAATAGGATATATGCCATAATTGACAACTGGATGGTAATAAACAACCTGGCTTTAAATAGGACTAAGACTGAGCAGCTAATAGTTGGGGCTCCTAATATGATTAACAAACTTGGCCCTGCCTATAAAAGTTTTCATATTGGTGACACTAAAATTATTCAATTGAAGAAGATCAAGAACTTAGGTGTTATTTTTCGATCAACACCTTAGCATGAAGGATCACATTGGAAGTGTATTATCATCATCAGGCTACTATATCAAACTCCTCTCTCAACTCAGACCTTTTATCCCCAAATCTAATGTAGAAACCATTACGAGGGCAATTGTTGGAGCCAAACTGGACTATTGTAACAGCCTCCTCTTGGGAATTAATAAAACTGATTGCAAAAGGTTACAGGTTGTCCAGAACTGCCCCGTTCATGTGGTTGTGGGACTCATGAAAAGAGACCATGTGCCAGCTGAGAGACAGGACCTGCATTGACTCCCAGTTGAGTCAAGGATCCGGTTTCGGCTGTTCACAATCACACACAAATGTAGGTAAGGTGTCATGCTGGCCTACCTTCAGGATCTCTTAACTGTAAAAACCCAAAGGAGAGTTCTGAGATCCAACAACCAGGAGCAATTGACTATTCCCAGATGCAGGACGGTGAAGGCCTCTAAGGGAGCCTTTCATCTGGCAGCCCCTAAGGCTTGGAACAAATTACCATTGGAGCTTAGATGCTTGAAATCTGCAGAGCTCTTTAAGAGGAAACTCAAGACCCTTCTGTTCACCTGAAGTTCTCTTTACTGGTTCCTGACTTGAGTAATGGTCCTGGCTCTTGCTTTTTTGTGTGTCTTTATGTTTATTGCGCCCTTAAGCCCACGGGTCCATGGCCGCGCATTACAAGTATTTAAAGTAAAAGTAAAGAAATGTATAATATGCCAAACATATACACAGGCTAGCGAGTCATGGAATGCACATTTATTGGAGAGCTAAAAGAGTGGATCATGGTTGTGTCCGCCAAACTTTCTCCCCCACCACCCCAGGAATGATGAAATCAAAAAGGCGAAAGAGTGAATCATTGGTCTTGCACCTGCGGAGACTTTTCGCCCCTTTGATAGTGGTATAGCACAAAACGCACATTGTTACACTCATGGATCTGCAACCCGTGGCTCTCCAGACTGCAACTCGAATTAGCGCTAGCTGGCATTGGCAATGGTGATGGATTATGGACATTGTAGTCTAAAACATCAGGGGTATCATAGGTTGCAGAACCCACATACAAAATCCAAAACTAGTTTTGGCAATGCTTGATTTTGTTGGCTTTGTAACAGAGTAAATGGACACGTCAGGAGCCACATGCTGTGCAATGTGACTGTCGCTTTGTAGCACACCTTATTGTGGCAGTAAGACCCGATGCGACGGGCCAATACCGCCCCAGGTAATGCTCCTGGGGCCCATAGTTACTTTAATGGGGCCCTGGGGGCATTACCATGGGCGGTATTGGCCCGCTGCCGAGGGTCTTATAGACATTAGTACCCCGACCCATTAGACCGGGGTACTAATGGCATTTTTTCTGTTCTGAAACGCTGCCGTGTTTCGAAACAGAAAAAAAAAGTAAAATAAAATGGCTGACGGGAAAGGGAAAACGTAGTCCGTTTTCCGTTTCCATGGCGGCCATCGGGAGGGGACACCCTGGGAACAGAAGTGTTCTCAGCGTGTTCGCTCCCCAGAAATAGAAAAAAGAAGGTAAGTGGGGTTGGGAGGGCAGAGAGGGGATAGTTTGCAGGGGAGGGGGGCGGAGGGGAAAAAAATGTACCTGAGTCCCTGGCAGGGGACGAAGGCAGCCTCCAGCCTTGGGGAGGCTCGGAGCAGGGATTGCCCCGTTTCGAGCCTCCTCATTGGCTAAGGGGTTGTCATGCCCCCTGCCGGGAACAAAGACAGGCACGCTCGTAGGTCCACAGGAATACTGTGTGGTATGGCTCGGAAAAGAGCCAATCCACGTGTAGTATTTCGCGTGGAGAGCGCATGCCGGATACTAATGTAATGTATGGGAGGGTTTATGCTCTTTTATGCTTCTAGAGGTCTTTATCGTCACGATGTCCGCGGTGAAGCGGTGAGAGCATCTGCCTCCAGTGGCAGGAAGCCAGCAGAGCTTTGTTCCACTCTCACACCATCCAATGCCTTTTTGAATTGGCCTTTTCTAAAATGTATTTTGGTGCTTTTGATTTGATGCCATCAAACAATTTAATTACACCAACACATTAAAAGGAAGACAGAATACAAATACTGGCTGCAGCTTAGAGTACTGTGTGTTCCCTTGTATACAAATGGAGCAGCCTTTAGTGTCCTGGCTTGGTTGGCCGAGGGGTTCAGTGCACTAAATTGCTAACATGAGTTAGACTCTCCATGTATTGAGATGGAAAGGGGTGGCTTGAAAAAATCCTTCAAGCTATCAAATAGCACAGGTGTGGAATTGCTTGACAACCAATGTAGTTTTGGGCTTTTGGGTAAAATAGTAATCATCACAAGGGTGTCTCTTAATTGTGACATCTCTATTAAGATGTAGGCTACAGTTTGGACTACCTTTTACACTTCTTGCCTTTCTCAAAGTACCCTTCATTTTGGGGTTTTGGTGAGGATGCTAACCCTCTGTAGAGTGCTCGGGGCCACCTCTGCTTGCAGCGACCACCTTTTCACCTAAGACTCAGTTGCAAGCTCGGGAAGTGATGTCTGTGCGGGGAGGGCCGCATGAGGTCAGAAATAAATAAATGGCAGCCACCGTACCAGTAGCAGCGTTTTTAAAGAGTCTAAAAAGAGGTGGGAAAGCAGAATTAGTCGTGACGCAGCACCAAACCATGTGCACCTTATACAGATGACTTGCACACTGTCGTGCCCATGACACGGTTCTAATAATAAGAAGTGGAGCGCATGCCTCTTCATGTGTCTACTGTATGCGGATTAAGCTTTGCATTTCCAAAACAACAGCGGCAACTAAATATAACAAAAGAAAAAGTCACCAAATGAAGCCAACAGAGGACACCATAGCAGACTGAACGTGTTACTTTATGAAAACAAAAAAAGATAATTCTGGAGATAGAAGGATGGCAGGAGGGTTTGAGCCATCAAATAAGACGGAGCAGGAATTGGTAGTCCTCACTCAGCTTTCACCTCAGCCTGCCAAGCTATAAGATGAGCTGCATACTGCTTGCCCATGACACCAGTCAGACTATTTTAATAAATACAATAAAATAAAATCTACCTTAGAACACCTGACTCACGCTGCCTAATGCGCGGTTCCTTGTCCTTTGTGTGCACCTTCAGGCCTACGGGCGAATGGCACTATACAAAAAGAAATATAGATAGATAGAGAGATAGATAGAGAAGAAACACAAGGCCAGTTCTTGGAAGGCATTGGTAGAGGTGGTATTCGTATCTAGCACTCACGATTGTTCCTCTGTTCTTCATATTGTATCTACTTAAGCAATAATCCTCGAGTGCAGAGGCATTATCGCGTCAGGTTATGCCCCAGGGCTCATAGTTACAGGCCCAAGCGAAGCAAGGGCCTTAACGAAGGCCCTGGGGCATTACTTGATGTGGTAATGCCCCCCACCCCCAGCAAGGAGGTTATTGCTATTAGTAACCCGGGTGTACTTCCCAGGATACTTATAACGCAGGCGAGGGCTGCGGGATTGTAATAACGGTGCTTAGCTTATCTTCCATGATGATGAAACAGTGCAGTTCAGTTGTAGAGACTAGACTGGTGCCTTTGTCAGAGGTCCAGCTGGTCAACGGCGGCCATGTTTGGTGAGTGCCCATTGTATGTAATCTATGGAAGTAACAATTGAAAATGTGAACAGCAATAATCAAGGTGCAGCTGAAATTGACTTGATGTTATCATATTTCTGTTTTTCCTTCTGATGTTTTTAGTTGTAAATACTGTAAACAAAAATAACATTAAAATGAAGTGCAGCTGAAATGAAGAAAAAGGATTCAGTGAATTATAGATAGTGTATATTTATTTTAGAGGGGTGAAAAGGGCAGCTTTACAGAAGTGGCTGCTTTAGAGTTTAACAATGGATAGCAAATGTTGCAACTTTTTCAAAATGGAAACATTGGTGCATCACCAATAAAGAAAAATGGATTCAGTGAATTATTGATAGTGTCTATTTTTTGGGTGGATAAAAAGGTCAGATTTACAAAAGTGTTGTATTTAGAGTCAAACAATACAGACCAAATGTTGCAATTTTTATTAAAAAGGAAACGTTGGGAAGAATTGTGTTCGGTATATTTAGGAACACATAACAAGATTTGCCATGACACAGGGTGTTCGTTGAATTGAACAGTCCCTAGAAAATTGAAGCAAAAATTATCAAATTGGGGAGAGGAATTATTATCAGAAAATGTATTTGAAAAGGGGATAAAGGAAAAAGAGGACATGGATGGATGTAGAGGGTGAAGTGATTTTAATAGGTTCTTCAGATTGACTGCATGGAGGGCTTGTTTTCATATCGCATTGTGCAGGATTGATTTCCAGTGTCTTTGTGCCTGGCATTCAGTCCTGGAGACCGTGCGTACCTCTGCATAAAACTGCCATGAGGGTCGCTAATATAGGTATTGGTTCATTTTCCAAGAATTGTGGACGCCCTTGTTCATGTAGCCAATTTTTAAATGTGTCTACTGTCCATTCTGTACCACATTGAGTTTTTTCTTCAACTTTATTTAATTCTATTTCATTTAATTAATTTTTGCACACAGTAGCATGTCTGCTACTTTTAACAGCACCACTGGTAAATTCAGTAATAGCATGGTGACTGGGATGCTACTAAGTCTGTTTTCACTCTCCATGCAGCTATCCTCCAGCCACTCCTCCATAGTCTGATTTTCGAAGAGGTAGAAGCTGATGTTAGAGACTCCCGCAAGGCAGTAGGAATAGTCGGGGACTGCTGCGGTTTTCACCAAGAAGATGCCGGTAACTGCATTACAATGCTGCTCCATACTTGAGCATTCGGCGTGTAAGGCGACAAAGTGATCCAAAAGCAATTATCCACTGTGTGAAGAAAATGGAGTCGGCTGGAGCGGTAACTGAAACTCTGAAAACACAAGAGGAAGGAACATGACGGGATGCAGCGTGAGAAACGGGTCGAGCTAAGGGATTCTCTGGCTCGTAACATCTGCTTTTCAGTCAATCGCTGGCGCCGTTACTAACATAAGAATGGATACGGGGTACTAATTGTCTATTGAACATTTGTCTGAGATAAAACCATGCTCATGGGCAGCACAGTTTCCATCTAGCGCCACATGATGGTGAGAGCGGAGAGGTGAGAGAGGTGTAATTATTTTTTCAACTGGAGAAGGGTTGACGGAACGCAACAATGGGTCTCGTATCAGAGCAAGGGTGCTTTGTGCGTCGGCTGATATGATAACTGTTAATGACCGGTACTGTAGTACTAGCATTATTACATATACTGGTAAAAGCAGTGCTGCCACTTCTGTTGATAGTGCATGTTATTTTATGTTATGTTATTTTGCATTTGTATAGTGCCTTATGTACCATTGGTATCATCACAAGGCGCTTGTCGGGAACTGCAGTTCAAATCAGTAGAGAGAGAGTCGTAAAGTGCGTGGGCGCACCAGGTATGTGTGCAGCCAGTGTGGTTGTTGTATGATAGCTGCTTAGCGGTAGGTGTGGTGCTGAGGAGATCAGTTGAATGTGTTCAGTCTGGAGGGTTGACAACCAGACTGAGTTATGGCTGCGTTAGGCCTGAGGAGACGCCTAAGGTAGCCGGTGTGTGCTAGCTAGCTGTGTTTTATTGGGATGATGGGTGGTTTGATGGGTCATGTTAGTATGAGAACAGCTTTACTGAATGTGTCACAGTGCTGCTGTGTTCTAGTTGAATGGTGGTGTATAAGAGAGAGTAAGCGTAGTAGTGGGATATTGTGGTAATCAGTGAAGTGTATGCAATCAGGCACAGTCTACCTACTAAATTTAACTTTTAACACAGTGACACTATTAGGGTACATTCAATGTTGTTGGTGATACTATCTTAATTCAACTCTAATACAGTGACTCTAATAGGGGATGCTTCTAGGTTGAGCTTTAACACAGTGACGCTATTGGCGCACACTCAATGATGTTGGGAATACCGTCTAGGTTCAACATTAACACAGAGATGCAACAAAGGTGCGCTTTTTAAGTTCAGCTTTAACACAGTGACACTAATAGGGCACACTTTCTAAGTTCAACTTTAACACAGCGACTCTACTAGGGCGCACTTTCGAAGTTCAACTTTAACACAGCGATGCTATTCAGTATGCTTTCTAAGTTCAACTTCAACACAGTGACGCTATTAGGGCGCACTTTCTAAGTTCAACTTTAACACAGCAACGCTATTCGGTATGCTTTCTAATTTCAACTTCAACTCAGTGACGCTATTACGGCACACTTTCTAAGTTCAATTTTAACACAGTGACGCAATTAGGCACAATTTTTAAGATTAACTTTAACACAGTGACGCTATTAGGGTACACTCTAGATTAAACATTAATACAGCGTCGCAATTAGGGCACACGTTTAGATTCAGCTATCACATGGTGACACTTTCTTGATTCAACTTTAACACACTGATGTCATTGGGCACACTCAATGATGTTGGGAATACCATCTAGCTTCCATATTAGCACTATTAGGGCACACTTTCTAGATTCAGTTTTAACACATTGACGCTATTAGGGCATATGCTATTTATCACAATTGTGTCTAAGTGCGGCACATGCCATCACTCACAATTAAACTAAGAGTGGGATATGCCATCATTCACCGTTCAGTCAAGAGTGGGACGCGCTGACATTCACAATTCCAACCAGGCGTGGGATATGCTAGCAATCATAAGAAATCACAATCTGCTGCGAGTTTAATAATGCTATAAGGGTGTGCTTTCTAAGTTCAGCTTTAACATAGTGACATTATTAGGGCACACTTTCTAAGTTCAACCTTAACACAGTGGCGCTGTTAGGGCACACTTTTTAGATTTAGCTCTAACGCACTGACACTATTAGGTATACTCAATGATGTTGGGAATACCATTGTGAATCAGCTCTAACACAGTGATGCTATTGGGGCACACTCAATGATGTTGGGAATACCGTCTAGATTCAACATTAACACAGAGATGCTATAAGGGTGCACTTTCTAAGTTCAGCTTTAACACAGTGACGCTAATAGGGCACACTTTCTAAGTTCAACTTTAACACAGTGACGCTATTAGGGCACACTTTCTGGATTCAACTTTAAGATAATGATGCTATTAGGGCACACACATTGATGTTGGGGATATCTTCAAGATTTAACATTGACACAGTGGCGCTAATTAGGGTACGCTTTCTAATTTCTAAGTTTCATTCTAAGATAGTGACGCTATTAGCGCACACTCTCTAGATTCAACCTTAACACAGTGACGCTATTAGAGCACACCTTCCAAGTTCAGCTCTAACACAAAGACGCTATTAGGGCAGGCACACTCTCTAGATAACATTCACAAGTCTACCTAAGTGCAGAATAGGCTATCATTCACAATTCCTTTCAGGTGTGGCACATGCTATTGTTCGCAATTCTATCTATCATTTACAGTACCATCTAAGTGAGCTATATGCTACCAGTCATAATTCTGTCTAGATGAAGTACATGCTATCATTTACAATTCCATCTAAGGGAGGGACATGATATCATTCATGATTCCATCTAAGTGTGGCTCTTGGTAACATTGTTGCACCTGTCTTAGTGTGAGGCTGGCTAATCTTCATCATTGTCTCAGGGAGTGGCACAAGTTAACATTGGTAAGTATGTTAGTATGTTATGCAGGACACCATTTACAGTCCAGCCTTGAATGGATTTAGCTTGGTGGTCAAATCTCTCTAGGTGTGCATGGTGTGAATCTATGGCAGTTTACGTTAAGGAAAGATAAGGTAGAGTGGCGGGGGCTTTCTGGAGTAGAGTGATTTCTCTACAACCCACCCATGCCACACTTACAGTTTTGTTGGTGTCTGTTCACTGCTGGCTTCACTGGCTTCTCCTGCTGACACCTGCAGACACTTTCTGGAGCCACCATTGCAGGAGCCGCCTTTTGCCTTGGGGTCCTTTGCCGCAGGGGCTGCCGGGCAGAGGGCTGCCCTGGGAAGGTCAGTTATGACCAGGTGAATGTACCAATCAGGGTGGGTCAGAAGGGGGAGGTTGGGACTGGGAAAAGGCCAGACACAAACAAAGGTCTACACCCCACAGACTGCACCCTTTGGATGCAGCCCAGACCACAAAAACGGCCTCAGAAGCCAAAACAAACACCAGACAGACACCAGATTAGCACACAGTGCTCACCAAAAAATATAAATACATAAATGATTAAGTAAATAAATAAATAATAAAATTTGAAGAGAGAAAAAAAAATTATTATAATTTGAACAAAACACTCACGCCACTCCAAAAGAGTGCATGAAGCAGGCCAAAAAAGGATTACAATCACTGTGGAACTACTCACTCACAATCAACCAGCACCTAAGGTTGATTCCAGGCTGGAGTCACTGCCCCATCCACCACAAGGCTCTCCACAAAGCAAGTGGAGGTAAAGGCACTATGACTACTTATACTGGAGGAGCAGAGTTCTTAAGTAAAGTTGCTGGGGGAACCTTTTGCATGTCTCTGTTTATAGTGGATCTTTGGACTGCACGTGCTCCCCTCCTCCGATGTCATCTCCTGTTTAGGAAATTAAGCTTATTAAATGGAGGACAACCGAAGCAAGATACACGTTGAAAATAAAATAGACTGGAATGTTTTTTCCTTTGGAAAATAGACTTTAGATGTAACATAAGCAGTTAGGAACAACATATTTTGTTTTTGTAAAAACTGGATGCCCTCTTTTAATGTGAATGAATCAGACAAAAAAGAGATGCTTCTCAAAGGTCTCGAGGAAACATCTCGCTGAGAGTGTGGCATGTCCTCGTGAGGTAGAACGTGGGCGTGTGCATGCGCGCATGCACATAAAGACACACACACAGACACACACACACACACACGATCAAAAGTGGCACTATTGTTGAGATCTTGGAAAACACCATGGGCATGTTTGCTCGCCTGGCCTGCCAAGGGATTTGCAAGAATATAAGATCCATTTGCACAGAAGAAAAATAAACTCACTTCCTCAATTGCGCAGCAACTAAATTCCCCTGGGCAATGCGCAAGGCTTGCTACCGGGCGCCTGAGTCATGCTGTGTTTTCAAGAAGCCCTTTCTTGTTTTGAGTGCGGTTTTTTGCTGCCTCCGTACTGGTTTTAATGAAGCACACAAATCTATTTTTTTTTCTTTACAAGTGTGTTCGATGTGGGCGTCTGTCTTAGTTCATGAAATTGAAAATGGGGAGATAACTGCTCGTTTGCTTGTAGCATGAGTGTTCTTTTTTTATTTGCTAGTAGCGGTATTAGCCCGTTCCTTAGTGCTCCTACATTTGTCGGGCGGGAATATTTGGTCCAACGGAAATGCTATGTTATGTTCTTAGGAATTATACCACACACCACTGCCGTTTGCAGGATATCCAGGTGATCTGCTGGATCTAAAAGAGGGGGCGTTAGGCTAATGGGGAGAGGGAAAATGCAAGATAGCTTCGTTTTTGCAAAAGGTCTGGGAGCCCCTCTACCGAGAACGAGCACGGCCAAATAACCTGCTCTCTGGGTAGGTTCCCACTCGGGAGGGTCTACAGCCACTGTTTAGCTCACTGTACCTTTCACAGAGGAGAAATAGTTTTTGTGCTGATGCGAGCATAACGCAAGTACCCTGGGCTCTGTGTGTGGATATGTTCTGGATGTCTTGTGTCACAAGCATGACAGCGTGTGTGTCCAGATGGTAGCCGTGTGTGTCTGTGGTAAGAGGATGCATTGGGCATGACTGATATGTAAGCTGAGTGTAGAGGTATAGCTTTCTGTTGTTTGATGTCCATTGGGAGGATTATTAATGTGCCATGTGCGAGTGGCTTGGTTGGAATGCGTATAGTGGGTTTGAGCACAGAGGTTGCAAATGTTAGTGCATGGAGGTTAGTGGAGGGGCTGGTGGGCACCTTGGAGCATCCATCCTGCATGGCCATGGCAGCTTCTCGGTAGTGGTGCCTTTCAGTTTAGGTGAGTGCCTTAACCCATGCAGGGATGTCTTGAGGCACTATGGAGTGGGCTGGTATCTCTGGAATGGACAATGCGCAGCGATTGGCCCTTTGTGAGAGTCAGGGAGAAGTGGAAGACATAGGGAGCAGGCAGAGGTGGGTACCACGTGGACAGTGGATGAGAATATTTCTTGAGGGGAGTTCGCAGTAGGGATTCCAGAGAAGCCAGAATCCCTCAAAAGAATTCAGCATACTGCAATGTTAAGGTGCGATTTCTATGAGCCAGTCATGTAAATTAAATTGGGTATCGGTGAGCAAAACATGGTAGGGAACGCACTAATTGCATTGGGCACCAGGCAGAAATATCCCAGTGGACACCAGGGAGCAAAGCCTCAGAGGGGCAACTTCACAGTTCAACACAATCAGTGGGAAACATTGGAGTAAATCACATTGGAAACAATTATGTAGGATTACAGTACTACCAGATTGGGAAGCTAGGTTGAGTACTAATGTGCCGTGATGCGACAGTCAACTATATAAGCACTACTCTTTAGTGACTGCAATTTCAATGAGTGAAAGCACAAGGGCTTGAGCATTTTACATACTAATGCAGGTAAGTGGGAGTGTAACTGCGATATAGACACTTAAATTCTTAAAGGGAACCAAGAGAGAACAAAAAGTTGTCTTTTTTCGGTGGAAGAATATTTTTAAAACAGGTCTCCATATTCACTCTCAGGATGAAATCCACTCCATGTTTTCAGGATAGCCACACAGACTACATTTGAGTATAGTGTCTCTAAATGGAAGTTGTTCTACATAGTGAGCAATAATGCTGGGTTTCTGGTGTGGCTGGGGCTCTCGACTCCTCTTGAAGACTCATCTTCTCGAATAGACATTTTTTAGAGGAGTTTTCTGGTACAGGGAGGCAGAATGGAGACTCAGGAGTGACATTATAAAGTACATATTCTCAGACCGGGTTGTTGATGCAGGGCACAGATTCACCGCAAAGTGGGGTGAATAAAATACAATACAGACTAAAAATAAAAAGGACAACAATATTACCGAGTAAGAGAGTAAAGCTGGTGACCAAGTAGGATTTGGTTGACAGGCATTATATATGGGGTTTGGGATGGGATTTGTGGATCTTTTCTGCCATCAAATTCGATTGTTCTATGGTCCCCTCCTCGCCAATGGGATTCTTTTCTTTATCAGTCACCAGTGTGTTTCTTTTAATAAAGTATATGTCTGTGAGAATAAAGATCTAATCCCGATGATATAAGAGCCCTGTCCTGGAACCGAGCGCTGGGAGCCGCTGATATCAGCAGTGCAGGCTTCTGAGTGTGGGAGACTCACATCTCACCAAGCTTAGCTATTGTGGGGACACATGATTAGGTTATTAGATTATTCGCTTGCTATGGGGATATTTAAGAGTCGCAGCATGTGCCGCGCGTAGGCGCAACTGGCACCATGTCATTGCAATCTCTTGTTATCGAGTTCCAGATTTTCAGCCACTTGCACTTTGCATGCAAGACCTTGTAGTTTTCCTGTTTCTAGTGTAAGTGTAACCAGAAATGTGATGTTGACTATAAAGCAAGTAATGAGTCAAGATGGTCCTGGTGGCATGTGGCCGGTTGGCAACAGCAAAGTCCCCCTTTCCACCACACCCCCAGCCTGCACGTTTCCTGCCAGGAAGGGGGAGATGTGGTCTACTGGCTAAAATATTGAACTTAGACAATCGAAACCTGGGTTCTATTGCTATCTTCAGCACTTGATCAAAAAACCACGTGACTGTGGCACATTGACTATATCCCTGTACATTCAATAGTAGATATGTGTTATGTGCTAAAGATATGTGCACAGCCCTCCTGGTTTCGGTAATGGTGCATCAGTAGGTCTACGCGTGCTACGTAGTTTTATGAACAGTGTTTCATGATTAAAGTGCTTTTCTACCACTGGAATTGTTCTTTGCAAAGATCCTTGAAGTGAAATCTGTAACATAGAGACATTGCACAACCTGCAGCCAGCGGTGCAGAGCGGCACGCGTCCAATCAAGCAGAGCGATAGGGAGCCTCTAATCATGTGGACATTAGCATGCAACACTGGCTGCCAAAGATCCTTCCAGACAGGTCTGTCTTATGGAATGTACAAAGACCCATTAAACAATCGTCTTTATTTCTGCTCTCCATTATGACAGGGGGCGGGGCCAGGGTGCAGGGGCGTTGCTAGGGGGGGCGGAGGGGGCTATAGCCCCAGATCTTTTGGCTTTAGCTGCAGATAGAAGCTCAGGAGCTACAACCAAAAGGCTGGCTAGCCCCGAGCACCGACATCCAGGACATTAGTATAGCCATGGATCTTTTCCAGACCTAGCAACACCCCTGCCAGGGAGTTTAACCTGTGGTGCTGGTGCACACAGGTTTACAGGCTTACACTCAAGCCAGCAGAACCATGCATACCTCTGTTCCTTTACATAGTCCACGGTCATGGAGCTAGGGTTGATCTGGTCTGCTTGGGGCAGTGATTTTCGAGTGGCCACGGACAGAGGCTTCTTCTCAGACTTTGTCATGTTGGACTTGCCAGCATTGCTTAATTTGTGCAGGTGTTTGCCGGTGAGTAACACCAGTACTCTTCTTGGGCATCGGCACCAATTGATGCGGCCTGATGCACGTGTAATTGTTTTGTTTGTTTGTGTTTGGATAATGGATTCTTCATCTCGCGCTCTGCTTGCAGGTGCATGGCTGGCTGGGTCTGAGACTACAGTGCAGTGAAGCAGCCAATGAAAACTAACAGTATGTGTTACTATGCAGTATTTGATAATTCTGTATAGTAACACTGAATGTACAGTTTTCATTGGCTGTTCTTCTGAGCCAATGAAAATCAATATGGTCACATGTGTGGGTGGTGAAGCGCAGCCACCTCACGTTCAATCACACAGTTGTTAGGGCATGGCCAGGTCGACTCGTCATGAGGAGAGCCAGAGCCTGCCTGAGCTAGCCCAGCCACGTGTGGTAGTGCGTGTTGCGGCCCAGTTGCAGCCTTCAGCCGGGCCCTTGCTGATTTTATCGTTTGTGTGGCCTAGCAGGCCCACCCCCGACCTCAGTCTCCCGACAGGAGTGGACAGTGAGTCCCTGACTCCAACAGTAAAGGTAAGTAGTGAAGGCAGGGGTTAGGGTCGGGTCCCCTGGGCCCACCAGCCTGACGGTCTGCTCTCCGCCTCTTTTAAGTGGCATGGCGGGCCCATCACTTGGAAAGTTATTTCTTTTAAAACCTAACCTTTCATGGGGCCGCCCCCACACTGATGACAATACCCACAGGGTATTTATTGTCATCATCAGCGTGGCGGATGCCCCGTGGAAGGTTTGGTTTTTAGTGGCAGGCCTGGGGCCCAACCCCCTTGTGCGGACTCCCTGCAGTCAATAACTAGGGCCTCCACCCAGTGTGCTATGCCCCCGGGCCGTTGGCTTCTGCATGTTGTTGTCGGTGGTTGTGTGCCTCTGTCTGCAGTGGTATGGCTGACAGTTGTGTGTTTGTGTGCGCTCCCATGGAGACCAAGCGCTATGCTCACTTGCGCTTCAGCCCGAACCCCTGCTCTTTCCCTCCCTTGGCTGCCCCGACAGAGGAAGGGCAGTGACCGTGTTTGTGTGGTTCCAGGCCGCAGTTGGCAGGTCACCTTACTATGCGGAGGTTTAGTATGGCAGAGGCCTGTCCCTGCTAGTTGCCGCCTGGAGTACCCCTGCCCGGTCACACAAGCCCTTTCTGCTTCTCATCAGTGCTGTTCAGAGAGGCGGCTCTGGGGCTAAAGCTGCTCATGGACCCTCTTTTCTAACTGCTACAGTACTCGTTCCATGAATGGCTACACATCCCCCGCCTCACACTGACTTTACAGTGTCCATGGAAAGAGAGGGTGGCACTGTTCACTTTACAGCCAGTTGTTTAAGTGATAGTGATCAATATTCCAATAGTGAACACAAATTACTCTACACTCTTACCCCCAGACTGGTATTACACTTGTTTGATGTATAAGGTTTAGAATAAACCAATTAGTAATAAATATATATATATATATATTGCTCTACCACTTCATTTGATGATTGAGATGCGTTTTCAAAACTGATTAGCACTGGCACATGTAATAATGGATTGCTGCGTCCCACAGCGCCCTCGTGGTGAGATATTTGGCATCTTGCAAACTGGCTAAATATTTTCTGCATGATCAGGAGGGGCAGACGTCACGTGCATCGGCAGCAGAACGGCCACGCTTGTATTTATTGCAGCTTACTTATGATCCCACTAACATGTGATTGCATGCCACTTCGAGTAAAATTGGGTCGGGTGTAAAAGCACTCCAGTACTAGACAGGTATGGGGAGGACTAGAGACAGGTGGGGGATACGTCACGTAAAAGCAAAACAGGAGAGTCCCTGCTCCGCTGTTTAGCAGAAGTGTGTGATCCCGGGCAAATAATGTAATCTATCTCACCCTGACTTCAACGGCAAGAATTGGAGTGCTTATAAGTGATTACGTTTATACCCTTATAATAGGACAGTTTTAATAAGTGTAGGGACACATTGGAGTACCCTTGTCCTCCTCTGCTAGTGGCTCCAATACTAATAGAATTGCATTATTGTTGCACTGGCCCTCCACTCTTCCAGTCTTGGAGTTGGAACACTTGATTTGACAGGCAGCCATATTCTCACCAGCCAGTCAGTGCACCAGAGATTCTAGTACGTATAGTGGACTAACTGTGGTACAACCAACATTACATTTTCTCCCCAGCTGCTCGCAGCCACTAAAGTTGCTTGGGCCATCCAGAGTGCTGCCCTAGACTCTGAAATGTCCTGTTATGCTATGATATTGAGTCTTTCATTCCACACCATCTGCCCTTTTCACACTTTCCAGGACCGTCAGGATGTGCAAGAGGTGGGTGCTTTCAGACATAAAGGAGAGAGTTAACTGTTTGTAACATTGTAGCTGCACTAGGATTGTCTCATCACAATGAGCAATGAAGTTAGATGCCCCTATACAGGTACATTTGCTACTCCTCCTCTATCTCTGAAGTTAGCGCCTCTCTCAACATTTAAAGGGTTAGCCACCCCCTCACCCCCCAACATTTTAGCCTAGGTGCACCTCTGGATGTGAGCGAGGTGAGGGAAGCCTTTCCCTGAAACAGGCAGTGTTAAAGATTTACTATGTTTGAACAGAAATATTTACTTGAATAGACGCTGTAAAATTTTAAAGCTGCTACAAGTTTTAAGAAGGGATTTCTCTCTACATGCAATATTTTCACTGTGACTTAATTACATGTGTTTTATGTAAGTGTTTCACGTTGTAAAATCACGCATTGATTTAAAGTTCCTTGTTGTAAAATCTAATAAAAATACTATTTAAAAAAAATACACACATTGGATGTTAAAGTCCATTGTGTAATTCCAAATTAAGCATGACGTTTGGACTAACAATGGCTTGTGGCATTTATGACCACAGAGTAAAGGTCTGACTTTAAAGAATGTTCACATCGAAGAACTAAGGGTGTCACTCAAACCCCATCTTCCCCTCTGCATTGTTTAAGGCAAGCCAAACATGTGTCTGCGGGTGCTCGATGGAGGTCAGTAAAATATTGTGTAACATCTCAAAAACAAGGTAAAACGTTACCAAGCATAAGTGCGGTGTCATTGTTTAACTGACTCAAGGAAAGTGGGTGTTTTTTTTAAATGGAGATGGGCATGTGTACTGCACTACAGAGCAAAATTTCAAAAGTTTCAGAATTGTATGGTTCAGTGTGGTGTGTTGGGGGATAAAAGGAGGCAGCTGGCAGTTTGCAGACATTTACAAACACACATGGCATGTTTTTTTAGATTTCTTTTTACAATGTTCTTTTCATCCAGGACAAGTCAAACGTGTGCACATTTATATTTATTGAGTAGACCTTAGGTCCAGTCCAGCCGGCTCTAATGGAAAATGCATTCCATGTGTGCACCATTATACGTTTTTGTTCTTATACATTTGCTGTTCACCAGTCCTTGATTCCTTTTGAAGCACTTAAGAGGTCTGTTGTCCTGACTTGACCCGTGGCTAGACAGTGGCTGTGCTTTATTTCCTACACTAAGTATTAATTTTGTGGTGTGCCGATCTAGGTCTAGCACTGAACCCGGCATTAGGGGGCTAAGATTTTTCGGTCCCCGAAACTTACTTTTTTCACAAATTAAGTACTGTTCTAAACTGGGCTGTACCGGCATTCTGGCTGGATTGGAGTCTGTTTCTGTGGGCGGGGATAGCTTTAAACTGCCTGTGGAAGAGGTAACTGAGGACTTGCCAGGGGACCAGAAGGGAGAAGGGTGACAGTGCACTCTGGATTTGCTAGTGAAAAGCGGGTTGGCAAAAACCATAACCTGAGGGGGGGGGGGTTGGCATAAGAGTGGCAACCTGCATGACCTGCCAGGGGAGACGGGGGTGCAAGAGGGTGGGGAGAACCTGAACCTGCCATAGGAGGAGGGTGCACAGGAGGGTGGGGACATCTAGAATCTGAATTGAGAGAAGGAACACAGGAGGATGGGGACACCCATAGCCTGCCAGGAAAGAAGGGGGCACAGGAGGGTGCAGAGAACCAGAGCCTGCCTGGAAAGAAAGGGGCACAGGAGGGTGCAGAGAACCATAGCCTGCCAGGAAAGAAGGGAGCACAGGAGGGTGCAGAGAACCACAACCTGCCAGGAAAGAAGGCGGCACAGGAGGATGGGACAACCATAACCTTCCAGGAAAGAAGGGGGCACAGGAGGGTGCAGAGAACCATAACTTTCAGAAGAGGGAACAGGAGAGTGGGGGCAGCCAGAACCTGCCAGGGGAGACGGAGGAACAGGAGGGTGGGGAGTACCAAAACCCTCCAGGTGGGAAGGGGGCACAGGAGGGTGGAGAAAACCAGAACCTGCCAGGGGAGAAAGGTGCATAACATGCCATAAAAGAGAGGGGCATAGGAGGGTAGAGACAACCATAACTTGCCAGAGGAGAAGGGTGAGCAGGAGGGTGGTAAAACCAGAACCTGCCAGGGAAGAAGGGGGAAGAGGAGAGTGGGAAAAACTAGACCATGCCAGGAGAGAAGGGGGCACAGGGGGTGGGAACAACCAGACCCTGCCATAAACAAGGGAGCACAGGAGGGTAGGGAACACCATAACTTTACGGGGAGAAGGGAAACAGGATAGTGGGGATAACCATAACCTTCCAGGCATGAAGGTGGTACAGGACGGTGGAGAACCCCATAACATGCCATGATCGAATGGTGCACTGGAGGGTAGGGACAACCATAACCTGCCAGGGGAGAAGGGGGCACAGGAGTGTGGAGACATACATAACCTGCCAGGGGAGGTGGGTGACCCTAAGTGTCGGGAAACCCAGAACCTGCCAGGGGCGAAGGGAGTACAGGAAGAAGAGGGAACAGGGGGGGGGGGTTGCGGACATCCATACATTTCCATTAGGAGAAGGGGGACATCCATAACTTACGAGGAGAAAAGGGCAAACAGGAGGGTGGGAATAACCATAACCTGCCAGGCGAGAAGGAGGCACTGGAGCAGAGATCGAAGTGAGTGGGAACGGGTGGGAGCCGTGCTACACTACTTTTATTTTTTCTGTTTACCATTCGTCTACATTTTACGACCATAGCCACCATTCTACATATAGAGGACTGTCCATTCATGTCCCTGTGCAAGTGTGCAGTTGTAACAGGAGCCTTAATTACTAGTCAATTAGACAATATCAAAGCCCCGGCCGCAACCCCTTGTCACACGTTGCACTATGCTTCCACCTACCCTCTTTCCTGCCGAGACCACAGTTCCACTTTTTACAGTGCACTTCTACCACTGCACAGGAGTGTGGAGACATCAGAACCTGGCAAGAGAGTAGGGGTCGAGGGGACAGAGAACCAGCCAGGGGAGCAGGGAGGGAGGTATATGGCAGCAGAACATGTCTGTGGAGGAGGAGTGAGAAAGGGTTGGGGGACCCACGACCTTCCTGGTGAGAAATGGGGTGGTGACACCCAGAACCTGCAATGGAAGGTTGTGCATCTAGAATCTGGCAGTGGAGGATGGGGAGTGACATCATCAACATGAAAACAGACTTTCCGAGAGCAGCATAGAAAGGTACGTTTATTTTTTCTTTTTTTTTCAAAAAAAGTCACTATTGGCCCCTGTGTAGAAAACTACACAGGTGCTATTTGGTGAAAGGGGAGCGGGGAAGGGGGCTCTGGATGCCCAGCAGCTCAGAAATGCTGGCTTGTACCATACAGTAGAGACCAGGGGTGGACTGGCCTATAGGGAACTCTGGCGATTTCCCGGTGGGCCTCTGAAACCCTGGGCCTCTTTTCTGTGGTATTTCCACTTTTTCTCATAGGAAAAGCATTGGGCTTGCTGAAAATGTGTCATATGGGGCCACTTTGAACTTTATTTCCAGGGCCTCTTTTGGTCCCCAGCAATTATTTCCAGGGCCTCTTTTAGTTCCCAGTCCAGCCCTGGTAGAGACTGCATGACGAGTCTCCTGACTGGACAGCGCCTCCACCCAGGGTGCTAATGTTCATTATTGCCTATTAAAATAGGTTTTCACCTTGCCTTCCACCAAAACCGGGGCTAACACCCTGCCTCTCCCCAAAACCGGGACCGGGATTTTAAATGAACAGACTGCTGTGGCAAAGTGCTGTTACGCTGTTTCGCTGAGGTGAAGAACAGCTTGGGGGAAACATGAGTTGTTCATTTGGTACAGTCTTGTATGATTCACCTGATTCTGTGAGCTCGCTTGCTTGTTTGTGAACTCTATGAAAAGAGACGTGTTGGAGACCAGTGATTATGGCGAGAGAAAAGCAGTTGCCATTTGTTTTCCCCCGGACAAGCGTGCAGTGAGCTCATTGATATGATATGATACGATATGATATGGTGTTTATAACGCGCCTGTACACGTGTGTTTCTAGGCGCGAGTACTGTTAAGGAAAATAGATCCTTTGTATGCCTTGAGGAGTGGAGGGAAACTGATAAGTGCCATCCTCCCAAATGTCCCAAGAACAGTCCTTTTCTGACCAGGAACTTTTGCAAATTGCAACAGACTTGCCATTTCCCCCCTCTCCAGGAGAGGGAACGTCATTGAGAGCGAACAATTCTCCAGGTCATTAAATGCTGGAAAGTCGTAAGAGAAACTTCAAATCATCCAGTTCGAGTATTTTCTGCCATCTCACCCTGCTCTCCCTCACCCAGGTCCAAATCTCCTTCCTATGAGGCTTGCAAAGGAACAATTGTCGCGACATGAAAGTGCGCATTTGCATCTGGACTCGGCTCTGGGGGAGTCGAAAGGAGAAACGGTACAACAAGCGGATCAAGAAGGAGGGGGATCGTAAAGCTAGCAGGAAAAGGAATTAATGAAGACTAAGTATAACTCACCAGATTCAACTGAAATGTCCGTTTATGGCTCGGATACTTTCTCATCTATTGTATCAACTCCTGTCCTAATTCCCCAGACGCTTATCTGTAATGTTAAGGCACGTGAATATTGGCACAGCAGGACCATGCCAAAAATGCATTAGAGGAAATAAATCAAGCATTATACATGATATGATGTGATATGAAAAGTCATTCATAACGCGCCTGTGCTCAAGTGTTTCTAGGCGCGACAAGACAAGGAGCGGGAGGCAGAAGAAGGACAAAACAATGATCGTACTAGTCCTTGTGTCATTCAGATCGTGCAAATGCATATTGGTATCACGCTACGAAGGCTTAAACGCAGAGTCCTAACTTCAGACGACCGTGCTTGAGTCCTTACTGTTTAAATTTAACAACGTAGGACTTTAAAACAAGATCAAGAACTTACTCAATCATAATCCGCCGGACCAGCCACAAGAAACAACATTGTTACCAGGGAGAACAGAGCATGGTGCCAACACAATTCCCAAGGGAACTAGGGGTGAACCTAGTCACTTACCTGTTCCTTACAGGAAGATTGCTCTCCTTGATTTTATACCGGAGTGGGTCCAGAACGAAGGTTGTTTTGTAGAGGACTTGAGCAAATCAAGGACTGAAGTACCACAGCATGTGTCCGAGCCATTGGTAATTGATAGTTCAGGGATCTATGACAATTCTGACTTAATTGTGGTAGCGGAATCTGTCAGTCGACTGTGAGGGAAGGTCAGAAAACAGAAAGATAACAAAAGAGGGATGCTAAGGACCCACTCCAAGGAAAGAACATCTACAGAATCCTCCAAAAAAACAATCAATTAAGCAATCATAGAGGACATTTTTGAGAACCTAAAAAAATCAGCCCTCGGTTGCCTCTAAATGAAGAAATCGGCAAACAAATCAGCCCGTGAAATATCAAAAATGTGTTGCAAAGACTAAACATATTTACTTATAATCCCAGACAGAGGAGCCAGGTGAACCTGAGATTTGCCTATTGAATCACGACTCTGAGAACACGGTGTCAACCAAAGACAAAATTGAAATCGCAGGGCCATCTCAACAATTGGAGCAGGCAATGATGATGGTCACAGGACATAGATTTGTTACTTTAGCCACACACTGTGATGAGCCCCGATCTGGACAGAATTCTTCTTTTAGCTTGAGTGGTGGGTCCCCTTCGGGGCCCTCGAGAAAGGAGTATGCGCTAATCTCTAATCTAGATTCCAGGAGTCAGCCGTGTCCAAATGTAACGTTTTCATATTTAGAAGAGAGTGGAAGGCTTGGGAGTGACAGCCTCTCAATAGAGAAGCCCTGGTGAATAAGCCCGTCTTTTCTCCCACGGGTCGCTCACTATATAAAGACACACAGAAGGTTAACATTGAAAATCTGCACACCCAGGGCTGTGAAATATTGCCAGCTCGAAGAGAAGTTACGAGTGTCTTAAAAAGGGAGAGAGACATATGGGTCATTCCGAGATTGGATTTAGTCATGGTGCTATTTGTACCATGACTGCCACCAATAACAGGACTGAGTCTGGTGTGGTGCAATGGGGACTTACCGGTCTAGTCCGACCCTGGCAGGACTGCTAAGTCCCCATTGCACCAACCATTCCCCATTCCCATTTGAGCCCCGATAGGGCTCAATGGGAATGGGGAGGGCGCAAATAACGGGCTCGCTAATGGCAAGCCTGTTATTTGCTCCCTAGTCCCTTACGGTTCCCGCTAAGGGACCTCGGAATTGGGCGGTAGGGGATTACCGGCACCAGTCTCCTTACCGGTGCCCGGTATCCCCTACCGCCCACCTCGGAATGACCCCCATGGACTACGGAAATCAATATTTAGACTCCAGTAAAACAAGTGTCTTGGAAGGTAGAAGAGAAGGTACCAGGAATTCAATTTTTGTAAAATCATCTGAACCCCCCGACTAGTTATTACTTGTAGAATGCTTACTGCAAGAATATATGAATTTTTTACTTAAATAGAACAAACATTGGAAGACTTTTTAGCTCTGTGGAAAATGTACATGCAATCTCCAAATTGGATATCACAAGAGCTGACGTTGTGAATTTATATTGTGCTATTCGGGCACTGCTGTATATTAACTAGGTTGTTTCTGAGTTTATATTGCAAGAACTCTTTGAGCCTCGTCAACTGGGATTTGATGTTTATCCTTACTGTCAACCAACTGAGAATAAGGGGAAATGGCATGAAAGATCTCTTTGTCATCTCCCAATGGACAAAAGTATAATACAAAATAGTCATGCTGAGCCTGCGAGAAAGGCTGTTGCTCTGATCACTGCACCACAAATCGACTTCAAAGATCAATATTGGTAATGGGTTGGTGGAGATTGAATGGCGAGAGAAATGGGCAAATGGAGAATCAGCATCTTTGAAAACATAACCCTCCTGTCTTTACTCTCTAGGAAAACAAGGGGGCATAGAAAATTGTTTACAGACCCCGCATTAGGTGAAAAATTAAGACAACACACAATTGTACTTTTGCAGGATAATGGGCACATGGAGGGAGTTTACATAGATTGGTTGTTACGGTTCAGCCACACGCAAAACCCAATTTAAATGGGTGGGTCTTCGGGTGGCTTGTTGACCATGATTTGGTTGAATATTGGTATTGAAATCATGATAGTGGATGATCTGTTTAGGGGCCTATTGAGCACCCATGTAAAATTGAAGGTGGAGGAAAAGCATGTAAATATCCTGATAATTAATGTTTCTTGGCATACGGGGGTCTGCTTAATAAATTACATGATAAAATCTGCCACATAACTAATTGGTGGGATCTAAACGTGGGTGGCAGGTGACTTAAACTCCCTGTGTATTGATTTTGTAAGTAAGCATTCACACAGTTGCTGCCCTAAAGCGTCCATAGAGGTACTAGTGGTTGGAAATGGCTAACTTCTTCTCTTGAGGGCATCGGCTTGGGTATGCTAAATAGGAAATTGGAAAATGATCCTGTAGCCCACTACCCATGGCATAACGGACCAGCCAGTTCGGCCATTAACTACATATTCATGGATGAGGATCTTCTGGGAGTATGCTCACCCCTGGAAATTACTTATACTGATAAAAGTGACCATTGCTTTTGCTCCATGTTTTTTATGCTTCTGCTGACAGAAAAAGCATAAGTAGGCCCTAGGAACATTTTAAATAACTTTGCGGTTAACCACATTGTTTGAAATTCCAATCGAGTTAATAGGGTAAATGCTGACCTTGAAGGTTGGCTCTCGACGAGGACAGGGGCATGGAAATTGACCACAATTATGGTGGACAGTTTCAATCCATGGATTAATAATTTAATTACTAAGTTATTTTCTATGGGGCTTTCAGTCCACAAGAGTGTAATTTCGAACTTGCATCAATTTGACTGCAAACTGGTGAAACAGAAGCATGGGGTAAGAATGGAGATTAATGCAATTAAAAGTAGCAAGAAAGAAAAAATGCTACAAGCAATAAAAACATGTCTTACTTAAAATAACTGGGTAAAAAGAAGACAGGCCTTATTACTCCAAAATGATTGTGAGAACATGTTGAAGATTCTCGATACTAAAAATTCTTCAGAATTGTTTAGGCTGATAAATGGTACTAAATCACTGCAGCTATTACAGAACAGTAATTCAACTGATGGAGCTGATGACTGGTCTCTAGAGGTCGATGAGGAAATCATTTTTGAAATTATTTCCAAGGCAAATTCCTCTTGTGCTCCCAACCCTAACAAATTGTCTAATTTAGTAATTCACACCAATCTTGCTATGCTAGCGAACATCTTGAATCACTTACTTAAGAATATATTGACATTAAATCAACTTCCGGGATCTTGGCAGATAGCTTACTTAGTTCCCATTTATAAGAAAGGGCTAAGATCAGAACCAAGGAATTATCAATTTTGGACGCTGATAGAAAAGTATTTGCGATTTTTCGTTGGTGGCTGTTGGGCCGTTTAGGGACTTGGGCAAACGAGAGTGCATGATTAAACAAATGGCAAATTGGATTCAGGAAATGCATGGGGACCTCATTAAACAGGTTTATTTATAATTGCCTTCAAACTTTGACCTGGTATAAATCAATGTTCCTAGCCACAATTGATCTTA
This sequence comes from Ambystoma mexicanum, assembly GCF_040938575.1. Classification (NCBI taxonomy): domain Eukaryota; kingdom Metazoa; phylum Chordata; class Amphibia; order Caudata; family Ambystomatidae; genus Ambystoma; species Ambystoma mexicanum. Next base: position 374,984,045 of record NC_090921.1, read on the forward strand.
CTTCTGCTGAATAGAGAACATTTGTAGAAGAAGCTTTATAATTGGGGGATTCCAACTGGTCTGTGTAGGCTTACAATAGCTTTGCATGAAAACTCTGTTCTACAGGTTCAACTAGACCAGGCATGTTCAATGTCCAGGAAGATCATAGTTATACGGGGGGTTAGACAGGGCTGTATCCTCACACTGTGTCTTTTTAATTTATTCATATCAGACATCGGGGAGCATCATGAAAGAGGGGCCTTTGCATCACCAAAGAAGGCCCATTTGAAAGTTACTTGGCTATGCTAAGCAGACAACCTCCGGATATTTGACTGTACTGAGCGAGGCTTACAGTACCTTCTAAATTCTTTTGATAAATATGCCGTTGAGAATGGTTTGGAAATCAACTCCCAAAAATCAAAAGTTATGCAATGGACATCCATAAAAAGGAATCATCTTATACTTGGCGAATTGGAGTGATTTAATTAATTGGAAACAGTAGACAATATTATTACTTGGGGTTACCATTTTTAGCACACCAAGTGTCTTACGACTTAAAGCTTGATTAAGAGCTTGCACAATCACTTCAACTAATGAAATGAGGCACATTGACATCAGATTTTGAACGTTTTCCGTAAGACAGCTCATAAAATGTTATGAAGATAAATGTATCCCATGGGTTTTATATTGTATGGAGACTTTATATTTATGGGTAATAACATTTTTAAAGAAAGTTGAAGGTTTTATTTTGAGAACAATTGTACATTTCCAAAAATCCACTCCAATATCTGAAATTCGCTATGAATTATGTTTGTGCTCACTGGAGAGTAACGGAATTTGGGAGCTCTTATCATATTATCGTAATATGTTGTATCTTCCAAAAGATTCCCTGTTTTGCGATTTACACCAGATAAAACATAAACACAGGAGTTGTCATGTATTGGATCTGGTGGTGTTGTCTACTGAGGTTCTTGAAAGAATTGGCCTTTCCGAACAAAATATCATAGAGAATACGGCTAATGTCAAAAAAGTATTGTATAGAGATGACTGAACTTGGAAAGTGGAGGAATTCTGTGCATACAAGTCTCTTGAATATTTGAAGTATGAGGGGGACATTGGTTCCTTCCTACTTAAATAGATATCCGAACAGACATATCCAACGACAATTCCTTAGATTCAAATTGAATCTTCATTTAAAAAGGAGCTATGTTTAAGATATGGATTGCTAAAGGGGACTGATGATTGTTGTCATTTTTGTCAAAACAAACTTGTAAAGGAAACCCTTCAACATTTGTTAACTCATTGCCTGGCTTTAAGAGGGAAACAGCTGACCTTTCTTTAAAAATACTTATGTGGGAGAAACTTGAATGGTGTAGAAAGAGAAGAGTTCTGGAAAGTATGCTTATCAGGTAGTTCTGCGTCTCTGGTCATAGCCATTGTGGGCTTTGTTAGATAGCTTGTATCTTGAAAATAATTTGGGGAAATTAATTGATTAATTAAAAATTAAAATTGTAATTTATTGTAAGTAATTGTGGGAAATTAGATTTGCTCTTTGTTTTTAAATCGTGGACATTTTATCATTAATGTGTTTGGATGAATTGTTTAAATCATATACACATACATTTTTTTGTGGTTTTAATTTGTTGTTGTTGTATAGGTCAAACATTCTTTATTTAACTGAAAGACATGAATAAAAAAAAAAAAACTTTAAACTCTCAGAACGGCGGTACAGAGAGTCCAATTCCTGGACAGTCCAAGGAAAACCACGACATCTTGTCACCCTACTTCTATTGGTCTTGGATTGCTACGTCGCCAGCGTAGTCCAGCTACTCTAGCCTTCCAGAAACATAAGGTTGGCCCCACTCTTTCTCACGATTATTCAGGTATTTCGCAGTCCCACGAGAAGGTGTGGGTTTGTTCATTGACACCACTATTGTAGCCTAGAAAATCCAAGTCACGTCTAGCATCATCATGCACATGAGGGCACAACATGGTGCAGATGGTGGCAAACTTTCAGTAACTTTGCACCATTCTTGTTTATATTGCCTGCATGATGCGCAATCCCTGGTGAGAAATCTGCTCTTTGGGGTTTCCCGCTCTGTGCAGGGAATCCACATTCAGTTTTCCATGCCGGTGGAGAGAATGAATCTATATGGGCTGAGCCTTTTCTACCTCCAAAAGCCCACACAATCTGTAAGAATTCCTTGTAATAATGGCTTCCATGATTTTTCGTTGGTGGCTGTCATTAATGATTTCGCCATGCGCACATTTGTGAATGGTGACGATCAAAGCAGATTCATTGCACGTTTCAGTGTTAGGCACAGGAACCTGGAGCACACCTGGATTCCCTGACTAACTGCATTATGTGGTAAATCAGAATTCCTCAGGAAGAGCCCACACTGTGGGAGCGGTAGCGGTCAGGCCTATTTTAACCGACTTGACGCCTCAACGAGATTGAGGCTGCAGGTTTTTGTGCGGCAATGACCTGACTATTCACCCTATAGGTTATTAGTGGGTGGGGGAGAAAAGAATAAGTCAACGACGGGTGGAGGTGGAGCAGCAGAAGGATTATTGGCAAGACTAGCAAAGGGTACACAAAGGCCAAGTGGAGGAAATGGAAAACATGCAAAGGGGATCCCAAAAGGGCCGGGGTGGGAAGCAGAGTTTTGAGGAGGGGAAGGGTTCTGGGGAGGAGAGAGGGGCGAGCTGGCAGTTGAACTCTGCTTAAGGGAAATGTTCGATAATAATGGATTTAAAGCGGTGCAATTTCTTTCATGCAGCTTCTTTCCAATAACTGCGCTTGCAAAATATAAAAGGTGCACCTTTTAAACCCAGCAATCTATAGTGCACTATTCCCTGGAAAATAGAATTTCCAAATATGAGATGAGATTTGATGACAAGTTTGTGTGGTCTTGTGGGGAAGCGTCAAAACTCGGAACGTGCAACCTGGGTGAAATCCTGGCAGCCAGACACTCCATTAAGATTGTCGGCCTCAAAAACATCCAAGGGGTGCTGTGCTTCACCCACATGTATCCTTTCCTTGTGCCCTGAAAAGCAGCACAGGGCCACAATCATGGGAAAATAACTGTCTGAGTCTCCAGAATTGCAAACTCTCTTGCCACATGACATCCTGGGCAAACATTCACGACTCACTTGCACTCCCATCTCCCTTGCTCACCCCTCTGTTTGGCTTTCAACTTTCAACAATGCTGTGCTTTATAAAGGATGGCTTGAAAAGTACACAAAGCATAGTAAGGTATGCACACACATATATCTAAAGATTTATATAGTTGTGTGCGTACTTTACCATGGTTTGTGTACTTTTCATGCCGTCTTTTATAAGGGAGGAGAAATATGGCAGGCAAAACGTGTTCAACTCTGACACACCCTCACCTCTGCCGCCTCTTGATTGTCAGACTACAAATACCAGAATCCTTGCTGGCATATTTATCCGAGCCCTCAGCTTCTCGTGTGTTCCTTCGTCAAAGTTGGGGGCTCGGTAATGTTTTCTGCTCTGCAGGCCCTGGCACAGAGCAAATTTGATCACAGAGGCGTCAGGCCGGGTCCTGAGACCGGCTAGATATCTGATGCTGGTTCTCGGACCCGGCAACAGCCGGCCCACTGGCCAGCACTGCCAAGGCTCCTTTCACAGCTGAAGCAGTTGCTAGGTCTGGAAAAGATCAGGCGCTAAGCTAAGGTTGGGACTGGCGGGACTCGGGGCTAGCTAGCATTTTGGGTGAAGCACCTGAGCTTCTATCCGGGGCTACAACCAAAATACCCGCGGCTATAGCTTCCCTCACCCCCCAAACTCCCTAGCAAGGCCTCTGCCGCACTCCTTTATGTACCATAAAAGTGGCCCAGGACCAATTTTTTAGGAATCTTTATCAGGTGTGCTGCTCACCTTGAAACGGTGTGTTAAAAAGTGTTTGCAGTGCTGTTCTGAATTGTGTTTCCTTCTCTTGGATGCAATCGAGCCTAGCCTCAGACCTGAGCACGTGGAACACGTTTACATGACTGCGAGGCAGAGACTGATCCACACGGGTAGGTGAGCTTCAATGGAGGACGGCGGCATCCTATTGATCTTCAGTTCTCTAACAAGGTAATTCCTCTCACCTGATCAACGTCTGGACCGTTGCCATGGAAACGGAAAAGTAGACCGGCATTCTCTAGGAAGCTTAGCAAGCCCCAGGCCACCTGACCAAGAGCCCTTTACATTGGTGAAGTCCCTCGCCTCCTGCGCCCGGGCATCCTCGCAGAGATAACGTAGAATGCGGCAAGATGCATCACAAGGGCTATTTATACAGCTTCGAAAGCAGGGCTGAAGAGGCACGGAGTCTTGCGTAGCGTGCCGGGCCAAAAAGATGAAAGCGTCATTGTGTAACCCAGGGAGTCCTGCTGCTGCGTGACTGACGTTGCATAGTCCAAGCACGAGAACACGAAAGGGGAGCCCAGCTGCTGCGTGCCCACCTCACCACGAGGACGTGAAAGGGGAGCCGAGCTGCTGCGTGCCCACCTCACCACTGACATTGCATAGTCCAAGCACGAGGACATGAAAGGGGAGCCCTGCTGCTGCGTGCCCACCTCACCACTGACGTTGCATAGTCCAAGCACGAGGACATGAAAGGGGAGCCCAGCTGCTGCGTGCCCACCTCACCACTGACAATACATAGTCCAAGCACGAGGACATGAAAGGGGAGCCCAGCTACTGCGTGCCCACCTCACCACTGACATTGCATAGTCCAAGCACGAGGACATGAAAGGGGAACCATGCTGCTGCGTGCCCACCTCACCACTGACAATACATAGTCCAAGCACAAGGACATGAAAGGGGAGCCCAGCTGCTTCGTGCCAAACTCACCACTGACATTGCATAGTCCAAGCACGAGAACATGAAAGGGGAGCCCAGCTGCTGCATGCCCACCTCACCACGAAAACATGAAAGGGGAGCCCAGCTGCTGCGTCCTCACTTCACCACTGACATTACATAGTCCAGGCATGGGGACATGTAAGGGGAGCCCTGCTGCTGCTTGCCCACCTCACCACTGACATTACATAGTCCAGGCACAAGGACGTGAAAGGGGAGCCCTGCTGCTGCGTCCTCACTTCACCACTGACATTACATAGTCCAGGCATGGGGACATGTAAGGGGAGCCCTGCTGCTGCGTGCCCACCTCACCACTGACATTGCATAGTCCAAGCACGAGGACATGAAAGGGGAGCCCTGCTGCTGCATGCCCACCTCGCCACTGACATTGCATAGTCCAAGCACGAAGACATGAAAGGGAGCCCTGCTGCTGCATGCCCACCTCACCACTGACATTGCATAGTCCAAGCACGAGGACAGGAAAGCGGAGCCCAGCTGCTTCGTGCCAACCTCACCACTGACATTGCATAGTCCAAGCACGAGAACATGAAAGGGGAGCCCAGCTGCTGCGTGCCCACCTAACCACGAGAACATGAAAGGGGAGCCCAGCTGCTGCGTGCCCACCTCACCACTGACATTACATTGTCCAGGCACGAGGACATGAAAGGGGAGCCCTGCTGCTGCGTGCCCACCTCACCACTGACATTACATAGTCCAGGCACGAGGACATGAAAGGGGAGCCCTGCTGCTGCGTGCCCACCTCACCACTGACATTACATAGTCCAAGCACGAGGACATGAAAGGGAAGCCCAGCTGCTGCGAGCCCAACTCAGCACTGACATTACAAAGTCCAGGCACGAGGACACGAAAGGGGAGCCCTGATGCCGCATGCCCACCTCGCCACTGACATTACATTGTCCAGGCACGAGGACATGAAGGGGGAGCCCTGCTGCGTGCCCACCTCACCACTGACATTACATAATCCAAGCACGAGGACATGAAAGGGAAGCCCAGATGCTGCGTGCCCACCTCACCACTGACATTACATAGTCCAGGCACAAGGACGTGAAAGGGGAGCCCTGCTGCTGCGTCCCCACTTCACCACTGACATTACATAGTCCAGGCATGGGGACATGTAAGGGGAGCCCTGCTGCTGCGTGCCCACCTCACCACTGACATTGCATAGTCCAAGCACGAGGACATGAAAGGGGAGCCCTGCTGCTGCATGCCCACCTCACCACTGACATTGCATAGTCCAAGCACGAGGACAGGAAAGTGGAGCCCAGCTGCTTCGTGCCAACCTCACCACTGACATTGCATAGTCCAAGCACGAGAACATGAAAGGGGAGCCCAGCTGCTGCGTGCCCACCTAACCACGAGAACATGAAAGGGGAGCCCAGCTGCTGCGTGCCAACCTCACCACTGACATTACATTGTCCAGGCACGAGGACATGAAAGGGAAGCCCTGCTGCTGCGTGCCCACCTCGTCACTGACATTACATAGTCAGGCACGAGGACATGAAAGGGGAGCCCTGCTGCTGCGTGCCCACCTCACCACTGACATTACATAGTCCAAGCACGAGGACATGAAAGGGAAGCCCAGCTGCTGCGAGCCCAACTCAGCACTGACATTACAAAGTCCAGGCACGAGGACATGAAAGGGGAGCCCTGATGCCGCATGCCCACCTCGCCACTGACATTACATTGTCCAGGCACGAGGACATGAAGGGGAGCCCTGCTGCGTGCCCACCTCACCACTGACATTACATAATCCAAGCACGAGGACATGAAAGGGAAGCCCAGATGCTGCGTGCCCACCTCACCACTGACATTGCATAGTCCAGGCACGAGGACATCAAAGGGTAGCCCTGATGCCGCGCGCCCACCTCACCATTGACATTGCATAGTCCAGGCACGAGGATATGAAAAGGGAGCCCTGATGCCGCGTGCCCTCCTCACCACTGACATTGCATAGTCCAAACACGAGGACATGAAAGGGAGCCCAGCTGCCGCGTGCCCACCTCACCATTGACCTTACACAGTCCAGGCACGAGGACATGAAAGGGGAGCCCAGCTGCTGCGTGCCCGCCTCACCACTGACATTACATTGTCCAGGCACGAGGACATAAAAGGGGAGCCCTGCTGCTGCATGCCCACCTCACCACTGATATTACATAGTCCAGGCACGAGGACATGAAAGGGGAGCCCTGCTGCGTGCCCACCTCACCACTGACATTACATAGTCCAAGCACGAGGACATGAAAGGGAAGCCCAGCTGCTGCGAGCCTAACTCAGCACTGACATTACAAAGTCCAGGCACGAGGACATGAAAGGGGAGCCCTGATGCCGCATGCCCACCTTGCCACTGACATTACATTGTCCAGGCACGAGGACATGAAAGGGGCGCCCAGCTAATGCATGCTCACCTCACCACTGACATTACATAGTCCAGGCACAAGGACATGAAAGGGGAGCCCTGCTGCTGCGTGCCCACCTCACCACGAGAACATGAAAGGGGTGCCAGCTGCTGCGTGGCCACCTCACCACTGACATTACATAGTCCAAGCACGAGGACATGAAAGGGGAGCCCAGCTGCTGCGTGCCCACCTCACCACTGACATTACATAGTCCAGGCACGAGGACGTGAAAGGGGAGCCCTGCTGCTGCGTGCCCACCTCACCACGAGAACATGAAAGGGGAGCCCAGCTGCTGCGTGCCCACCTCACCACTGATATTACATAGTCCAAGCACGAGGACATGAAAGGGGAGCCCTGCTGCGTGCCCACCTCACCACTGACATTACATAGTCCAGGCACGAGGACATGAAAGGGAGCCCAGCTGCCGCGTGACCACCTCACCATTGACATTACACAGTCCAGGCACGAGGGCATGAAAGGGGAGCCCAGCTGCTGCGTGCCCGCCTCACCACTGACATTACACAGTCCAGGCACGAGGACATGAAAGGGGCGCCCTGCTGCTGCATGCCCACCTCACCACTGACATTACATTGTCCAGGCACGAGGACATGACAGGGGAGCCCTGCTTCTGCGTGCCCACCTCGCCACTGACATTACATAGTCCAGGCACGAGGACATGAAAGGGAAGCCCTACTGCGTGCCCACCTCACCACTGACATTACATAGTCCAAGCACGAGGACATGAAAGGGAAGCTGAGCTGCTGCGTGCCCACCTCACCACTGACATTGCATAGTCCAGGCACAAGGACATGAAAGGGGAGCCCTGATGCCGCGTGCCCACCTCACCACTGACATTGCATAGTCCAGGCACGAGGATTTGAAAAGGGAGCCCTGATGCCGCGTGCCCACCTCACCACTGACATTGCATAGTCCAAACACGAGGACATGAAAGGGAACCCAGCTGCTGCGTGGCCACCTCACCACTGACATTACACAGTCCAAGCACAAGGACATGAAAGGGGAGCCCAGCTAATGCATGCTCACCTCACCACTGACATTACATAGTCCAGGCACGAGGACATGAAAGGGGAGCCCAGCTGCTGCATGCCCACCTCACCACTGACATTACATAATCCAGGCACGAGGACATGAAAGGGGAGCCCTGCTGCTGCGTGCCCACCTCACCACGAGAACATGAAAGGGGAGCCCAGCTGCTGCGTGGCCACCTCACCACTGACATTACATAGTCCAAGCACGAGGACATGAAAGGGGAGCCCTGCTGCTGCATGCCCACCTCACCACTGACATTACATAATCCAGGCACGAGGACATGAAAGGGGAGCCCTGCTGCTGCGTGCCCACCTCACCACGAGAACATGAAAGGGGCGCCCAGCTGCTGCGTGCCCACCTCACCACTGACATTACATAGTCCAAGCACGAGGACATGAAAGGGGAGCCCTGCTGCTGCGTGCCCACCTCACCACTGACATTACATCGTCCAGGCACGAGGACATGAAAGGGGAGCCCTGCTGCGTGCCCACCTCACCATTGACATTACATAGTCCAAGCACGAGGACATGAAAGGGGAGCCCAGCTGCTTCGTGCCCGCCTCACCACTGACATTACACAGTCCAGGCACGAGGACATGAAAGGGGCGCCCTGCTGCTGCGTGCCCACCTCACCACTGACATTACATTGTCCAGGCACGAGGACATGAAAGGGGAGCCCTGCTGCTGCGTGCCCACCTCACCACTGACATTACATAGTCCAGGCACGAGGACATGAAAGGGGAGCCCTGCTGCGTGCCCACCTCACCACTGACATTACATACTCCAAGCACGAGGACATGAAAAGGAAGCCCAGCTGCTGCGTGCCCACCTCACCACTGACATTGCATACTCCAGGCACGAGGACATGAAGGGGGAGCCCTGATGCCGTGTGCCCACCTCACCACTGACATTGCATAATCCAGGCACAAGGATATGAAGAGGGAGCCCTGATGCTGCGTGCCCACCTCACCACTGACATTGCATAGTCCAAACACGAGGACATGAAAGGGAAGCCCAGCTGCTGCGTGCCCACCTCACCACTGACAATACATAGTCCAAGCACAAGGACATGAAAGGGGAGCCCAGCTGCTTCGTGCCAACCTCACCACTGACATTGCATAGTCCAAACACGAGGACATGAAAGGGGAGCCCAGCTGCTGCGTGCCCGTCTCACCACTGACATTACATACTCCAAGCACGAGGACATGAAAGGGAAGCCCAGCTGCTGCGTGCCCACCTCACCACTGACATTGCATAGTCCAGGCACGAGGACATGAAGGGGGAGCCCTGATGCCGCGTGCCCGCCTCACCACTGACATTACACAGTCCAAGCACGAGGACATGAAAGGGGAGCCCAGCTGCTGCGTGCCCGCCTCACCACTGACATTGCACAGTGCAAGCACAAGGACATGAAAGGGGAGCCCAGCTGCTGCGTGCCCGCCTCATCACTGACATTACACAGTCCAGGCACGAGGACATGAACGGGGCGCCCAGCTAATGCATGCTCACTTCACCACTGACATTACATAGTCCAGGCACCAGGACATGAAAGGGGAGCCCAGCTGCTGCGTTCCCACCTCACCACTGACATTACATAGTCCAAGCACGAGGACATGAAAGGGGAGCCCTGCTGCTGCGTGCCCACCTCACCACTGACATTACATAGTCCAGGCACGAGGACATGAAAGGGGAGCCCTGCTGCTGCGTGCCCACCTCACCACGAGAACATGAAAGGGGAGCCAAGCTGCTGCGTGCCCACCTCACCACTGACATTACATAGCCCAAGCACGAGGACATGAAAGGGGGGCCCTGCTGCTGCGTGCCCAACTCACCACTGACATTACATAGTCCAAGCACGAGGATATGAAAGGGGAGCCCAGCTGCTGCATGCCCACCTCGCCACTGACATTGCATAGTCCAGGCACAAGTCTCTTCTAACTCTCAGTTCACCTTCTGTTGCCCCACCATCCCTTGGTGTCTGTCTGGGGTTGGTGGGTCAGACATTGGGTGTCTCATCTCTTTTGGCAGGTAAAATCCCAGTCTATTCAGCGCTTGGTCTCAATTCCATTCCTCTGGTCCCAGTCTGGGTATTCTTGGTTTCGTCTAGGTCCATTATAGGAATCGCAGTTTTCAAAAAGATAAAAGTGAACTCTGGCCATACGAGAGGCTGTCAGACACAGTGGTATTAGCAGGCAATCCTACAGAATGCACACTACAGGGGGGCAGCAACTGCCCCAGCAACTCCCTCATTCTGCGCCTGTGGTATTACCGGCACTGTTCTAAACCCTGGAGACTGACTACCCCAGGTCGGGAGGGGTCCCAGTTCCCCACTGCCAGGGGCATGATCCTGAGGTGTCATACAGGGAAAGGGATTAGCCCAAATTCACATTGCATAGTCCAGGCACGAGGACATGAAAGGGGAGCCCTGATGCCGCGTGCCCACCTCACCACTGACATTGCATAGTCCAGGCACGAGGATTTGAAAAGGGAGCCCTGATGCCGCGTGCCCACCTCACCACTGACATTGCATAGTCCAAACACGAGGACATGAAAGGGAACCCAGCTGCCGCGTGCCCACCTCACCACTGACATTACACAGTTCAAGCACGAGGACATGAAAGGGAAACCCAGCTGCTGCGTGCCCGCCTCACCACTGACATTACACAGTCCAGGCACGAGGACATGAAAGGGGAGCCCAGCTAATGCATGCTCACCTCACCACTGACATTACATAGTCCAGGCACGAGGACATGAAAGGGGAGCCCTGCTGCTGCGTGCCCACCTCACCACGAGAACATGAAAGGGGCGCCCAGCTGCTGCGTGCCCACCTCACCACTGACATTACATAGTCCAAGCACGAGGACATGAAAGGGGAGCCCTGCTGCTGCGTGCCCACCTCACCACTGACATTACATCGTCCAGGCACGAGGACATGAAAGCGGAGCCCTGCTGCGTGCCCACCTCACCACTGACATTACATAGTCCAAGCACGAGGACATGAAAGGGGAGCCCAGCTGCTTCGTGCCCGCCTCACCACTGACATTACACAGTCCAGGCACGAGGACATGAAAGGGGCGCCCTGCTGCTGCGTGCCCACCTCACCACTGACATTACATTGTCCAGGCACGAGGACATGAAAGGGGAGCCCTGCTGCTGCGTGCCCACCTCACCACTGACATTACATAGTCCAGGCACGAGGACATGAAAGGGGAGCCCTGCTGCGTGCCCACCTCACCACTGACATTACATACTCCAAGCACGAGGACATGAAAAGGAAGCCCAGCTGCTGCGTGCCCACCTCACCACTGACATTGCATAGTCCAGGCACGAGGACATGAATGGGGAGCCCTGATGCCGCGTGCCCACCTCACCACTGACATTGCATAGTCCAGGCACAAGGATATGAAGAGGGAGCCCTGATGCTGCGTGCCCACCTCACCACTGACATTGCATAGTCCAAACACGAGGACATGAAAGGGGAGCCCAGCTGCTGCGTGCCCGCCTCACCACTGACATTACATACTCCAAGCACGAGGACATGAAAGGGAAGCCCAGCTGCTGCGTGCCCACCTCACCACTGACATTGCATAGTCCAGGCACGAGGACATGAAGGGGGAGCCCTGATGCCGCGTGCCCGCCTCACCACTGACATTGCACAGTCCAAGCACAAGGATATGAAAAGGGAGCCCAGCTGCCGCGTGCCCACCTCACCACTGACATTACACAGTCCAAGCACGAGGACATGAAAGGGGAGCCCAGCTGCTGCGTGCCCACCTCACCACGAGAACATGAAAGGGGAGCCAAGCTGCTGCGTGCCCACCTCACCACTGACATTACATAGCCCAAGCACGAGGACATGAAAGGGGGGCCCTGCTGCTGCGTGCCCACCTCACCACTGACATTACATAGTCCAGGCACGAGGACATGAAAGGGGAGCCCAGCTGCTGCGTGCCCAACTCACCACTGACATTACATAGTCCAAGCACGAGGACATGAAAGGGGAGCCCAGCTACTGCATGCCCACCTCGCCACTGACATTGCATAGTCCAGGCACAAGTCTCTTCTAACTCTCAGTTCACCTTCTGTTGCCCCACCATCCCTTGGTGTCTGTCTGGGGTTGGTGGGTCAGACATTGGGTGTCTCATCTCTTTTGGCAGGTAAAATCCCAGTCTATTCAGCGCTTGGTCTCAATTCCATTCCTCTGGTCCCAGTCTGGGTATTCTTGGTTTCGTCTAGGTCCATTATAGGAATCGCAGTTTTCAAAAAGATAAAAGTGAACTCTGGCCATACGAGAGGCTGTCAGACACAGTGGTATTAGCAGGCAATCCTACAGAATGCACACTACAGGGGGGCAGCAACTGCCCCACCAGCTCCCTCATTCTGCGCCTGTGGTATTACCGGCACTGTTCTAAACCCTGGAGACTGACTACCCCAGGTCGGGAGGGGTCCCAGTTCCCCACTGCCAGGGGCATGATCCTGAGGTGTCATACAGGGAAAGGGATTAGCCCAAATTCACATTATGTGCTTGTTGCCAAAACCAAGAATAGGACCCATCCGTGCAGGTAACAGTGTCAGCAGTTTAGTCACTAAACCACATATCCTCGGACTCTCTGCCGTACATGATCTCTCTTTTTTGATTGCTCTATTCCATTGCCGTCAATAGTTGACATTGCCCATAGTTTGGATTATCCTTAGCTAGTCTTAAAGCTGCTTGTGTGGTGCGGAATAAGCAACAGAAAAAAGCTGGCATGGCACAACATATAGTAATTGTTTATTGCAGTGGTGGAAGTTTACTGAAAAAAGTAGTGGAACTGTGGCCTTGGCAGGGGAGAGGTGGAAGCATAGTGCAACATGTGACAAGGTGCTGCGGCCGGGGCATTGCAATAGTCTAAGTGACCAGTAACTAAGGCTCCTATTACCACTTTACACTTGCACAGGGACATGAATGGACACATCCTCTGTATAGAATGGAGAATATGGTTGTTATAAAGTAGAGGAATGGTAAACAGAAGAAAATAAAAGTAGTGGAACACCGCTCCCAAACATTTCCGCTCTCTTCGATCACTGGTTTATTGTTATCACTGGTATTGCTATTTTTAGTACACTCCTGGTATGCATGAACATGTGTTGCACTAGGTTTTGTTGGCATCCCCCGTTTCTCTTCCTGTTTGGCGATCATGGTTCACCAGTTCACTCAGGAGTGGTCTGGCGAGGGTGCCCAAGTACAGTCATCAAGATCTCCCTGCCACACCATGTTTTCAGGCACACCACTGGCGAGCTAAATAACTCTCCTTTAGATTCAATAGGGCCAGTTCTCAAAACATGCTTCTATGCAAGTAATGACATGAACTAGCGCATCACCTTCACGCCTACCAAAAAAGTGGCACCCTATCAACAATGGGCTTCAGAATTTGTTAATCTTCAGTGCACACATCCAGATGCCTTGTTTGGCTCCTTTCGTGTTTTTCAGCAAATTATAGGGCGTTTCTGCACATTTTAATGTGCATCCCGAAATACTCAAACAACATACATTTAAAATGTGCAGAAAATAAGCAGATTCTCCTGCACCTGCTTGGAGCATTTATGAGACGGCATTGCATTTTTTTAAAGCCTGCGGTCACTGCCACACAAATGACATGTGCTTCCAGCACTGCAATGTACAAATGTATCAAATGTGTGCACTCATTTATGCACGTGCATCATGTGCATCACTGGCTCCCGGTCGCAGCACAGATTAAATCCATATCTCTCTGCATCATTCACAAGGCTGCCTGGGGCCGGGGACCCCTCTATCTGCAACTCTTTCTGATCAAAAACGCCCCCTCTAGACACCTGCATTCCTCAGGCACCAACTCCTTGCGTGTGAAGCGGTTTGCAAAACAGAGAGCAGGTGGTCAGTCGCTTTCCTGAGCGGGCTCCCTTCTGTGGAACAGCGCCCCTTGCCTCTTGACCAGGACCTCCTTAAGTTCCCGAAAAGCCGCAAGACCTTCCTCTTTACCTCTTCCTTCACTCCGTCTCTCCCCTGCTAATCGCAAAGTAGCTTGACTGGTGTGCAGGGCCCTTATGCATTCTCGACCCCGACCTCACACATCTTTCATCCCAGCTGCTGTCCATCCCCTGCACTTGCCCGAAAAGCCGCAAGACCTTCCTCTTTACCTCTTCCTTCACTCCGTCTCTCCCCTGCTAATCGCACAGTAGCTTGACTGGTGTGCAGGGCCCTTATGCATTCTCGACCCCGACCTCACACATCTTTCATCCCAGCTGCTGTCCATCCCCTGCACTTGCCTCGGCTCACCCTCAACCACTGGAGATTGCACTTACCTTTCTTCATAGCACTTCTCCTGCTGTTCTTTATGAGAAGCACAGCACCTATCCCATACCCCTCTCCCCCCTGCACGTGCACATTCTGAACACTCACAAGCCAGAGTAGGTTAATCTTCCCCTCCCCATTGTCTCTTTTTCTTTGTTGTATTTAATTATTTAACATTGTTGTAATTACTTTGTCTATCATCCCCCGTCCCCTCCCTGTTGCCCTGTGGGCACTTTGAAACAATATTTGCTTTCTGTATAAGCGCTTATATAAATACTTAAATAAATGTGAGGGGTCAGAAATGTGAGAGGGACAACTTTGTAGAGTTTCAACTTTAGCCATTTTATGAAATAAAAAGGTTGGATAAATGCCTCACTATCCCTACCCTGCCTAAAATAAACTAAAGGAACCACTCTTACAAAAGGATGTCTGATCCTCACACTTGTACAATCAATAAAACAATAAGGAAATTCATGGCAGTTCAATTCAACAATGATATATAGCATGCGATTGGATTCACCATATGATCAATGTCTCTCCTCATAACCTGGGTGAGTTTCCCATTCTCAAATCTGAACAAGGGTTTTCTCCACAAAGTTCCAGTACAGTTCTTAAGGATTTGTACTTGGTCACATACAGTAAGGTATCAAAAGTAATAGTAAGTTCCAACTCCTCCTGGAGTAAGAACTGCCTCACATTTCTCTTACCCAAGAAAACAACAGCAATAGTCTTGGCCAGGATACTTTGTCACAACTTTTGGTCTCAGAAAGAAATAGTCCATTCCAACTCCCCCTGGAGTAAGAACAGGTTTCACCTTTCTATTCATTTAGATGAATACCAACAAATGTCTTTGTCAAGATGGTTTACCACAACTTTGGTTTCAAATGAATTGTAACTGTTCCTTGACAAGCTTTCACATTTCTTCTTCCAATGTCACAAATTAACATGAGTTGATTCTTTTTCTTTTTTAAGTATATGGTTTATTGCATTATTATGACAATTAAAACCTTTTACATGCCTTTTATGCCTTTTACATAAAATCCACTTCAACATAATCCATTCATTACATCCCTCACAGAAATTCAGATCACGGAAAGATTGCATTCCTGTCAATTAGGAGATCAAAGACATTACATCAACACCTTCCCTTATTTCCCTTTTACTTTTTAAGAAATTCTAGAAAGGGCATTACTGCTAACACCAGACTGATATGTTCACCCAATAATACCGAATTCCACCATTCCTTGGCTGTTTAAAAAAGTTTCCCAGAAACCACATTTGGACCTCTGCAATTGCGGTGCAGCTAGTTACCAGATGGAAAAAACACTCTTTCTCCAGGGGGTCACCACAGTATCTACAGTAAGCCTCGGCTGCCAAGCTCTTTATCCTTTGTAGGGGCACCTCCTTTGACAGTAGTATGTTTAAGCGGTACCCCATAAACAAGTATCTATAATGAGCAGAAGGGAATGTTTGTAGGTATCATGGGATTACATTTTCTCCCCTCCGTTCCTCAGGGAGAACCGGAGAGAGTCAGTGCGAGCCTCTAGATTGCATGGTATTAATCCAATCTAACTCCTGCAGTCTCCTTTTCGTTGTCAGGGGGTTATTAATTAGCAAATCCTGTGTTATCTCATATTCCTTCATATAGTTTCCATACTGCTCTTTCCATCCTTTAAGCTATTTATCTGTCCAAAGAGAGTCCCCTTGTCTCAGGTCAAGATTTCAAAAGGTGGTGATGGGTCTGCGATCAGGCATTTCCTTTAAAGGGAAATGATTTTCCATACCACCATTGACTCCATTGCTTTCAGGTGAGCTCTCTCATCTAGGTTCTTATTAATTACAGTCCACGTGTATGTTATCATCTCTACCTTCTCAAGGGTTTCCTGTCCCACTTTCCAGGTTTGACACCCTTTTGTTTTCTGCTCTCTGAGTCCATTATGAGAATTGTTGCTTTTCTTCACGTTGTTCTGCATGTTATTTAGCTTTAAATAGGAAATGAAGCCATCTAATCTGTGTTGGAGTCCAATCGTCTACACACAGGACCCAAAGCAACTGCAATTCTCCTAGTTTGGGGGTGAAGGCCCCTATTCCTTGGTGTGATTCCCCTAGGTCCGAAATATAAAGATTGTAAAGAATCCGTGCTAAGGCGCATCCTTGCTTTAAGCCTCGGTATGTCCGGATTTCTTTAGAAAGGATCGCCGTAGAAGACAAGCTGAGGCCTGGACTGAGGTGTCTGAATACAGAATCCTAATTGCTTCAATTAGATCAGACGGGCAGTAACATATTGAAAGTTTGCGTCAAAGCCATTCCCTTTTGACACTATCAGAGGCCTGCTCCAGGCCCACAAAAGCCAGGTATTGAAAGAAAGAACTCCCGGAGACGTGGGCCAATTTGCTGTAACTAAAGTGTTTTAATTGTCATAAATATCAGAACTGCCCTTGCTGATGACACGTGTCTGGTTAGCCTTTATCACATCAGGGCCAAGTCATCCTTATTTGGTTAAAGGATAAGGTCCTTGTGTACAAGTCATGGGGTTAGATCCCTGTGTAGCGTAATTGCTGGATTAATCCATCTGATGCGTTGCTCCTCTCCGATCTTATTGGCTTCGATCAATCTCATCTTCAAGAGTTTTAGAAGGAACAGATTTAGTGAAGTGCCGACACTCTTTACAAACACTGTCTGCCGAGGGTCCATGTGCCCAGACTGGACTGCCCATTGATTAAGGTCTCTTAATAGTAGTCCAGAAAATAGCTCACCCATGGTGTCTAGTAGGGCTATTGAGCGATAGCATTTAGGGTCCCTACGATCGCTGTTCTTAAACATTGGGACTAATATTGCATCTTTGCATGTAGAGGGGATCTACTTCGTTGTCAGGACTTGTTTGAAGACCTTTATGGTAAGATCAGCCCAAGCCTCAATGTTTCCCTTTAAGACAGGATTTGCTAAGCCATCCGGACCCATGAGTTGTTTCTGTTAGAAGCACAGTTCAGAACTTGCTTAAACAACTACCTGGTTTATTACTTTACCAGTCCCTTTGAGGCAACAATGTCTTGCCATATGGGCATACTCGCCTGCCTGTCTACTTCTTCACAAAATAGAACAGAAAACTGCTTCAGTGGTAACTTCCAATTTGGAGTAACAACAAAATCATTAACCTTCTTTAACATCAAACTTTAAAGAAGTTGCAGAAAAACAATGAACAACAATAGTGCTCTTTAAGACTCCTTGGCAACTGTGCTCCTCTAATTCTGGATAGCCTTCTCCAGAAGGACAGCCTGTTTGCCACCTTTCTTTCCCCTCTGCACCAACAACCAAATAATAACCAAAAGATAGTCTCACTATTCATCTCTCTTGTCTTTGGCAATGTAGGTTTCTACCACCTGATGTTCTTTGTTTCATAGCACATAAGCAGCGAGTCTTACAACCATTAAGCTTCTCAGTATTCCCCCCTCTTACCTTGAGCACTGTTTCTTACATGGGGATGGTTTGTTGCTCATACACTCCTAGCTTGTGTATTGCTTGTAAGAATTTTGGACTATCTACAGCTTCCCCACAAGGTTTTCGGGCTTTCCACAATTTCATGCACTTATTTATACACTAAGTTTGTTTCAACAGGTTTAACTTGTATTGGCTTTGTAGAGTTCGGTATTCAAAAATATATTTACTGCTGATTTCACTCATTGTGAGTGAAGCTGCCTGCAGCAAACACGCGGAGATCGTTGGAGTTATCCGGAGTCACTTGCAATCTTTGAATCCACCGGGTAAGTCGCTCAATTAGGTTGTCCATGATTTAACCAAATTAGAAATTTCTGATGGAGAAAAAAACAAAAGTCATTTCTCTCCCCCCGACATTTCTTGTAACCAGGACACCCCACCCCCTTACTCACCTTTTCCATCTCTCTGTGACACTGGTTCCCTTCACTTATGTGCATTGTTCTCTACAATGGTAACGAGTGGCAGATGTGTATGACATTTTTGGCTGCATATAATTTTCGTACAGCCGAAATTCGAACAAATCTACCATTCATTGTTTTATATACAGATTCTGCTTTATTAATTTCAGCTTGGGGTTTGCAGTTCTTTAGTACTTGTGGCTCCTCGCAGTCGGGTGGATAGCCTTCTCTGTTCCTCCGCTCACTCCACTGAGGAATGGAACTTCTTCTGCTCCGGAGAGGGCCAGGTGCAACCCAGCCACACTTCCCATGCTACTCCTCCTTCATTCAGCACAATGGATTTATATCAGACAAGCATCTCTTCCTTACTATTCCTACTGGGCAACCTCTGCAACAGGGATAGTTCAAGGCAGACTCTCTCAGGATCCACCACGGCTTCAGACGTTTCAATGGTCCCCACGTCTTCTCTTGCCTCCGGTCTCCCTCTCGGCTGCAACCACGACCCGCACTGCTTCTTCATCTTCTGCTGCTCTATTCCTTCTCTTCATGCCTGCACCTGAGGGGGCTTTTTAAGCATATCAGTCCCCTTCAGATGTAGGTCATCTACACTAATGAGGAGACCACTCCCACAGTAGTATTTCTCTGCATCCCTCTTCCGCTTTCCAGTACTGAGGGAATTATGGGACTTGTAGTCCTTGGCAACAAAATGAGTTTTTCGAACTCCCTCTACTTTGCAATAAGCCAGTCAGCAGCGAAGCGGAGTGGAGTGGTGTGAGAGTGGGCAGTCTGTGGCAGTCCCTCTCAGTCTTTCTACTGTAGCTATCGTTTGGCGCCATTTCCTTCAAAACCTACAGTCAGCAGCGAAGCGGAGCAGAGTGGTGTGAGAGTGGGCAGTCTGTTACAGTCCCTCTCAGTCTTTCTAATGTGGCTATCGTTTGGCGCCATTTCCTTCAAAACCTACAGTCAGCAGCGAAGCGGAGCGGAGTGGTGTGAGAGTGGGCAGTCTGTGGGAGTCTAATGACGACTGAGGCGGATGGCAGCGAACCCCTGGGCTCTCGACTCCAATCAACTGCCCTTGATGAGGAGCCACGCAGACTACGGAGCTCTCGCTCAGACAATACCCCTCTAACTGCTGTTGCAGTAATAACTCCTACAACTCCTACAAACAAGCTGACAGTACCCCAAGCACCCCAAGTGGGACCTGCAGCTAATTCAGGCTCCTTAAAGCACCCGGGAGACATGTTACAAAACCTCCTCGTTAAAAGAGCGCTGGTAGCCAAACCAACAACATAGACGCATAGGTGTCCGGTCAAAGTTTCGACTCAAAAGGGTCGAATGACAAAAGGGTCAGGTCAATTCAACCGAAAACAAAAGGATCACATTTTTTTTTTCAATGTATATATTTTCTTTTGCTTTAGCATAGGTAAAAAAGAGGTGTTTTTACACCAAAAACAGGGGTATGCCCCCCCCGAAAAAAATAAAATAAAATAAATTGACCCTTTTTTTCGGTCGAATTGTCTCGACCCTTTTGTCATTCGACCCTTTTGAGTCGAAACTTTGACCTATAACCATACGCATTAACACAAACAAAAACAACTACCACCTAGCTGGATTCAGCCCTTACCTGAACTCACCATACCAGCGGATGTCATGTACATCTCAGATCGGTTGGTGGATTTGCCGGCCTCCTCTGCGGGGATCTCCTCGTCTGTGGATGTCGCCTGTGCCTTGGAGCGGACCTTGCCGGCTTCGCCAGCAGGGATCTCAGGGGACCTGAGAGAGAGCAGACCAGCGGCGCACTTGTCCTTGCCCCTCCATGTTGAGAGCGTGGAGGAGCCGTCCCTCGGAGGAGGGGGGGCCACCCAGGCAGATGGAGGGGCTGGGCAGTGGGCAGGCAACGCGAGCACCGCAGACGACGCCCCGGAGGGGCGAGAGCCGGTTGGGGAGCAGTCCCGAGTGAGGGCACCCTCCGTCCAGACTGTCGCTGAGCAAACCAGTGAGTCTGGGATTTCCAGGGAGATAAACTCGCTGGAATACGCCGCCGCCACCCCACAGCACCATCTGGTGGTCAGCGAAGATATTGCAACGGCACCTGTAATTACAAGTGCCTTGATTCATGACCCACCGGCAGCAACATCAGCCCCACAACCTGGCAAGCCGACGCTGTTTACAAATACTGGTTTAGCAAGCCAAGGACTGGCCTCTCGGGAGGGTAACTCGCCAACAGGCCAGAATCCATTCACACAAGACTCAGAGGACCTTGAAGTTCACCACACTTTGAATGAAGAGGACAGAGAGGGTCCCAAGCGAGGCCCTCCAGCCCGACAATCGCACGGCATCCCTTTTTGCCTCATCACCAAAAAGTTTGATCTGCAAATAAAAGATCATCCACAAAAAGCCTCTGAAAAGGGCCCCTGGCCAATTCCATCTATAAATATGAAACTAGAGAACTCTCTGAAACACCGTTTTCAAAGGCAAGCGAAAAGAAAACAAAATGGGCAATAAGAGATTTCAGATGCCTACCTACGGAAGGCACTTCTCGAACCCCTGGCCACTCTGATAATACCTTATCAATCTAGAGAAGCCAGTATTTCTTGTGAAACTCCTAAAACATCTATAGAAGGACAAGGAAGTGCCGCACCCAACCTCTCGTCATTGGCCCAACAACCTAGCTTTCTCTTTCGGCCCCAGAAACTATTGGCCAAGCCAGCCCTCACCTGGCTATACCTTCTACAGGCCTAGTGGACATTAGCAACTCTGGGACCCAGAACAACACAACTTGACCGTCCCAAAATCATGATCACAGGAAGATCGCTAATGTACCCATCATTAGTCCTGTTCCCGCTCCTTCTCCAGCCAAGTGTCATCTAAAAGAATGGAGCAAGATCGAGAAATTCAGGGGGATTCGACCCCCTTGTTTGCTGTAACTCACCTCAATTCTCAACAACCATCACGACCGGGGCTGCCATTCTCTCCACCAAGACTCTCTACTAACAGAAGACTAAGTGACATATCTTATAACAACCCGAAAGATACTCCTTCGGTGACTATAGCACTATCACCATTCTGTAACCAATATGAGACTATTAATGACTCTCTCAAAGACCACACATATATCTTTGCCATGATGAACTCTAAGCTCATCTACATGGAAGGCTATATAAATGCCTTGGAGAGACGGAGAAATGATCCATGCATTGTGCCCCACATGAGCCAATGTAACAGCTCTGAGATTTCTAGCAACAATAAGACAGCGATGGACTCAAGCTCTCAAACAGATGTACAAGAAAACCTTTGGGCGGATATTCATCAGACTCAATGCGGAACAAAACCAAAAGCTTCTTCCGCTCACTCTTTAGCCCCTCTTAGCTTACTACCAACCAAACCTCTACCATTGAGTCGCAAACCAAGGGACAATGCTGTGATGCGTTTGGACGACTTGCCTCTAGCTAAAGTAAACAAAGGCACACGACTGGCTCTGAAGAAAAAAGCAACACAATCGGCCCCCTCAGCTACCTGTAGTAACAGCATGACAATGGGAAGTAAAATCCAGGCCACTGCTCCTCAGGTGTATCTAAAAACGGCCTCTATCTTTAAGCCACTTGTAGTTCCACAGAAATCACAAAAATCATCTGAGGGTCTCCTGCAAAACAAAACTCCATTCCCTGCTTTGGATGACCCAGATCCGAAAGCCCCTTTAATGCAGCAGAAACTTTCAGAAGGTAATCCACACTCTCCTAAATCAATAAATGACTTTCTCAACCATAAGGAGTTGATGGATCTGAGCCAACATCTTGACGTCAGCGTGGATTCCCACCCAGAAGATATTGTCCACCATTCTATCAGTGAGACGCCCTCCCTTCAAACGGTCACCTGTGATCTTTCAAGCTTTCATTCTTTGAGTGACCGCTTCAAAAACTTGGCTGAAATTACAGTGCCTCGATCCAACAAGCACAATGAAGATCTAATACGCGATAGACCTCTGTCAGACCCAATATCACGACGGACAGTGCCCAAATACACCTCAAGGGTCCTTACACAAAGACAGACAGAAGTCTCGGCCCCAGCTGCCAGTAGTACCCATAACCAACATAGGCATTCTTACCATGAAAGCAGCGTCCCGTCGAGGTCTTCTAACAAAACTCAACAGCAGAAGCCTCTCTATCAAGAGCGACTAAAGCAAAAGATGAAGCCTTCCTTCAAACTACGCCAAAGTACAAGCAATCAAAAATACTTAGTGCTGGATAGACGTACAGTGTTTAACTTGATTCATAGTATCTCAGCCCTAATAGCCATGAAATCAGAAGATTTCAAGACAGTGGAACCGTCTCATGAAGGACAAAAAGCATCCTGCTTTCTCTATACTACATCTAAAAGAGTGGACGATCTGTTGGCAAGAGCCACAGATGTAATGTCCAAACAAGCAGTGGCATCGCCAGGAATCAAATTTAGGAGGGGCACAGAAGGGGCCTAAGACAAAAGTAGGGGGCGGCAGAGACAAATGTTGGGGGAGAACATGGTCACTGCCCGTCTTTGATAGGGGGGCACAAGGGGGGGCACAGGGTTTCACAGGGGGGGCCCCGGCCCCCCCAGTTCCCCTCCTAGCGACGCCACTGCAAACAAGGATTTGAATTAACATACTTCAAACCAGATAGAAACTAGCAGATAGAGTCCAAGGAACGAGGTGCTGATGACAATCAAATTGCTTCACAAAAATTGGAATCTTTCTCAAGAGAAGGGCTACAACCGAAGTTGCCATCAGACCACAGTTCGGACGCAGTCCATTTATCTTCCCAATCATTGCGATCAATGATTCAGGCCATTCCTTCCAAGGACCCAGTGGGGGTAGCGCAAAATGTACCCACCCAAAAGAAGGAGGTTCCACGTAGACCAGATCTCCAGTCTCAAACATGGTTGTGGCTTCCGAAAGCCCTTTCATCTCATCTCAACAACTAGCCACCACTGCAGTCCATTACTCCATCAGATGCTCAGCTACTTTCCCTAGCCTGCTGGAACACAAGGGGTTTTCTCCACTTAACAACCCCAGGTGCCATCCATCTTGGTGGCTACAACGTTTTATGCCTACAAGAACTGTGGCTGCTACAAAAACCTACACTTGACTGGTTCGAAATTACTTTTTCAGAGGCATTGATGGGGGAAAAAGGCAAGCCTTCGGCAGGATGAATGATCAATGTTCGGATGGGAAGTGGTCTACAAACGTAAAGACGATTTTGAAGTCTCCATTCGTCCTAGCGGTCCTCCTCTCATGGCTACACAAAGAGGTCGGCACAGACATTTTCTCGCAAACACACCTTCTTGTTATGACCATTTACTGGAATTCCAAGGCGATTCA
Source organism: Ambystoma mexicanum (assembly GCF_040938575.1). Taxonomy (NCBI): domain Eukaryota; kingdom Metazoa; phylum Chordata; class Amphibia; order Caudata; family Ambystomatidae; genus Ambystoma; species Ambystoma mexicanum. The sequence goes on from NC_090921.1 coordinate 375,007,910, forward strand.
AAGGGACGCACTGTTCGACCTAGTAACAGCTATGCTGGACTCTGTACACTTAGAGCTGAAAGCTTGTGAAGTAATTATCTGTGGAGACCTTATCATCAAATGCCCTACAAGCTCATTAGATCCAACAGATCCTCTCAAGGTTATCAACGGGGTATTATCGCCCGATTGGTATCCTTAACACTCTAATACTCACACTCTCTCCTCGTTCACACAAACACTCCACAAACCTCCTCCTTAACAATAGCTTCCACACTCAAGTCGCTCAATCACCTTCTCTGGTCTCTCAGACGTCCTCCTCTGCCGCCGGTCCTCACACAACTGCAGCCTTCACCAAACAAATCCCAAGCTCCCTCTTATATATCCCTACCCCTCTCTGGATTGGCCACTTACCCTACCAATGGCTTACCTCTCCTTCAAGAGGTGTGACAGGGGAGGGCTTGGGAGGTTACATAAGGGCTTTAAGCCACGCCCCCTTTTCTACGTGGCTTTGCTGTATTAGGGAGTTTCTCCCGGTGAGTTGGCACTTCTCCTTTGCTGCTCTGTGGTTTTTCTTGCGAGGATGTTGTGCAGCACGACACCAGGTCCTGCCATGGTACCATCCTGGCAGGTAAGGAGATTGTGGGAGGAGGCCTGTCTACACATTCTCTGGCACCCAGGATTGTTGGGGTCAGACTCTCTGCCACCCCTGACAGAGCTGGATCAGTGGCTGTGTCACATTACTCTCTCAGCAGCATTTTTACTTCAGCAAATAAACTCCAAAACATCTGCTAACAGCCATATAGACCTCAGGAGGGGTCATTATCACTTTGGATAACAACCCTTCCTCAACCTTAGCAAGATTAGTAACGTGATTCAATGGTTGCATGTCTGCTTCAATTTGTGATAATTGGAAAATTGAGAAGTCTTATTTTACCTAATTTTAAAGAACTTGCAGGGTTGTAGTTTTGCTATGCTTTCTGTGCCTAAACTACTTACTGTACTTATGACCTTATGAAGGATTACCTAATTGCTGCTTGGGACTACATTTCGCAGCAGCCCTGACATATTTATTGACACGTCAGGTGCATCAGCGCTGGCGAATCATAGCCGGTTTGTGCAGGGAAATTTTGGGCAGAGGTCACTTGGGAACTCGATGATCGTACTTCATGTGTTCTGGTTAGTTAGTTACTTGTGGGTAACTTTTGTCGGCTAAACGTTCCTATTTATTTGCTACTTCTTTGTGTGATTACTATGGGCCGTTGTTAGGAAAGATTTCATATGTGTATGTCATTTTACCTCCATGTGTCAACCCCCAAACTTTTTGCTGCTGTTTAGTCACCATTGACTGACTTTGCCAGAGTAGCACAGCCTTCAGCTGCACTCCTCTGGGCTTTCGCTCACTTTTTATGGGGAAACCAACATGCCCTTAAGAAAGTCAGTACTGGGAGACTTTGTTTGCCTTAGTCCTTTCCTCATGTTGCAACTTTTGTGCAACATGTAACAAGTGTGCAATGTATCCTACCATACAGCACACTTGGGTCTATAGTCATTTCCAAAGGCCCTAGATACTCTGACTGGACTTTTTATGAACTGTGCAGATGTGTCATGGACAGGACTGGTGGCAGCTATCGTTTCGCATTCTTTTTAACCCTTTCCTGCCATGTTAACCGCGTTAACCGCGTTTGGCACGAATAGGTGGCCTGGCTCCAAAATGGCCATGCTACGAGGTTCTTTGTCCTGTATTTTGAATATGAGTAGATCAATCGACACACCTGATTTTTGTGTGTATATAGTAAGTGGATTTTATACAAGGGAATAATGCATTTTAAGGTGCGCAGGAGAAAGATGACAGCCCTGGCATATGGGCTGCAAAGACGTAAAACAAAAGTCGAGTTCCTAAATCTGGGAACTCACGTCCTCTGCACTCTAAATTGTATGTAATGAAGGTCTTCTCTTAGGGGTGGTGGTAGAGAATTCCAATGTTGTGCTGCTTTGATGGGAAAGCTACTCCCCCCAGTCATAGTGCGTTTGAATCTCGGCACCAAAAGGAGGTTTGAGTTGACCTTTCTGGAGGGGCGGCAGAAAGCTTGTCTGGTAAATCTCTTTGTCAGAAAAAGAGGGGCAGAATTGTGGAGACATTTGTTGATCAAGGAGACAGATTTAAGGAAGATCTTGTCTGTCGTGGAGAGCCAGTTGACACATCTTCTAATATCTGAAATGTGGGCTTTCTTCGGGAGACTGAGGGCTGCTCTTAAGGCATTACTTTGCAAGATTTGAATATTGTTTGTGATGTATTTGTTACTGCTTACGTATAGGGCATTAAAATAGTCCAACTTGGACAGTATCAAAGCTCTAGCAAGGGTAATGCAATTATTGAAGGATAGGAAAGGTTTCGCTGCTCTGATGAGTTTGCAAGTATAGGATGTGGCGGAAGCCATAGCGTTTACTTGTTTTTTGAATGTTAGTGTGGAGTCTAAATGGAAGCCAAGGGTTTTTACCTCCTTAGCCATGGCAATGGCATTTTTGTCAATTTCGAATGAAGAGTAGTTCTGGCCAAGTTTGTTGAGGTTAGCTGTTGTGCCCAAAATGAGGAGTTCCGTTTTATCATCATTCAGGCATAGACCATGGGAGGCCATCCATGCCTGGATGATGAGGTACACTCTATTTACAAAGGCCAAATCCTTGTAATAATCTCCCGTCAACGGGATGAGGATCTGGGTATCATCAGCATAGTTCTTGTAGGTGATACCCAGACAGTCAAGATCATCGAAAAGGGGCTTTGTAAAAATATTGTACAGAGTGGACGAGACGCAGGAGCCCTGTGGCACACCGCAAGTTATAGGTATTGGGTCTGCAGCTGCTAACAGGGAGAAGACTCGCATTGTTCTGGTATTGAGAAAGGATTGAATCCAGTCGATTGCCTCTTGGGAGAAATGGGCTGCCGTCTCAAGGTTCTTGCAGAGGATCTCATGGTCGACCAAATCGAATGCTGCTTAGAGATCAAGGAGCAGCAGTATTGCCGTCTTGCCCTCGTCTCTCAACTCATCAGTTTGTGTCTTAAGGTCTACCAGCGCGGTCTCGGTTCCATGTTGGGGCCTGAAGCCAGACTGTTGTACTCCTAGGAGGTTGTTGTATTCAAGGTAGTGTTGGATTTGTAGATATGCTATTTTATCAAGGATTTTAAGTAAGAATGGCACTGTGGTGATAGGACAGTAGTTGGTGGGGATGGAGGGATCTAAATTTTCTTTCTTGAGGAGTGGTAGGACCCAGAATTGTTTCAGGTTATTAGGTATGAAACCTGAGGTGAAGGATGCATTTATAAGTTTGGTAATGAACGGGGAGAGTTCACGAGCTGCATCTTTTATGAGTTGCACTGGGCATAAGTCACCATGGCAGTTTGAAGGTTTAAGAGTAAGGATGACTTTTTTGACCTCTGTGGTGGATTCTTTGCAAAAGTTAAAATGGGGGATGGCTGCATAGGGTGTTAACCGCGTTTGGCACAAATAGGTGGCCTGGCTCCAAAATGCCATGCTACGAGGTTCTTGTATATAGTAAGTGGATTTTATACACGGGAATAATGCATTTTAAGGTGTGGAGGAGAAAGATGACAGCCCTGGCATATGGGCTGTAAAGACGTAAAACAAAAGTCGAGTTCCTAAATCTGGGAACTCACGTCCTCTGCACTCTAAATTGTATGTAATGAAGGTCTTCTCTTAGGGGTGGTGGTAGAGAATTCCAATGTTGTGCTGCTTTGATGGGAAAGCTACTCCCCCCAGTCATAGTGCGTTTGAATCTCGGCACCAAAAGGAGGTTTGAGTTGACCTTTCTGGAGGGGCGGCAGAAAGCTTGTCTGGTAAATCTCTTTGTCAGAAAAAGAGGGGCAGAATTGTGGAGACATTTGTTGATCAAGGAGACAGATTTAAGGAAGATCTTGTCTGTCGTGGAGAGCCAGTTGACACATCTTCTAATATCTGAAATGTGGGCTTTCTTCGGGAGACTGAGGGCTGCTCTTAAGGCATTACTTTGCAAGATTTGAATATTGTTTGTGATGTATTTGTTACTGCTTACGTATAGGGCATTAAAATAGTCCAACTTGGACAGTATCAAAGCTCTAGCAAGGGTAATGCAATTATTGAAGGATAGGAAAGGTTTCGCTGCTCTGATGAGTTTGCAAGTATAGGATGTGGCGGAAGCCATAGCGTTTACTTGTTTTTTGAATGTTAGTGTGGAGTCTAAATGGAAGCCAAGGGTTTTTACCTCCTTAGCCATGGCAATGGCATTTTTGTCAATTTCGAATGAAGAGTAGTTCTGGCCAAGTTTGTTGAGGTTAGCTGTTGTGCCCAAAATGAGGAGTTCCGTTTTATCATCATTCAGGCATAGACCATGGGAGGCCATCCATGCCTGGATGATGAGGTACACTCTATTTACAAAGGCCAAATCCTTGTAATAATCTCCCGTCAACGGGATGAGGATCTGGGTATCATCAGCATAGTTCTTGTAGGTGATACCCAGACAGTCAAGATCATCGAAAAGGGGCTTTGTAAAAATATTGTACAGAGTGGACGAGACGCAGGAGCCCTGTGGCACACCGCAAGTTATAGGTATTGGGTCTGCAGCTGCTAACAGGGAGAAGACTCGCATTGTTCTGGTATTGAGAAAGTATTGAATCCAGTCGATTGCCTCTTGGGAGAAATGGGCTGCCGTCTCAAGGTTCTTGCAGAGGATCTCATGGTCGACCAAATCGAATGCTGCTTAGAGATCAAGGAGCAGCAGTATTGCCGTCTTGCCCTCGTCTCTCAACTCATCAGTTTGTGTCTTAAGGTCTACCAGCGCGGTCTCGGTTCCATGTTGGGGCCTGAAGCCAGACTGTTGTACTCCTAGGAGGTTGTTGTATTCAAGGTAGTGTTGGATTTGTAGATATGCTATTTTATCAAGGATTTTAAGTAAGAATGGCACTGTGGTGATAGGACAGTAGTTGGTGGGGATGGAGGGATCTAAATTTTCTTTCTTGAGGAGTGGTAGGACCCAGAATTGTTTCAGGTTATTAGGTATGAAACCTGAGGTGAAGGATGCATTTATAAGTTTGGTAATGAACGGGGAGAGTTCACGAGCTGCATCTTTTATGAGTTGCACTGGGCATAAGTCACCATGGCAGTTTGAAGGTTTAAGAGTAAGGATGACTTTTTTGACCTCTGTGGTGGATTCTTTGCAAAAGTTAAAATGGGGGATGGCTGCATAGGGTGTTAACCGCGTTTGGCACAAATAGGTGGCCTGGCTCCAAAATGCCATGCTACGAGGTTCTTGTATATAGTAAGTGGATTTTATACACGGGAATAATGCATTTTAAGGTGTGGAGGAGAAAGATGACAGCCCTGGCATATGGGCTGTAAAGACGTAAAACAAAAGTCGAGTTCCCAAATCTGGGAACTCGCGTCCTCTGCACTCTATGGGTGGCTCAATGATGGGTCCTATTATACATTTTTTCTATTAAATAGAAGATTGGGTAATATATTAGATTGAGATTAACAGTAGAATGATCAATAATAATTGTTCAATTGCATATGTACAAATATACACAATGACAAAACGTATATTAGTTTAAATCCAATGATTTATTTAGGAGCCCAACGCGTTTCGTGAATTGGTTCACTTCTTCAGGGGCAATTTTTATAATTTTCAAAATTTTCAAACTTTTCAAACAATCTCTGAAAAACATAACATTCAAATAAATCCACATTAGAACAAATCATCTCAATGCAGAGTATCTTATATATTATTACAAAGGTAATCAAATCAGTCATATCATAACGCCTAATTTTGTGGATAAAGATCCAAAAAGAAACCCATTTCATGCTCATTCATTTGTTCCTTACTAATAGTCATAGACACACTGTGTCCTATCTGCACAAAAAAGTTAATCACAAAGTGAATCACATATAATATCTATTTAGTATGTTGTGTTAAACCCAATAGTCAATAAATTAATTGCTGTCAAAAACAGGGCATGTCAATATTCCAAGAGAACATTTACCTATGGTTTAGATTATATCAGTCATCAAAAAGATAGTTTTACATCATAGAGAAGGTGGGAAGTAGATCCTCTGTCTATTTGCATCAGAATATGCTAAGGTCCTATTCGAAAAATATGGAAGAAATATATTGTAAAAAAGAATTAGAATGGATAGGTAGGTAAGAAAAAGTAAAGATAGTAAAGGCATAGCTGTATCTTACCAGCAAGGGTCTCAACACAGTTAACGAGTAAATACTGAAGCGGGATCCAATTTAGTAGTGTGGTCAGCCATTTTGTTCAGCAATGAATGGGCCAGGGAAACCCCTTTGTTCTAAAAAGAAATCCAAAAAAAAGGAAGGGTTAAATGACCCTAGTGGGCTTAAAGTCAAACAAGTATCAAGAGTCGAAGTACACTCACGTTGGACGAAATAGTGTAGAAGAAAAGAAGAAGAACACAGTCTTCCGGGGGGAGCTGTCTCCTGGCAGGATCCGCTACAAGGGAGGTGACTGGAAGCGGTCCTTAAATACTCAGAAGTATAGCGATGCAAATCAACGTACTGCGTCGAGAGAACGTGCGACGTCACGGTGTAAACACCGTGACCTCATCACGTGCATGCGCAGTTGTGTGTTAAAGCAGGAACATGTATATTCCGATGTAAAGTGTCTCGGTAAACACAAACAGAATATTTAATGGATGCTGAAAGCAAACTCGACTGGCAGAAAACATCTGGATGATGTTTAACGAGTAAAAGCATCTAAAGCAAAGTAAGAGCCAATACAAATGGATGATGCGCATAAAGAAGTATTATGGGATAATAGTATGAAATAATAAGTGTGGTCAACATCGTAAGAGTAATAAAAAAAGGGAGGAGATGGTAAAAATAGAAAAATTAAAAAAATTGTGTAAAAAATGTAAAAAAGTCATGTTGTGTGGGATACATCTCAAAAGATCAGTCGTCGTCATGGTTTGAATTCACATGTCCCTAATGCTAAATCTATCTAATTTGTGATAAATGGTAAAAATGACAATAATATAAAAATCACAACATAATCAGAATCGTTCCGTTTTGTAAGGTGTTTACAATTGTATACAGAGAGATGAAATGGAAAAAAGACCATTAGTAACAGTAAGACTGTCTTTACGCAAGCTCACAATCTCAGAAACATTTCATGAGGAAAACATCATGAGGAAAACATCAACAGGAACAGTGGGGTTATTTAAACTGGAGTTAAAGACTCTGAATAACGGGAACAAGAATCATAGACCTGGGGGGTTGAAAAAAAGGGTCTGCTGAAAGTAATATAATTGTAAGTAATATTTTGGGAGGTTAATTATCATCTAGATTCGTCTTATCTCTGGTAAGATTTATAAGAAAGGACCCATATAGAAGTCTTCTTTTAGACCCAATGGGGCTAATGCATCAAGTTTGTGGATCCAATATAATTCTCTTTGTGCAAGTCTTTTTGCATTATCTCCTCCCCTGGGTAAGTGTTTCATGATTTTCAGGACCACCCATCGGATCTGTGAGATGTTATGTCGATTCTCATTGAAATGCCTAAATACTGGTGATTTCTGATTGCCTGTTCTTTTATTGGATTTGTGCTCGGTAAGTCTTTCCTTTATTTTTCTCATGGTTTTACCTACATAGTATTTGCCACAGGGGCATTTCAATGCGTAAATTACTTGTCACAAGTTGCAAAATCTTTTAGAGGAATTTTCTTGCCGCTGTTGGGATGTCGGATGTGATCTTCTTTCAAAATATTAGAACAATGTTGGCAATTAAGACAGGCAAATGTGCCGTGTTTTGGTTTAGCCAGGAACATTTGCTGTTGACTTTTCTGTTTTTCAGCTCTGATCAGTGAGTCTCTGAAGTTCTTGCCCCTTTTAAAGGCCAACATTGGAGGTTCCGGAAATAGTTTGTTGAAATTGCTATCAGACTTTATGATGTCCCAATTCTTTAGAATAATCTTTTTGATCCGAAAGCTTTGACTTGAAAATTTGAGTGTGTGTATCAATCTCATGTTTTCATTTCTTGGCTTCTCTTTCAACAGGCTCCAAAATGGCCACGCCACAAGGTTCTTTGTCCTGTACTTTGGCAATCTTGCCCTTCACCTTCCCCAGGTCGAGTTGACCTGGTCCAGTCCTTATTTGGTCATGCATTTTCCTGCGAATCACAATGCTTTCGCGGGCTTCTGCATGCCTTGTGTGTGTGCCTCCAGTATGTGGGCTGGGATGTCTGGTCCCAATACACATCCTGGGTGCCAGAAAGTCTGGAGTGTCCTGAATGCCTGAGACCACTGTGGTCTGTGATTGGTCCACATATGGAGTGTGTGTTTGTGAGCAGATCTCCCATTGGGTCCTCTCCTTCTTGGCGTGAAGGGAACTTTGCATAAGAGGAGGCTGGAAACACCACTACCATGTCGATCTCCTGAGTTCTCACTGAACAAGGGATAGGATCCAAGTATCATGCAACTATGGAGCTGAGTCAAGGAACCAATGGTGACCCGCTCGAAGGTTTGGCACCCTGAGCCCACTGTCGTCCCGTGGGACCCCTCTGCATCTGGTCATCCTAGAAGGTCTGCGAAGGTGCTTAGACCCATTGGAATAGTGGGACCAACTATTCTCGGCACCTTCACTAAAACCTGCAAGTAAGCTTTCTCTGAAGCGTCCCTCGGCCAACCAGTGGGCTGACCAGCTTACGCAGGACCTTTGCTCTGTTTCTGCCATCTTCCGAGAAGGCCCTCAAAACTTGGTATACAGCTAGCTCGGTGTCCACGGCACCCTCACACTGAATTCCGTACACTTGGCATTCCCAGGTCTGAACTGAGACGAGTGCGCCCGGACCGGAGTAAACGCGGTTACCGTGTTGCCCTGCTGCGGCAACGTCCTTTGCAAGTCCACTGCATTGTGACCCTCCTGCCCCTGAAGCCTGCTGCAGTGAAACTGGGGCGATTTATCCACCCGGAGCAGAGAAATCGCCACTGTCCCGTTTGCGAATCCTCGCTGGAACTCAGGTACTAAAAGGTGGCGAGACATCCTTTTTGCCGCTGTCGAACCTGCAACCGAATTGGACTAACCTGCTGAAGTTTGGATCTCCTTGCCTCAGGGACCGGTGAGTAATCTTTACCCCAACCAGTACCCCCTAGCGCCAGAGCACCAACTTTACGCATGAGTGGCCCCTGGGGGCCCCTCTCCTGTCCACTGCTATTGTGAAATAGCGACTCCATCCCAAACTCTCGAACTGCCTCTGTCTTCAAGTGGAGGTCCTTCTTGAATAGTGGGAACTTATTCTTCATTGCCTTATCCACCTTCCCAAGCTGCTAGAGACCCCTGAAGAGACCCTGTTTCGCCCATTGGAACAACCACGTGCATTGGCATACATGTACTATTGAGCACAAGGCTCCACTCTTCTTAGGCCTTGGACTGCCTCTTCGTTAGGTGAATAACTGATGTTGAATTGGGACTGAAGATTAACTGCACTGCCTGTTTCCTTCCCCTCTAGGTTGTTAACATATTTCGTGCAGTCCTCCCTTTAGACCCCCCTGGTCTTGTACATATGTTGTATTGAATGTGATGTATTGGTTTACTTAGTGTTACTGTGATTCTTTGCTATGGTCTATGTTCCATAGGCCTTGTAATAAATATGTCTATATGTTTAATATGTGTTACCTCTACAAAAGGTAATCTCCCACAACTTTTTGTTTTAGGGGGGTCATTATCTCAAAACGGGAGACACACTTAAAGCATTATACTAGAACGAGACAACTGACTACCCCACTCAATGTCTATACAGGCCAGGCTTGGTGATGTACAGTATTATCTTAATTATTGCTTCCACCTTAGAAATAGGTGAACCAAATTTATGTGAACATTATCACATACTTTATGAAGGAAAAGAACCGTCCACTCGTGTACATTCAACAAACACTAAGAACTTTACCATTCTTAAATAAGTCCATATGAATTTATTAATTATTAAGACTAATTTAGAAAAATTAAAAAAGAGAGAGAGCAACACAGCATATATAACAATCACACTGAATCAATAATACATAATCTTCTCAATCTATTCTTAAAAACAATATAATCTGTAAGGGGTTAATTGCATTAATGGAAATTACTATATTCACTTAGGTGGTTTAAAGATACAAGACTTTCTCAATTCATAAGTCTTTTGTCATGTGTCGACCTGTTTCGGCCTTTTGTGGAGAGTAAAACACTATCCCTAGTGTCTCTACACCCACAAATTTTATAAACTACAATGGTTCAATTCCCTAAAAAAACATATTTTTAATTTTTCTATTTGCTACATACTTCAACATCTTAGTCATATTTCACACTGTTCTTACACATAATTTTATCAATTTATTCACAACAGTTTTGGAAAATAGCATATTTCTATACATATATCACCAAGCCTTTACTTACATCCTGGATGGACATGAGCTCAAAGCCAGCTTAATCATGGCCATGGCAGGGCTTTATTCCTATCGCCAAGTATTCACAGATCATCTCTGGTTTATTCGGATATCCCAAACTGTGTTAGGAACCTGTTTTTTAATAGACAGGGAAACCAAATCCTCATTTAATTTGTTTTGATACAGAGATGTAAAAGACTTTACTCATAGCCTTTAAATTATGAATGTGTTTACTTTTTCTTCAGAACACATTTGTGCGCACCATTTATGCTTCTACATGCACTTTCTTTAGATCATTTAATGTTAGAAGTGGGCAGTCTTTCGCATTAATAGACCTAAAAAAAAATAAATAAGCATTGCGGCCAGTAAGATACCGGCAGATAACAAAATATCAAAAAATAAATGTACTCAATTCCTGCTGGTTATTAGCCTTTATGGACTGCAGCGTTATGTGAATTCAACTGCACTCTTTCAGATAACAGGGGCACATCCACACCACCGTGAGATTGCGTGTAAGGGTCCACCTCGCTGAATTTCCTATAGGAAAGTACAGACAAAGCCTGAACTTTAGAATATTTTGTACTTGATTTCTGGGCACCTTGATGATACATTTTTTCTAGAAATGTGTGGTCTATCATAACCTCAATATTGGTTTTATTTATTGCCTCACATAATATATTCATGGCGGTAGGTGACCAGCTTTCCCACGGACAGCAGAGGAGTTATTTAAACACATGCCCCTCCGTGTTTTCACCCAGTAACCAATGCGTCACTCAACACTGTGCGGTATGGCTGCCTTTAAAAAGGTTACTGGAGAGTGGGTTGTCAAAACAAACAACAATTTCCCCCTGCGTCCCGGGCTTACCTTATTGCTTTAGAAGACTCCGGCATAGAACACCACACAGCGTCCGGTCGATCGTATTCTCGCGGTCGAGTGATGCTTGTGTGAACCTTGGTCTTTTTCACTGGTCTCGGCAGTCATGTGATGTGTCACGTGACCAGAGGACATCAGAATTATTTAAAAGAACAGCGGGCAAATGTTGTGAACCTTGGCACCATAAGAAAACAAAGTCATGGCGACAGACCCATGTGAAACACCAATGTTGTTGCCACACAAAGGTGCCATTTGCTGAGACAGACTTGAAAAATAAATAAATAAAATAAAACAGAACCCCAAGGTTCTGTGGGTCACCACGTCCCATATGCCCAATGTTATGTACCGGGGCACGATATTCTCAGGGCCTTTAATATCAATGGACATTCCTTCTCCTGATTCTTCCTCAAATGGTTAGATATTACATCTACCTTACGTAAAGGCAACCAAAGAGTTCCACTCTACCACTGTATTGAGACCCGTATTGGCCGTATTAAGGGAATAAATCCACCGTTGTTCACTGAGACGGAGTATCATTTCTCTGTTATCCCCTCTCTCAGTGGCCGGAATCGTTTGCAACACAAACCAAAGAATGTCAGTATGTTTGTGATTTTTTATTTCATAATGTGCAACTAAAGGTTTATTGGGCACTTTCTTCTTCAGACAAGATTTGTGTTCACAAATACGTTGTTTAATGCATCTCTTAGTTTTGCCTATATAAATCAAATCGCATGGACATTTGATTCCATAGATAACCCAAGATGATCCGCAGTTGGTGAAGGTGCGGAACACCCAGTTCTTTCCATTAAGGTCAATTCCTTTAAGGTTAGTTGTGAAGGCACATACTGCAAATTTACCACATTTAAAATGCTCAATAACCGGCGGCAACTGCCACAACGTGGTCTGATTGAATATTTTCTCTTTTTTGGGATACGTGTGGACCATCAGGTCTCTGACGTTCTTTTGTCGCTCAAACGCAAACCGCGGTGTGCTGGGTTCAAAATCGGGAGTTTTTAGAATATGCCAATTCTTTTTTATAGTCCGTCTTAGTTTCTTACTAATGGGACTAACCGTGGTCATGCATGTCATTTTATCCTGTTGTATTTTTGGTTTCAGGTGTAAACATCTGTCTCTATTTGAATGTTTTGGTCGCTTGAAGGCAGCGTGTACTATTTTTTTAGGATAGCCTCTGATCTTAAGTCTTGCCTTCAAGTCCTTTCCTTCTTTCACGTAATCCTCGATATTTGAACAATTTCTCCTAATGTGCAGAAATTGCCCATTGGGAGATTTTCGCGTAAAGCCAGCGGATGGAAACTATTAAATTGAAGAAGGGTGTTCTTGTCTGTAGATTTTCGAAACAGAGTAGTCGACAACTGTCCACTCTCAGATTTGCGAATTAGTAAATCAAGGAACGCAATGGATGTCGGATCCCAAGTCATGGTGAATTTTATGTACATGCTCTGATTATTGAGCCACACTAGGAAGTCTTGCAACATAGTTACATCGGCCTTCCAAATCATAAACACAATGTCTATGTAACGATACCATTGTCCTATCTGTTCTTTAAACGGATTATTGGCATGGTATATAGACGTGTCTTCGTAATAATCCATGTTCAAATTTGCTAAATCGGGGGCAAAAGTTGCCCCATACTCGTTCCATGAATTTGATGGAAAAAAACCCCATCACAGAGGAAGACATTTTCTGTAAGTGCTAAACGAATGCACTCAAGGATAAAAGGTGTGGGAACTAAATCGAGAGTCGATGTTGTTTTATTCAGAAATCCCTCCATAATTCTCAAACACTCTCCTTGTGGTATACTCGTATATAAAGCCGTGACATCTAAAGTGATAAGGATCGAATCGTTTTGGCACGGGAGATCATTGATGATATTGACCATGCTCGTTGTGTCTTTTACAAAAGACTTCATGGTTCTGACAAAAGGTCTCAGGAACCAGTCTGAATACACTGAAAGAGGCTCTAGAACAGAGTTAATTGCAGACACAATAGGTCTGCCTGGAGGTGAAACTGCATTTTTATGAACTTTGGATAATAGATAGAAAGCTGGTATGGTAGGGTTGATTTTGACCAAAAATAGATGTTCATCTTTTTCTATCCATCCTTCCAACATGGCATGATCCATCAAACTCTTAATTTCGTCTTTTAGACGTGCTGTAGGATCTCTATCAAGCTTCCGATAGAAGTTGGGATTCTGAAGATGTATTTCGATTTCTCTATCATAGACATTGAGCGAGGTAGTCAGTTGTCTCGTTCTAGTATAATGCTATATTTTTAATATAACACCTGTCTGAAGTAATTTGTAAGTGTCCTTGCTTTGTGTGCTCATTGAGGTCCTTCAGTCACCCTCATCCCTCCTGCCATAGCTACCCTGATTGGTCTGGCTTGTCCAGAGGTTATCCTGTTCCAAAAAACTAGGTTGGCCTTCTGAACCTCTTCCCCTCCTGGACAGAGTTCAGAAATCCTTCTTAACAAATTGGTGTACAGCGGTGTAATAAGACTGAAGGTATCCAGTGTTGCATACTAGTGAAGGCATTTCAAGTTATTCCTAACAGGACACATAGTGAATTGTTGTAGTATAACCGAAAAAGGCCATACTCCTATCAAACAGTATGGAAACAAGTACCTTGTTAACTTTAAATGCTTTTAAATCTGAAACATTGAGAAGGATGTGTGCTGAGAGAAGTGAATCCAAAGAATCATGGACTGGCAAGAAGCTCAGCTTAATGCCATAGCTCCTTTGGACAGTGCAGAAGGAGGTGGGGCTGCTCCCACTGGCAGAACTGACAGTTCTGTCACTGCACTTGTTCATGGGACCTATGAGGATTTGGAGGATGTAATGTCTAGTGTTTCCTCTGCCAGTACTGAAGGTGAGGCCATGCTTGAATTCAAGAAGCAAGAACTGCTGTTTAGACAGAAGGAGCTTGAATTTAACATGACCAAACTGAAAATAGACCAGACAGAAAAACAGAAAGACAGGGATCACCAGTTGGAACTGGCCAAGCTTCAGGTTGCCAATGGATCCAAGAGTCCTGGACATGGGTCTGGGGCCTCCTCTCCTCCAAGGTTTCCTAAGGATCTGCTCAGTGTGTATGAGGAAAAGAATGACATTATGGACTGGCTGAATGTATTTGAGTATGCTTGTGAAGTGCAACAAGTTGACAATGCTGATAAAATTGCCTGGCTACTTAGCAGACTGCCCCATTCTGGCTGCAGTGCCATTATGGAAATGTCAAAAGCTGAGAGACTGATTTTGCAATGTTGAAGCAAACTCTCATCTTAAAGTTTGGAAAGACTTCTGTCCAATACTTAAAAAGATTCAGAGGGTACAAAAAGAAAGAAGGTGGTACTTGGGTATCTTATGTAACTGAATCCTTAAAGAACTTGCTTGGCTGGGTTGAAGGTTATAAGGTCTCTCCTTTTGAAGGTATGATATGTCTTGTCATGCTTGAACACATTTTTGCATCTTCTTCCCCTGAGCTTAAGCAGCACTTGGCAGATTCAATGGAGATAGATCCTAAGAAACTAGCCATAGCAGCAGACTTGTGGGTGTCACATAGAGTGTCCCATAAGGACAAGACTCATCCTGGTAAGCAGGAGGAGGGGGGAAAAGTCCAAAGATAAGGAGGGTGGAGAAACTAATAAAACTTCCTCCCAGAAGGGCCACAAAATAAGAAATAAGGGTAAGACACAAGAGAACTCACAGGGTAGTGGAGGTCAACCTCCAAAACAGAACTCTGGTTATAGTAAGCCTCCCTATGTAAACAGGCCCAATGGATCTTGTTTTGCTTGTGGAGCGACTGACCATGTAAAGGGGGATCCCAGATGTAAGGTCAAAACCTTGAGGGTCCACTCTGCTAATCTGGCCTTTTCCTCCTATGAGGAAGAAGAGATTACAGGGGCATCCTTCTCCTCAGACTCCTTCCCCAGTGGGATAGAAGCTGAGGTAGTTTTAGTTTCCCTGGGTTCCTGGGAGCCTAAAGTCTCAGAGGCTTATGCTAGGGTATACAAAGGCCTTGTAATAAATGTGTCTATATTTTTAATATAACACCTGTCTGACGTAATTTGTAAGTGTCCTTGCTCTGTGTGCTCGTTGAGGTCCTTCAGTCACCCTCACCCCTCCTGAGACTTAGTTTTGACCGCCTGCTATAGCTACCCTGATTGTTCTGGCTTGTCCAGAGGTTACCCTGTTCCAAGAAACTAGGTTGGCCTTCTGAACCTCTGCCCCTCCTGAACAGAGCTCAGAAATCCTTCTTAAGAGCCGGTCCACCGGTCTTGGTCTCTTATGGCTGCACAGAAGTCAACCCAAGAAGCCATCATACACAGGTATGTTGAGATGCCCCTCCTGGAGCTTTTGTCAGCTACAGTTAAAAGTCCCCTGCTTATTGTTGGGGTGGATCTTAAGAATCTGTATCTTATTGGTCGTTTGGTTCTGCCCAATATTAATATTCAGTCTGCCACAACTGATTCTTGATCTAGTAGTTCACTGGGAGGGGTCAGAAATGTGGGGCTGACAACTTTGTAAAGATTTTTCAAAAGATGCTATTTTATGAACTCACAGGGCTGTAGAAATGCCTCACTAGCCGTACCCTGATGAGAATTTCCTTACCTAAAATAAACTAAACGAAACACTCTAACAAAAGATGTCTGTCCCTCACTCTAATACATACAGCAAATAAATAAGGCAATATATGAGAGTTCAAAGAAAACAAATATGTCAGTTATGTTCACAACCTGATGACAGTTTCTCCTTTTAATCTGGGTGAATTCCCCTTCTCCAGATTCAAGCAGGATTATGTTTGCCTGTTCCAAAAAGATAAGGAAACACTGTTTTATAAGAAAGTTCGACTTCAGTTCTCTTTTGGTTCAAAATTGATAACAAAACGTTCCAACTTGAGTTCAACCAACAATTGTGACAAAGAGCTTGAAACAACTTCTTCTCCCCAGCAAGGCTGCTCTCTTTTCACTTGTGACAAAAGAGTTCAAGATAACTTTTTCTGATCAACAAAGAATACTTATCCACTTCATTGGTTCCAACAAAATTGTCTTTTTCAAGGCATTTTGCACCAGCACACATGACCACTTGTTATATAATTCTGCAGTAGTTCATATAACATTTGCTTCAGTGATATAAATTGGTCAGGATGGTATCAGTTCTCAAAAACATCTTATTGGTTCTGCCACTTCTTCTTTAAGACTTTTATCCATGCCACAGTACTTCAATAACTTCCACCTGGTCCACTCACCTGCCACGCCTACTACTACAAGGATTTCTGCTCTGGTATACTCTCTTTCCAGGACAGAATAAACTACTAACTACACGTACTGTGTTGGTAAATTTTTATCTTCCAACAAGTTAGCAATTAAAGGTTATCTTCCAACAAGTTAGCAATGCCTTTTGCTTCACAACATTATGTTTAAATGTTTCTTCTGGGAAACAAGAAATACATTGGTACTATTTGTTACACACTTGTAATTGCCACACACAATACAGGTTATGCTCCACTCTCCTGAATACTCTCTAGCAAAAGGCCAGCCCTCCTGCTACTCTTGTTTCCACACTTTAGCATTAACCAAATGCTGATAATGATTCTCTCACTTTCACATTTCTTTGGCTTTGGCAATATGTGTTTAGGCATTTTCTTCTTAAGACCTCGTTAACACATGGGCAATAGTTTTTACAAACACTGGAATTCTTAATTACCCACTTTTGGCTTGGGTAATAGTATTTCTTTATACCTTGCCTTATTATAGTTCTCTTGTCGCTTTGACAATAGTTGTTTGTATTTGATTCTCGGGTTATTGCCCACCCTTGTTGTTGGCTTTAAATTTTCCCCACAAAATTACAACCAAAACCTTCTGGTCTGAAAGTTAAGCTCTTGGTCTACTTTCTTTTTAAGTTAGCGTGGTTTGCCAGAGAATAATTAGCCTAAATTACATCAGTTCGGTATTCGAAAAAAATGCTTCTTCTTCACTTTTATTTCATTTAGATTATTTTAGTTTTTAAGGCCCCTGGACTTGGTTACGGAGCGCTCTGGGGGTCAGAACCTAATGGTGATTACACTGGGTTTGGTGTAAACGCCCGTATGCCTCACTGCCTCCAGGTCCTCTGCTTCTGATCTCCTGCGCGGCCCAGCCACCTCTAGTTCGCAGCTTCCCGTGGCGTATGCCAGTCAATAGAACATCTCTCCTCTATCCCACAGTTCTCCGGTACTCGCCTGTCTCCGGTACTCGACTGAACAAGGGGAGAGCTTTAAAATTGTGCGCTTCCTGCTACGTGAATTCTGCAGCTACAATCCTCAGGGGGAAAACCTTCAATCTCAATGCTTCCTGCTGCACAACCTCTGTAATCAAGGTCTCAAGCCTAAGAGACCCTCTCAGGACCGGCATCCGTTCGACACACAATGGTGGTCCTGGCGTCTCTGCTCTCTGCTAACCTCTGCTTTTGCTGCCATGTGGGGCTGTCACATCTACCCCACCTCCTGCCACTGCTCTTCACCATGGCCTGCACCTCCGGGGGGGCTTTTATGCATCTCAGTATCCCTTAGGTGTGGGTCATACCACTAATAGGCTTTAACTTGCAGTCTCATGCTTCTACGGCCCTCTTCTTCATCCCAGTATAGAAATTATGGGAATTGGAGTTCACCATATAAAACTCAGCTTTCTTAATGGAATTATCAACACCAAGTTTATTTCTTTCCTTCTTCATATTCTTTAAAGGAGTATTCTAAGGATTCAATACATCATTTGGCTTTACAAAAGAATGAGGGATTCCAGGATCTAAATTGGTAAGATTTAAAGACTCATAGTAGTTTTCATCTCTATGAATGTTGGTGATTTTAAAAGGGTTTTTCTTACTTACTTTTGATTGTTTTCACCCACATTCAGATAGTTAGCTTGGGAAAATAAAAGCTCTCTCTGACAACAAGCCCTTACATATTCTGGAATGCAGGCTATTTCCTTCCTTGAGGAAGACAAATACTGCGCCTCATCCCACAAATTCCTCCTGTTCCCCTGGGGTCCTTCTCCCAGGTGATCTTCCGGGTCTTGAATTTAAAAATCGTTTTTACAAAAACAATTTTAAAAAGACCGATTTGGAAAGACCGCTCTGTGACTGTACAGGGCGGTCTTTCTAAATCAATCTACCAAGCCCCTGCCGCACACTAGTGCACATAGGGGCTGACCGGCATGCCAGGACCCAGAAGCACCATTGGGGAGAACGGGTAAGTGTATGTGTGTGGGTGTGTTTGTGTGTGTGTGTGCTGTGTGTCTGTGTGTGCTGTGGTTTGGGGGGTCTTGGGTGAGGAGGGAGGCTGCAGGGGCTAAGGGAGGGTGGTCAGGTGGGAGAAACCACCGATTCTAAACAAGTCCCATCAGAGAGGGTGGGGGTGGGCGAAGAACGTTGCTGAAAAAATTGATCTTTTTGCTAGGGGACACACAAAAAGTGAAAATAAGACATAGAACTGAACCTCCCGGCTAATACCAGCCCCAGTGTCAGGATAAGGAAGTGTCTGCCTTTCCCTGGCCACCTGGGAGGAGACTGTAGGTAGGGTCTTTGTGAGGATTCTGCAGGATTCGTCAGAACATATACTATGGATGTCGCCACACTGCTGGATCAGGATTCTGTTCTCCCTCCAACACGTTCAATGGCAAAAGGGTTAACAGGCCTTAGCGATGCAAATAAACACATGGACACCATCATGACCCCAAGTGACTCTGTTTTATCCTCCTGCCCTTCTCAGGTTATTAACAAAAGTGTAACCTTAGGCTTAGAAACCTCTACCTTATTTACGGATATAGTCATGCCCACTTGTGTGACAGCTAATACACCATTCTTGGCGCCTTCAAAGACAAACAACCGAACTGAAGGTGGGCTAATTTTAACGCCTACTGATCTTAGGCATGCCCGCAAATTGCCACCCATCCTAAACACATTTGAGAGAGATTCTATAAAGCTATCCTTACTACGTACAAGGTCCATGAATAAACATGCTCTGGATATTCATGATTACATATTCTAAAATGACATTGACATACTCTGTATTACGTAAACGTGGCTTAAGGATTTTAACAGGCCTATGGTTGATCTTGCCACCCCTTTGGGTTATGTCTTATTTTCTAAGAATTGAACTCAAGGTATTGGAGGGGGAGTTGCCGTACTGGTTTAAAAGGACTTTTCCCTATTTGAGATGCTATGGACATGTAACGGCTGTGAAATCATGCATCTTAAATTCATCCCAAATCACAACACTTGTATGCATTTCATTTTGCTTTACCGTCCCCCTGAGAGCATATCTATTTTTAACAATGACATTATTCAGAACTTGGTCTTGCTAAATTGGCCCAACTGCTTGAATATCTTACTGGGCGATTTAACTTTATGGCAAGGAGACATCACTGATGTGGAAGCCCTATTAATAGAATCCAACCTGAACAACATTGAATTTTGTGTCCACAATACAGAAGCCACCCATTCCAAAGGAAAGATACTGGACTGGGTTGCATCTCGTAACTTAGACATCGTCATTATCAACACCAGAGCTTGGGCCTCATCAGGGGTTGGGCGGAATGGCTAAAAAACACCTGGAAGAGGCTGCTAATTTACATCTCAAGCAGTTTGGCTTACGGACGCATTACGGGACAGAGTGCACTGCTAGACCTACAATCCAACATGCTTGCCATCGTGGATATAGGGGCAGCAGTATTACGGCTTTTGTTGGACCTCACGGAGGCTTAAAACTTCCTGGACCACATTTGCCTTTTGACCACCTTATCCACTGTGGGCCATTGCTCAGAGAATGCCATCTGCTGGGTTCAGTCATTTCAGGGCGATGGTGCAATGCTTCCTCCACCTCAGCTCTAATAGCTTACGGCGTCCCTCAGGGTGCAAGTTTGTCACCTGTATGAGTTCATATCTACATTAAATCACTTTGTGAGATACCGGCCGACATGGACATGCTTTTTGTGAACTACGCTGATGATACACAGCTATTGTTTGAGCTTGAGGGAAAACACAAAACAGATATGGACAACTAACTGTCCATTTACGGCATTATTAAGCAGTCTATGTCAACTAACTTGCTGTGCCTTAACAGCACTAAAGCAAAGTTGTTAATATTTGGCTCTCATCAATCCAGGTCAAAACGCCCTGTAAACTACTCCATTTTCACGATTGAGGATTGTGTGATTCCGGTTCACAACAAAGTAAAACTTTGGCTGTCTACCTAGAAGCACCGTCAGGTGCTGATTCTCAGGTGAATCATATCTCCAAAGTTCACACTATCATCTTAAGTTGCTGATACAAATAAGACCTTTTCTCTCTGAAAATAAACTGTATTTCTTTTGCTCGAGCCATTATTCTTCCCAGAATCGATTATTGTAATGCTCTGTTGGGGAGCGCGAGCAAGAGCAGCATTTGGAAACTGCAAATCATACAAAATTATGCTACTCGCATCACAAAAACCTACCTTGTGATACTCACATCTCTGAAGTACGGAAGGTACTGCACTGGCTGCCTATGGCAGCTTGTGTACAGTTCAAGATACTTATCCTGGCTCATAAGTGCATTCATGGTATTGTACCCGCCTACCTCTCAGACACACTGGCTAAATTCAAACCAAGTAGAACTTTAAGATCCTCAGGCAACTGGCTGCTTGCGTGTCTTAAAGCGAGACATGCCTTGGGCAATGGAAGATCATTTGTCACTCTAGCACCGAAAGTATGGTATACCCTTCCTTTGATTCTTTGACAGGAATTCAACTCAATCCAATTTCGCAAATGTTTGAAGACTTTCTCGTTTATATAAACATTACTACTCTATGCTACTTCTTCCTTCTGCATTGTCCTGTGCTTTACGTTTTTGTCTTTAGATTCTGTGCCCGCCCTGATGCCTGTGGGCTTTCAGAGCGTTATAAATAAACAAACACCTATGGCGCTCGGCTTCGCTTCCAGCCATAACTTGGCAATGGGTCACTATCCCGCAATAATGACCCCTCCCTCAGTCTAAAAGGCTATATTGTAGAAACCTCGGTATCAATTGCGAATTGGCTGCAGTCTGTGAGTGATCCCCCGTCATATGATATATTCAAAACAGTGGGAGAATTTAATCACATTTCTGCATGGTCATGTGCGCATTTCTGAATTTATTTGCATGCATGCCCTTACTTGAACACGTATCTGTGTGTGTTTTTATGTGCAGTACTGTTATTATGCGCAAATGGTCCAGTAGTATTCATATGTGCACAATGGCTAACCGGAGGCGGAAGCCAGCCTCCTACTACAAAGGGCTACCTACTAAGGCCATTCACCTGTCCATGACTGTTGTTGCCTGCGGGACCGAGGGGCCTGTCACGCTGCTCGACCGCACTCCGCCTGCATCAGTCTACGGTATGACATTCGTTCGACTGCTCTGTGTCCATCCCTGCAGCCCATTCTACTCTCATGCTGCCATGTAACCTGGTAAAATGCCCCCAAGACTCATTATAGATCCATGAAATGACTTTTCCGTGATACCTGATTCAACTACAGCTTAGCGCTTACCACTAGCATGCTCATGCATTATGTATTCCATTGCTCTGCCCCCACTGTATTAACTGCCTGACACCTTGTACTATCGTATTGCAATGCAGAATTGTTAACTTGTGCCACTGTTACCGGCTATTAAAGATACCTGAGAGCTAATTGCATGCACTCTCACGCTATGTTTGCTATCCTTTGCTAAACTGATTCTCATGTACTGTACCTGCAAAACCTATATGCCGCACCAGGCTAAACTACCCTTTTATGAGCTACATATCTCTCCAGCCCACTGAGAACTGCCTTATGCAGGACTAGCCCACCTGCCTATTGTGACTAGCCTACTCTGAGCTGACCACTGTGAGCTGCCCTATGCGGGACTAGCCCACTGGACCTATTGTGACTAGCCTACCCTGAGCTGCCTACTGTGAACTAGCCTACTTTGCCTATTGTGACTAGCCTACTCTGAGCTGCCTACTGTGAACTGCCCTATGCGGGACTAGCCCGCTTTGCCTATTTTGACTAGCCTACCCTGAGCTGCCTACTGTGAACAAGCCTACTTTGCCTATTGTTACTAGCCTACTCTGAGCTGCCTACTGTGAACTGCCCTATGCAGGACTAGCCCACTTTGCCTATTGTGACTAGCCTACCCTGAGCTGCCTACTGTGAACTGCCCTATGCGGGACTAGCCCACTTTGCCTATTGTGACTAGCCTACCCTGAGCTGCCTACTGTGAACTAGCCTACTTGTGACTAGCCTACTCTGAGATGCCTACTGTGAATTGCACTATGTGGGACTAGCCCACTTTGCCTATTGTGACTAGCCTACTCTGAGCTGCCTACTGTGAATTGCAGTATGCGGGACTAGCCCACTTTGCCTATTGTGACTAGCCTTCTCTGAGCCGCCTATTGTGAACTGCCCTATGTGGACTAGCGCACCCTGTATTGCTCCTACCTCCTCCCTCTCCCAGCATAGCACACTACTGCCGACCAAATGCGACTGCCGTTGCTTGCACCTTACTGCAAATATGAATATAAGAAACTTTGCCCAAACCTCCTTAACAGTTACCATTATAATAATTATCCATCAGATTACTTTTACTAACTGCCTCGCAGTAAGCCACACTCCAGCGACCATGACCAGTATCAGATCCACACCCTGTCCAGTCAGAGAAAGGAACAACAAACTTCGAGCTAGGTTATCTCGCCTCCATGAACCTCGAGCAAATGTCCTATCTAAACAGGACTACTACCCAAATAATAACCGCTCGAAATCTAAACTACCCCACTATCCTGATAAAACAGCTTCAGCTACCTTGCTGAAACTAGCCAAAACTAAAACTAGCCCTCGCAAATCCATTAAAACTCAGACCATTATCCACTCTGCCAACCTCAATATGGCCTTAATAAACGCTAGATCTCTGGTAGCACACACCACAGACATAGCCGACCTGATCGCCTTAAATAATCTCGACCTCCTAGCAGTCACTGAGACTTGGCTACATGACGCAGCAGGTCCTGCCATTGCCTTAGTGATCCCTGAAAATTATGAAATCCTCACAGCAGATAGAACTAACGCTAGAGGAGGAGATATTGCCATCATAGCTACAACACATCTAGCGATCAGACTTATGCCATCACCTCCAAATATTTCCTGCAAAATGCTTACAGCAAAAATACCAATATCTAGCTCTAAGACACTTACAATCTACCTAGTGTATAGGCCTCCGGGACCTACTGGATCCTTCGAGGATGACATTTCAAGTATCCTCTCCAATAATACAAAGACAACCTCTCAGGTACTTATCCTAGGAGACTTCAACCTTAGCTTCAATGACCAAACAGATAATGACGCCAAAGCTATCACTAATATAGAATATAGAACAAGGACTTGCCCAAAAAGTAAACCTACCAACACATTCAAAAGGCAGAACCCTTGACCGGGTGGCCGACCTAAATTGCAACCTATCTATCAATTCCATCTCTCCACTGCCGTGGACTGACCACCACCTGATTACCTTCACTATGGTAATAGACAAACAGAGACAAACAAACATGACTATAACTCCTCCTCAACCTACCAGGAACAAAATAAATATCACAATGGACAAACTCTTACTACTTATCCTGCCTTCATTACGCTGTCTATCTTCATCCACAGACCCTAACATACTAGTTGACACTTACAATACAACTATGTCCACAGCATTGGACTCTACCGCACCTCTTAAATTACGTAACTAACACAAAAGAGCTCTTTACCATACTACGAGAAATGGAGCCACCTATCCCTCAGCCGATAATATAACTAAAGACAAAGCCTGGTGCACCAACATTCAGAATGCTTTAGCTAACAAAATTGCACTCCTTCAAGGAAAGATTGCGAACAAGAAATCCTCCCTCACTCTCAAACTTCCAAAACACCAACCAATAAACCAGATCAATTTAAATTCTCCAAAGTTTCCTTGAAGTAGAGAAGATTATCTCCTTCCTGAAGCCATCAAGATGCCAGGGCGACAACTGCCCAGCACAATTAATCAAAGATGCAGCGAGAGACTTATCACCATTTATCACCAAACTCATCAATGCATCCTTTTCAACTAATATTGTCACATGTAACTTGAAAGTATCCTGGGACCTACCTCTTTTGAAAAAACATACCTTAGATCCAGCCATTCCAACTACAGGCCCATCACGACGGTTCCCTTCCTTTTAAAGATACTTGACAGAGTAGCATACATTCAGATACAAAAATACCTGGAATCTAATCACCTCCTCGGCACCCGCCAATCAGGTTTCAGGCCGCAACATGGCACCGAACTGCATTGATTGACTTAAAAACACAAATTGAGGCACTCACAGACAAAGGAAAAACCGCCATGCTGCTCATCTTTGACTTGTTAGCTGCTTTTGACTTGGTGGACCACAAAGTCCTCTGCAAATATCTTGCCTCAGTGGCTCACTTTTCTAAGCATGCAGTAGCATGGGTTCATTCATTCCTCAACAATAGAACTATGCAAGTATTCTCCCCCCTAGACTCAGCAGATCCTATTTCGATAACTTGTGGTGTTCCACAAGGTTCGTGCGTCTCACCCACCATGTACAATATCTCCACTGTTTGACAAATTGGACAATCTGGGTGTCCCCTACACTAACTATGCAGATGGTACCAAGATCCTCATACTCCTTTTGGGCAATTACATCACTGACACGGCTCTTGTGAACAAAATCTATCTTCTCATTCAGACATGGATGGCCACACACGGCCTCTGCCTGAATGACGACAAGACAGACTTTCTAATACTAAGTACCCCAGCCAACCTTAAAAAACTCAATAACGGATATTCCTCCTTCAACATTGATGGCAACTCCATCAAGGTTGTAAAGGAAGTAAAAATGCTTGGATTCTTCCTTGACTGCACCCTAGCCATGAGCAAACAAGTCAATTCCTTAGCGTCCACTTCAGCATACACATGCAAACTAATAAGGGCCTGCAGACCTTACCTTTCCCCAACTAGCTGCATTACTCTCGCAAATGCCCTCATTCTCTCAAGATTGGACTATTGTAATGCTCTCTACATGGGGACTAACAAGTACATTTGAAACAAAATCCAAACTCTACAAAATAACACACTAAGAACGGCACTAAATATCCCAAACAGAGTTCACATATCTGTGATCAGAAGACAAACCCATTGGCTGTCAATTAAAGACAGAATTATGCAAAATACGACTTCCCTGATCCACAAGAACCTCAACAATGCCGCACCACTGTACATTTCTGACCGGATAGCCAAGAAAACTACTAACCGCCTGACTAGGTCTTCCAACTCTTGCTACCTTAGAGTACCGCGTTTCAACCTAGCCAAATCTGGCGGCAGAAGCTTCCCAGTTATGGCAGCCCAAACATGGAACTCACTCACCTACTCACTCCGGGCTGATCAAACCTACCCCAGTTTCAGACGACACATACAGAAATGGATTAGAACCAATGACGCTCACCCAACAACTTACAGGCCGATTCATGGAATAATTAGCGCGGCGCAAGTGGGCAAAAACGTGCGAATCGCAGTGGAATAGCGAAAATCGCAGTGGAATAGCGAAAATCGCAGTGCAATTGCGAAAATCGCACGAAAAGCAGCGCACGTCGATTCATGGAAGGCCGTGCGCGAGAAAACCAGCGGATGTGCGATAAAAAAGTGCGCGGCGCACGTTGGCGCACAGGCCATCTAACAGCGTGCGCCAGGTCACAGCGAAAATCGCACAGGCCACAGCGAAATTCGCACATAGCGCGGCGCACGCAACAAAAGTAGGCGGAACACGGGCGTAACACTCGGAATGGGGAACAACTTGCCAAAAAGTGGGCGTCACGGGGGAAGTACAGGGCACAAGTGCGCGGAACGCCCACACGCTCGCCTACAACACGTATTCATGGAATAGAATAGGGCAAAAAAGCGCACGCTCAAACCAGCGCACAGGCACAAACACGACCGCCACAAGAAAGCAGGCGGTAGCGTCTCTGCGGCTGTAAGAAATGTGCGCCAAAAGGTGCGCCAACAAATAGCACCTATATACTGCCATGATGAATGTCCCATACTGTGGCCCTCCAGGAAAAATGACGTGCAAAGGGGTACCCACAAACACGGACACCCGCTGACAAAAAATACGTGTGCGTGTATACCGGGGTGCACGGGAAGTCTCACACGCGATTTGCAGGGTACGTGCATCACAGGGGTTCGCGTGAAGTTAATCACGCGATCGGGCCTGGGGGAGCCTGCTACGTGTATTTCAGGGGTTCGCGTGAAGTTTCACACGCGATCGGGCCTGGGGGAGCGGGCTACGTGTATTACAGGGGTTCGCGTGAAGTTCCTCACGCGATCGGGCCTGGGGGAGCGTGCTACGTGTATTTCAGGGGTTCGCGTGAAGTTTCACACGCGATCGGGCCTGGGGGAGCGGGCTACGTGTATTACAGGGGTTCGCGTGAAGTTCCTCACGCGATCGGGCCTGGGGGAGCGTGCTACGTGTATTTCAGGGGTTCGCGTGAAGTTTCACACGCGATCGGGCCTGGGGGAGCGGGCTACGTGTATTACAGGGGTTCGCGTGAAGTTCCTCACGCGCTCGGGCCTGGGGGAGCGGGCTACGTGTATTACAGGGGTTCGCGTGAAGTTCCTCACGCGATCGGGCCTGGGGGAGCGGTATACGTGTATTCCAGGGGTGCGCGGGAAGTTCCACACGCGAATAGCCTGGGCGCGTGTAATTGAGGGGTGCGCGGGAAGTTCCACACGCGAATAGCCTGGGCGCGTGTATTTCAGGGGTGCGCGGGAAGTTCCACACGCGAATAGCCTGGGCGCGTGTATTTCAGGGGTGCGCGGGAAGTTCCACACGCGAATAGCCTGGGCGCGTGTATTTCAGGGGTGCGCGGGAAGTTCCACACGCGAATAGCCTGGGCGCGTGTATTTCAGGGGTGCGCGGGAAGTTCCACACGCGAATAGCCTGGGCGCGTGTATTTCAGGGGTGCGCGGGAAGTTCCACACGCGAATAGCCTGGGCGCGTGTATTTCAGGGGTGCGCGGGGAGTTCCACACGCGAATAGCCTGGGCGCGTGTATTTCAGGGGTGCGCGGGAAGTTCCACACGCGAATAGCCTGGGCGCGTGTATTTCAGGGGTGCGCGGGAAGTTTTACACGCGATTCCTGCACGGTACGTGTATTTCAGGGGTGCCGGGGAGTCCCACATGTGATTTGACAGTGTGGGTCCTCCCAGGTGTACCCTGTACACCCTCCACGGCCCCTGCAGGCAGCCCACACCACAGGGGACTACCCTGCATCCCTGGTCATGTCCCGCAGGCAGCCCACACAACATGGGCATGCCCCCCAGCAAAGGCACATGTCTCCTTGAACTAATGAACACCAACTCATGTCCCCTTGCACCCCCACCCCCCAGCACTGTGGGGCACCTGCCAGCAGGCCCCCACCCATGTCCAACTCATGTCTCCCACCACCCCCACCCCCCAGCCACCAGGGGCACCCTCCACCAGGCCCCCACTCATGTCTCCCACCACCCCCACCCCCCCAGCACTGTGGGGCACCTGCCAGCAGGCCCCCACCCATGTCCAACTCATGTCTCCCACCACCCCCACCCCCCAGCCACCAGGGGCACCCTCCACCAGGCCCCCACTCATGTCTCCCACCACCCCCACACCCCAGCAGTGCAGGGGCACCCTCCACCAGGCCCCCACTCATGTCTACCACCACCCCCACCCCCCCAGCCACCAGGGGCAGCCTCCACCAGGCCCCCACTCATGTCTCCCACCACCCCCACACCCCAGCCACCAGGGGCACCCTCCACCAGGCCCCCACTCATGTCTCCCACCACCCCCACACCCCAGCAGTGCAGGGGCACCCTCCACCAGGCCCCCACTCATGTCTACCACCACCCCCACCCCCCCAGCCACCAGGGGCAGCCTCCACCAGGCCCCCACTCATGTCTCCCGCCACCCCCACACCCCAGCCACCAGGGGCACCCTCCACCAGGCCCCCACTCATGTCTCCCACCACCCCCACCCCCCAGCCACCAGGGGCACCCTCCACCAGGCCCCCACTCATGTCTCCCACCACCCCCACCCCCCAGCCACCAGGGGCACCCTCCACCAGGCCCCCACTCATGTCTCCCACCACCCCCACACCCCAGCAGTGCAGGGGCACCCTCCACCAGGCCCCCACTCATGTCTCCCACCACCCCCACACCCCAGCAGTGCAGGGGCACCCTCCACCAGGCCCCCACTCATGTCTACCACCACCCCCACCCCCCCAGCCACCAGGGGCAGCCTCCACCAGGCCCCCACTCATGTCTCCCACCACCCCCACACCCCAGCCACCAGGGGCACCCTCCACCAGGCCCCCACTCATGTCTCCCACCACCCCCACCCCCGAAACCACCAGGGGCACCCTCCACCAGGCCCCCACTCATGTCTCCCACCACCCCCACACCTCAGCCACCAGGGGCACCCTCCACCAGGCCCCCACTCATGTCTCCCACCACCCCCACCCCCCAGCCACCAGGGGCACCCTCCACCAGGCCCCCACTCATGTCTCCCACCACCCCCACCCCCCAGCCACCAGGGGCACCCTCCACCAGGCCCCCACTCATGTCTCCCACCACCCCCACCCCCCAGCCACCAGGGGCACCCTCCACCAGGCCCCCACTCATGTCTCCCACCACCCCCACACCCCAGCCACCAGGGGCACCCTCCACCAGGCCCCCACTCATGTCTCCCACCACCCCCACCCCCCCAGCACTGTGGGGCACCTGCCAGCAGGCCCCCACCCATGTCTCCCACCACCCCCACCCCCCCAGCACTGTGGGGCACCTGCCAGCAGGCCCCCACCCATGTCCAATCCATGCCCCCCTGCACCTGGGTCCCAACATTCCCCAATCATGTCCCTAATGCCCATCCTCCCCTGCCAAAAGGCCCAACCAACTATCACACCCACCCACATATCAAAGGCAATTACATGTTACACCCCCAATTTAAATAATGCAATTGAACACATGTCTGTCACACACAATGGCAGCAAGTGAATGACAAAACACCCAACATGACATGCCTGAAAGCAATGAGATGATACGACACATTGAAGAATAAAAAAAATAATGTATTGAACAGCAAGTAGAATGGAAATGAAATAAGAAAAAACACAAAGCAAATCAAACAAAACAAGATGAATGTCCAAGAAAATAATCTGAAAAATAAAAATAAGCCAACGAAGAACCATGAAGAAGATCATCCTGGGTCCATGAGCCCAACCAAATTAAACCTAACTATGACTACTAACTAAAAACTGAACTATATACAAAAAAGTGGTGCATTGTCCAATCGCTACCAAAAAAAATCGAAAAAAACAAAGGAAACCTAACCCTAACTATACAACTATATACAAAGGCAGCGGGCTATTCGGACGGCTCACTGGTTGTTGTCATGGGCCAGGGCATCATCGAACTCCTGGTCAATGGCTTGGAGGCGGGCATGTTCCCTGGCCCCGAGGTCCCACAGGGATAACGCAGTGTCAAGCTCAAACTCCCTGCGAAGACCCTCGAGGCACTCAGCCCGCCTCAGCGCCCTCCGCATGGAGTCCTCCGCCCTGACCATCGTGAGCCGTTCCTCCTCTGCCCGCTGCCGCTCCGCACCTATCCGCTGGCACAACCGCTCCCACACGGAAGCCACTCCCATTCCAGGGTTCTCCTGCCCTCCGGCCGATGCCTGCACCCCTGATGTTGATGGCCCCGAGCCATGATGCCTCCCACGTTGAGCCTGCTGCTGCCTCCGACGCAACTGCCTGTGCCAGCACGACGGCATCCAGGCTGATGGAAACCACCGACGCCGTCGTGCACGTGCCCTGCCCGATGATGCCGTCACATCCTCCATCTGCTGGGGTCCAGTTGCTCTGGTGTCCACCCCTGCTGGATCTCTGACTCCCGACTGTGGCAGGGATGGGATCCCCACCGAGCTGGCTGCATTTGTCGGGGCAGGTCCACAGGGGGCCCTGGTGGCATCTGGGCTGGAAGACGGCAAGGAGAACGACTGGTGGATAGCCTGCACAGAGGAGGAGAGGGCCGCCACATTGGCCAACACATGCAGGAAACCCCCGAACATGGCCGATCCCAATTGGGCCACGTCGGCACGGTGCACTTCGTGATGACGTGCGTGCTCCTCCCGGGAAGCACGCACGGCATCACGAATCACAGCCGTGCGCATCGCGACCCCAATCAGGACCTTCTCCGCACGGCCAGGGGTTCCCACGTCCGCAGGTGGAGGGGAGTCAGGTGACATGGACATCCCCTCTACCTGCGGACAGGCCTGGGACGGGGCATCCCTGCTGGTGCATGGTGGTGCACTCACAGGGTCAGGGACAGCGACATGCACAGGCCCCTCCACGGTGACCTGTGCTGCCTCCTGCCCCTGGCCCTGGACTGCACCACTTGCACCAGCAGGGATGCCCCCACCAGGCCCCATGTGTGCCCCAGTGGCGGCCTCCTCCTCCTCTGTGCAAACCACCAACCTGGATGGCTCCTCACCGTCTCCCACCGTAGCAGGCCCCTGTGGGGGCTCACCCACCCCTTCCGCTGCAGCCGTGGGGGCATCCCCGCCGCCTTGCTCCACAGCGCCGTCTCCGCCCTCCTCTTCACTAGCCGCTGCGTAGAGGGAGACAAAGAACACAAGCATCAGGGCACTGTACAATGGTCCCCTAGACAGGAAGCAATAGCAGATGAGCACCACTGTCAAAGTACACTTCCATCATGTCCCTCCACAACACATGGGTCAGTCCAGGCAAAACACACACAGTAACAGGCATGGTGCATGCCATGGACATTTCCATGCATGTCCAATGGACTCTTGAAACATTCAATGATATGTAACTCACATGCATCATGGCTCATGCCTATCACATGCACACACTTCACCTCAGTCACATCCATCTGGCCCCAAACACACCAAACACAGCGGATACAAGGGTAATTTGGCTGCTTTACTGAATCTGTGCATTGTCACACACATGTGTCATGCATCCATGGCATGCACAAGTCACAGACACGCAGGTCAGGCACACAGACATGGCTACCATATATGTACCTGGCATCAGCACCCATCCCTCACCCCCACCCATGTCCAGGTACAGAGACTGGCATGCTCTCATGTTCAAAATCTGCATAGGGCTCCCCATGCGGCATTTCAACACATGCAACAACCATGTGGGTCACACATCACTGGTCGCACATGCATTACCATGATGTCCCTGCACACATACATGCATACATGGCCTATGGCACACATACAGGCAAGTATCATAGAACCAGCACACCGCAACATGCCCTGTCTCACACAGTAATGCATGGACACTTACCGCTCAACTCCAGACGGGCCTCCCTCTCAAGGATCTGGGCGTGGAGCGCTGGGCGTACGCGTTCCAGGACCCTCATCTGGATGGAACTCATGCGGCCCCGGCCCACCTCCACGAGGCGCCGGGCCTTCACAAGGGTCCTGGACCTCAAGTCCTCCCAGCGCTTCTTGATCTTCAGGACGTCGCAGGTTTCCACCCCCTCCGCGTTGATGGCAACCACACAGTCGGCCCAGATCCACTGCCGTCCTTCCTTGCTGGCGCGGGACGATCCAAAGAGGGCATCATACTGCCCCAGGACATGCTCCACCAGGACACCAACTTCGGTGACAGTGAAGCTGGTGCCCCTCTGCCCCTCTGGCCTGGGGTTGCCACTGGTGCCAGATGTGGAAGTGCCCGACATGGCAACCCCAGAGGCAGGTGTGGGTGGGCAACTGGGTCCCGGGGCTGGGCTGTGGAGCGTAATCCCAGTCGGGAGTCTTCAGTTCCAGCAGGGGTGGACACAGCAACTGGACCCCTGCAGATGGCTGATGTGCAGGCACCAAATGGCAGGGCACGGTGGCAGCAGGCAGGCAGGCAGGCAGCAGCAGATGGCACGTGGGAGGCTGCTCGGGGCACGGGGGGCAGTAACTCGGCCTTCTGGGCAGGAGCGTGGTCTTCCGTGTGTTTTCGCGTGGCCAGCTTGATACGGAGTGATTTGGCACGTGAAAATCCTGCACGTCAGCGTGAAATCCGAGGAAAAGCCCTTAGCGCGTAAGCGCGTCAGCACGCATACGCGATTCTATTGGACCAGAGTCCCTCAGCGCGTAAGCGCGTCTGTGACGTGACCCGCACGGGTGTTCCCCACTCAGCACGTGATGACGGGGCACACGTGGAGATACTGCACGTCAGAGTGTCATCGCGTGTAATTGGACAAAAGTGCGTGTACACGCGATTGGCCTATGTACGTGTATTTAATGGGTGCGCAGGCACTTACACACGCAAGTACGTCAGCGAACCTGTATCCCGTGGTGCGTGTGAATTTCCACACGCTATTGGACTGGGAACTGGATTCCAGGGGTGCGCGGGTCACACGCTGTATCCCATGGTGCGTGTGAATTTCCACACGCTATTGGACTGGGAACTGGATTCCAGGGGTGCGCGGGTCACACGCTCGCCTAGAACACGCGCAAAGCATACATTTGCGGACTTTAACAATAACAAGCTCAGACGCCAGGATGAACATACCGTTCCTAGCAGCAGTGGCAGTGGGCTACCAAAGGAGGAGGAGGAGGATAGTCAGGGCCAGAATATTCACACCCAGAACCAGCCTTTTCGGGATGCCTGATGACCAGGTGTATGGGAGGTACAGGTTTCCACCACACATTATACTGGACCTGGTGAGTGAGTGGGAGGATGACCTCACATCACCCACCCTGTGCTCCCAAGCACTCAGCCCCCTGGAGAAGGTCCTCAATGTACTGCACTTCTTAGCCACTGGATCATTTCAGCGGACAAGTGCCATAGTGGGTGGGGTGTCACAGGCCACCCAGTCACGCTGCCTACACCAGGTCTTGAACATCATCACTGCACGGCCATCAGTCCGCAGGCACATATACCTGCCCAGAACACCTGCAGAAAGGCATGCTGCCGCCCTGGATTTTTACGCTGTGGCACGATTCCCCAAAGTGCTAGGTGCCATCGACTGCACCCATGTGGCTCTACGTCCCCCCAGGGCATCTGAGCACATCTATAGGAACTGCAAGCACTGGCATTCCATCAACGTGCAGGTAGCATGTAATGCCAAGGGAATCATCACCTCAGTATATGCCAACTATCCCGGCTCCACCCACGACAGCTTTATTTACCGAATGTCCACCCTAAGCCGGGACCTAGAAGCTGGGCGGCATGGCGATACATGGCTGCTTGGTGAGTATGTATGCCACTGCACATGCATGCATGTTGGATACTGAGCAAGGTCACAACCCCACCAATGATACCAATCACCACCTCCACAGGGGACAGTGCCTACCCTCTCAGCCCCCACATGATGACGCCAATTCGGAACCCCACCACGCCACCCCAGGTAAGATATAACACAGCCCACATTACAACCAGGGGCATAGTGGAGCGCACATTCGGAGTGCTAAAGTCACGCTTAGAAGTGCCCGACATGGTAACCCCAGAGGCAGGTGTGGGTGGGCAACTGGGTCCTGGGGCTGGGCTGTGGAGCGTAATCCCAGTCGGGAGTCTTCAGTTCCAGCAGGGGTGGACACAGCAACTGGACCCCTGCAGATGGCTGATGTGCAGGCACCAAATGGCAGGGCACGGTGGCAGCAGGCAGGCAGCAGCAGATGGCACGTGGGAGGCTGCTCGGGGCACGGGGGGCAGTAACTCGGCCTTCTGGGCAGGAGCGTGGTCTTCCGTGTGTTTTCGCGTGGCCAGCTTGATACGGAGTGATTTGGCACGTGAAAATCCTGCACGTCAGCGTGAAATCCAAGGAAAGGCCCTTAGCGCGTAAGCGCGTCAGCACGCATACGCGATTCTATTGGACCAGAGTCCCTCAGCGCGTAAGCGCGTCTGTGACGTGACCCGCACGGGTGTTCCCCACTCAGCACGTGATGACGGGGCACACGTGGAGATACTGCACGTCAGAGTGTCATCGCGTGTAATTGGACAAAAGTGCGCGTACACGCGATTGGCCTATGTACGTGTATTTAATGGGTGCGCGGGCACTTACACACGCAAGTACGTCAGCGAACCTGTATCCCGTGGTGCGTGTGAATTTCCACACGCTATTGGACTGGGAACTGGATTCCAGGGGTGCGCGGGTCACACGCTGTATCCCATGGTGCGTGTGAATTTCCACACGCTATTGGACTGGGAACTGGATTCCAGGGGTGCGCGGGTCACACGCTCGCCTAGAACACGCGCAAAGCATACATTTGCGGACTTTAACAATAACAAGCTCAGACGCCAGGATGAACATACCGTTCCTAGCAGCAGTGGCAGTGGGCTACCAAAGGAGGAGGAGGAGGATAGTCAGGGCCAGAATATTCACACCCAGAACCAGCCTTTTCGGGATGCCTGATGACCAGGTGTATGGGAGGTACAGGTTTCCACCACACATTATACTGGACCTGGTGAGTGAGTGGGAGGATGACCTCACATCACCCACCCTGTGCTCCCAAGCACTCAGCCCCCTGGAGAAGGTCCTCAATGTACTGCACTTCTTAGCCACTGGATCATTTCAGCGGACAAGTGCCATAGTGGGTGGGGTGTCACAGGCCACCCAGTCACGCTGCCTACACCAGGTCTTGAACATCATCACTGCACGGCCATCAGTCCGCAGGCACATATACCTGCCCAGAACACCTGCAGAAAGGCATGCTGCCGCCCTGGATTTTTACGCTGTGGCACGATTCCCCAAAGTGCTAGGTGCCATCGACTGCACCCATGTGGCTCTACGTCCCCCCAGGGCATCTGAGCACATCTATAGGAACCGCAAGCACTGGCATTCCATCAACGTGCAGGTAGCATGTAATGCCAAGGGAATCATCACCTCAGTATATGCCAACTATCCCGGCTCCACCCACGACAGCTTCATTTACCGAATGTCCACCCTAAGCCGGGACCTAGAAGCTGGGCGGCATGGCGATACATGGCTGCTTGGTGAGTATGTATGCCACTGCACATGCATGCATGTTGGATACTGAGCAAGGTCACAACCCCACCAATGATACCAATCACCACCTCCACAGGGGACAGTGCCTACCCTCTCAGCCCCCACATGATGACGCCAATTCGGAACCCCACCACGCCACCCCAGGTAAGATATAACACAGCCCACATTACAACCAGGGGCATAGTGGAGCGCACATTCGGAGTGCTAAAGTCACGCTTTCGCTCCCTTAACCGTTCTGGCGGGCAGCTGTTATACGCTCCCCCAGTAGTGTGCAGGATCATAGTGGCAGCATGTGTCCTGCACAACGTTGCAACACGCCGGGGCCTGGCCGTGGACATGGTGGTGGCCCCACATCCCCAACCACATGCACAGCCGCTGCGCATGGGAGGGGAAAGGGCACGGGGCGAGGCAGCCCGTACACAGCTAGTGGCTAATTACTTCACATAGAAATCACACCCCTGTGGAGTGCACACTGCCCTGGCACATTCCATCTGACAATCAATGATGACTCAACCTGACACTGATCCTGAATGTCTGGAGAATGAACCGTCAAAACCATATCAGCCTGAGATTGTTCACCTGGAAGTGTCACAATGTGTGCATCCCTACCCACACAGACACCACCAATGCAGTTTTGTGAAGTTACACATTGAAGCAGCTAAAATGAATACCCACTTGCAAAATGCAACAAGAGGACAGTGCCATGTCAGCCAACCCAACCCCAGCACCGCCACATGACACACCGTGCCATGTCATGCTAATTGCAGGTAAACAAAGTAATCCCCACAACATGACATCAGTCTCACTATGTACAGTGGCACTATTAGAAACCTGCAACACCTGAAATGCTCACAGCAATGCCGGACCAACAACATACTTGAGCACGTAGTACCATTAACATGACATCACAAATGTTACATATTAGTAGTCTCACCACCTGGAAATGCCTGCACTCCCACCACTACCAACTGTGCAGTGTTGTCGCCATGTAGAGTTGTAGGTGCACTGCTGCCAACATGGACCCCATCTCCAGACTAGAGGTCCTTGTGTGGACATGAGGAAGGGACCTGCAAATTGGGAGGTAGACACAGAAGAAGAGTTACACATCAATGCAACATGCAGTGTACAACACAACAGCAATATGCACTAGGAATGTATACACAGTATTGACTACAGACTGCCCACACAGCTCATGGGAGTCCAACGTCACTGTGTAATTCACTGTCACTTGGGCACACCCTTTACAAGCCCATGGAAACGGAAAGCAGGAGGGGTGTGTGTGACTCAAACCCAAGCATCTGAACCAAATACATTACAAGCCTGCATGTGCCCAGCCACAATGCAGCGTATGCCCACAGGAACCACGGAAGCCAACAGATCGTCCCAAAAAAATTGGGAATAAAAGAAATAAAAATAAAAATAAAAATAAGAAACAATCAAAAATGGCCATTGATGGGCCCGGGGGGGTTGGGGAGGCCACCCAGGAGGTCCGAGGACAGGATGCACACCAGAACCCACCTGCGTGGATCCTGGGAAGATAAAACACCTCCATGGGCTCATGGCCCACACGGCTACCCTATTGTGGGAGTATCACTGCTGTCGCTATTATCACCCTGTGCAGCTGCATCCGGAGGTGGTTGCACTATGGGAGGCAGCCCACGCAAGGCCCTAGTCTGCTCCTCCATGGCTGCAAGCATGCGGGTGTGGTAGGTCTGGTTCTGGAGGATGAGTGTGCGGAGGTCCCCATGCAACAACTCACGGGATGCCCGGACCTCCGCCCTCGTTGCCTGCATCTCAGCTGAGAGCGTACGGGTGAGACGCTCCAGCTGCTGTTCTGTCCTTTGGTGTGTTGAAGCCTCAAGCTCAACAAGAGTCGTCCTGAGGTGAAGGAGCTCCTGCCTCAGGGCTTCCCTGTGGCCCTGGGACTCAATGGAGATGGCCTCCTGCAGAGTCGCCAGTGCCGCCCGCCTGTCCCTGTTGGACCCCAACATGTCCTCCCTGTGTGACTGGCAGATGGAGTCGGTTGCCTGCTCTAGTCGCTCCATCAGCCTTTCTGGGGGGACAATGGAAGTGGCCACCCTATCCATGGCCTGAGCCATCATCTCGGATGATGCAGCCTGTTGGGTAGCCATACCGTAAATGGATTGCTCCCATGCGGTATTGCCGGGTGGCGTACGGCCACCACGTCGGCGGGCACCACACCTGTCTGGGGCAAGGCGAACTGCGCCTTGCTGTGCCGGCACTGCCTGAGGCTGCAGGACTGCATTCCCCCTCTGATCTGCTGGCCCAGGAACAGGATCAGATGTCGCGGAGTGTGACCCTGCATCCGTAACCACCGAAGGCGTAGCTGCCAACACTGACATCCCCATGGAGGGTTCTGACCCTGGTGCAGGTGGGTGAGACAGAACAGAATCCCTCCCTGGAACACTCACCTGCGACGGCACGTAGGTCTCATCCGAATCAACACCTGAGTACAGCTCGGGGGAGGTGCAGCCAGAGACACCCCTTGAGAGCACGACCTGCAGCACTTGTGGGTTCTCCCCCACCACCACACCACGTCCCTCACTGGTGGTTGGTCGGCCCTCGGACCCCTCCTGGGTCTGCACCATCTCCACAACCCCAGCAGTATCAGGTGCGTCTTCCCCTGCAAAGACATTAAAACAAAGAAATGGAAACAGGCATTAGCACCATGGCACACATTGAGGGCTGAGAAGCAAGAGAACCAGTACTTGATTGACACATGTCCCACATGACTAAAACCCTCCCATGCATGCACCCTCACTGCGTATGAAGTCCAGGCAAATGGCACACACTGATGACACCAAGATGGAAGATGAACACATTTTCTGCATGCTGCCTGGCAGTGGCATCACACATTGGCCTGTGATTGGCAGGTGAAACACACATGCCATCACACAGATGGCATGTACCATTGCTATTGAGTGAAGATGGAGAGGAGGGCAGCACCTATTCATTCAGTCCAGTTCCCGCATGTAATAGCTTTTCTAATTCTAACAGGTCAGATTTTTCACCTGGAGCTGCCAGTCTGAAATGGTCCAATTGCACAGGGACATGTGTGTACAAATGATATCCAGGTAACAAAGTCACTCCACTTTACCATACCCATGTCAGACATGTGACTAGTGGACAGCGACATGCCTAGTGAAAGTGGTGGAATGCAAACAAACTGACTGAATGAACAGTGAAAGAGAAGCAAATATGTTGTGGCAAGGTGACACTTCAAGGGCAACTGGCGTGCAGTTGGGCTAGATGTCTACTGTTGGCAGAAGGGATACTGCTATGGCCAAATGCAGCTGCGCAGGGAGGATTGCATGAAGCACATGGCTGACCCATACGACTCAGGCGCACACACTCTCACCTGGCACCTGAACAGAAGCCCTCACACACACACCATGCACATGGATGACACACACATGCATGGGCACTCACCGGACAATGCCTCGTAATCAGCCAGATCTCCCACGCCTTGGATCTGTTCCTCCGTGACGTAGGTCCCAGCGACTGACTCATGTGGAGTGAGTTCCATGTCTACTACTGGAGACCCACCTCCAGTCACTAGAGTTGCGGCATGACTTGAGGCCAGCTTACTCTTTGCCCTGCGCTTTAGGTCATTCCAGCGCTTATAGCAATCATTGGCTGTGCGCCTCACAATTCCAAGGGCACTTACGATGTCCGCAACGGTCTGCCAGTGTGCCTGGCGTTGTGCAGGTGTGGTCTTGGATCCTGCAACAATGACCATCTCGTTGTCATGTCCGGACACATACTCGACAAGTGCATTCAGTTCGTCATCCATGAAGCTGGGCTTCCTGGACGGGCCGGACTGTGT
The DNA here is from genome assembly GCF_040938575.1 of Ambystoma mexicanum. NCBI lineage: Eukaryota > Metazoa > Chordata > Amphibia > Caudata > Ambystomatidae > Ambystoma > Ambystoma mexicanum. The sequence goes on from NC_090921.1 coordinate 375,047,129, forward strand.
AGCCGTGTCTGGGGCATCAGCCTGTGCCGGACGAGCACTCTTCCTCTTCCGCTTGGAAGGTGGTGGTGATCCTGAGTGTCCTGCGCCGCTCTGGACACTAGGGGCAGGAGCCCTGGTGGACTCTGTATCAGGAGTGTGGGATTGCACACTCAGCATGGGAGTTGGTGCAGGCATTAGCTCTAGTGTGATGGTGTCAGGGGGAATGTCAGCAGCATGGACTAGGACCGACACTGTCCTGGCTGGGTGTGTGAGGGCTGGGGTGGATGGAGCCGCAGCTGCCCCTGCAGCCTCTCCGCCCTGCCTCCTTGGTGCAGCAGATGACCTTGCTGCCCCAGATCCACGTGGCATGATGGCATCAACGTGCACCAGCGCACGTGTCGTAGCCCTGCTGACCTGGAAGTCAGCCATGGAGTCAGCCAGGTCTGGTGCCACAATGGGCTGGTCCAACAAGGGCTGAGCATGGATGGTGTCAGCCACATCAGCCTCAATGGGAGGGGGGGGATTATGGGTGCCCGTGACTGGTCCTCCACACATGGGGGGACAGGCTCACCCTGCAAGTTACGACCACGTCCCCTACCGGATCCACCACGGCCACCACTTGTGGCTCTTCCACCTTTGCCACCCTTACGGAATCCTCGCCTCCCAGCCATGGCACTGATGTTAATGTGCGTATGGGAGTGGATGTAGACTATTGTCCTGGGCAATTGGGGTCAAAGGGGTTGGGTACCAGATAGTAATTGTACCCTAGTGCTCTAGCAAGGCTGAATGTAACCCCTGGGGAAAGATGACGGGTCACGCAACGCACATAAGGCCCAAAAAAGGGAGATGACGTGCACGCAACCCCTCCTAGACCACGTGTGCAGAAAGAAAAACCTGCACTACGCTGTGGCACCCAGAAACACAAGAATGAACGTATGCGTGTCACACGCAGCCTAGAATGACCTCTGAAGGGGTAGGCTACACACGGGGCTAGCACAGATGTTAGATACGTGCATGACTCACCGTCTGCCAGGTAAACGAGCGTGTAAAAGGAGCACGTTTGGTTGGCAACACCCCCGCCAAAAGAAGATTTGTCCGCTGTCTGAGGAGACAGGACAACAGTAGAAGGGAACACTGTTTGAGGGAACAGGCCCAGGTAAACCAGTTAAAGAGAAAAAAGAGCAAAAGCTGTCAGAGGTAACAGGGAATACGAACTAGAAACGCCGTGAAGTAAATCGCGTGTGAAACGACAAGAAGTACAGAATTCACCCACTCGCTCTCCACGAAAAGCACGTACAAGGAAAACGTGTTCTACACGTACCTTTTATACAGGCCCACACGTCCAGCGTCACTTACGCGGCGTGTACGCGCTAGGGCCATTTCCACCTATTACATGCTTTGTCACTTCTGCGTGTAGGGCCATTTCCACCAATTACACGCTTTGTCACTTCTGCGTGTAGGGCCATTTCCACCAATCACACGCTTTGTCACTTCTGCGTGTAGGGCCATTTCCACCAATCACACGCGATTACACTCTGACGTGCAGTCTTTCCACGTGTGCTCTGTCATCACGTGCTGTGTGGGAAACACCTGTGCGGGTCACGTCACAGACGCGCTTACGCGCTGAGGGCCTTTCCTCAGTTTTCACGCTGACGTGCAGGATTTTCACGTGCAAAATCACTCCGTACCAAGCTGGCCACGCGTACGCACACGGAATACCACGCTCCTGCCCGGAAGGCCGAACTACTGCCCCCCAGAGCCCGAGCACGCTCCCACCTGCTGCTGCCTGACTGCCTGCTGCCCCTGCACTGCTGGGGGGTGGGGGTGATAGGGGACATGAGTGGGGGCCTGGTGGAGGCTGCCCCTGGTGGCTGGGGGGTGGGGGTGGTGGTAGACATGGGTGGGGGCCTGGTGGAGGCTGCCCCTGGTGGCTGGGGGGTGGAGGTGCAGGGGGACATGAGCAGGTGTGCAGGGTAGTCCCCTGTTTTGTGGGCTGCCTGCAGGGGCCGTGGAGGGTGTACAGGGAACACCTGTGAGGACCCACCCAGCCTAATCGCGTGTGTAACTTCCAACGCACCCCTGTAATACACGTACCCTGCTGAAGTCGCGTGTAAAACTTCCCGCGCACCCCTGAAATGCATGCGCCCAGGCTATTCGCGAGTGGGACTTCCCGCGCACCCCTGAAATACACGTAGCACGCTGGGAGACATGAGTGGGGGCCTGGTGGAGGCTGCCCCTGGTGGCTGGGGGGTGGGGGTGCAGGGGGACATGAGTGGGGGCCTGGTGGAGGGTGCCCCTGGTGGCTGGGGGGTGGGGGTGGGGTGGTAGACATGGGTGGGGGCCTGGTGGAGGCTGCCCCTGGTGGCTGGGGGGTGGGGGTGGTGGTAGACATGGGTGGGGGCCTGGTGGAGGCTGCCCCTGGTGGCTGGGGGGTGGAGGTGCAGGGGGACATGAGCAGGTGTGCAGGGTAGTCCCCCGTTTTGTGGGCTGCCTGCAGGGGCCGTGGAGGGTGTACAGGGAACACCTGTGAGGACCCACCCAGCCTAATCGCGTGTGTAACTTCCCACGCACCCCTGTAATACACGTACCCTGCTGAAGTCGCGTGTAAAACTTCCCTCGCACCCCTGAAATGCATGCGCCCAGGCTATTCGCGTGTGGAACTTCCCGCGCACCCCTGAAATACACGCGCCCAGGCTATTAGCGAGTGGGACTTCCCGCGCACCCCTGTAATACACGTAGCACGCTGGGAGACATGAGTGGGGGCCTGGTGGAGGCTGCCCCTGGTGGCTGGGGGGTGGGGGTGCAGGGGGACATGAGTGGGGGCCTGGTGGAGGGTGCCCCTGGTGGCTGGGGGGTGGGGGTGCAGGGGGACATGAGTGGGGGCCTGGTGGAGGGTGCCCCTGGTGGCTGGGGGGTGGGGGTGGTGGGAGACATGAGTTGGACATGGGTGGGGGCCTGCTGGCAGGTGCCCCACAGTGCTGGGGTGTGGGGGTGGTGGGTGACATGAGTGGGGGCCTGGTGGAGGCTGCCCCTGGTGGCTGGGGGGCGGGGGAGGTGGTAGACATGGGTGGGGGCCTGGTGGAGGCTTCCCCTGGTGGCTGGGGGGTGGGGGTGGGGTGGTAGACATGGGTGGGGGCCTTGTGGAGGCTGCCCCTGGTGGCTGGGCTGTGGGGGTGGTGGTAGACATGGGTGGGGGCCTGGTGGAGGCTGCCCCTGGTGGCTGGGGGGTGGAGGTGCAGGGGGACATGAGCAGGTGTGCAGGGTAGTCCCCTGTTTTGTGGGCTGCCTGCAGGGGCCGTGGAGGGTGTACAGGGAACACCTGTGAGGACCCACCCAGCCTAATCGCGTGTGTAACTTCCCACGCACCCCTGTAATACACGTACCCAGCCAAATCGCGTGTGATAATTCCCGCGCACCCCTGTAATACACGTACCCAGCCAAATCGCGTGTAAAACTTCCCGTGTACCCCTGTAATACACGTACCCAGCCAAATCGCGTGTGATTATTCCCGCGTACCCCTGTAATACACGTGCCCTGGCTAATCGCGTGTAAAACTTCACGCGTAACCCTCTAATACACGTACCCTGGCCAATCGCGTGTTAAACTTCCCGCGTACCCCTGTAATACACGTGCCCTGGCTAATCGCGTGTAAAACTTCACGCGTACCCCTCTAATACACGTACCCTGGCCAATCGCGTGTTAAACTTCCCGCGTACCCCTGTAATACACGTGCCCTGGCTAATTGCGTGTAAAACTTCACGCGTACCCCTCTAATACACGTACCCTGGCCAATCGCGTGTTAAACTTCCCGCGTACCCCTGTAATACACGTACCCTGGCTAATCGCGTGTACAACTTCCCGCGTACCCCTGATATGTACGTTACCCGCTTTGCGTTCCTTGTTTGGCAGCCCTGTAAACTGGTCCAGGGTTAGCGCAGCCCTTCGCGATGATTTAGCGATTTTGATGGCTTTTCCTTGCGCGAGGGCGTTCTTGGGGGCGTTACTGGCGCTGCTGCAGGGTCGCTGCGATACTCTGCGCCACGGCTGGTTTGGGAGCCTAAAATCCATGAATACGTTGTGCGCGGAAATCGGTTTTAGCGCACGTGCCTGGCGCAGACAATCGCACGCGGACACTCTGCGCCAGCCGCTTGCGACACTTTTCTGCGAAATTCTATGAATTACCCTGTTAGTGTCAGATAACAGACCAAGCTAGTATCTACCACCACATAAATCGGCAACTGAAACTTCACCTATATTTCCCTCCGTAATGTAACTGTATATATTGTAATTTACTGTATATATCTTTAACTGCTCACCGGTAACCTGTGACCGGTAATTCTATGACTGTAATTCTATGACTGTAATTCCTGTATTATCAAGCCTAAAGTCTCCTTATACTGCTTGTGCCCAGTTACCTTCGGGTTTGGTGCGCCATATAAAAACAATAAAAAAATAAACCACTTTGTGTGCTATTTCCCGCAGTAAATGACCTTTTGTAACATATTCTTTGTAATTATAAAACAGAAACCAGCATAGAACCACACAATCACGATAAATCCAGGATACAAAATATTTTAATTGCGCAGCCCCTACAAAGAGTCAGATAGTGATTCTGTGCTGTAACAGGCAACACAGACATAAAGGTTTTGTTTGTGAGTGGGTACAGACTACATCACAATACACGTATAAACGTAAAGGAGTATCACAATAAAAATGGAATGCTAACCAGCTAATGAAAGTAATTAACAAAGGGCCGCCCAAACTTTTCTTACACACCATTTGGTAAAATGATAACTTAATGTAATGGTTTATGATATTGAAGAGTTTATTCATCAATGAGTTACAAAAACACATTGAGGACAAGAGAACTACAATCATTCCATTGAAGAAAGCATTCCATGAGAAAGCACACAGACACATTTGTGTTCATTTTCGGCCCTGTGTAACCTTAATGAAAGACATAAAAGCCGTGCGTAAGGCTTTTAGGCCTTTCTCTAACATTACGCCCCATTTTTGTCACTTTGAAGGGTGGAGAGGGGGGCCGTAATGCAACTTGCGTTTCTGCCACTCCTTCCCTCTACGCTACACAAATACTCCAGCATTTGCACCTGCATTCACTTTCATGCGGGTGCAAATGCTGGGGATCCCTACGGAGCCCGCCAGCCATTTGCAATATCAAAAAGCATGCAGACTCCAGAGGGATTGATTGTGCACGCTGCCTGCCATGCCTGCATGGTAGGCTGCGTTTACTCAATTTGCACAGTGGAATGCAAAAGGGGAGTGAAAAAGGTGGTGGTCACACTTCTACGCCGCCTTTTGCCTTCACCTCTTCACTCCACTGTGCAAATGATGAAATTTCAGTGGCAGGGATCCACTTATTTTTAAATCTACACATAACAGGTTCTCTCACCGAATTATGGGCTTGTATAAAATGAGCTCAATTGCGCTCATTTTTGGCCCTGTGTAACAAAAATGAGAGACATAACAGCCTTGCGTAAAGACTTTTTTGTCTTTCATTAAAGTTATGCCTCATTTTCATCCATTTATATAATGGAGAGGAGGGGCAGAAGGCAACTTGTGTTTCCCCTGTTCCCTTCCCCTCTGCAGTACAAATACTCCAGCATTTGCGGCCTGCATGCATTTTAATATGCTTGGGATCCATACGGGCCTAGAGACCCAAGCTACTCCTCACTGATGAGGCCCAACAAGGCCGAAACATGTTTGGGGATGCTTGTGGTCTCGTGCAGAAGGGATGTGACCTAGCAGTTCGGGCTGGACTGCCCCTTTTGGAGTGGGACCAAGCATGATTTGCATATGGTATTTCCCCTTCTGTAATGGCATGGCAGGTGAAGAACGATGGTCTGGAGGGTTGCCCAGAGCAATGCCAGTGGTTAAGATTCATTCTAAACCTTCCAGCCATCACCTCTTTGTTTTTGCTTTGTCTCCCCGAGTGGGACGGGTATGCCTAGACGTGGGTCCCATGCCTTCTGGGCCTAGAGACCCATGCTACTCCTCACTGATGAGGCCCAACAAGGCCGAAACATGTTTGGGGATGCTTGTGGTCCCGTGCAGAAGGGGTGTGACCTAGCAGTTCGGGCTGGACTGCCCCTTTTGGGGTGGGGCCAAGCATGATTTGCATATGGTCTTTCCCCTTCTGTAATGGCATGGCAGGTGAAGAACGATGGTCTGGAGGGTTGCCCAGAGCAATGCCAGTGGTTAAGATTCATTCTAAACCTTCCAGCCATCACCTCTTTGTTTTTGTGGGATCCATAGGGAGCCTATCAACTCTTTGCACCAGTAAGAATCAGGCAGACTCCATGCTGCCTGCCATGTTTACTCAAGTTGCATGACGGAATGCAGAGGGGCAGACACAAGTCGCCATACAAATAATAGGTGCAAATACTGGGGATCCCTATGGAGCCTTCTTGCTTTTTGCCCTAGCAAAAAGCATGCAGGCCCCACAGGGATTAATTTTAAATGCTGTAAATGTATGCGGACGCATCTGCATTGTGTGGTGGAGCGGAAGGACACGGCGTGAATGCAAGTTGCATTCTGAGCCCTCCTCTGTGCCAAACAATAGGACCAAAATGGGGCATAACGCTGTTACGTCTTTCATTAACGTGACAGAGGGCCGAAAATGAGCCCCATTGAGGATAGGAGAGCTGAAATCTGGCCATTGAACACTGTATTCATCATGGCAGCACAAGAGACACACTGAGGATAATAAAGTTAGAATTATGCCATTGAATAATGTATTCATTCAGGAGGAGCAAAGGAGACATTGAGGATCATTGCACTAAAACATGCCTTTGAAGAATACATTAATTCAGGAGTCACAAAAGACACATTGAGGATAAAAACGCTAAAACCGTTATTCATTAAGGAGGCACAAAAGAGACATGGAGGGTAAGTGAGATAAAATCATGCCTTTGATGAATGTGCTCATCAAGGAGGGATGGAGGAGACACTGAGGGTAAGGGGGCTAAAATCTGGCCATTGTGGACTTTAATCGTCAGGAAGGACCACAAGAAACATTGAGAAGAAGAGAGTTAAAATCAAACTATTGAAGATTTCATTAATCAATGAGTTACACATGACACATTGAGCATAAAAATGCTAGAATCATGTCATTGAAGAAAGTATTCATCCAGGAGGCAGAAAAGGCACATTGAGGATAAGAAAACTCGAATCATACTATGCTGGTCTCCAAGGAGGCACAACATACACATTGAGGATGAGAGCTAAAATAATGCCATTGAAGAATGTGTTCATCAAGGAGACACCTAAGACACACTGAGGATAAGATTTATAAAACCATGCCATTGTAGAGTTTACTCATCAGGAAGCACAAAAGACACACTGAGTATAAGATGGATACAGCCATGCCATTGTAGAGTTTACTCACCAGGAAGTAACAAAAGAGACAGTGAGAATAAGAGAGCTAAAATCATGCCATTGACGATTTTATTCACCAATGATTACAAATCACACATTGAGCATAACTATGCTAAAATCAAACCATTGGAAAATACATTCATCCACAAAAGACAATTTTAGTATAAGAGAGATCAAATCAGGCCATTGAAGAATGTTTTTATCAAGGAGGCACAAAAGACACATGAGGATAATGAAGCTAGAATTGTGCCATCGAAGAATATATTCATCGGGGAGGCACACAAGTCACATTGAGGATAAGAGCCATAACAACATGCCATTGAAGAATGCATTCATCGAGGAGGCACCAAAGACACATTGAGGATAATGAAGATAGAATTGTGCCATCAAAGAATATATTCATCAGGGAGGCACAAGAGACACATTGAGGCTAAGCGAGATATCATCATGCCATTGAAGAATGCATTCATCCAGGAGGCACCAAAGACACATTGAGGATAACAGCTAAAATAATGTCACAAAAGTATTTTTTTTATAATGGAGCCACAATAGACACACTGATGATAAGAGAGACACACCATGCAATTCTAGTCATTAAGGAGGTGCAAAAGACACATTGAGGATAAGAGCTAAAATAATGCCACTGAAGAAAGGATTTATCACGGAGGCACAGTAGACACATGAAGGATAAGAGAGATACAATCTTGCCATTGAAAGCTGTAATCATCAAAGAGGCAAAAAAACACATTCAGCATAAGAGAGCTAAAATCATGCCAATGAAGAATGTAGTCATTCAGGAGTCACAAAAGAGACATTGAGCACCGGTTGGCTAACATCAGGTTATAGAAGACTGACTTGTATTAATCAAGGAGGCACACAAGACACATTGAGGATAATGAAGATAGAATTGTGCCATCAAAGAATATATTCATCAGGGAGGCACAAGAGACACATTGAGGCTAAGCGAGATATCATCATGCCTTTCAAGAATGCATTCATCCAGTAGGCACAAAAGCGACACTGACTGATTCGTGGAATTATGTGCACGGTGCAAAGTGACTTTTCATTGGTGCAAAGTGACTTTGCACTGCAAATAGACTCTTTGCACTGTTACATGAATCCGGGTTTGTGTTGGCAGTTTTGCACCATGCAAAAAAATTCCATTAATCAAGCGCTGAGTTTAAGAAAACTGACATCATGCCATTGAAGACAACAATCATACAGGAGTCCCATTATACACGCTGAGAATAGGGCCGTGAAAATCAGGAGGCGCAAAAGAACATTGAGGTTAGCCCTTCAGTCATCCAACAATACACTGGGCCTGATTCGGGGAATTTTTAGCACAGTGCAAACTGACTTTGCACTAGTGCAAAGCGGCTGTGCACTGCCAACAAACACCCTGATTCACAGAGCGGTGCAAAGTGTATTTTTGAAGTGCAAAGTCACTTTTCACTGCAAGGATACACTTTGCACCGCTCTGTGAATCAGGGTGACTGAGTACTAATTTACAATCCTCCAAATATGCCTTGTAACCGCACCCCAATTCTCATAACACTTTAGGTCATGTCTGCCTCCTCCTTTTAGCAGGACTACGGTTCACCTGAGAGGTTTCACATGCATCCATGTGTTCGCAAAACAAGTATTAGGTCTATTGCTCAACCAGCACTGCTTGAATGGATTCTGCTAGTTGTTTTTCTTGACTTTTCCCACCAGATAGTGGGTTGGGGTCTGGCAATATCATTAGGGGTGGAGGCTGTGGTAGTGGGGGGTGTCTCCCGGATTCTGTAGTAAATAAATCAGCATAAAGACACTGGGCCTCATTACAAGCTGTCGCCAAACTTGTGACTTTTTCTGGCCCCTGGCAATGGGGAAATACAATGCCATTACAACCCTGGTGGACCCTCTATTTCCCCATTGCCAGGGACCGGAAACTTTTACTCCCCATTCCCATTGGCCCTTTTCAGAATGGTGCCGGTGCATCCGACATGCTCTGCACGCGGGTGCCAGTACGCCTGCCAGGTCCGACCTGCCGTGTGAAACCAGCAAGCAGAACTCGTAGTTTACCGGTGCTGTAACTACGGTACCAGTAACCTTACCGGTACCATAGTTAACAGACCGGCAAACTTGTAATGAGGCCCACTGAGTGGAAAAAAACAAATTCAAGCAGTTTTTTATCAAACAATAGACATACATACACACACTATTCTACCCCTGTTGTACCCTCCAGCCCCCACCTTGACAAGCGTAGGCACTCTGCAAGTATAGTATAAAAGCATATTAGCATAACATGCGAGGGATCCCCTTGAGACGTTTCTTATTATTAACACACTCCGGGTGGTGATAAACCTGATGGGACAGCCAGCTTGTGAGGCGCCATCTCTCGGCAGGATGCTGCCGACTTAGATCAAAGTTGGGTGTCTTGGTTGATGCGCTATGGGGGCGCTGCTGCCCCTGCTAGGCTGCCAGCAGTGCAAAGGAGTGTGTCTTCAAGATTCTCTGAATATTTGGAACATGTTCCTCGAATCCTGGGTGAGGAGGACGTTCTGAAATGTAGATCCCTGGGCACGCAGGGTTCTGCCGCCGAATCTCTGCGGTCGACATCGCAGGTCTATTTGGAGGCCAGCTCCAGATATCTTCTGGAGGACCTTGGAGAGTTAGTGAAACCCAGAAGAACATTGCTCATATGGTTTGATGTCCACCTATGGAAAAATAACAGTTATGTTCGCAATATTATGCGCAATATTATGCATTTAAAATGGATTCTAGATTTCCTTTTTTGCAGGGTATGTTATGTGTGCTAATTTTGCAGAATCCTGTTCTTTTATAAATCGTTTAAATGGTTGGGTGTTTGTTAGAAAAAAAATGTATGCCACGCTAACACAATCCGTATGGGCTGCACAATGCTGGATCAGCAAAGCTTCATTGAATGTAATTCTGTAAATATTAAAATCCGGCTGCCACATTTCATCAGTATAAAACACGTTTTTCTAATTGAATTCTGTTCCTGCAAAATAAGATTGCAGCCTGGGACTTTGCTCCAGAAGTGCTTTGTTGTTAATTTTGCCTCTGTTTCTTTGACTTGCCATTAGTCATTCGGTCTTTATTGGACACTCCTTGTAGATTCTGGCCCCATCCTCAAGGATACATGTTTTATTCCTTTTCTGGTGCCTTTCAAAGACAGGCTTTCTTTTTTGGCTGCCTTCACTCAGAACGAAAACACTGTTATAATTACGGAAGGCAATTGTGAATTAAAACTATGAATTCCCCATCCAGCCATAATCCCGGAATGAGTATTTGAAAAGGCTGCTGTCTAAAAAACAATCCCTTGCTCATTCTTAACACTTAATTTGGCTGGTTTGCCATACGCTGTGCCCTTCCTCTGGGAGTCTTTATCTGTCTATTCATGGGCGGATGAAGTGCAGTGTGGCTAGTTGTCTTTTGATCATTTATAGGGGAAATGCAATTACAAGGGTCATCATTAAATGACATAGGGCAGTTTAAAGGCTATTCGAGGGTCTGACCTGTATCATTTGTGGGGGAATCGCGACTCAGTGGTGCAAGTATTGTATAGTATTTGGTTAATTATATAGCGCTCTTTCCCCATTTGTATGGCCTCAATGCACTTTTTCGGTTGGAACGTCCTCGGTGACTGTAGTCAATGTGCTGGAGATTTCTAAGCGGTTTGGATTAGGAGATGCATGTGTGCATTTTTGCTGGTCTAGGACTTGGCTGGCTGGCTAGGCTCAACTAAGCAGCCCAGAAAGGGGCCAGGCACGTGGGCGGACGCTGTTGGAAGTTGCAATAGAGAGCTACTGTTGAGAGAGTTGATGTTTGGCCAGCTATACTAAATTTCTTTTGTAGGTAGTCACTGTATGCTTGTGGCAGGGGTGTTAAGGCATGTCGGGTGTTTCAGTGTGAACGGCCATATCTGCTGCCAGACTGGAAAGCATAGCCGAAGCTGCATTCTACAGCGCATGGATGCATGGCCGTGCCTGTGGCCTGTGTCCACAGATGTGATGTAAGGTATACGCACCATAGTCTTCAAGGTTATACATACCATAGTTTTCGGAGTTGTTCGGCTAGAGCGATCTTTGTCTGTTGCGGACAGCGTGGTCTCATTATTCGTAGTCTCTCTAGTGCGAGGGTCTGAGCATTCACTAAGCGTGGGTGAATTTATTCCGGTGTGCCTCAGCGAGGGCTGCAGACTTCCCTGGTCCGTCTTATTATTCCTGGTCTCTCTTGTTAAAGGGTCCAAGGGACGGTGAGTGGGGGTGAGTTTGTTGTGGTGTGACACAGCAAAGGCTGCTGGCTTCACTGGTGTCTTTGTCAGGTGGGAATGTTGTTGTGCATGGGGTGAAAATGTGTCAGGTGAGCCGCTGCGAAAGCTGCCACACACTGTGTTGTAGTTGGTGCAAGAGATGTTTGTTTCATCGGTGTAGCCTTGAGGTACAAGTGTTTAGGGGAATATTGGGAAAAGACAGGATTCTATGGGCTTTCTGAATTTTAGGTGGTTTTCAATATTGCGAATGTGTAGTGGTAGGGGGTTCAAGATGATTGGTGCTAGGACAGATAGGAGGAATCACCCAGCCTGGAGGAGTTGTGTGATGGGATAACTTGGCAAAATGCTGTGCAAGATCTGCGATTCCTAGAGGGTTGGTGGGGAACAGTTTTGTCTCTGAGAAATTCTAGTCTGGTGTAGAGGACTGTGCGGTGGGTGATGCACATGGCTTTAAAGGTAGCGCATCGACCAATGGGGAGCCAATGGAGCACTCTTAGGGTAGGGCTGATGTGTTCTCTGGCGGGTAGGTTAAGGATCAGGCGTGTTGCAGTGTTTTGGTTTGTTTGGAGTTTCCTTAGTAGAGAGGCTGGGGTTCCTAGGCACAGGCACTTTGCATAGTCTAGGCGGGACAGAGTGATGGAGATGATGGCCGAAAAATGGTGGGGATATGTGAGGTAAAGGAAAATATGCCTGAGAATCCGTAGATGGAAGAAGCAGGTTTTGGATACGATGGTGGTGTGTTGGGTGAGGGATAGGTCTGAGTCCAATGTGAATACAAGGTTTTTCTACCACTTTAGAGATTGCCAGTGCTTGTCCTAGTGGGTTGGACCACGGGATTGGCTGGGGGAGGAGGGCTATTTTCCTGCAAACTAGGATTTCAGTTGTCCCAGGGTTGAGGATGGGTGGTTGGTCGTCATCCAGTGGTCATTATCCGAGAGGCATGAAGACAGATCCGGACTGCCAGAGCCTTGAGATTTAGGGATTTTGAGGATGATCTGGGTGTCGTCTGCATAGTTGTAGCAGGGAAGATTATATGAGCGCTGGAAGGGGTTTTAGGTAGAAGTTGAAGATTAGGGGTGATAATGATGTTCCTTGTGGGACAGCTTTACTAACTGGTTGTGATGTGAACTGGTGGAGGTGCACGATTTGCGATCTATTTCAAATGAAGGAGGTGATCCATGAGGGGGCTGTGTTTCTGATTCCTAGGGTTTGTAGCTTGCCTAGTAAGATGGTGTGGTCGATGGTATTAAAGGCTGGAGAGAGGTCCAGTCTGATGAGAACAGCGCAGTCTTCTGTGTCGACTGTTCTTTTTAGGTCATCTCAGATGGAGACTAGGGAAGATTCTGTTCCCCTAAATGGTCTGAAGCCTTATTGTGCAGGGTCTGGGAGGTTGTTGGCTTCATCAAATTGGCCAAGCTCTTTGTAAGACACGTGGTCCATGAGTGTGGCATTGAAACACGTTTTGGAGATAGGCCGATGGTTCTGAGGGAGGAGTGGGTCGAGTGTCTCTTTTTTGAGAATAGGTTTGAGATAGGATGTTTTAAGGGCTTTCGGGAAAGATCTGGATGTGAGTGAGTGGTTAAGGATTGTACGAGCGACACTTCCTGCACAGGTTGAGGCTAGGATGTTTTTGAGGAGTGAGAGTGGGCAGGGTCCTCAGGGGAGACTGATGGCCTGATGACTGCTATGGGCGAGAGGAGTTCTAGGTGTGTGATGGGAGACAAAGAGTCAAGGAAATGTGTCGGGGGTTTCGACGTTGGTCTGTGGGTGGGTCGGTGGTGGCGGGGGTATATGTTTTAGTTTAGCAACAGTGCCGGTGCTTCAGTGAATTCTCTGCTGGTAGGGGCCTGAACTACCAGCAGGTCAGGCATGCCGGTTGTTTACTACTCCTACTGGCAGAATCAGAGTAACCCAGGCCGGAAAAAATGCCGGAGCCAGTAGTACCGGCCATTTCATTTTTTCCGGACTGAGTTACTCGTAATGAGGCCCTTTGTCTGGCACAGGTTAGAGAGGGATTTTAAAAAAGAAAAAATAATACACCACTCTACCACTAGACATAGAAAATACTATACTGCGTGCGGTTCAGGAAGGACTTAAAAAAGAAAAAAAGGGCAGTGTGGGATCATTGTTTTTACAGATACATAATTAGAAAAAGCAGTGCTGCATTTATCAAAAATGTTTTACTTGAACCATTTATTTACCAGGCAATGTTTGTTATAAAAGGGTTATGTTCTGGAATCTCTCACCCTAACATTAAAGTGTTAGTAACCATGAATGCTATACTATGTGAATGGGCATTTGTATAGCGCCTTTCACCATTGGCATGAGCTCAATGCGCTGTTGGTTGAACGCCTTTGGGGACCGGAGTCCAGGTAGGTCGAGATAGTCAGAGAAGTAAATGGAGCATGTGAGTACTCTGTATGTGTGCAGATAGATCAACCTTTTCGTGGGGGATTGCTGCATTCCAGTGCTGGAGGTAGTGTGCAGTGTATGTGAGACAGGTAGTATGTGTGCAGCTAGGCCAAATTTGTCGTGGGGTTAGCTGAATTCTAAAGGTATTTGCGGTGTGCAAGGTGGTATATCATTATGTGTGCAGCTAGGCCAAATTAATCGTGTGGGTTAGCTGCATTCTATTCATGATGTTGCTGAGTGGAGAGTCAGGGCAATGAGTATCTATGGCATTGAAAAAGGCCTCCCTGTCCCTTATTGCCTTCCTGTGTCTACTGACTTAACTATGCTCCCACTTAGGCATATGGTGCATCACGAACCTCTAGATCTGGTGTGTGTCTCACCTCTATCTGCAATTAACGCCTTCCCCACTCCCATTATGCCCTATGGGGCAAAAATGGGAATGGGGAAGGGTAAATGGGGATTGGGGACTTACCACCCCGCCAACCTCGGAATGGGGCGGTAAATCCGCCAACCACCATGGCGTAAACGTAGTTTACGCCATGGTGGTAAAGGTAAGACCCAGGCGGTAACTTACCGCCTGGGTCGTAATGAGGCCCTCTGTCTTTTGAACTCAGGCTTTGCTTTAAAGTTTTCGCCATTTGTTTTCCTTTAGTAAAACTTTGAAAACTAATGTTCGGGGGTTTTGCCAAAGTCGTGTCTCAGACCAGGCTTTAGAAAGTCCACCTTGGATGTACAGGGGGACACCCCAACGGGTTTTGCCTGAAATATCTAAAGGTTTAGTAGCAATGGCTGAGCAGGCAGGCTTAGTCTAGGGGGGGGATGATGGCTGTAGTAAAGCACACAGTACTCAGACTATACACCTAGTTCAAGGAAACTCTTACACACTAGAAGTTATATACAACAATAGGTATTTATTTATATACACTAAGGCTTGTAGCATTCAAGTAAGGTAAGTACTATAATAGATAGTATAATAAAACAGTTGCACTATTCAGAGTTATATACTTTAGAATAGCAATAAAGGGAACAAATCATATATTCAAACCTCCTGAAACATATATGCAAACTTATAGAAACTTTGATAACTTTAGTTTAGCTTATATTTTCCTAGAAAGTCCAAACCTGTCTTAGGTGAGTCTCACAAAATCAGAGGGGATACTGGGGCACCAGTGACCAAGGGCTGAGGAAGACAAGGAAAGAAAGCAGAGTTCAGGGATCAAAGAAGCAGAGCCCAGAAGAAAACTATTCAACAGTCAGGTTTGCTTTGGCAAGGAAATGTACAGTTTCCCTAGCTGGATTGCCCCAAGTACAAGCGTCCCAGGGCAAGGTAGAGCACAATTGGTTGTCCACCCCAATGTAGCTCAAGGTAGGACTGTACCTTCCCGGGTCTAACCATTCAAGCAATGCTGTGTTTATCCACCTCCCACCTGCTGTATGATGCTAGTAGCTTCCAGGTGAAGGGGGATGTTGAATAATCTAGGACCAGGCATGGCTAGGGCTGCTGAGTGTAATAAAAATGCTACGGTCATTTTTATGCAATACAGGACCAAGGCGTTACAGATTGTCTGTCTACCAACCCTATGTCGACCTGATTGGCTGTTGCTCGAAGATTATAAGCTTCTGGATTGGCAGATACGTTGAGGTCAATGAAAATTTCAACTTCTTCCTGCAATATGTGGCTGGTTCCTCCAAGAACACAGAGACTCAGGCGCTAAAACCAGGCCATCCTTTTAAGTGCTGTACGTGTCTGAATCTTTCAGATTCAGTGCATGGCTGAGTATTCTCAGTGCAATGCGTGGCTAATGGTTGCTTAGGTGCAGTGCATTGCTTTCCCTTTGAAGGACATTATTTGCAGAACATTACTGAGCTTAGTACATTGCCACACTACTAAGGTCCATAGCCATTCATGATTAAGTGCTTCTAGGCCCAGGTTTCCGTGTCCCAGGCATTCTTATCTGTCCATTGTAGTGGGTTCTTGGCCTTTCCCTAGCCGTAGAAAGTTAGCCGAAAGGCACGGTTTCTCAACAGGTCAAAGGCCTAGTGGGTCCTTTAGAATGATTTGGGAGAAGAGCCAGGTCTTGAGCGCTTTCCGGAACGCCATGTAGTCTTGCGTTTGCCGAAGGAGAGGGCTGGGGGCAGAGAGTTCCAGATTGTTGGTGCCAGTGTTGAGAAGGTGGACCCACTGATCCTGGCTGATTTGGAGGTGGGGGGCCATTAGGAGGAGGGCCATGTTTGATCTCATGTTGCGGGTTGAAGTTAGGGCGTTATATTCTCTAGTAGGTATTTGGGGATGGTTTTTTGCACAGCTCAGTGAGTAATGCACATGATTTTGTAGGTGGCGCATTGCCCAATCGGGAGCCAACGTAGTATGCAGAGTGCAGTTGTAATGTGATCCTTTCGGTGGAGGGCAAGAAGGAGCCTGGCTACTGAGTTCTGGACTCTTTGGAGTTTGTTTTGTTGGAAGGCAGGAACAACCAGGTATAGGGAGTTTGGATAGTCAAGTCTAGACATGACAATGGACATAATTGGTGTCAGTCTATGGGGATAGGTGAGATATGGGAAGATGCGTTTCAGTAGCTTGAGGTGGAAGTGGCAGGATTTGGATGCATTGTTAATGTGATGGGACAGGATTAGGTTACAGTCCATTGTGCAGCCAAGGTTTCTGACTGAGGAGGAGGTAGAAGGGAGAGGGCCAAGGGAGGGTGGCCAGGGAGATGGTTGTGGGAATAGAGTTGTTTTTCCGCACAACATGATCTCTGTTTTTCTCAGGTAGATATGCAGATGGTTACTTGTTATCCAGCAATCAATGTCTGTCAGGCATGCTGCCAGGTCATGGCGGGGTGTCGGATGTCGATTTTGGAATTTTCCGGATGATTTGTGGGTCATCAGCATAGTTATGGCAAGTAAGGTTGTGGGAGCGGATGAGCACAGGCATATAGGGCCATGCAGGGGTTGAAGTTAAGGGGAGAAAGGCAGGCACCTTGGGGGACTCCATTGATCACTGGGCGTGCAGTGGAGGAGAAAGGGGGTGGGCAGATGCTGATTTGTTTTGTGGGGTTCCATGGCTCCCCATTTGTGTTCTAGGGAGTGTTTTTTGTGTTTTAAACACCTTGAGGTGGTGGGAGGAGTGAACGGAATCTCCTTAAAACACTGATTAAAAAAGACCAAATGGGAGATTTGGCCTAATTTCGGCCATTCAGAAATACCAAATGTCGAAATGTTCAACCAAATCCCCCATTTGGTGGCGGGGTTGCAGTGGTGTCCCCTGCAGCTGGTCCCGAAAAAAGTTTAAAAATAATAATTTTAAAAAGGAAAGGGCCTGCGGCGCCCTTTCCCGATCATGGAAGTGAAAGGGAGCAGCCGTTGCAGGGACACAGCGAGTTGGCAGCACACAGCGAAGTGTGGTGCTGCAAGGTAAGTAAGGGGGTGGGGAGTGGGTTTGGTTGGGTGTGGGTGCAGGGGCCAAGTCGGAAATGTTCAGGGGAGAAAATACTGGAGGTTATTTTGGAAAAATATTCTTCAGTCTTTTCTCCCTTGAACATTTCCGTCACAGGCTTTCAACCCCGATCTGGTTGAATCACTTGGGGGTCGGGCCTTGGCAGGCCGAGGAGGAGCCAGTGGGGGTTAGAGGAAGAAGTGTGTTGTGGATTCAGGAGATGAAAATGTTTATTGGTTGAGGTCTTTCTGCGACAGGGAGTGAGGGGGGGTGAGGAACAGCGCTTCTGCCAGGTCTGGGATTACTTTGACCTTGTTCCAGCGCTGGTACAGTGAGGGGAGAAATACCAAGCCTTGTAAGGTGGTGGGGGTCTACAGAGAAGGAAAGGGATGGCTGGGTAGTCTGTCCAAATGAGGGGTCTAGTGAGGGATGCGCTAATGAGGTTGGTTGAGCTGAAGATTGTATCAAGGGTGTGGCTGGCAGTGTGGGTGTGTCCGGTTATCAGCTGGCTGAGGCTGAGTGCCTCAAAGACTATCAACCAGAGGTTGAGTCTGGGGATTGTTAGGGGTGTCAAATAAGATGTTGAAATCCCCCAGTAGGCTGAATGCCTGGTGGGTGACCATTATGGCTGCTAGTGAGTCGCATAGGGAGTTGGCGAATTGTAAGTAGGAAGCTGTGAGAGAGTGTGGGCGGGGAGAAGAGTTTGACTATTACAGATTCGCAGGTAGCTGTGGAAGGCTGTGTTTCGAAGAGTGTGATGGTTATGTGTGGTTTGTGTAGGACGGCTACTCTGCTTCCTCTGGAGGGTCTGTTGTGGGTAAGGAGTGTATAGTCGGGGTAATGCCCCGTTTGCAATTGGTTTGAAATTGAACCATATTTCAGTGATAAATAACAGATCCAGGTTTTGGGAGGTGAGGAGATCAAAGATGGTATGTCTGTTCTTTGTCACGGAATGGGCATTGATTAGAAGGCAGGAGAGTTTGTGAGGTGGGATGGGGTTGGTGCATCTTCGGGTTCTAGGAGTGGGTGGATTTGGGGAGACCGGTCAGACTGGTGGGAGGGTGATGGTGTTTAGGGGGGTCACAATCGGTAGGATCGAGTGCGGGTGTGGTGTGGATGGGAAGAGGGCGTGGGCAGTAACAGGTCTTTGGGTAAGGACAGGTGTGGTTCGGGTGGGGGAGGTCAGGTTGATTGTGATTGGCTCTGAAGCAAACGGGGGGTGATGAGTGGAGATGGGGCATTATGTGGTTGGGGGCTGGGGAGTGCTTGGGGTGAGTGGCCCAGAGCTGAGATTGAAGCAGTAAATATGGGGATCAGTGCTGGTTGGGTGAGGAGGCGGAGTCTTGGCAGTGTTCAAAAAGGGATTTGGCAGGCGTTGGTATTCGAGGTGATGTGGTGGAGGGGGCTGGAATGGTGTGGTTGACTGACTAATGTAGGACTGGAGGAGCATGTAGCGCTGAGGCGGAGAGCAGTCCCTGCCTCTGTAAATTGTGTGCTTGGGTGTTATTGGGCTGTGCCTTAGGGTGGGAGGGTCAGCAGGGAAGAGGGTTGAAGCAATGGTTTGGGAAAGGGCAAGACGTGCCATGCTGAGGGATGGGAAACATGTGGTCGACGGAGTTCTGGGAGGGGTGGACATTGAGCAGTGGTGGGTGGGGTTGATAACGGGTGCAGGTGAGGCTTGAGAGGGTGTCTTTGGTTTTGAGGGTGGGGGATACATGCTTATCGAGGGCGACATGAGAGAAAGTGGGGGAGAAGCCTCGTCTGGTTCTGGTGGCCGGGCCGGCAATAGAGTTGTGTGGAATGGGGCATTAACTAGCAAAGCGCCAACGGTTCCCCTTAGTAGAGGAGTCGAAACGGGTGTGGGATGAAGTAGGAGTTGGCAGGAAAGTGGTTGCGTGGGTAATGTGGGGGGCACATGCCAGAGAACTCCCGTGGTATGAGAGTTGGAAGATGTGTGGTGCATGGATGGGTGTGTGGCTCTGGGCAGGGGTGAATGGGGGCTACAGTTGGAGGGGGGGTATGAAATGAGTTAGGTGTGTTCCTGACTGTAGGTGCAAGGGTTATGTGTGGGGCAGGGAAGGCGTGTCTTTTGGAGTGTCAGAGAGCTCCCCTGGTATGACAGTTGGAAACTGTGTGTTGTGTGGACCTTGTGGGGTGTCTGTCTCTGGGGTGAATGGGAG
The DNA here is from genome assembly GCF_040938575.1 of Ambystoma mexicanum. Classification (NCBI taxonomy): domain Eukaryota; kingdom Metazoa; phylum Chordata; class Amphibia; order Caudata; family Ambystomatidae; genus Ambystoma; species Ambystoma mexicanum. Next base: position 375,066,810 of record NC_090921.1, read on the forward strand.
GGTTTGAAGTAAGAAGGGGTATGCAAATGGATAGTCCTCCTCTGTGAAGGTTGCAGTGAGCTAAAACGTGGTTGTAGACCCTCAGGAGTAGAAGAAATTCCATAGAGCAGGGTATATGACACATGTTCGTTCTCAATAGACAGGCTCCCACGCTCCTTTTTGAACCAGATGTCATTTTATATTTATATTTTACCAAAGAGCTGCCACCAAGCCTTGGAATACACAGGTATGTATAATTTGCATCTTGGGCGCGCATTGTTAAATGCAGCCCCTGGATGCTGCACCTAATGTAATTCCTGGGAGTTTTCAAAATTGCACCTGCCCCTCTATAGCTGCCATGTTGCCAAATCATATTGCAGAGCTGGTGTGTCAGTAGACAAGAGGAAGTGAAAGTACACATGAGTGCACCATACCTTTTCTTTTAGCATTCAGCATTGGGAAGTGATGCCTGGTTATTAGACCTCACGTTCCGGGAGAGAAAAGCAGTACCGTTTCACACAGCAAAAATCAGACACATGTCAGGCTATTACATTCTCATTCTGTCACATCGAGGCTTTTAGCTTTTTCTGGACTGAAGTGGGTTGTGCTTCACACTAATCTGATGCTCATTGGATTTGCGAGGTAACAGGCATTTGAGTGGGGACAATAGGGGGATGCGGGTGGATGACGTGTTTCCCTTGCAGTCAGGGGCGTCGCTAGGGGGGGGGCTAAAGGGGCTATAGCCCCTGATCTTTTGGTTGTAGCCCCGGATAGAATCTCTGGAGCTACAGCCAAAAGACTAGCTAGCCCCGAGTCCCAACAGTTCCGACATCAGCGTAGCCCCGGGTCTTTTCCAGACCTAGCAACTCCCCTGCTTGCAGTGCTCTTCTTTTAAAATAGAAGAGATCCTGAGCAGCCGCGGATGCAGCAACTCCCCTGGCAAGGAGTGCTCTTAGCCACTAGTGACATGCAAATTACAAGTCACGCGCCTAAGCGACGCCTGTCCTGCATTTCTCTGCCACTCCATTCCGAGCTCTGCTAAGTGTCTCTCAGCCATGGCAAATCCGCAAATTACATTACAGCACTTCAACAACGGCTGGCCGTCCGACAATGACTCGCATCACGTCAGTTGCCCTGTGCTTAAGGCACTGTCTATTCATGATGCACCAGACCACACAGTTATAAAGAGAGCTCTGCCGTGAGTGGCTGTGCAGACTTCTCGTTACCTCTTAATGCCCCCACCCCGAACGTGCTGGAAATGTGAGTAACAGCATCACACTGTTAAGGAGGAACGAACCTCTTGTGTCTGAACCTAACTTCTGGGACTTGATGGGATGTGGTGCTGGCGCGGTCTCTCATCCAATGTGCATGGATACCTTCAGCATGCCGATGCTAGGAAGTTGGTATTGTTTATTTATAAGGCGCCTATACACAGGCAGTGTTTCAAAGTTAAGCTGCACTGGCGTGAGAATCTGGGAGGATCCTTTACCCAGAGGTCAAAGTGGGGGGGAACTACAGGGTACAGCGTTCTCTTACTTTTCAGGGCAACCCGTCATCGTTCCCTTACTTTATGCGACCAATAATACCGTTGCAGGGCGGCAAATGTTTTAAAAATACTCTTTGAAAATTGAATTTCATCCCTATTGAGGACGCAAATCTGAGCCCTGTTGATTTGGAGCCCTTGCAACATTGTACTGTGACATCTAGCTCTCAGGTGTTGGAAGGGGATTCTTTATTTCAGTAGGCTGATCGGGCTACAAAACCCATTCCCAAGCTGCCATGAATGGCTCCAGGGACAGCCTTGTTTGCAGGCATGGGGTTGGGTGTGTCTGTGGCTGGTCATGCAATTTAAGAGGTGTGAACGGAGGATGGTTGAGAAGAGACAGCGTGAAGGAACATTCTGAGTGGGACAATGGCACACTCATGGATGCCATATAAATACATTTCCTTTCATTGTGTTTTTCTTTAGTCTTACTTGAACTGTTGCATAACACAATGGGCCACATTACGAGTATGGAGGTGGCCATGCCGCTTTTAGAGGTATGGATACCCCCATACCGGGTACCGGGTCTGGGTTCCAGGAAAAGGGAATTACTGGGCCATTCTGACATTGGAGGGCCCGGTAATTCCCTTTCCCGGGACCTGGTCCTGGTACATCCCCATTCCCATTGAGCCCCATAGGGCTCAATGGGAATGGGGAGGATGCTAACAACGGGCCCGTTAATGACGGGTCCGTTGTTAGCATCCTGTTCTGCTAGCGGGTCCCGCTAAGGATGCCTGGTTTTACCAGACGTCCTTAGCGGGACCCGCCAGCAGACCTCGTAATGAGCCGGTAGAAGGTTAGCCCTCTACCGCCTGGGTAGTAATGAGTCCTAATGTAGCATGATGGAGTGGAGGAAAGGAAGGACCCAGGTATGGGGTTTGAATGGGGAGAGGGATTGATAGTGAGTATGGCGGAGAGGGCAGAAAAGGGGGAGAGGCTGACAAGGGGGAGGGGCAGAAAAGGGGGCAGGCAGAGACTTTTTTTTACACTTCGACCACTGCCCGTACCACAATGATGGTCAAATCATACGGGCTTAGAACATCGGTTAATCCGACGTGTGTAAACATAGAACTCAATTCACAGATATTACCAACTGCACATGTGAGTTACGGCTTGATGTGATTGGAACCCAGAGACGTTTTTATGGGAGGGCAAAAGGGGCACTTGCCAATGGCCCCCACCTTGGAGGGGGCCCCACAAGGCTGCCTGATCTGAAGAAGTAAGAGTCCATTGTTCACCAGTCTTAAATAGCACACCTCAGGATATTTTATGGGGTGCTGCTGAGGTTGTAAACCTGTTGCCTTTCTGTTTTGATAAGTACATTCTGCCTTCAAAAATTCATCATGTATTGCTTTTTGTGTTCACTGTGGCATAGTGTGTGTGTTCCTTACGGCACAACTCTGTAGCATTCTTTCCTTCCTGTGGGAATTATGATGATCATGTGCAATAGGCAACAGTGAAATTCATATTGACAAAATGAGTGCCACAATGGTTGAATAGTTAGCTCAGTGTGTGAAGTACCCATTGCAGAGATATGTGTTCATATGCAAAATTAGAATATCACATTCCAGCAAGGCTGGATGAGCCTTTCCTATGTTGGAAGTTTATAAACCTGCCTGCATATGTACTTGATTTTGCAGAACAACATCTGCTATTATCAGCAATGCACCTGTACCAGATAGGGGTTGCTATAAAAACTAACATATCATCCGTATGGTGAAGGTCTAGAAATGGGTTTGTTCAGATGGGGTGTTGTAAAACCTAGGCGATCGCCTCCAACGATGGCATAAACTGTTAGTCCAAGAGTTGAATAAGTATCCAAATTCAAGACTATGGAACAAAAGCGTTCATGCTTGTATCCTGGATTTGCCTGCAGATAATACAGTGATCCTGTTCAAATTATCTAATATATCTTACATTACTGTGCTATCTTCTGTGAGGTTTGCCTACTTGTATGCTGCTGGTATCGTTTAGCCCATCACTTGATCTTTCTTCTTATGTAGGCCATTTTGGTGGAAGGATTGGTAGACAGAAGATAGCGGACCAGATGTTGCAGGCCTCAGGCAAGCATATTTTAAGCTCTGCTTGTTTGACACAAAAAAGGTTTGCTTTTTGGCAAAAGTCAAAGGTTTTTATGCACGTTTATAAATGAAAATGTCACAAGCCATTGTTTTGGAAGTATTTAAAGCTTTGAAATACAAAATAAATTTGCTAAATCACATCGATTGGTGTGCTGGTACTTATATACTTCGCTTGCTGATGAAGAGAATGAAGCTAGAACCATTCCAATTTTGCATAACACCCTTCTATAAAAATTTGTTTAAAAATGGCCATGTTTGGTAATGTGAATTGTGTACTTTCCAAGTCTGATTTTATAAATTGAGATTGTTTTAGTTCATGGTAAGAACTGGAAAAGAAAGTGTTCATTTGCAGAGTTGGCACACATCCCAGCTTCTCCCCTTCATCCCTTAACCAATGTGTGATCCTGGGCATCTCATTTAATCTTGTATTGCCTATCATCTCAATATTGCCAGTCCCTAAACCTTTCAAAATTTTCAGCACGTCAGAGTGATTTCCTTCTCATGATGTGATCTTCATAAAAGACATATTCATGGTTTCACTGGTTATAGGGTTGATTCTACTTTGATAGTTGATAGCATATTTATATCGCACACCAAAGGCATTTGTTCCTTTGCTCTCTAATGGCAACACTATTTGAAAACCATATCCCACTTCTAATCTCAGTCTGTCTGGATAAAGGCACCTTCCAGGTAGATTCCAATCTGCCTCCACTATCCATGCTATGGTATGTGTAGCTTTCTCCTTCCTTCCAGTTGGTCTCCACTGTCCATGCATGAGCACTTTTACATTCTGTGAGGCAGCTAATGTGAGTTATCTGTCTATTATGGGTTACATGTACCGTGTACATACGGTCCTGCATTAATACGACAGGCTTCATACCTTCCTGGATGTTATTGATAAAAATGATCCTGTATGTACTAAAACAGTAACCTCTTCGTAGCCTGCTAATGTTGTTCTTCAAATGCTACTTTTTTATCATTCTGATTAGAGCAAGAATGAAGAGGGTAATGGGACTTAAAGGGAGTAAACATGCTTATTATTCTGCGAGACAGCATATCAACCTATAGGTTGTGAGCGCAACGCGTGCAGGGCGCAACCAGTATTCTTTATTCCATAATTCCTTTGGTTTGGTGGAGGGGGGCCCCAAAGATGTCTGTGCCCAGGGCCCCAAAAGTGCTTAAGATGGCCCTGTTGGAACCTACAACTGGACATGGTATTTAAAGCTGCCAGAAAAGACCTATTTAAAAGAAAATATGTATTACTAAAAATGTGGGCTACCGTGTGTGGCATGTAAGCAATGAATAAGTGACGCATGTCGTAAAGGTAAAAACAGATTTAAACGGAGCCTCTGTTTAATGTATTTGTTCAGCTTGCCGCAAATAACGTTCCCATTACAGCTGTCACTTTCCCCCAAACACGCCTTTTGTTTCACAGGAATTAGCGCACTTTCCCACACTGATGACAAAACGGAGGCCTGTTTCATCCAGGTGTAGGTTTGATGTGCACATACAAGATAAACATTCAGTTGCAAATGTTTGTGAGTTCTCATTTAACTTGCAACCTTGTCAGCGTTCAACAACATTTTCAATTAATAATAATGCCAGTTTTTATATTACGCTAGCTCATCAAAAGCGCTGTTCATTATCCACCGTGTCCACCTCGAAAGGAAGAAAGGTTAAATTGGCCCCGCTGGGATTCGAACCTGGAAGCACAGACGTCCAAAACGAGCTAGGCCTGGATGTGCTAAATGACCTGCTTCATTGGGCTGGACTTTGCCCGGCTCATTAGCGCCTACTTTTGCAGTTCGGAAAGTAAGCTAGAGGCATAGCCAGGATTGTCTAGCAAATGGGGCCTGAAGCTAATGTAGTTGGGCCCACTGCACTGACAAAAATTTCTGTAAATGCCCACACAGCGCTGCTGAGAGGGCATTTACAGATTTCGGGTGGGCCTTGCCCCTCAGGCCCTACCCTGCCTACGCCTCTGAAGTAAGCCACACGCCCGATCACCTTATGTTTACATAACTCACACATAGGATTACCAAGCACCCATGCAATCACAAGTCCCCCCCCACACATGCTGTCTGCATCACATAGCCCCATTGGCCCACCCTCTTATGTTTTCCTTAGTCCTTTTCCTCTGCAGACTATGGTCTGGGACCCCGCGTAGGCAGGGAAAAAATAATACCCTGCCCTGCAGCCATCAGGCATACTCTAAGATACTACCTTGGTGATGGAGAGCAGAATAACATGTTCATATCATAGTATGAACCTACGCATGCTCAACAGCTTTCATTCGTTTTGTCAATTGTGTTGTGTGTAAATGCCTTTGTGGAAATGTGAATACAGTTCAGTGTAGTTTACACATGAATAAGTAATGGCTTTAGCTTGGTGTAATTCATACTAGTTCTTGGAAAGAGATTTGCAAATCAGGTATTTACAAGTTAATACAGATATTAGAAATTTACGATGGAAGATTTCAAATCAGACTTTCCTACTATGAGGGCATGTTTTCAGACTAAGAAAATTAAATCTCTTGGTTAGAATGGTGTGACTTTGTATGTGCGTATGTTATAAAACCCTGGACAAAGGACGACTTGCCTAAGGCAGGGTCTACAGACACTGTGATGAGCAGGAGGGGAAGGAAGAGGTCGTCCACTTGGTGTCTTTCATATGGTAGGTTGGGTCAAGTCCTATCAGAATTTAAAGAGACATCATGGTCAGCGCAGGGAATGGGCCGGACCAGGACAGGCCTGTGTCTGGCCAGACATGGCTTCCCAGAATGGAGTTCCAGCAAAACATGTCTTGCCGCCCTGTCCACAGACCCAGGGGCTTGCCCACTAAATTCGCAGCTACAGCGAGGTGGAGGCAGTTTTCAGAGGAAGCTCTTGCGTTGCTTGGGCGAGTGACAACCAGCTTTAGAACAGGTAGAATTTGTCCTGAAGCTGAGTTATCACATTCACGAGCAACCCCTCCTTTTAACAAACACTTTCAGTAGACTCGGCATAAGCAACCGAATACAGAACTTGCCAAATCCTCACGTGTTTGCTGTAACTGTCCAGACTGGTATATATGTCCTGCAATGTAGAGATATGTTTTCTTAGTGTGACTAATGTGACCAAATAAAACTGCAGACCCAACTTCCATTATTCACTCAAAAGGGTTTCTTACTTAATCACAATAAGACATGTTTCAAATGTAACATTCTGGGACGCATACAAATTGTTCTAATCACAAATGATCGCGGGAGAATTGCTTGCAGGAAAACTTATCAAATTTATTAGGTCATTTAGGACATATATGCGGCGGGGAATCCCTCCACAACCCCCCACCCAATCCCAAACCCCCCTGCAACTCCCCACCCAATCCCCTTATATTATTTATTATCCCAAACCCACCCCATACATATATAAAATAACTAAGATAGAGGCAAAGGTCAATTGTGCAGAAGGGCAATTAGGACCACTATTATTAGGTTAATTAGGACAAAGGGTGAATTTGAAAAGGTCAATTTGGTAAATAACAAATTCTGGACATACTAAATTTCCCATAATGCTCTTTGCTTGTATGCAAATCACCAGGAGTGGGTTCTATGAGGAGATACTGTAGTGTGTGACCTGGCCTGGGACCATGCCCCTTGGCCCGTCCCCTCCTCCACCCCTCCTCCACACGGACCACCCCTCCAAGGATGAGAGGGTTCCCCAGTACATTTTTCCCATTTCCAGAACTGGACATGGACCATACATAGAGGCCTAATCAGAAGGTAAGATTGACACATTTGTAGCTGTGTGGATATCGAGAAAAAGCGAGCCGGTTGGCTTCCTTGCTTTTCTTCTGTATCTGCCCATTTTGATTGCAGACTGTGAGCGAATCTTCTGGTTCAGGTACATACCTACCTGCCTCTTTACATACGAAGAAACAGGTACCTTTATGGCAACACTTGTATTTGTATTTAGCTTACAGGGTGATTTCGCTAAGGCACTCCATTGTGTATAAGATCTCTGTTATTTGCAGAGGTGCAGAAGTGATATTCTGTGCCTTTTGGTGATGCAGAGCTTTGCCAGAATGTAGTGGTTTCTGAGATTCGGGGTCAGTGGCTGCAGTGAAGAATGATGGACATTATTTTTTCTCTTGCCCTCTCTCCCCAGATGCCTGAATGCCGGGGTGTCTACATGAGGGGGCTCTGCGTCTTGGCCACACTCGTCGCCCTGGCTTCATCAAGCCTGTCCGCTGTCGAGAAAGGAAGAAGGAAGGTCGTCCATGTCCTGGGTGAGTCCCATTTATGGAGCTATCATCTGAAAGGCTGCACCTGCCAGTGCTGGCAGGCACTCAATGACGGCCATATGTCCTCCGATGAGCTCCTGGACCTCTCTCATCTCATTGCCTCTGGTTCCCATGGAGCACGTTTTCTGGGTTCTTGTGCACATTCAGGGCCCCTGATAAGGACTGAAACCACCCTACACAACTGTAAACCACCCTCTGGTGCTCACACGAGTTGGTACCGTACAGGTCACCACATAGCACTCAATCCAACTACAATTGTTTACTACTATACACAGCATTCAAGTCTAAGGTCAACCCATAGCAAGTCACTTTATATCATCCTAAACATGAAGCACGCATCCAGAACTCCTATGAACGCATGGCAACTAGGATACAAAATGAAAAGCAAGGACAAGGACTTGTTAGTTACATTAGTGTACTTCTTAGGTCCCACTTGAAACACAATCTACTAGCGAGAACCCAGGAAAAGTAGGTCTCATTCCATGTTTGGTGGTATTTCGGTGGTAAATCTGCTGAAATCCCACCAAACGGATTTACAGTTAACATCACTTGACCATGCGGATTTACAGCAGGATTACAAGTGGTGGTAGGTGGTGTAAATCCCCATTTTTTATAGTACAAATTACTTCATGGGGATTTGGGCGGAATTACCGGCAGCGGTCATTCCGCTGATTTTTCAGTTTTTTGGTGCTATGGTGGAAGATTTACCTCCAGCATTTTGTTGGAGGAAAATTCTCCACCTTACCACCAAAGTTGTAGTACGGTGGTGCAGTAATTTAGCAGTAATGCAGTAGTAATACCACCGGATTTTCCGGCAAAGCCGTACTCAAAAAGAGGCCTGCAGTGTGCATATTTGACTGTATTGCATTCAAATTGACTATTTTCTACTCTTCTTCAGTACATGGATTCTTGGGCTATATGTGAACTCAGTTTTCATTCATAGTCATTTACCCAAAATATAGGGACTGCATGGCATTGTTTTGCACAGAGTGTAGGCATTGAGGTGGGAGGTGGGAGGTTTGGTACTTGGTTAATTCGCCAGATTTTTAGACAACCATGAACGCACTGTTAGCGCTGTCTGCCTGCCTGTTACTTAAGTACCCTGAGTGAATGAAGGAATGAATGCCTGTTATTTAATTCAGTTGCCGAAGCCTTCACAAGGACTTGTAGTATCTGGCTGATACCTTTGATATCTTTGTGAACATATTAAGCACGACAATTTAGTGCGAGCCAATTTAGCAACTTGCACGTACCTAAATCACTCACTTGCGTGTCCCTGAAACTCAGCACGAACGCCCAGCCCGTTCTGGTGCTCCGAGTTCCCTCGCAGCATCATAACACCCAGCCACTCCGCGGCTCGCAGTAACTCGCTCATTTGTTGAGCATAAATGAAATAGACCGCCGCCCAGCCATTTCTATTGGCTAGGAGGCGCACTGGGACTTCAACTTCCAGAAGCACCAGCGCTCCTCTTAGAGGAACGTCAGGCGCTTCAGCGCCGGTGCTTCAGGGCCAAGCCGGTCTTGCGCTGGTCCTGTCGGCTATTTAAGCAAGCAGAAGTTGTGGGCACTCATTTCTAGGCATTGAGGTGGGAGGTTTGGTACTTGTCACTACAGGGGTTAATTCACCAGATTTTTAGATGACCATTAACTTGCTGTTAGCGCTGTCTGCCTGCCTGTTACTTATGTACCCTGAGTGAATGAAGCAACGAATGCCTGTTATTTAATTCAGTTGCCGAAGCCTTCACAAGGACTTGTAGTATCTGGCTGATACCATTGATATCTTTGTGAACATACTAAGCATGACAATTCAGCACTAGCTAACTTAGCAACTTGCACGTGCCTAAATCACTCACCTGTGTGTCCCTAAAACTCAGCTCAAACGCCCAGCCCGTCCTGGTGCTCTGAGTTCCCTCGCAGCATCATAACACCCAGCCACTCCGCGGCTCGCAGTAACTCGCTCATTTGTTGAGCATACATGAAACAGACCGCCGCCCAAGCCATTTCCATTGGCTAGGAGGCGCACTTGGACTTCAACTCCCAGAAGCACCAGCGCTCCTCTTAGAGGAACGTCAGGCGCTTCAGCGCTGATGCTTCAGGGGCAAGCCGGTCTTGCGCCGGTCCTCGCCGTCCACGGCGTCTGGCGCATAAAATGCTGCCAGTAAACTCTGGGACACTAAATACTTAAAACCCACTCCATCATGGGTTTCTCTCCCCTGGATATACTGCCCCTGGAGCAACACAAACTCCGCTGCTTAAACAAAGCCATTATCACGACTCGACTCGCCTATGACAACAATGACAACCACAACGGAAACAACGAGGAACTTGCAATCAAAAGACAACAGAAAAAAATAAGACTTACAGCGACTCAGTCACCAGCTACACCGATCACAACAAAACATACCACCAAGCTAAAAGTTTGTCTACTTAATACACGCTCACTTAACCAACATGCCCAATGTATCCATGATTGGATCATTGAGGAAGATATAGACATCTTCTGTATCACAGAAACATGGCTCTCGGAGCCCATAGGTCCGACATGAGACATTGCTGTCCCTGACGGATATGTAATTCACTAAACTAACAGGGAAACCTGAAAAGGAGGTGGAGTAGCAGTAACTGCAAGAAGCTCCATCGCACTTTTCCCAGGTAAATCGTTATGCAGTGGCTGCGAAATTATACATCTTAAGCACTTACCAACAGAAAACAATTGTCTAAATCAGACAGTTGTCTACAGACCACCATCTTCTACCACTGATTTCAACGAAGACCTCACCCACCTTCTTAATTTCCTTAAAAGACCCAAATGTGCTACACTGGCGGTCAGAGATCTCAATAGATGGTATGGCAATCAGGCAGACAAAGAGGCCATCAACTTAGAAAGCTCACTGCAAAACATAGATCACAACATTACTAACAGAGAACCGACAATGAAAAATGGATATCAACTGGACTGGGTAATTACCAACAACCTAGAGACACATGACTATCAAACGGAACCCTGTATCTAGTCAGAGCATTACAGTGTCACCTTTCAAGTTTCTCCCCCCTCCCCTAAGGAAAAAAAAACAACCCTCCCATAAACATCACGCAAAGGAACTTTAAAAACATTAAGAAAGAGCAACTTGAATCCTGTATAAAGGACTTCACCTCCAGTGCGGAAGAAAAAGACTCCTGTGACACCATGATGATTAATCTCCTTGACCATCTAAAAAAGTTAGTAGATCAATACGCCCCCTCACAGACCAAAACTTTCAGAACCAAAAGCAAACTGCAAGAATGGTTCTCTGAAGAACTGTCCCTGCTAAAGGAAGCTACAAGAAAACTTGAAAACGCATGGAAAAAAACCCACAGCAGAAACTAAATAAAAATGGAAAACCATAGAAACATGCTACAAGAAAGAGATAATAGAGGCCAAAAAGCAGTACTTCAATAAACAAATCTTGGCGGCAGACAATGCTTCAAGTAAACTATTCAATATCTTGAAGTCAGTAGACAAACCCTTAGCTATCTCGCCACCTTTCACTCCCTCGCAACAGGAATGCGACAACAATCAGAAACCATTTTTTAGAGAAAATCGAAAAGGCTAGAGATAGAATCACAAAATCCCAACTAAATAAACCTAAAAACATAAAAATGCTGGTAGAAAAGGTATTTGAGAACATACAAACTTTCAACTTCTCGTGTATCACCACACATGAGATGGTAAAAACACTTGCCTCTATGAAACCAACATCATGCGCCGAAAACATCCTGCCAGCTAAAATTATACTTGAACACCCAGATATATTCAACCCCACATTGGCTAAAATGGTTGACACCTCCTTTAGGGACCAGTTAGTCCCACAGTCCATAAAAAAGGTCACTGTACCCCTTTGATAAAAAAAAGAAAACTAGGCCTGGATCCTAGAGACCCAAGCAACCTCAGACCAATCATGAACTGCAACTTCCTATTGAAAATCATGGACAAGGTAGCTGCAGCTCAACTAGAGACACATACTGAGGCCTCAGACTCACTCCATCCACAACAGTCAGGGTTCAGACCGGCACACAGTACAGAATCAGCCATGCTAGACCTTCAGACAAAGATGCTTAGCATCATGGACAGGGGAAAAGCAGGCCTTCTTGTCCTGTTGGATCTCAGTGCCTCATTCGATCTATTAGATCGCAATCTGCTCGAAATAGCATGAGGTAAAACGGCTAACTGTTCACCTGCAGCAATGACATGGATAATGTCTTTCCTAAAGAACATGACCTCTCGAGTCCTTTGGGGAGACAAATTCTTCATGGAAAGGGAGATTCTCTGTGGGGTTCCTCAGGGAGCCAGCATGTCACCACAACTTTTTATTCTCTACATCAGATTTCTATGCTTTGTATTAGACCATGTAGATGTGTTTTTCACCAATTACGCAGACGACACGCAATTGGTGTTAGAATTTAGGGGAGACCATAAAATAGATAACGACAACCTACTGAGAATATACAACACCATTGAACAATGGATGGACTCCAATTTGGATGTTCCTGTACGGCAACAAAACTGAGCTGATGGTCTTTGGATCCACTCAAGCCAGAAACTCTTAACTATAGACTATACACATTTTCAGATTGAAGACACAAACATCAAAGTTCTTGAGAAGGTTAAAACCCTAGGTATGATGATCGAAGCATCTCTAGGAGCCGAAGCTCAGACTCAGTAATTACAAAAGACATGCAACTACTAGCTAAGACTCAGAACCATTAGACCCTACCTTTCCAAAAACATTTGCGCTACAGTGGCCAAAGCAGCCATCCTACCCCGCCTAGATTATGGCAATGCACTAATGGTTGGAGCTAACAAAAAAGTTAACAGGTATATCAGATTATCCAAAACAATGCGGTTAGGATCATCAAAAGCAAATCAAAATCCGATCACATCAGCAACTCTAGGAAGGAGCTACAGTGGCTTAAAGTGGAAAGCAGAACCCACTTTAGGGCTCTTACAATAGCTCATAGATGCATCCATGGGAAAGCCCCAGTCTACCTGAAATCTAAAATCTGCACCTATGCCACCAGCTGCACCCTAAGATCCATGGATCAAAATAGGATTGCAGTAGCGCTACACAAACGCAAGCTGGGTTTGGGTAAATCTTTTCCAGTAATCACAGTAGGCATCTGGAATAATTTACCAGCTAACATAAGGAAAGAATATGACTACTTACATTTTCGTAAACTAGTGAAAACTTACCTTTTTGAATGATACTTCCACCCTTGACTCCCCAACTCTGAGGCCTTCTATATATAACTGTCCTCTGTGTCCGTGTATCTGCGCCCGAGACTTGCGGGTTACTGTCCCAATATAAATAAATAAATAAATAAAAATAAATAAGTGTTACAGGGTAGGTTCTTACAAGTATAGCAATGGTGGCACACTCGCGCGCGCCTGCGCCCACACATGCACACCACAAGCCCTCCACCCACCGTCCTTGCTGTTCCGGTACCCCTGTCCCTCGCATCTCAGTCAAAGGCAAGCACAGGTGAGGTTTGCGGGGTCAAGCAGTGCTGGGTGACTGCTCCTGCCAAGGATCGATGCCACCAACACGGAGTGACTCCTATGACTAAGCCCTGTCCCTCTGTTGTGGTTTGGGTCAGTGAGTGGACACACTCCTTGCTTGTGATTGGCAGGAACAGGGAGGGAGGGGTAAAGGATCGCTCGTCCTTTTTCATGGTAGCAGTGTTGGGCACTGATGCCAGGGATGAGCGCCCTCCTGGACTCCCTGACACGCCGTTCTGTGCAGCACATGCATCAATGCCCAGAGTGTCACCTGCTCATGCCATGCCCTCAACCATGAACCCCTCCCGTTCAAGTATAAGCACCCTTGCCCTTGCTGGCTCCTCCCGATGCCTCCCAACGAGGCAAGATGCGTCCCCAAGAAAGACTGAATGAAGTGACAGGAAATGCAGGGAGGCCGTAAAAACATTTCATAAAGCAGCCTAACAATGATCGCTCGCCATTAGCCAGGCCTCCGCTGAGCCATAACTCAATCAGCGCCCATGCAAGGCATCTCTCATCCCGCCTCTCAAACGCATGGAGCAAGTGGATGGTGGGAGAGAAGCATCGCCATTACTATTCATTGTCAGAGGAATTCACGCCCGCACGATCATGCATGCACGCTGCGTTTCTTTATGCGAGTAATACTCCAGCATAAGGAGGGAAAGGCATGGGGGTGCCCTAGAGCACAGTCTTCACCCATGGGCGGACAGCTACGCAAACCAGGGGCTGGCCTGTGCATGGGGATTCTGGAATAAATGGGAGGCTGTTTTAAATGTGCACTAAACAAGGCTCTCACTGCACCTAAGTGAGACCATCGCACCACATGCACAATGTGCATCAAAGGCTATTTCTGGCGCTTCGCTGTATGATTTTTTTATTCGGGGCAGACGTCCCAATTCCATACGCATCCGTCAAACAGAGACAGAAATGCATTTTTAAATATCTTGCCTTTTCATTTTAACAGTTACTTAAGGTCCATTGAAAACGTGTGTGCCTGGTGTGCGCTTCCTCAACTGCTGTACTCAAGGAGGCAGCGCCAGACTCACACGGGCCTATGGGGCAATAGGGCAATGCCCAAGTGCAGGACCCAGGGGAGCCGACTTATGAATTTCCCGGGGGTTGCCCAAATATAGGAAGTGACATCACCAGCGGTTATATGACCGCATTTGCACGTAGTCACCAACTTGGTGCGAGGGGGGAGAGGGGTGCAGAACAGTGGAAACATTGGCTAGCATGTACTGCATATACTAAAGTCAAGTAAGAAGGAGGTTTAAACCTCCCAGTTGCCTTCCAGTAGGCCATCACTGCCCCTACTCCACCCCTCTATAATCATCCAGATTGTAGTAGCCCTCAAAAGGCAGAGCAACACAACTAGGATGGGAGAACGAAATGCTATCCCATCCTGTGAGTGTGTCAAACCTCTGAGCACAATCTCACTAATTTGGTGCAAATCTCACAAGTGGGAGCAAGGGAATCTCCTGCGTGTGTGTGGGCTGCAGACCCCGGATCACTTCTTCAGTGTGAAACTCTGGCCAAGGCTCTTTGGGCAAGCATTCAGGATGGGTCTCACACCTTTAAACAGTGTGATATATTGAGTGGGCACCTCACTCCTTGGAGCATAGTATCACCTGTTGCTGGTAATCTCACAACTGAACGTACAGTTTCACTCTTGGTCTCAGTGACCCCATGTATATTAATGGAGACAGTCTCCCATCTGGGAAGACAATTATATTTCTGTTAAAACACTCTGAATTCTCACTCCAGTTTTCTCGATCTATAGATCCATACCATATTCATCCATTGTGTGTGCAGGGGTGATAACTTGTGTCTGAGAGAGCTCATTCTTTCATTCAAGAGAGATAAAGGGGTAACAACCACCTGCATATGGGATCAGGCTCATTTTGCCCCACCGCCCCTCACTCCAGAATGAGTGAGCGGGTTTTAAGACCCTGCTGATTCTGCTATCCTACAGGCTCAAGCCTTCTATCCCTTGCCCCATCACGGCTCCCAACATCCTGAGCAGCAGCTTATGCACAGCAGGCAGCTCGGGACATGCCTGTTGCCAATTGAATGTAGCCAGATCTACTTATTTAGACACTGGGAGAGAGCCATGAATCCACATTGGTGGTGAAGAAGCACTCAACATAAGGAACACAATGGTATAGTGTTGCAGTCCTGCTGAGAAATGACAATTTGGTCTGTTTAAATGTAAAGCAGAGTGGCTTCGAAGTACATGCCCTGTGCCATTAAAAATAAAGCAGCTGTGGTGGGTGGAAGTACTGCTTTGGTGGCATCAAGAGTATGCAATTCCCTGCGGGGTAGTGTTGGTAATTTCCTATTGAAGTATAACAGTCCTATTGAGAAGCGCCATTAAAAGTGAAGCTGTCCAGCAAGCTGGATCAGTGCTGCCCCATAAGAGGTCTTGAAGCCTCTGTGAGAAGTGGCAGTACTGTCCCAACTGTGAAAAGGGTAGCATTTTCACATTAACTATGCTTAAGCACTTTGGGTTATTGAATAGTGCTGCTACATTCAACAAACAACAAAAGCATAGCAGCCCCACTAAGATGAACTAGCATTGCCTCAACAAAAGCATAGTATTACAATTATAGAAGCCCTGTTGCCAAGAGGGGTGCACAGATGTACAAATACATCCAACCCAAAAAGATTTTTAGAAATTGAGGGACAGACTTGCTTTGCATCTGTGCCTCCATTTCTAAAAATCGCTTTGGGTTGGGTGTACCTCTACATCCGTGTACCCGGGTGTACAGATGTATAAGCAGGGCTTTAAGTGGGCCGGGGCCTGCCGGGGCTGGGCCCCGGCAGGCTCCGAAATTTCGTTTTGAGGCGGGGCCCTGCCGGGGCCCAGTAATCTCCCCTGGCAGCCCCGGCCACTACACGAAAAGGCATTTTTTTCTACAGCCTGAAGCGCTCGCTCGTTTGCGAGAGCTTCAGGCTACAGAAAAAAATGCCTTTCAGCCATAATGGTGGCGCCGCACCTGCGAGGCATCCCTTTAATCCAGAGATTCCCGTCGGCCGGCGCCACCATTATGGAAAAAACGTGAGGCCGCTGAAAGCAGAGGCCTTGCTTTCTAAATACTGGAGCTGCCGCGCATTCGCGAGAGTTTCAGTATTTAGGAAAAAGGCCTCTGCTTCCAGTGGCCTCACCCTTTCAGCCTTAATGGTGGTGCTGCCCCTCCCCAGCTGGCGAGGGGCAGCACCACCATTAAGGCTGAATAGGCAGGCGCTGTCCCCTGCCAGGCAAGCCTACACAAAATAAATGCAGAGATCAGCACCCTCTCCCCATAGGGGATGGGTGCTAATCTCTACGAAAGGCTGCCTGGCAGGGGTGGCAGTAGCCCATTGAGCCCGGGCTTGTTAAGGGGGCGTGGCCTAACGGGCCATCAAGACCCCCACTGTTAGGCCACGCCCCCTCGATGAGCCCCGGCTCGATTTGTAGTGCCACTTAAGGCACTGTGTATAAGTATACCGAAATCAAAATTAGAAATTGAGGGACAGATGCAAAACAAGAGCCTCTTGCTTTGCATCCATCCCTCAATTTTTAAACATCGTTTTTTACCCGGCTTTCACCTGGGCCGCCAGAAAGAGACACATTATGGACGGAACAAAGGGCCATCCATACTGCATCTCTTCTCTCCGGCCCGGGAGAGGGGGGCTCAGCCCCGACTTCATTCTGCCGGGGGGTGCCCGGCCCCGGAGCTCCCGCGTACTCGGCGTCCCCTGCAGGACCAACATGCTAGTGTGGGTCTGTTCTTTTGGGAAAAGTGGGCCAGTTTGATGAGTTACTTCACTGTGCAGCAAGTATTTTTGTTAACTGATATTGAACACGTTTTCCTTAAAATACACAATTTGCAACATATTTGACCAAGAGACTCCCCTATGGGTACTACTTACATAGTCTGTCCATTTGCGACTCTGGGCCACTTTTTCATTTGCACCCGAATCCATTTTATGCCCCAGTTTGACTTTGGCCTGGAACATGTGTCCCAGAGCATTACGCGATCGCCTTTCTGGATCATTGCACACTTGCGAAAAATATCTACCTTTTTGGGTTGCAGGATGCTTCGAGAATGGTTGGCAAAGATTTGGGGCCAGGTTCTTAAAAATGAGCACAAATGAAAAAGAACAGAGGGTGCAATTCTTTCATTTGCGCTCTTTGCTGAACTGACCTTATTCTGAAGAATGACCTGTGCATTTCAGGTGGGTATGGACAGTGGCGCAAAGGCGCTATCCAGCCCCTTACACACATTAGTGTCGGGAGTGACACTAATGAATGACAGGCTCCAAGCGACCACGTGGTTGTTGGCAGGGCATCTCACGTGAAATGACTGGAAGAGAAAAATCAAGTGTGGCAGTGTGGTTCAAACCACTACTGTCACACTTAACGAAACAAGTCTGTCACGCTTAATGAAGCAGGTGCAGAGGATGGATGACCCTTCTTTTTTGCGCCTCTAGAAGTGCTTCCCATTCGTGAATTCGAGACATTGGGCCTCATTCCAAGTCCGGCGGTCACCCTGCAGGTGCTACCGGCATGTTGCTGCCAGACTAGGAATAATTTACTGGCTCCTGACCTCGCGGTGCCACCGGCTCATTCTGAGTCCGACGGCCGGGAAGTCATTTGCCAGTATATTTGTTAATCCCCATTCCAGTGCTTAATTTGTGGGGGTGGTTGCCAGTTCCCAACACCGGCACTCTTTTTTGGGCACCGGAACTCATGCGGGGCCAGCACACGTGCAATTGCTTTGTTTGTTCTTCCACATCGCTTTGCTTCGATTATAAATCATTGGGATTTGTCATTCTGATCTCAATCCCTCTCTTGCTTGCAGGTTGCAGGCCATGGCTGGCTGGGCCTGGGAGGCACCAGCAATAGCAATGTACAACAAACTGTTACAAACAACAGCCAATGAAAACTACCATTCTGTTGTTACTATGCAGTATTTGATACTTTCTGTATTGTAACACAGAATGTGCAGTTGTCATTGGCTGTTCTTCTGACCCAGTGAAGAAATGACATGGTGACGTGTTGTTGTTGCCAAACGAGGAGGTCTTGACTTGTGAGAGAGAGACCCTGCCCTGCTGCACTGCATGGTGCGGCCTAGTTGATTCCTGGGGGGCCCCTCTGCCTGCTTTTTCATTTGTGCAGGTGCCAATGTGTGCACCCGCCCTCCCCCCTACTCTGAGGCCCCGACAGGAGACCAAGAACCAGCCGGCAAAGCAGATAAGTCACTTGTTGCTGCGTGCGGTGCAGCCTGAGCCTGTCACAGTCAAGTGATCAGGCAAGGAAGGCCCAGGTCGGGGACCGGGCAGCGATGTGGTCCCCTGAGGTGTCCTGACTGCCTAGGAGTCAGGACCCCACTAGAGGCCCATCCGCGCCTGGACTTCTGTCTGTGTGACCTGTGTGCAGTGTGCTGCTGACTGCAGTCAGTGCCAGGCCCAGGCCAATTTCTGTGACCAGGGGCTGCCGGCTGCCGCAGACTGAATCGATGACTCTGCCGCAACCGGCCGGGCCCGTGGATTGTGCCCAAAAGTATGTTTTTTTACTTTTTTCTTTGAAAACCTGACCTTCTGTGGGACCGGTGGCCGGGGCCCCGCCCGACGGAAGGTGGGTTTTAAAAGAAATAACTTATTTTGAGTGGCAGCTGTGGCCCATCACTTCGTAAGTGATGGGCCTCAGCCACCCAAATATATGTTTTTTCTTTTAAAATCTTACCTTCCGTGGGGCCGCTGCGCCGCACACCTATTTTTGTCATCATCAGGCTCAGCATGGCCATGGTGGTGGTGGCCCCACGGAAGGTAGCCTAAGTGAGTGAGGCAAGGCAGGGCAAAGCCCAGGACCGGGGGGCACGGGCGTCAGCGTGGTCCCACAAGTGTCTGTCACAAAAGAAATGAATTGTCGTTTGGAACTTTAGCCACTTTTTCATTGGTGCCGAGCCCAACTCCGGACAATTGTATGCCCCAGTCCAACTCTGGATAGCATTCATCTAAGCGAAACATGAAATGTGAATTTTTGCCTGGGTGTTTCCGTTCTTCCTTTTAATGTTATTGGCCTCATTAGTTCACAAACGAGCTTCAGCGAGGGGACCCGGAACGCTGCACGTATTGAGCCGAAACCGAACCGGCTGCACTACGGGAGAAAAGCCCATGCAAAGATGAACTTCTGAAATGCTATTTCAGGCTTAAAGATGCACACATGGAAACTAGATGGGGATAAACAAGGTGCACATGCCCACTAATCTGTCGTCATAAATAAAAGCACTAGTTGAGTATTCGTGTATAATTCTCAACCGTCTTTTGCTGTCATTGTTTTACATAATTCTAGCGCATGTTTTCTATCCTGATGTGTGGTTTATACACCAGATGTGGCCCCTTAACCTGGGTACAGTACGCTCCGAGCATGTGCCCCTAATGAGAGCACATGCAATCCTCAGATAGGAATCCTCAGATAGAGGTGGGTGTCTGTTACTCCCCGCAGTTTAGTGGTTTAGTGAAGTATGTCAAGAACATGTCAGTGGGAAGGAGATATCCGAATATGCACTCTCCTCTGGCTCCTGAATTTGGCTGACAAAACATATTTCGTTTTTTAATATGTGTTAAGGTGGAAAGAGGCCCTAAAGCAGAAGTAGCACAGGCCGTTGTTTTCACAACAATGTCTTGCAGAAATGACTTTTTCCGAGTAATACAACACCATGCTCATGCTTGAAGGAAGGGTGAAGGGGATGCATTTATGAGATGTGATGACTGATAAGGGCTTGAGAGTAAATTGATTACACAAAACACCTGGATGAAGTGACTGAAGAACGGGCTGAGGGGAGGGTGCTCTTCCGGGGGTAACCGATTAACAATACTTGGTGTATTTAACTGACTGCCAGATGGGGCAGAAGGGGTAGAGACAAATACAGTGCAACAGTGACTGAAACAGAATGCTTTTTTATTTATTTGCATTTTTAAAGCGCTCACACAGCCTGAGGGCATCGAGGTGCAGTTACAGGAGGAGCATGCCTTAGTTGCGTATTTACTGCTAGCCTGTGCCAGCAGTTGCTGCAGCACCAAACATGTGACATGGAGCAGCAGCAGTGTGATGGGCTGGTGGTGGGCTGATCTAGGTAGGTCTAGCACTGAACTGGTGCGCAGGTGCGCCTGCGCTGAGGGTGGCACCGCGTCCACACTGGGCACCGCGCCCGGCTTTATGGGGCCAATATTTTTTGGGCACTGACACTTATTTTTTTACAAATTAAGCACTGCCCCATTCCCATAAAGTCCTACGGGACTCTATGGGAATGGGGACACGGAAGCACCGGCACCGTTGCTAACTGTGCTCCCGTGAAAGGTCTGCCTACCGTGACCGTTGCGCCCAACAGGGTCAGACCTTTCGCACAAGCGGACCCAGCAAGCAGACTGGTACTTTGCCGGTCTGGAAATAAGAGTGCCAGTGAGCTTCCAGGCACCCTTGTTTCCGGACCGGCAAACTTATAATGAGGCCCATGGTTTTAAATGCATAGAAATGCTTGCTTATTTTCGCTAGAGCGCATCTCCTCACTTGTGCCAAAAAAGGTTTGAGAATCTGGCCCTCAATGTCTGTAGTTGGAAGGAGCAGACTCTCGTGCAGTGGTGGACGCTTGCAATAGGTGCCGCAGCACTTTGCCTTCTGTTTGACAAGAGGACTAATGCCTCTCGAGTGCAGTCAATGTACACACAGAGGAAGCACAGGAGACAGCACTCCTTCTTCTCAACAAGCTTTGCGAATGGAAGACGTGGACGATCAGCGCCTCCTTAATGCTGGAATGATCCCGTACACCCGGCTAACCGCGCTTTGCACTTCTTAGTGCCCCCTCTGAACACAGCAGGGCTTGTCTGTATGCAGGACTACAGTGTTGTGTGAACAAGGTGGTGAGGGTGACGGAGCTCCCACCGGCCCCAGCCTAGAAAATGGTGGCTTTGCTATTCGAAGGCCCATAGTGGGTTTGCGAAATGACAGCTGATCCACAGGCACCCCAAAGTCATCCATGCGTCCGATTAAGCAAATAAGATAGCTCAGTTAGTTAATTGCTCACTGAAGAGCTCTGTGTGAAACCTGTGGCCCCAGGTTTTAATAACTCCAGAGCTGACTCAGTCCTCATCATTCTTGATTCAATCAATTAAGTGCTATTATATTGTCAATGTTTAAAATCATGTTATTGAATTATTGTTACTCATGTCTGTGTAGGCAGCGATTTTATATAGACCCACTCAGGTTTCATAGCATAGCGAAGTGTGGACTCAAGTGTGCAGTCTGCAGTGTTTGCAGCCTGGACTGCCTTGGCTTTGGACTTTTCTCTGTGGCTTTTGGTTGGAACTCTTCCTCCCTCCCGAGGTGAACGCTACATCAGCAAGAACTCCTGTGAAGTGGGCCGTGGTGTGTGGACTCAAGTGTGCAGTCCCAGTCCGCAGACCGCAGACCGCAGAGTGGATATCCCTCCATTCTTCATTTTCTTCCATTCATGTACACCTACCTGCAGTCAGTCTTGCTTCATGCCCTGGGTGAGTACTCTCTGACCATTAAAGCAGGCTTGTGATGACTGTGCTTACAGATCTGAGACTGGGGCTTCGAGACTGTGGGGGCGGGCCCCTTTGATCTAGGTACCCTTTTTCGCACCAACTACTCTGATCTTCTATGTTTAACCTCAGTGAGAAGCACTACATTTGTGTACTAAGCCACGTCTACAGCTTGAGGACAAGCCCGTTGAGACTTGAGCTCCGGGTGGAGACCTAGTGCCTGTGGGGGTTTTCCCCTTTGAGCTAGGTCTCTTTCGTGGTGAGTGCACGATTCTGGATACTTCAGCTAGTGTGCCCACTACTGATTCAAACCAAGTATGGCCGATCTTGGCTGGTATTTACACTGCCACTGTCTATTACATGGTGGGCTTGCGGAATGGCAAGAGGACGATGCCTGCAACCTCCATGATCACCACCGACGAGGAAATCCTAGCAGTAGCAATTCTGCCGCTACCCCCCTCTCCACAGAATGAACTGGTTACTGACCCGAATTCTGCCCCGGAAGGGAGGGCGGCTTCCCTGGATCACTGTGCCGAGATTTTGACTTCTGGTTGTACACAGGTGATGGATAGGAAGCAGTTCCCAACACCATCCTTGAAAGGTTTAATCGCCTCTTTTTTCCTTCCGAAAAAGAACCCGATTAAGCTGATCCACTCTAAAGCTATATCATGGGAACCTGAATTGGCGGGTTGTGTAACTCTCGTCCAACGTGTTACCTTTTCTTTCTTCTATTGGTTGCAGGTCTATAACTTTATAAGGCAGTCTATCAATGATCCACCATGGACTCACTTTTAGAGGTACTATGTGTTCTGGTCTCTCCGTTTGAGAGCATTCAGGCGGAAACTAAATCAAACTCTATGGCTTTGGAATCACTAATGATTAAATTTGACAATATCAAATTACACGCGACAGCAAAAGAGTTCTTCTTCTCGCAAGGCCTGAACCATTCTAGTAAGTGCCCCAAATCAAAATCTGTACCGGTAAGAAGCGACCAAATAGCTGGAGCCTGCGAGTCCCAACCTCACGTTTCATTATGAGATGACTCGCGATGCAGCATACCCTTGGGAAAGTGTCATCATTCTGGAAGGTTGTACCTCTGCTCTGGATAAGATGGGGCCAACTGTCCACTTGGTGCCGAAGTCCCAGGGTACTCAAGCAACTCTTCATTCTGTGAACGATGCTCTGAAGCAAACCTGTGACTACCCTGACCTGGGACTTTGTAATAAGGACTGAGAGGGCACTGGAAGGGGGGATTCAAAAAGGAAACCTACTTCCTTTCGACCATCAAGGAGGGCGGTCAGTAAACATCAGGGTGAACAGAAGACAAAATTGAAAAAAAACACTCTGTTACGAACTTGAATTCTCAGGCCTCTCGATTCTTCCTACGATCACTGTTTACTTTATTGGACCCTGGTGGAAGTGATCATTCTATTGTCCCCACTCTGGTTGGGAAACAGTTGGGATGTGGCAGCACCATCATTCCGGTTCCCCCTACTGCCAACTTAGATCAGGGCCCACGGGGGACTTTGGGCTTGACTCTGGGATGCCAGAACTACTGGACTCTCAAGGCCGCACTGTACTCGCAGAGGGAAGTCAAATTTGCAAGATACTTAATTTTCCCTCGATCAGGGACCTCCTGTTGGCCAACCGTCAAGGGGGACATCTTCCTCAATGGGTCCAACAACCACTGATGGCTGCTACTAAAGTATCGGGAGGTGGGGGACGGCAGCTCGGGGGGCCTGGGCCAATAAGTGCAGTATTAGAAACGGAAACAAAAAATTGAAATGTTGTTAAAGAAAAGGGCTAGGGCAATGGCATTATTTTTGAGTTCGTAATGTCTGTGAGCTTAAATCGCTCAACTATTCTGCACCTGATGTCCGAGGTTTTGAGTCTGGAATGTATCTCTCCAGCTGACATTAACAGGCTACACTTTCTAGATAGAAATTGTGTGGCGAAATCAGTGGTTTATTTTAATTCTAAGCTGGCTTCAGATTGGGTCTTGCATGAAAGGGACTCAATAAGAAAATGTGGCTTTGATATTGCATAAAACTTGAGCATCCAGTCTGGGGAGGGCACTTTGATGAATTTGGCCCCTGATTACCTGCTGAAATGTGACATTTAAGCTCCAAAAAGCAAAATGAAGGCCTCTGAAGCCTCTGATGATTGGTCGTGGTTGGTAAGACTCTTGTTCCATCAATAAACAAACAAATTCAGTACTAGGATTAATGGAGGTGATCTCTTTTTCCTACTCTCCTGGAACACACAGGACCCTTCACGATTGTTTGACAACCAAGTATTGGGGCAGGTGCTAAAATTCCACTGGGTTGTGTGCCTAGAGGGAACCGGTTGTGCACCAACCCTGTGATGGATGGATTTGTATTAACTGGGGAGGTTGCACCATGGGGAGAGAGGAGGCGCCCCTTTGGTGATCTTCTAACAATGGTAAAATAAACAGATAACTTGAGAGTCGTACAGATAGAATAGGGGAAGTCTGGGATTTTTCTTACCCAGGTCGAGGAAATTGGAGTGTGCCGCTTTCACCTACTGATTGTTCATATTTATTGGCACGAGGACGTACAAGAGCTCACTTCATTTTTAGATCATCTAGTGAGCTGTATTAGTTATTGGTGTTGGGTACACGAGGGCGGGCAAGTTTGACTTGCAGGAGACCTAAATTCGGAATGTATGGTGCAAGTTGGGTAAGGGGGTCCTTTCGGGTGTGATGAACATAGAGGATATAAAAAAATCAGAGGCTCCCATTGGCTGTATAGTTTAGGAGGATTGGGTCTGCACCCCCTTAACGGGGGAGGTGGGGTGGCGTGCCAGGGGACATTCCTCAAAACTACACTTGGTCCGTCGGGCACTCACACTCAACCATTGCTTATATCTTTGTCACCAATTGGCTCCTCGAGAGGTGCCATTCTCTGATTATTAAGCCAAACTCGTTTAGCGATCATGCTTTACTACTATCCATATTCACCTTGGATGGATTGGTTACCCAAGTATAGGGGTTAGGGGTTTGGTCAATATGGTCACCAATCCCTCAGGTACTCGTGTCGTTTGGAATCAGAGATTGGTTGACCGTGTCAGTAACTCATTAGCTGTGGTTTTAGCAAACGCAACAAGGAATTGGAAGCTCAAAGTGTTTAACACCACCAATTTCTAGGATTTTATAGGGGGCTTTATTCAAGAACAAGGGAAACGTGGAAGAGTCAGGTCTTTGCCAATAATAAAAAAACATTCTCATGTATACAATAAGGAATTAGTGGACATGAAAAAAATCACAGAGGCGTGAGTTGAGATTCTTGAGGCAAAGAGGGACCCTTTCCCCCGACACGGTGAGCAGTCTGAGTAAAAAAGCTTGTCAGCGTTATTCAAAATGGCAGAGAAATAATCGTAGCAAACAGTGCCAGGTGGACGCAGAGCTCATGTTATCCTCGCTGAGTAACAAGAACTCTGGCATGTTTTGGTGACTGATGAACTCAATCACCTTCCTGAATCAAGCAATCAGGTGAATGCAGTCTCAGAGAACGACTGGTATCCACATTTTTCTGCTCTCTATGTGCAGCCTAAGCAAAGTGTTCAGTTCACACTTCCACAGACAGCGGACAGAAAGAATTTATCTGCATTTAACCCTGAAAGGATCTTAGAGGTCCTTAAGCGGATTCGTTCATCGCGTGCTCCAGGCCCTAATGAGCTTTCCAACCTCTTCGTTAAGGCCAATCCTTCTGACTCGGCTGAAGTGCTGAGCATCCTTTTGAATGATGTGGTAACCCATGATGAGTTTCAAGCATCTTGGTCTAAGGCCTATATAGTCCCCACTTTTAGGCAAGGTCTGAAAACAAGTCCTCTTAACTATCGACCAATTGCCCTCCTGGATGCGGACAGCAAGGTGTTCTCTTCTATCTTGCTGCCCCATCTGGAGCAGTGGGCAGTGGCGGCAGGGAGACTAACTAAATGGCAAACAAGGATCCATAGGAACCTGGGTACCATCCTTAATGGGACAATTGTAAACTTGTTCAGCATCTGGCCTGGGATGGTAAATATAAAACAGTTTACATTGTCTCGATAGACGACCGAAGCGCTGCATTTGATGCGGTGTATTGCCAGCTTTTGTAGGCAAAATTGCATCAGTGGGGTGCACCTGCTGGTCTTTTAAGACTCTTGATTGGTATGCATTCCCAGTCAGAAATTCAGGTGCGATTGAACTGCAACGGGGCATTGTCTCGTCATATACCGACCCGTATGGCTGTCAGGCAGGGATGCATTTTTTCACCCCGTCTGTTCAACCTATATCTATCGCCAGGACGGCGAGCATTTAAAACCTATATCTATCGCCAGGATGGCGAGCATTTAAAATCCGCCGTCCTGGGTTTGCCTGTAGCTGGTCAGTGTAGGCCTTTTTGGTTGTCATATGCCAATGATTTACTCTTGTTTAACCTTACACCAGTTGGCCGTCAAAGGCTCCTGAACGCCTTCACTTTTTTCACTCAGTCCCATTCCCTTTCTAATAATCCCGCTAACACCAAGATCTTTCAATGCTCCAAGTGTACCATAGCTGAAACATTTAAGTGGCATGTGGGAACAGAACATATAATGAAAGTGAACTTATTGGTATGAAATGAAATGAAATGATATTTTATTTATATCGCGCTCGTACACAAGTGTTTCAGAGCGCGATCAGGCAGAAAGGGAGGGGAACAAAGAAAAAACAGAATACAGCGATCTTACTAGGCCCAGTGACATTTAAGAAAGCGCAAGTGCAAGGGAAAGGAAAATGGGGGAGAAGTGCAGGGGGTGGGGGTGGAGTGGAAAGTGCGAAGCAGAGGAGAGGAAACATAAATAAATATTAAATAGAATAAATAATAAATAAGGGCTTTAAACCATGGTAGTGCAGCCAGCAAGCGGCAGGTGAAAGTTAGTCAGAAAGGTATATCTGATAAGTGCAGAAGAAACGTGGGAGGGGGACTGTATGGGTACAGATACAGAACTCTAGTGCAGAGGGTGGCCTTGAGGCAGTGCACAAGGGTGGCAGGATGAGCAGATACCTTGGCCCGAAAGAACAGAGGGTGGCCAGGTGCACAATGCCATGAGAAGAAACAGATCAACAGGGGAGAAGGGGGGCAAAGGCAGAGGCAAAGAGGAAGGTCTTGAGAAGTTTCCGGAACCGAAGATGTTTTTCCTCAAGTTTCAAGGTGGCCGGGAAGCTGTTCCAAAGGGAGGCACCAGCTGAAGACAGAGATCTACCCCAGCTCGTTTGTTTGCAAAACGACTAACCCTGAGGGAGTTTGAAATAGAGGAGCGAAGGGCTCGAGAGGGGAGGTATTTACGGAGGGATAGTTGAAGGTATTTTGGACCCAGGCCCCAGAAAGCCTTGTGGACAATGCAGAGGGTTTTAAATTTAATCCTTGCATCCACTGGGAGCCAATAAAGGGATTCAAGGCTGGAGAGATACGATCCCAGGGCTTAAGGTCAACGACAAGTCTCGCAGTCCTGTTCTGGATTAGTTGTAGAGGGCGGAGAGTGGAGGCAGGTAGATTTAGGAAGAGGCTGTTACAGTAATCCAGCCTGGAAAGAACCAGAGCTTGGGAGACAGTGAGCTTTTGAGGGAAGGAGAGGAAAGGTAGAGTACCTCTAAGGAGGTGGAGTAAAATGTTAGATTTTTTGGAGACATCAGAGATGTGTGCCGAGAAGGAAAGTGTAGAGTCAAAGATAACCCCAAGGTTCTTAGCTATGCAAGTGGGGTGGGAGGAGGGCCAAGGGAGGCTGGCCAGAGAGTGAGAGGAAAGGATGGAGATGGTGTACCAATAAGGAGGATCTCAGTCTGTTGGCATTTAGACATAGATCATTTGCGGCACACCAATTTTGAATGGCGATTAGACAATCGGAGATGAGGGAAGGAGAGGAGGAGGCTGAAGGAAGCCTGAAAATGAGTTGGGTGTCGTCAGCATAGCACTGGAAAGTTGAGCAGAACATTGAAATGCAGTAAGCGAGAGTTGCCAGGTATTGGTTGAAAAGCCAAGGCGAGAGGATAGACCCCTGGGGAACACCACATGTGGAGAGGGAGATAGAAGATAGGAAGGACCCAAGTTGTACCTGGGAGGGTCTATCAGAGAGAAAAGAGGCCAACCAGGCCAGAGCCTGTTCAGTGATGCCGAGGTTTTCACGAAGACGATTGAGTAGGGTAGTATGGTTGACCGTGTCAAACGCAGAGGAGAGGTCAAGTAGGATACCTAGTATACCTAGGGTTTTTAATCCAGGTTGCTCCGGACTGGGCCAAGTTAAAAGCCTGAGTAAGAGAACGTACCATCCGACTAGTAAACCAATTGGCAAGGGTGGATAGCCGGTATGGAAACTATGCACTGATACCTTCCATAAAACATTATGAGGGGAAATGGGTTCCTAAAATTACGTATGGAATGCTATTCGATAGATACTGGGGATAACTTCCTTGTCTGCCCACGTAGAATGGAAGCAGTTGTCCTTAGTGAAGAAAATATTGATTCCTGTGGGGGGGGGAGGCTCTCTCTTTGAAAATCTAAAAACATTCTGCTAGCAGTAGTAGCTCATGGCTTAGTGAGATATCTCATCATTGTTTAGTGGTCCTTTCGAAAATTCATAGCTCATTGGAGGAAGTATCTGATAATCCAGAGCCAGTGAAGAAAACTCTATTCAAGCAAAACTGGATCCCTACCATGGACAAATTGCACAGCTACCCCTCCCTTTCACATCTAAAATATGATCATAAGAAATTGGGAGTGTTCGCCCCTTTTCTGTCAGTGTACCCGGCAAGATGGGCTCGATGTGCCTTTCTGGGCTTTCGTTGGAATCTCCTGTTAACTAAAGAAATCATGTGCTGAAGGGGTCTCATTGTTTGGGAGTGGGCAGGGTGCAGGTATTGCAGGAATGTAGGTGTTCATGAAACTCTGAAACGTGTATTTATCGTATGCCCAGCGCTGAGTTTGTGCAACTTTTAACCTCAGATGAGTCTGAGAGGAACTGGTCATCGTGTTTGATCATCTGAGATCCACCATAATTGCTGTAGTCACCTTCATAAGAGCACTTGGGTTGGAGGCGGGACGAGAATAGGGGGAAGAGCCATCGCCTCTTATTTACACGTGTTAGAATTCTGTTAGTCTATAGCAAAGGTGGTCACAAAATGTTTTTTATATCTGTGGGGATGTTTGTTTGTTTGTTTGTTTGTTTGTTTGTTTATTTATTTATTGTGCGCACCAGACCCTAGGGTAGCAGGGCGCAAGAGAACAAGGAGGTTTACAGCTTAGTATGTACCTTGAACTATTCATATGACCGGGATGGAAGTGTTATCCATGCTTTTTCTACTTTTATGTGTTCCTTTAATTTTTTTATGGGTCTTTTTCTTTGTTGTTTTTCTTTTCTTAGTTCATTGTATTGTCAATGTTGTTAAAGGTTGACTTGTTTAACCATACAACAATAAAAAAACATTTGTTTTTAAAATAGCATTGTCTCAATGGCAGTTTTCGGGGACAGCAACCAAAACAGAGCGCTTCAGTGTTCAGTCAATTTTCAAAAGGGAATCTATGCACAGACTTCTCATGTTCAGCTAAAGTGTCTTGGAGCTGTCCCCATCCAACAGGACCTTTTCATTACAATGACTAAGAGGGCCAGCCTCAGGTGAAAATGTGCTGTAGCACCTGGAGTGTTTCAAGTGCCAGATGGGATTACCAATAAATGATCTGAAGCCCAAATAACCGGACAGACTCAAAGATATGGCAAAATACTACTTTAGCATCAGCTCAATAAAGTAGGGATGCCTTGTGAACAAACAGATTGTAGCTCACACACTCTCAAATACATTTCCATTACACAAAAGGCTTTCTACCTCAATGTACTTCAGCTATGACGTCATCCTATGTGGCAAAAAAGTAAAAACCTATTGAATGGAAGGAATGGTTAAGGGAACATATATACCTAGAGTTCGTTTAGGTGTTAGTAACATCATTGGCTGCACTTTATCTGTAAGCATGCCTTGAACTACCTCTAATTATGTATAATACAGATAATAGCAGAATAGCAGCAGCCGATTGGCTTCTGGGACAATGTATAATCCATCATTACATAGGCCCTTATGATTGTTTGGCATTCTCTTCCAACCTTTGACATTTGGCTCGTTAGTAGCACGTAAGCAAAATGAAACCCAGGTGCAGGGAACAATATCAACAACTGCCCACTTGACCAATTAGCTTCTCTCGTCAGTTAGGCCCTAAGCCAAGGCTTCTTCTTTGTAGATGGCCTTGCTGACTGTCCGATTCCTCAGAACTGTAAAGGGAGTGAAGGAACATTGCTATCTTCATCTGGAGCTTTATGAATAGGCCTTGTTTCCTGGTCTTACACCACGTGTGAGGAGACCATGATTTTGTCCATTCTGACCTTCTACTTAGTACTATTTGATTTAATTATATTCAGGTCTATTATTCCTCTTGGTCTCTGGGAACTTGGTTGCTCCATCTTGGACATGCTTTCTGCATCTTTGTTCAATACTTGACACTTGCAAATGTTCAATCCTTTACTTAATCGAAGAGAAATATGTCCTACATAAATATCTTTTCTTCTTTGACTCCTTTTGTGCCTTGCAATTTCCCCTTGCTGCTTGCTGTGGCATTCTTGATCCAAGGCCAAGCAAATTTTCTTTGTTCTTTCACAGAACTGTATTCCAGTGCCGTTCAGCTCTGCAGCCTTGGTCTCTCTACTTCAGGCTTCTCGCTCACTATTTATTCAGAGTCGATATCCATTTTCTCATCATGGCTGCTTTACCCATGTTATATTTTCTTCTGCAGCAAGCTTCTATATGTCTCATCTACCTTGTGTCTCTGCTTATTTACATCTACTGCATCTCTTCTAACTTATCTTCTCAGTATATATGATTTCTTCATAAACGCATGTATGTTCACTTTGTCACTACAGTCACATCTGCAGTATTGGGATGATACCAAATGCCCTTGAATCCAGGGCATGAATCCATCTCCCTAGCACATACTCAGGTCTTTTATGTTACAAGGGACAGTACCACTTCTGTCCCTAAACCAATCACATCAAAGTAAATCCAGCTCATTGCGTCAATGCTCCCAAGACTCTGGCAGCAATGAAAAAGCGGGTACTCCCAGGTGGCTCAACGTTTCGGTCGGAACCTTGGCCCCAAAAGAACTTTGACAATGAAATAGACCATAGAGGGTGATGGCCCAGCTCTGGGTCTTTGGGTTCCACATTTTCCTCTTTGTTGACCAAACACAAGCGGGCCAGGCCAATGGCATTTCCAAACAACTCCATCCTCTACTTGGATTTCTTTTAAGAGCGTCATCTAGATGTTTTTGTTGCAGAATCGCCTGCCATTAAACAACTTCTCACTCGCATTCTTCCTGTGCTCAGCCATCCCAGTGGCCTGTACATTGAGGCGCAACCTTAGGCACTGGGGAGCAATATGTTCAGTTGCTCAGAGGATATTGCAGGATTTTGGAAAGGGAAACCTGCTGTATGTATCCCTAAAGTTATATTAATAACCAACCCGCACAATTATGCTACAAGCACCCCTAAAATGAACAGTCCAAATACCTTTGTGTATTTAAACACCAGAGAAAAAATAAGATATACTTATCTATGAATAGTCTGTGAGGCTCATGTCTTTCAGCACCATCAAAAAAGGAAGGTATACGTCCTAAAGCTTAAGTGCGCATGCACAGTACATCAATTTCATAATATGGTATAACCACGATCGACTGCCCCTATATTTTTGGTCCTATGATGTGTGTTCAAAATCATACAAACATAGAAACACACACTAGAGGTTCTTTTGATTGGACGCTGCCCTCTTTATGGGCAGAAGAGCTTTGCTCTTGACCATCACACCTAACATGCCGCTGACACAGAAGGCATATAGATGCTCCTCGAAATCATACAAACATAGAAACACACACTAGAGGTTCTTTTGATTGGACGCTGCCCTCTTTGTGGGCAGAAGAGCTTTGCTCTTGACCGTCACACCTAACATGCCGCTGACACAGAAGGCGTATAGTTGCTCCTCGAGGATTCAAGTCACATGTAAAGGAGACAGATCTAGATGGTAGGTAGTTGACTGAGGCTGTGCACATATGAAATCCAATTCTTAATTATTCACATGACCAATTTTTAGATGCAAGGCAAATAACATTGCCACCATCTGTCACAGGTCCTTGAAATGGCAGCGCTTAGAAACAAGGCCCCCGATAGATTAAGCATTACATTTCTAAACAATGGACAGACAAGCAAGAGCACTCTGTGAACATTTGGATATTTTTTAGACGGCAATCTCTTCTGAAGGGCATCTTGGCCTGTTCAACAATCACAAGCATGTTAGTCTTAGCTACATAGAAACCTGGTTATTGCCCCACGTGTGGTTATGAGGAAAGACTGAGACATGGCCAGTAACATGGTAGGCTGCTCTAAAAGGAAACCTAGGGATTTCTCGAAAGATTGTGATAACCCTAAGTACAATGAAACCTGAACACTTCACAGCAGGCCCATATTTCTGGAAGATTACACGATCTGGGAAATAGGCCAGGCTGCTTTTGACGGATTTGCAAGACTGGGGCATCATGGCATTGGGCACGCCTGGCATTTGACTAACTCTTCCCCACTATTATCAGCCTCCATTTGCCTTTTAAATGCACCAACTTCATCAGAAATCTCTCCCTTAATGCCCCAGGGGTGTTGCTAGGTTTGGAAAAGATCTGGGGCTATGCTAATGTCAGGACTGCCGGGACTCGGGACTAGCTAGCCTTTTGGTTGTAGCCCCTGAACTTCTAACCGGGGCTACAACCAACAAACCTGCCCTCCCCCCAGCTACCTTCTAGCAATGCCTCTGTAATGCCCCATAGTTGTTACTCTACCAAATACACCAACGTAGGAGTGCTCCACACTGACTTACACTGGAAAGGGAAAAGCTATTTGGAATCCTTTGAATTAACTCAAATGCATTTCTATACAACCCATAGCTGTGGTCATGTGGATAGTTAGAAGTGACAAATCATGCTGATTTGCAACTCATCACCCTTACTATTTTGTGCCCTGCTTGATTGTGTAATGCAATGTTGGTACAGGCTGCCTCAGCACTTGAAGACCCTAGCAATGGCAGTTAAACGGTTTCCAAATGGGACATCATTTTACATAACATAACAACGTGACATAACATAACATAACAACATATCTCTGCTCCTGCTTTGGGAGTTTCCGTGTTTGAGAGTCTGTCTTGAAACAGAATATGTTTTGACAGTTTTTAGTGGTGTTCTCGTTTCCTAGTGTATCCTTGGCCTAAATACCCCTTTCATTGGCCACTGGAAAAGTGTCTAGAGTGGGAGTCAGTTTTGGTGCAAATCACTCTGTTTTTTTCACAGATTTTGACTCAATCCTACCTGTGCTTTATAAAAGGTCTGCAAAGGTTTTCCAAACCTATATACTTCAAAATGACACAATTCTCCTGCTGTTGGAAACTTGTCTATTCTGGCAGTCCATTTTGGAGGAAATGAATTTGGTTTTGGCAGGTTTTATTGCAATCCCATCTATGTTTTTAAAGCTTTTCCAAATGTATTTGTTGCTCAGCTCACCATTTCTCTTGCATGTTATTCTGTTTTGGCACAAATGAATTTGTGTTTCCATCACATTTTCTCCACTTTGGTCCTGAAGACTGTTCTACTTATGACCCTGTTTTTTGGAAATATTGCCACATTTATAGCATTCACTTCCCAGCAATACAGTAGAATATACCAAAACCACTCATAGAGATCAGCTTATTTTTCAACAGTGGTCAAGTGTGGCATGAGGATTTTAGGTCCCCTTCACCTCTTTGTACTTTTCATTCCCTCTTTCTCTCTCAATTAATCAATCAATTAATCTTTATTCGGGATATTAGTTAGCACTTTTTGTCACTAATATATTCTAGGGGCTGGGTAACACATCATTTATTCAGCTGTTCAGCCCCACTGAGATGCCCAGGTCACTTTTGTGGCTAAGATGATCTGCACATTTCTAAAAGGAACACAAATGAAAAAAGTGCAACCTCTGATCTGATTTAATTTGCGTTCATTTTTTTTTTTAAAGTACAGTTTAAGAATAAAGTTTTCATTTAGTGAAATTTTGAGTGCTTTCCTTTCTACGACTATGTCAGTTAGATCTATCTGTCACTATTTGTGGGTTTCTTCGATTTGGTGTTTTTGTCCAATTTCAATACGTTTATGAGAAATTGGGTAATTGTGAAAATGAGGTTGTTCGAGTTGCCTTTGAGCATCAGTGCTCATCTTGCTTCGGTATCCATGGATTGGGCAGAGATTTTGAACAGGGCGCCAAATCGAGTTCTCTGGGGGGCAAGGTTTTTGCATGCCATGAGAAGATGGTATAGCGTTTCTGGTTTTGTGTGCTCTTTACAAAAGCAGCAAAATTATACTGTGAGAGGAATCAATCACAACTTGGCTAAGTAAGAGTGTGTTGGTAATGTGTTCATTCGAATTTTCATATATATTGCTCTGATATTGTTGTCTGGAAAGATTATCAGATAGTTGGGTAACTCGTTGATCGCCCTTATATCTGTGTGGCAGTTCAGGTTCATGCAGAACTTTTCTTTCTGATTGATGGTTCTTATCCAGTCATTTTTCATCAGTTTGAGTTTTCATGTTGTGGGCGCAAGGTTAGTAGTTCGAGTGAAATGTCTTCGTTCACAAGTTGTTGGATTAGTTTGTCCCTCCATGCTTGCAGGACAGAGTTGTTCATGGTATTGGGTTGATGCTTAAGGATTTGTGTGGCGGGTGTTTTCTCATCAGATATTAGTTTGCGCAGTATATCAAGTTGTTTCCAAAGAACAATTGAGTCGATTGATTGGTCCGCTATTTCATACCTTATTCTGTGCATAGGATATGTTGGCGGGCGCTGTAGGATCTTTCGCCAAAAGATTGCTTCAAGTTTAGTCCAATTATAGGATCGTGCGTTGAGCATGGCCTCAATTCCGTATGTGATGGACGGAATGACTTTTTGTCTGTAGTAGTTGATTACAGATTTAAAGGAGAATTTTACTTACTTGCGATGTAGGATGCAACCTTGCCTTGCTAAGGATTGTGTTTTTTCTTCAAGGTTGGTTGTCCATTGTTTTTCTGACTTAGATTGATTGATGTAGATTCCCAGATATTTGAATGTTTTAACTTCGTTTAAGCGTTAGGTACAGTCGTTTTTCCCTTTCAAAGTGCTGTTTCGCTAGAAGCATGACTTTTGTTTTTTGTGCATTGATAGAAAGTTCATTCAGTTCCATGTATTCATCGAGTTGGAGTAGGCTATTTTGTAGTCCAGAGGTTGTTTTGTCAAGTAAGATGATGTCATCGGCATACAACCTAATTTTCATTGGTACTGAGTTTGGTTTGAAAATGCTTCTCGATGTCTGTGGTGAATAAATTGTACAACATGGCAGCCAGTGGGCAGCCCTGTTTCAGACCATTTGTCGTTTGGATTTCAGGTGTGGTTACGCCTTCTTTGGACAATCTGATCTTTATAGAGGTGTTTGAATAGAGCTGTGTGGTAGGCCCAATGATGTCCTTTGGGCAATTCAAATTCTCTAGCTTGTCCCATAGTTTCTGTCTTGAAATTGGATCAAAGGCCATGTGAAGGTCGATAAATGCCACGTATACAGTTGTGCTATTCATTATTGCTTCATGCTTAATCAGATTCAATATAAGCAGATTGATGTTCGTGCCACCATTTTCTGTGAAGCCTGTTTGTCTTGTTGCAAAGCAGTTGGTATCGTTGGCCCATGTGTTAAGGTTCTGAAGGAGAATGGAGGCAAACAACTTTCCCAGAGGATCCAGTAAAGCAATTGGTCGAAAATTTGCTGGGTCATCTCGGGCTCCTTGTTTGAAGATCAGTACAATTGTGGCTGTCTGTAAGGAAGGCTAAATTTGATTTCATTTGTTAATCAGCAAGATGACGTTATCCATAAGGGTTGCAGAGGTTTGTGGCTCTTTCTTGAGGGTTGCATTTGAGATCCCGTCTGGTCTGGGAGCATGTGATTTGTTTAATTTTTGGATCATCGTCATGATGTCTTGTTTATTGCAGTTTACATGCCAGTTATCTTTCCCATCTGTTGTCGCCGGTGCAGTATCGGAATGCCGTGGTTTGTATATGTCAGAGTAGTGCTGAATCCGTCTTTCTTGTGAGACATTTGCGGTGAGTTTGTGCTGGTTTTCGGATTTATTGTTCCGAAGATTCCATAGTTCTCTTAGGTTGTGAGTTTTGTAGGTTGCTAGTGTAGCTTCTGCGTCATTTTGTTGCAAGATCTTATGGTGGGATTTTCTCCAGTTGGTGTAAGCCTGTTTGGACACTTTTATTTTTGCAGCATTGTGTTCTCCATTGGTGTTTCTTAGTTGTCGAAGTGTCTTTCGCAGGATCTTTTTTTTCCAGCTAGTTCTGCGTTGTACGCATGAGGGTGTGGTTTTCTGGTCTGCGTTGTAATCTTCTTGTAGTAGGGGACAAGTAACCATTGATAATCAAGTTTGTCTGCTTCGCCCATTGTTGATTGTTGGAATCGGTTCGGCAGCAAAGTGATTTGTTGTTGGCTTATGAGCAATCATCTGCTTGATGAGGTGAGTTCAAAACAAATTTTCTGTTGGTTTTCTGCAAGTTGTCCCATGCTCGACCTTGTATGATCAGCTGATTATGGTCACTTTTTGTTGTTAGGATGGTACATACTTTCTCTATGGATTCTCTTAGTTCTGTCAACATATAAATGAAATCGATTACGGCTGTCGATTTCCCATGTGTCCAAGTTGGGATGATATTATTCCTCTCGTCCATTGGATGAGCAATGAGTTTGAGATCACGGATTTGTGTTTCCTTAGTCCAACTCCTTGTGCGTATTGTCAGGTCTTTTAGATCGAGCAATTGGCTGTTGGGTGCGTAGAGATGGATGTTTAGATCTCCCCAGATGATAAATTCAATCGCTTTGTGTTTGTTGATCAGCTTGTCAATTGATAGGAATACTCTTTCAAGGAAGGTGGTATTATTTATAGCTGTGGGATTCCAGTAGAGATTCATGATTGAAACTACTCATACTTGCAGCTGATGAAGAAACTGGGTGTGGTGGCCGGTCTTGTAGGTTTGGATTTTTATTGCAGTGTTCAGTGTCCAAGAGTTGATGTTCTCTGAGTATAGTACAGTTCACGCGGGGTAAATCTTGATCACCGTTAGTTGGCCTAAAGATGGTCTCCCCTGGGTTCTTTCTGGTGCCGGATTGAGAAAGGCTAGAAATCCATTGCAGCAGGGTGGTTCTGTGATCCATGTTTCTTGTAGACAGATAATGTGATGTTCAGGCAATGTGAGATTCAAGTTCAGGCGATGGAGAGTTGAATAGGTGTGCATTTCCTCTCGTATTCCATTAACATAAAGACCAGTTGTTTCTGTTGAGGGTTAATGGTTATGAGATGTTGCTTAGATTGTTGTAAGTATCCTCGGAGTGTCTATTACACGCATCATATTCTCATCTAATCGGACATCTTTCGTTCACTGGACAGTTCTTGTTCAGATAGTTTCCCTAGGTAAGCGATGAGTCTTGAGTTAGTAGAGTCTTGTTTCTGCGTGCAAAAAGGACTTCATTGTGAATTTCTTGTGCGGCTGTTTGGAGTTAATTTGAAGATGTCTGTATTGTCATTGTCTGGTATTCTTGTGCACTTGAATCCTAGTTTGCAAAATTCTTTTTTCATCATTAGGAGCTTTTCATGACTTTCTTTTCTTTGAATTTCAAGCGTATTTTATCAAGGCATAGATCGTCCTCGAAGATAACCAGTTCAATGTCTCTCGTTGTTATATTATTCAGTTGTGGAATTGCTTGCAGAAGTAGTAACACGTTGGTCCTGTTTAGTACTAGGGGTGTGGTTCTGTTGTTGGTGTTTTTTATCTGCATGGTGTGGGTTTGTGTTTGATTAAATGGATTGACAAATGAAGGTTGGTATAGATCTTCGTCTGTGTTGATATTTTGTTTGCATGGGTATGTCGGAGATCTCATTTTGGGCTGTTCTTTGATTGGTTGGTTTGGTGTGTTTGCAATTCCATGGTTACTGGTTGTTACATAGATCGTCGAGGGCGATGACATTTCTTCATATGTTTAATTATAATTGCTTATTTTGTTGAGTACGTCAATGAAATGTCTGAGATTTCTTTGCATGAGAGAAGAAAATGTCGCAGTGGCTCAGATTGTATTCATCAATGATTATCAGAGTGGAATCAGTTGTTTGGTTGTTTGGCTTTATCGCCTCTGGGACATATGGGTCCATGTGAGTTGTTAAGTTGATTAAACTTTTCAATTATGGGAGTGACTTCAATCTTGATTGCTGTGAGGGAAACTATGGGAGATTTGATCTTTTCTGGTATGTGGTCACGGGCAGCTTTTTTTTGATGAAGTTGGTTTCCTCTGGTCATTTTCCTTTCTCGCTGGTGGTGCGTTCAGATGCTGCAGAAACGCTCATGATCCAGTTTGTTTGGTTGACTTTTTAGGTGTGCGAGGGGAGTTATCGTTCCATGAGAGAAGATCTGAAAAGTGTCTTTCATGGTAACTTCTTGCATATTCATTGGAAGGTTAGGGATTAGAGATTTTGAAGTGAGGGATTTTCATCTGATTTTTTATGATCTGAGTCGGTCTTTGAAGGTCTTTTGCGGTCTGGTTTGCTCTGGGTTGATCTAAGTTTAACCGTACTGGAACCAAACAGTCTGCCGGTTGCTTGAAGTTATTTCCGAGTGTGGTTGGATTGGAGGTGGGGGGGTGAATGGTTGCCAGTTTGTGTTGTTGGGCTTTGAGCCAGGCCAGTAGTTCAGTTGTTAGCTGTGTTCTTTCCTCCTGATCTCCTCTCGCCACCTCGAAAAGACTTTGTTGCCAGATACAGGATTGTTCAGCTTCCAGGTCTAGGTGTTTTTCTATGGTGGATATGAAGTTTTCTGTGTAGATTTGCTTGGAATGAATCATTGCGAGTAATGTTGCTTGGTCTCGGAGGTTGACTTTGATGGTTTTGTGGAGTTTGAGGAAAGGTATCATCAATTGAGAGATGACTGCAATAAGCATATTTTGCAGATCCAACATTGTGGTTGGTAGTCTGTGGCTGGTTTGGTCGCCCGTTTGCTGATTTTGATTTGGGCAATGTTCATTGTCGTATATTAAGGGTTTACTTTCTCATTTGTTTGAGACGGAGTGTGGAAATATTCCTCAGGTTCATAAGTGAAGTGGGTTGCCGTTGGTTCTTTGGGGTATATTGGGTTTGTTGTTTCAGGTTTTATGTAGGGTTTATGAGTCTTGTGTGATGTGCTGCTTTTGATAAGGGGGGTTGAGACAGAGTTTGGCTGTCTTGGCTGCACAGATTCTCCAAATATATCCTTCCTTCTTTCTGCGCTATTCATAATGGATTCTATTTCAGTGATGTCCAATGATAGTCGCACAACTTTGGTTGTTGTGCTGTTCGTTAGTTGTAGTGCAGATTCCCTGGCACGTTTTTGGGCTTTTGGGCTCTATGGGAATGGAGCCATTGTAATTTTGCAAGTTTGGCTTTTTCTTTTTTTGTTATCCCAGCTATGGGAGAATGTGTCGTTTGGTTCGAGTTTGTTGCATTAATTAAGTTTCCAGGCGGTTCTCCTGTATCAGCTGTATGATCCATTGTTGGTTGATTTTTTTTATTACTCTCTGGTTCTGGGAGGGGAGAGTGTAATGTATTTGTGCGGTTGATGGCCCAGTTTGGATCAGTGAGCGTACGCTTGGGGGTATCAGTTGCAGTTAGTTCCTCAGAGAGAGTGTTGTCTTTGGACTCTGCTAGAGTTCTGTTGCTTGGGACTCTGTGATCTTTGGCAGGCTCTTCATTTGCGTCTTCTGCTATCTTGGGTATTATCAGAGTCGAAGTTGAACCTGTAACTGTTTCCATGGCAGAGTTTTCAGGCTGGGTAGGAGTATCCTGATTGCCATGAGTCAATTGATGGTGCTGGGGGTCATGTTTTATATTGGCTGATTCAAGCTGTGTTGAATGATCAATGCTATCAGAGTTTGCTTTTCTTGTTTTACGTTTTTGAATGGCTTGTTCCATTGTCAGTTAAGTTGAATTACATTTTTTAATCCTAGTTTGCTCCGCTGTCTTGTGTTAGGGCCGACAGTCTGGATTGATTTGGTCTGGTTGGACAAGGCCATTCTTTGTGCTTGAACTCGAAGAGTCGGGGTGCTGGTGAGTTAGGATTGCGTCACTTTAGGGTCTATGCTGTATCAGGTACGAGATCAAAGGGAACGGATCCCCTGCAGTCTCCCGTATGCTGGTTCTCCAGTGTACAGCTGACGGGATCGATGAGTGGGTGCCCCACAGTGTCTCAGTTGCGTCTTTGTAGTGTTCAAGTACTTAATCCTCATTATTTTGTGATGGCAAGTACTGTTAGTGAGGAGCGGGATATCAAGCAGCTGTGCAGGTTCTCGAGTGGCTCTTCGGTTTGAGGATTCGGTGGGTGGTAGAGCCGCGGAGCACAGAGCTGAGGTCAGTGGGCGGTGGGGACTCACAGGGTCTGATCTATGGTGTTCTAGTTCTTATTCTTGTAGTGTCGTCACCAGGGATGTGGGGTACGGAATCAAAGGGGTAGACCCCCCGCAGTCTCCCATATCCTGTTATTTTTGTAGTTCGGTGGGTGGGATCAAAGGGCGGGTGCTCTGCAGTTTCCCAAGTCGGTCCACGTTATTTCGTGGTGGTGAATACTGTTTAGTGAGGAGTGGGATATCTAGCAGCTGTGCAGATTCTCAGGTGACTCTTTGTGTCGAAGATTTGGTCAATGGTAGAGCCACGGTGCACAAGAGCTGAGGGCAGCCGGCGGTGGTGACTCCCAGACCCTGATCTGTGTCGTTCTGGTTCTTATTCTTGTAGTGTTGTCACTGGGGGTGTGGGGTGCAGGATCAAAGGGGTGGACACATCGCAGTCTCCTGTATCCTGTTAATTTGCGGGTCAGTGAGTGGGATCAAAGGGCAGGTGCCCTGCATTTTCCCAGGTTGACCCTTGTAGCTTTCGAGGGGTAGGTTCTTGTTGATTTGTAGAATTAGTTGCAGAGAGTAAGGAGCGGGATGTCAAGCTGAGCGCTCTCCTAAGCAGATCTTCTTTTCTGAGGATTCTCTCAGCGGCTACGTAGTGGTGGGTTTAACAAGTGAGTGTTGGTGAGCGGTCCATTTGTCAGGGTTGGTACGAAGGCACTCAGCGCGTTAGTTCTTGCAGATGAGTCGCAGGGCGGGGCCGTGGAGCCGTCAGAGCCTAAAGACCGAAAGACTCTGCGACCGATTCCGTGGCCCGCTCCGCAGCTTCTGGGTTATTTGAATGGGTGAAACAGTCGCAATAGAAAGAGGACAAAAAGTTCCAAGTAAATCCAGGAGGCAGGACGCAGTAGCTTCCTTCTCTGATGCCGAAAGACTCTGCGACCGACTCCGCGGCCCACTCCGCGGCTTCTGGGTTATTTGAATGGGTGAAACAGTCACAGTAGAAAAAGGACAAAAAGTTCCAAGTAAATCCAGGAGGCAGGATGCAGTAGCTTCCTTCTCTGATGCCGAAAGACTCTGTGACCGACTCCGCGGCCTGCTCCGCGTCTTCTGGGTTATTTGAATGGGTGAAACAGTCGCAGTGGAAAGAGGACAAAAAGTTCCATGTAAATCCAGGAACAGGACACAGTAGCTTCTTTCTTTGATGCCGAAAGACTCTGCGACTAACTGCATTCATTTTTATGTTTCTATTGTAACATGTCCTTAACCACCAGTAATACTGAATTCTAGTATACTGGCAGAGTATCCTAGAATTCAGTATTACCAAATAGCAGTATTCGAGCTGAGCCAAACCATCAAACACTCGTATCTGCTAGAATTACAGCTCGAAAGTTCCAAGACATTTCCGGCCTCAGCTCCATATGGTCTGAACCTTTCGAGCTGAGTCGAGTCACCCATCCCCGATATTATTCCCATAAAGGAACTTGTTAAAATAAATAAATAAATCAACTTTCAGGTTACAGCATAAACACAGATTGATCAAAATGTAAGTATCGACTCATCAGGCAGCTCTTTCTTTCTGATTGCCATTGCACATCTTAGAAACTGCACTAGAGACCAAGAGGCCAATGAGGGAATAGCCCAACGCAGGTCAATGAAAGTGGGTCGACATTGCTCCAAGTCCCCCTGCTTCAAGCCTAGTTTTTCAGAGGATCTACTTGTCTGTTGCAAAAAATAATACACGAACAGTCTTTCTGGGGGGCTAAGGAAAAAGAGACATGAAGAACCTATCATCCCGTGAGAAGCGACCTGCCACCTGGCCTTTGTGGGGGTGAATATCCACCCATTTAAACATTAACCTAGTGATCAGACGGATATCACACAGATGGGGACTCTGCAATAAATATGGAGGCGGCCATATTTCTTCCTCCATAGACCCAATCTCTCGATTTAGGAGTTTCTTCACCTCAACTTCCTCTCTGGCAAGCTTCCATTCCTGAGCGAGGTTCCGGATACTGCTTTGCTCAAGTCGGGATGCACACCACATGTATTCTTCTGAAATTGCTTAATACACATTGGAGAGTTGTGCTTTTTTTATTTTATGAATGGGCTTGAGAATGAAAACACGTGGGCAAATCTCATTTGATGCTCCAGGTAAATTAAAATGTATTGGGCCTCATTACGAGGTAGGTGGTAATGGATTACCGGCACCGCTAAGGACACCGGTACCGGTAATCCCTTACCACCCTATTCTGAGGTCCCTTAGCGGGTCCCTTCCTTAACGCCTACCAGGCGATATGGATGGGACCCGTTAAGGGACTTCAGAGCTAATAACGGTACCGCAAATTGCGGTACCGTCATTAGCTCCATCCCCATTCCCATTGAGCCCTATGGGGGCTCGAATGGGAATGGGGAATGGTTCCCGGAATGGGGATTTACCGGCTTCTCCAAAGTTGGAACGACCCAGTAACCCATTATTTCGGGAACCCGGACCCGGAATGCGGTAAGGGGGTAGCCATAGTGCTAATAGCACCATGGCTACCTCCTACCTCGTAATGAGGCCCATTGTATATTAGCTGTAGCTGACCCACGCTGCCATTGCCTCACATTCCAATACTACTATGTAAGGCTACAGACTTCGATGTAGCTTCTTAAACATGCATACATGTAGTGGTTACGCTTTAAAAGTTGAGGCAAATGTAAGCATGTCTCTTACTGCTTGCTTTTCTGAATCCCAGCTGCTAGTGCTAACACTCTATGGGCCCGGTTCATGTAATATATGCATGGTTCCATGAATAAGGGTTTGTGTCGGCAGTGCAAAGTCACTTTTCAGCAGTGCAAATTCACTTTGTACCAGGCAAATATTCCACAAATCGGGCCCTATATTTTTTCATCACCAGAATAAATGCTTGCTTACACCAGTCACGGTTTCCCCCAAATATTAATATGGCAGATTTGCCGGCATTTACTCTTAAACCCAAATCAGCTCTATGAATTGTATTTGCTTCTCTTAACTTTTGAAGCGATAGCTGGGTTCTTGCCATCAACACACTGCCATTAACGTAAGACGGAAATGGCATATTAAAGCCTGCAACTTTGGGGACTTCCGCCTTGATCCCAGAGCGATACAGGCAAAGAGAGTTTTGGTAGCAGGTTAAATAAAACGGGGTCCAAGACACATCCTTGTCGGACCCCCACCCCATTGTATTGGTATGGGGACAGTCATCCCACCGCCTGTACTGTATCAGATCACCACAGTGTATTTTCGTGGACTGATTATATAATGTGTAACAGGTCTCTAGGAATTCACGAAGATGTCTGGGAGGGCCTCTACCAAGAACGAACACAGCCAAATAACCTGTGCTATGGGAAGGTGCCGACTCGGGAGGGTCTACAAACCCGTTTTGGCTCACTGCAGCCTTTACAGAGGAGAAATATCCATTTGCATATCAGTCTGGTCCCACCCATGTGGGCAGTCCAGCACGGAAATGCCAGGCAATTCTCCTCTGAACAAGAGCACCATCAGCAAGCCCAGACACGTGTTTGGGCCTAGTCAGTCCTAATTAGTGAGGTGAAGCTGTGACTCTCTATAGTGAGCAAGAAGTCCATGCCTGGATTAGCCTTGGTAACTTAGGGTGAAGCCCCAAGTTCCTAAAAATTCACAAACAAATCTGGGCAGCCCCTCTACTGAGAATGAAAATGGCCAAAACACCTGTTCCAAGGGAAGTTGTCCAC
The DNA here is from genome assembly GCF_040938575.1 of Ambystoma mexicanum. Lineage (NCBI taxonomy): Eukaryota > Metazoa > Chordata > Amphibia > Caudata > Ambystomatidae > Ambystoma > Ambystoma mexicanum. The sequence continues at coordinate 375,111,035 of NC_090921.1, forward strand.
TCGGGCGGGTTTACAGCCGCATTTCTAGGTCTCTAGGAATACCTGTAATGAACAGCGTGGACCGAAGTTCCATATGGATCTGGCTGCGATTAGAGACTCAATGAATGATATAGGTCTAGAACCTTTGGGGCAGAACTGATTTACGTTCTGACAAATTGGGCAAATAGCCTGTTTCCAGCTGTCCTGTAACTTTTCTCTATCCACATTCGCATTAAATACCATATCAGTAGTATTTACCATGCTCTTTTTTAAAGTGGCCCCTTTGGTGGTGCCCTTTTGTACGACCAGAATTCGTCCCGTTTTTTACATGGGTATGTATATGTGCATGTAGGGGTTAGGGAAGTAGGGCAGTGCGGGGTAGGTGAAGCTTAGTTGGGGGTGGGGGGTAGTGAGGGGGAAATGGAGGGAACCTCCATTATAAAAGAAGAAGAGCAGGGGGCATGTGGTACTGAGGGGAAGATGTGGGGAACACCATAATAAAAAAAGTGGTTTAATTCTGGTCAAACAAAAGTGCACAACCAAAATGACCACTTTAAAAAATGAAATTGGTAAAAACATTTAGATTCGGGCGAGGGACAATCAGATTGTAACAATCAATCTGATTGGCCCTTGCCGGGGCTTTACCCGACCTGGAATCCCTCTCCGGCGTTCCTTTCCTTTGTCTCCGGCAGTGGGTGGGGGGTGGCAGACCCTCAGCCAATGAGGAGGCTCAGAACAGAGAAATCCCCGCTCCGAGCCACCACACGTCTGGAGACTGCCATCTTACCTCGCTGGGGATTCAGGTGTTTCCCCACCTGACCCTGCCATCCAAGCAATCCCCTCCCCGCCCTCCCAACCCCACTTACCTGCTTTGTGGTCCATTTCGAGAGCGAACACGTTGGGAACAGTTCTGTCTCCAGCATGTCCGCGACAGCCCGTCATGGAAAGGAAGAAGGGACTACGCGTAGTCTCTTCTCTCCTTTCCATGGTGACAATTTTTTTGTTTATATTTTTCTTATTTTTTGAACGGCTGCCATGGAAAGGGAGAACGGACTCCGCCAGAGTGTTTCTGACCAGAAAAACAATGCTCTTAGTACTCCAGTCTTGTGGGCCGGGGTACTAATAACAATAACCCCCTCACTGCAGGGCATTACCGAGTCAGGTATGCCCTGGGACCTGTAACTAATGGCTCCTGTGGCATAACCTGACTCGTTAATGCCCCCAAAGCTCAGTGCTTATTGCTTAAGTAAACAATTAAATACCTTAGTAAGTAAAGGAGCCCATTCCTCCCTATGGCCCTTGTAAAGATCAGAAGGTAGGACTTGCCAGACTCTGTGGCTAGCATTATAGAGTTTGCCACCTCCTATCCTGTGATGTGAAATTAAGCGTCATTGAGGCCCATCAATATGGTCCCAGTTTGATGCACACATATGTGTGTGGAATTTCTTCTGGTGCTTAAATGTTATACAAAAAACTAAAATGCCTTTGTCAGCCATCCTCTGGTGCAGTGGTTTTAATATATAATGCAAATACGTCAGACCATTGGCCACCGATGCCCAAAATATACTTGACTTTTCAGCTGCGGCCTTTGCCAAATCTTCGACAATGATTCTGCTCTCTTTTGCAGCATTGTACAGAATCTTCATACGCCTTCTTAAGTAGGGCACTGCTTTTGCTCAAATTATACTGAGGCGATATGACCCAAGGTGATGGCCGAACCTGTCGGTCCCCCCCACCCAAGTTAAGGGCCTGAGCGAAGCGAGTCGGCCCAAGGCTGATGGTCATATCTGCATTAGCACCCCTGTAGTTTTCTACACTGGTTCTAAGGGTGTTTAATTAAAAAAAAAGAAACGTAACTTGCGCTGCAGCGCCATGGTGTAGTTTCAGAAAGTACATTTTCAATGTTGATGACAGTGACCCGCTAAGCATCTTGGGTGCTAAGAGCGTTTAATTTAAAAAATAAAGAAAACTTAACTCGGGGGGCTGAGCGGTGCAGTACCGTAGTCTCTGAAGTCTGTTTCCTTGTTGACGTCACGGTCATCAACATAGAAAATGCACTTCTTGAAACTATGGTGCGGCGAAGCAGTGGTGCTAACAGGTGAGGGGGGAACAGGGAAGGGAAAGAGGAGCAGGGATGAGAAGTGGGTTATGGCCATCAGTGATCAGGCCGCTCGGAACGCAGGCTATGACCGGAGTATACAGCCTGCGTTCCGAGCTTCCTCATTGACCAGCGCCCCCTTCCAGGGTGCTAATGGATTTGAGGGCCGCTAGCAAAGCATCTATATTGCTTATATAACGTTTATTATTCAACCAGGTATAAGCATTAGACTGAGATTTCATTGGTTTCATTGTTCAAAAAGCTTTCTTTGGATTTATGTGTTATGAGTGAAGATGTTCCAATTTGTTATCAACCTGCCCCCATAGCAACGCAGCCTATGTCTGTTGGCTGGCACAGCACCCTCTGAGATCAAAACATTAGAATGATTTTTATGATTAACGGTGGTTACAGGATTTTGTATGGCCAGGCACAGGGAGGAGGAGTCGTTACATCTATTAGGTGTAGTGTAAGCTCAGTAATCAGGCTCCAAAGAGCTCATGGCAAAATAGAATAATCTATGCTTGATTTCCCGTGGGAGCCCACTGAATGTTGACTTCCCAGGTGTATTACCGATCTCAGGCCTCCTCCCCACATTATTGTGTGTAGTCTGAGGTCCGAATTATCCACCAGGTGATCTGCTCGGATCAAATTAGGGATGACTTGTGCTTTTTCCTCATTGGTATCCAAGAGGAAGTCGGATGGCAGTTGCTAAACTTTAGATTAAAATCTCAGCTGATAAAATTAATGCGTTAGAGTAAAAGCTCAGATTTTAAAAATACTATTAAAACATACTATTAATAATATATTCTTCTAAAGTCCTCTCCCATTTGGTGCAGTTCTGTGATGTACAAAACGCAGGTTGCCCACTAAAATTAGCTGTTTCCCCAATGTTATCCCGGTTACTCTTCTGCCACCTGTTGACCTAACAAAGCTACTGCAGTCCAGTGCTTCAGCAGGTGTGTAATATGTGTAGACTGTTCCCAGAGCCCTAGGGCCTGAGTCATGGAAGTGTTTTATAATGGCGCAATCCTATATGAAAACGTTCCATGAATCAGGCCCCAAGAGTTTACACAACACCCCTGGCATTGCCATAGGTATGTCAGCGTGGCCCAGGGACTGCTAGGGCGTAAGGCTCAGGTCAGCATTCTCGGAAGGGAATCTACCTAACGAAAGCCCCCTACCATGAACATGTCTGAAGGGTAACCCACATTGCCCTTCTACAGAACTGGCCATTCGGGGATGACGAGCCTTCAAGGTCAGGCCTTTGGGTGGCTGCTGGATACATTGGTGGCTTGCAGCCTCAAAGACTCTCTTCCTGACCCTCCCCTGTAGTGCTGTGAAGGGGTCTTAATGTAGCATAGACTGCTATACAAGCATGGTATAAACTTATGGGGTGACATTCAAGAAAACACATGCCGCCAGAGTATTGCACTATTTCCGCCCAATGCACCCGTCCCTCCCACACACAATGGGCCCGATTCATGGAATATTTGCCCGGTTCAAAGTGAATTTGCACTGCTGAAAAGTTACTTCGTACTGCCAGCACAAACCCTGATTCGTGGAACCGTGAAGAGTGCATTTTTGCAGTGCAAAAGATCGTGCAAAGTCATTTTGAACTGCAAAAATAGACTATGCGCCGACTTTGCACTGGAAAAATAAACTTTGCACGATTCCATGAATCAGGGTTTGTGTCGGCAGTGCAAAGACACTTTTCAGCAGTGCAAATTCACTTTGATCCGGGCAAATATTCCATGAATCGGGCCCATAGTATCTTCCCCTGTGTGCCGACCTCATTCTCCCAGCACACAGTGCACTCCGGGCTCTGCCCCTTCTTGCAGTCGGCTGGGCATTCCCAGTTTTATCTCTGTGGGCCTGTCAGGTTATGGTAACACTTCCAGGGTATGCTTGAGCACCTTCCCAGGCCATCATGCAAGCACTCACTCACTAATTTCAGAGCTTACATCTAGGTACTGGGCACCGCCCTCTTATTTGCAGGAGCATTACTCATTTGACCTTTTCTGACCTTCGCTGTGCTTTAATCTGGCTGTACAGGCATTTAAACTATCGCAAAACCCAGCCCTCTCTTTAATTCACTTTGTAATAGGGCAAAACATCTCCAAAGTTGGTTATCTTGAAACCTGCTCAGTACTGCCCCCTTCTAATTCAGCAAAGAAGGGAATTGGTCTGAAATCCTGATCCCCGCATTTGGGACTGCACATTGCTAAATGCGCCTGCCAGCCGCAGCACTATGGGCAGGGAGAGTGTTCGAGACACCTCCTCCTTGCTGACCTATCCAACTGGGGGCACCGTAAACCCTTAAAAGAATAGGGATGCTCAGTGTTCCGACACAAAGGACCTATCCACTCCCTCCACTAGCTGACTGCAGGGCTAGTCATTTAGCCCCCCCCCATGCCTCCTTCCTTTGTTGTGGAGAGAATTCTGCATTACAATTCTGCAATGCATTAACTTAAGGGCCGCTTTACGATTTGCATTACGATTTGTATAGGTATTGGAGGTGGAAATGATCCCAGACCGAATTACAGGCAATTCCACAGGTGTCTGTGCGAATCCCACCTGATTGTGAGTTTTGGTTAGTCCCCATTCTTTTTTTGGGAGCTCATACTTCCATCCATCTGCTGGAGGTGATACTCATTATCAGGTGAGCCTCTTACTTCCGAACTCATAACGAGCCCCACATGCAGAGCGGCGTGTGATGAGTCTGCCAGTCCTCCGCGCTGAAACCGTAGGGCCAGGAAAGCATCGCCGAATGGTGCAGACGGCACTTAAGGGGTGACAGGACATGCTGCCTTTTCTTCACAAGGAACAGCATTTTCTCAGTGGAGGCCCGGTGTGGAGTAAGGGTCAGAACACAAGTTGCCCCCACTCTGGACACACAGCCAGGGCTTTAAGTGGGGTAAGAAATCGAGAGGGGGGCCCACATTTGGGGGCGTGGCTTCTGGGAGGGGCGTGGCCCAAAAAGCACGCAAATCGTAAGGTCTGCACACAAATATATATACATGTTATATATGTGTGTGCGTACCTTACTATCGGTTGTGTACTTTGCAGGCCATATTTTCTAAACATAGAAATATATTACATATGTTACATAATAAGGTACGCACACAGATATATAACATGTATATATATTTGCGTGCGTACCTTACGGTTTGCCTAGTTTTCAGGCCATGTTTTCGGGTTTATAAAAGATGGCTTTGAAAGTACACAATTCAAGCCATCCTTTATAAAGCTTTGACTACGGACAAAATTGTCCGTCGGCAAAGCTTTATAAAAGATGGCTTGAATTGTGTACTTATGAAGCCATCTTTTATAAACCTCGAGGAATCCCCAGGTTCGAGGGTTAAAGACGCCTCCGCGACCTGGTGAAACAAAGGGACAGTAACTGCCTCTGGTGACCCCTCGCGCGAGGGGTCACCAAAGGCAGTTACTATGACTGACGGAAGTGGCAGCCAGCCTCAGCATCGCTGCAGTTGGCTGCCACTTCTGTCAGCTAGGCTGACTTTATGGCAGGCGCATCTCCCGTTGCGGCTGCTGCCGCGACTGGATAATGCATCCCGACAATGTTGCGTGCGACTCAGCCCTATTTTTGGAGACTGCCGGGGCACGGCCCCGGCAGGCCCCGGCCCACTTAAAGCACTGCACACAGCACACATAAAAGGGAGACCAAGGAGGGAAGCCATTTCGTATTTCAACCGAGAAGTAAATTTAAAAAGTTGCAGACTGAGGTGGAATACCTTCCAAATCACACCACATATTCCTGCCATCACTGAAAGGTGGAGCTCAACTTTGCTGTATCTGGAATACTACACATCAGCGCATGGACTCACACTGCAGAATGTCCACCTCCTAAGTGTATATTTTGCTGATCTGGCCGCGCTATTTAGCGCCTCGAAAGCGTTTTCTTCCACCTTGTTTTAAATTTGATAAGTTGAAAACATGTAAAGAATCAGTGCACTTTGTTATCAACTGTAGTCGCCTGACCTTTATCTGAAACTCAGAGCTCAATGCCGATAGGCTTTTAATGGGGGTTTTAGCCTGTTTTTATGCCTCGACCTATGTTTTATATGGCGTTCCATGCTGATTTAAGAAGCTGTACTATAAAACAAATCTCCTTATGCTTCTCACTGCGGGATGTTTGGTCGGATTTTTACCAATGTGTTTGTGGGGTATTTTGGATTTTAAGATTGTATGGGAGTTGTTTGCCTATTTTTTGTACATTGTGTATTTTTTTTGTAAATTGAGAAATCCGAATCAAATGTATATGATGATCATACATGTATCATGCTGCAGTGGGACATGTGTAAGATTGGTATGGGATGTACCTTCCCTTAGCGGGACCTATGGAGGAGGACAGTGACCATGTGAAGGGTTCAGTCTCCGTGTTCCTGGCCTTCTGACGCACTGGTGTGGAAGTAGCCAGCTCAGACACTACTGTTCTGCCCTCTTCTGTTTCTTGGAATGGGTCATGGCCTACTCTTAGTTCTGCCTTGATGACCATATTACATTGGTTCCCTCTGGTTGCCCGGTGGCTGGTGATATCCGTGTTTCTCTTAGGACATCCCATCAACACTCGGGGAAGGTTGGCGGGTTCCTCAGTCTTTCTGAATTGGGTAGCGTGTGTGTTGCGTGACTTGGGCTGACAGCTCAGCTCTATCAAAGGTAGGGGAGGTTCCTCTATGAATGAATGGCAGCCTGATGGCATGCCCAATGTTATGTGGCTCATCTAAAGCATAGCGTGCCCGCTTCTTGCATATTTCCCTCATGCCCAAACCTCTGGGTCTTTCAAATCTAATGCAGGGGTTATCAGGTAACAGAATCCAAGGACTCGGTGGGCGATAAACAAGTTTTTTTTTGTTGTTGTCTGTGGGTGCGATGATACCTTCATCCTGGTACACTGCTTTGAGTGAACTCTTTTGGATAACTCTCAAATCGTCGTTTAGGATTGGGATTGGATGGGGAAGTCCACCACTACTCGAGTGGGGAGCAGCTTCTTATATCACATCCCTTTGATATTGGGGCAGGCACCATGTATGTTGTTCAACTTCCAAAGATTCTTGGAACTCTCATTCAGGCCCGAGACACTCCACATCTGCAGATGTGCAAGGTGTTTCACAGTTACTGTAGAAAAGGCTGTTCATTTGCACTGGCTTTGTCAACTTGGCTTGTTGGATTTTCTTGACATATGATTAATAAAGTCTTTAAAAATCAAAGAAAAGACTGTTCTGGGCATCTATTAGAAAGGGACCTTCTCTTGACCGGTTGTGTTCCTCTTGTGGTTATGGATCTGTAGTGCTTGTGCTAAATGGTCTTGCTGCACTGCACAGTTGTTGGTGTAAGGATGAAGCCTGTATCCCCTGTCAGTAGGCCCTCACCTCCTCCAGGTAATCAAGGTGGGTCCTGTGAGGTGGGATTATCGGACAATGATACACAAAGGTAAATTGACAGGCATCACACTATTCCTGCTGGGTCAGCCACCACTTCCGTACTATCTCACAGTGGTCTGGTTCTGCTGTATAAATTCCGTGGCAGTTTTGGCAGTTTTGGCTGATGGGGCATTCCATTTTCTTGCGTGTTGTGGGGGGTTGGGCACTATCTCACAGTGGTTTGGTTCTGCTGTATGAATGCCGTGGCAGTTTTGGGAGTTTTGGCTGATGGGGCATTCCATTTTCTTGCGTGTTGTGGGCGGTTGGGCACCATCTCACAGTGGTCTGGTTCTGCTGTATAAATGCTGTGGCAGTTTTGGCAGTTTTGGCTGGTGGGGCATTACATTTTCTTGGGTGTTGTGGGCGGTTGGGCACCATCTCACAGTGGTCTGGTTCTGCTGTATAAATGCTGTGGCAGTTTTGGCAGTTTTGACTGGTGGGGCTTCACATTTTCTTGCGTGCTGTGGGCGGTTGGGCACCATCTCACAGTGGTCTGGTTCTGCTGTATAAATGCTGTGGCAGTTTTGGCAGTTTTGGCTGGTGGGGCATTACATTTTCTTGCGTGTTGTGGGTGGTTGGGCACCATCTCACAGTGGTCTGGTTCTGCTGTATAAATGCTGTGGCAGTTTTGGTAGTTTTGGCTGGTGTGGCATTACATTTTCTTGCGTGCTGTGGGCGGTTGGGCACCATCTCACAGTGGTCTGGTTCTGCTGTATAAATGCTGTGGCAGTTTTGGCAGTTTTGGCTGGTGGGGCATTACATTTTCTTGCGTGTTGTGGGCGGTTGGGCACCATCTCACAGTGGTCTGGTTCTGCTGTATAAATGCTGTGCAAGTTTTGGCAGTTTTGGCTGGTGGGGCATTACATTTTCTTGCGTGTTGATGGCCGGTTGGGTACCAACATTTATACAGCAGAACCAGACCACTGTGAGATAGTACGGAGGGGGTGGCTGACCTAGTAGGAATAGTGTGATGCCTGTCAATTTACCTTTGTGTATCATTGTCCGATAATTTCCTACGATGTAAGGACTGGAACGATAAAGATGGGCCTGGGGTAGGCTGGGGTAAGGTTCTTATTACATATGGCTAATGTTTCTCCTAATTGTGGATACCCTGAAAATCCCACTGGATTTTTGTAAGTGCTGCTGATTTTGTGCTGTGACAGCGTTTGGACCGGTCGAGTAGAGCCGACGTTTCATGATCGAAAACGCAGTGTTCGATTGAGTCCTGGTCAGTTTGCTCGAGTGATGGCTGATATTGTCAGCTTCATCTTTCCCTGCCCTGTATGTGCTGACGCTGGCAGCTCAGAGCCCAGGTGGCGCCCTCCAGTGGCTGGGGCAGATGTTGGGCAGGTGGTGGAGTTGGTGGAATGCAGCTATTGAGCCACCATGATGGATAGGTCTAGTCCCCATCTTGGGCCAGCTTGCGTTTTTGGCTTTTAATTAGATTTTGAGCAGATGCAGTGGAAACACGCTTCAGCAAATAAAGCAGTTTGGCTGTGAGTAGCTCGTGTATGGTCGAAAGCGTATTTATATTAAAACATAGACACACACATACACGCGAAAAGGAGCAAAGAGGGGAAAAAAGGGGAGATAAAGCAGAGGAGGATGAGTGTTAAGAATAAAGTAAGACAGAGGGAAAAGAGGGAGGGCGAGCAAAATAAGGAAAGGGAAGAAAAGACAAACAATAGTTTTGGCTTTTGTATAGGCAATTGCTAGGTAGTCACCATTTACCATCATATACTCACATGATTTCGTTGAACAGGTATTGTTAAGCAGCGCTGAAGACAATGCTTCATACCTTTTGCTTATCATCACCTTTTTGTGGTAAGTGCACGCCGTGCTGCTCCCACCCAGCTTCAGGGCGCATGCACTCCACAGCATTTCAGGCTGTGGGAATACTTCCTAACTTCACTGGCATGCAATGCTTTGCAAGCGGCATGGAATTTTCGGTATGCAGTACTTTGCACACGGCACAGACTATTCGGTATGCAGTACTTTGCAAACGGCATGGGATATTCGGTATGCAGTACTCTGCACACGGAATGGAATATTCAGTATGCAGTACTTTGCACAGGGCACAGAATATTCGGTATGCAGTACTTTGCAAATGGCATGGAATATTCGGTATGCAGTACTTTGCACACGGCTTGGAATATTCGGTAAGCAGTACTCTGTACGCACATGGCATGGAATATTCGGTATGCAGTACTTTGCACACGGCATGGAATATTTGGTATGCAGTACTCTGTATGCACACGGCATGGAATATTGTTACGCTCACCTGGCTCCCACAGGGGCGTCGATCTGAATTGGACAGCTGCGGTCTCCACCAATGTGACGCGTAGTGCTGAGATGACGGACTGGACTGGCCCACATAGCTTTGTTTGCTTGGCCCGTAGGAATATTCTTCTGCAAATGGAGAAAGGGAATTAAACACCCTTGGAGTTGAACGTTAAACCCCACCCACTCCCGCTGTTCTCCCCACTGATCACCTTTGATGTCCCCTCTTATAGTCTCACCTGATGGTTTGGAAAGATGAGCTCTCCATCCTGCATTGAGCGCAGGGGCGTGTAGATAACCAGTTGCTTCACTGGCTCGAAGGAATTGGTGAGTTCCAGAACAATATTGACTCTGAGATTCCCGGCAAGACACCGTAAGTATGTAGTTCGTAAGAGTTCAAATGTCTGACTTTCACTCTTGTCCGATCCCTTGCAGGTTGCAGCTTGACCCTAGCGAAGAGTTCCTTGTGGCAACCGGTAATATTCAGGTAAGGATTTTTATTATCCAACACAGTTCGATAAAATAATGTCAAAATGTAACCTGTTGCTTTCTCCCTTATTCAGGCGCTGAGAGAAAGTATGAAGTCTCGGGAATAATGCCTCTGGCGGTAAAATCAGGTAAGCCTATTGTGGTGAGGAGGTTTCCCCTTGTTTGTCCCTTTGTTTCACCTTGCTGTCCTTTTGTTTTCCCTTAGGGGCCGGAGTTCGGTGAGGATGCAGTGGAAGCTGCGCCGACCAGTGAAGAGGAATACTACCCCCAGTGGTAAAAGCAGGTAAGTCTATGGGGGTAACTAATATTGCCTCTGTGTATTCCCTTGGCTCACCTTGCGGTTCTTGTCTTCCCCTTAGGTGCCGGAGTGCGGCGGGAGCATGCAGAAGGATGCGGTAGAATGTGAAGATGCCTCGAAGGCCGGTGAGTACAGCGCAGCGCTGCAGCTGGCGAGGCAATGCGCATAAAATAACTTCTTTCTTCCAGCTCGAAGGTGCGGTGGATCGGGAATTCAGGTAAGGATCAAAGGTATTGCTCTTGTTCTAATCTTTTCTCCTTCTTTCTCCCTTTTTCTAGGAGCTCCGGACTCGCGGCGGGCGTGGCAGAAGACTGGATGCAGACTTGCAGGCACGGTGAGCACTACGCTGCTGGATGCAGAATAACGCAAAGCGTGTGCTCCTCTTCGGGCGTGGTTTAAATTAGCCACCAAAGTAGTCCCAGGCAAGTATTCCTCCCCAGCCCCACCCGAGCAAACAAAATAGTCCCTAGGTAAAGTAGTTCCTTCCAAGCCTCCTTTGGCTTGGAGCTCTTGCAGCATAGTCTGCATCAGGTGAGTTTGCAGCATGGTCTGCATCAGGTAAGTTTTAATCTATGAGCCTGGCGCCATAGGCGCCAGGACTGACTCTCCATATTAGCCTGGCGCCATAGGCGCCAGGACTGCACCCAAATTGCCCCTAGCAGGGGTTGTTGGGCTTGCTTGGTATAACTTGATGCCTTCTTCCGGGGTTGCTGGACTTGGTCTGGGTCCCCGGGGGTAGGCATCATGACAGCACTCCCCCCCCCAACGCCCCTCCTAAAGTCGTTCTTCCCTGTGGTTTCGGTTTGTCTGGGAAATTTCGGTGGAATTTTTTCACCAATCGGGGTGCATGAACGTGGTCACTAGGTTCCCATGAACTTTCCTGTGGTCCGTAACCTTTCCAGTCGATTAAATAAACAAGTTTTGACTTTATCAGCTTGGAGTCCAGGATGTTCTTAACTTCAAATTCGGGTTCCCCGTCTACAAGGATGGGGTCTGGTGGCTTGGTTAGTCTTGTCCCTGGTTGCACTGGCTTCAAAAGTGGCACATGAAAGACGGGGTGAATTTGCATATTAGCAGGTAAATCCAACTTGACAGCCACTGGGTTGATAATGGCCTTAATAGAGTAAGGTCCCAAATATCTGGGGTTAAAGGTCCGTGTTCCCTTTAGAGGTATATGTTTCGTGGATAACCATACTTGGTCCTCTATCTGGTATTGTGGAGTATCACTTCTATGCCGATCAGCATCTTTCTTGTATTTTTATTTTGCCTTTTTTAAATGTTCAGTTGCTTCCTTAAAGGCTTGTGTAATCGTAGCGTGCAGATGGTCCACTGCAGGCATTTGTAAGTGTTGGGGTGAGTCAAGGTCTGAGGTTCGAGGATAGTGCCCATATAAGGTATAAAAGGGGCTTTGTCCAGTTCCAGAATGTACTGAATTATTGTATGCATATTCGGCGAACCAAAGAATGTCTTTCCAAATACTCTCAGTCTGATGTAACATACAACGCAGGTATTGTTCGAGAGTCTGGTTGGTCCTCTGCGTTTGACCATCGGTTTGGGGGTGGTGACTGGTTGATAACCTCACATCGATTTGCGCCAATTGACAACATTTTTTCCAAAAATGTGAAATGAATTGACTGCCCCGGTCAGAGACCAATACGGACGGAAATCCGTGTATGCGAACAATGTTTTCGAGGAACTCCTTGGCCAGGATTGAAGCTGAAGGTAATCCCTTTAAAGGAATAAAGTGGGCCATCTTGGAAAAAAGATCCACAATAACTAGAATGGTGTTAAATCCATTGCATGGGGGTAAATCAGCAATAAAGTCTAACGATAAGGTGTGCCATGGTGTAGGCGGAATGTCTAGAGGTTGTAATAGTCCAGCTGGTTTTTTCTTTTGACTTTTGTTTTGGGAGCAAATGCCACAAGACATCACAAATGATTTAATATCCTTTCGCCAGGTGGGCCACCAGAATTGTCTCTTAATCTTAGCTTCAGTTTTTGCAATACCTGGATGCCCCTCCATTAGGGTATCATGATAAAGGGAAATGACTAGCTCTTGTAGTTCCTTATGTGGCAGAAATAGCCGCCCTTTGTAATAAGGCAGGTCATTGGTGACGGAGTATTCCGGGCCTTTCTTTACCCAGTCCTGCAGGGCTGTAGGATCAAAGAGTTGTTGGATCTTTACCTGAATGTCCTCTAGTGTCTGTAGAGTAGTCATGCCAAGAATACTTTGTTCGGAAATTATAGATACTGGTTCTGGGTTCACTTCTGCCTCTCCCATCCCTATTCGGGATAAGGCGTCTGCTTTACCATTCTTACAACCTGGTCGATAGGTTATCACGAAATCGAACTCGGCAAAGAACAATGCCCATCGGAGTTGGCGTGACGATTGGGCCTTGGCTGTCTTTAAATACTGTAAGTTCCGGTGATCAGTGATCACAGTAATGGTATGCCTGGCACAGAGAAGATAGTGCCGCCAAGCCTTGAAGGCGGATTTAATAGCTACTAACTCCTTGTCGGTAACCGCATAGTTTAACTAGGGTTCCGAGAACTTTCTGGACCAAAATGCTACTGGGTGAAGCTAGCCAGTTTCAGGGTCCTTTTGAGACAGGACAGCTCCCATGGCTAGACTGGATGCATCAGTTTCCATTATGTATGGAAGTTCAGGGCGCGGGTGCTTTAATACAGGTGCAGACGTGAATTTCGCTTTCAGCTCTTGGAAGGCATTTTCAGCTTCTTCAGTCCACATAAAGCGTTTATTTTTTCGCAAGAGTTCTGTGATGGGATGTACAACATTTGAAAAATCCGGGATGAATCTGCGGTAGAAATTGGCAAAGCCGAGCATGCTTTGTACTCCTTTAACTGAACTTGGTGATGGCCACTTAAGGATTGCGTCCACCTTTCGTGAGTCCATTCTGACTCCTCTTGGGGTCAGGATAAACCCAAGGAATTCAAGTTCTGTGGCATGAAAAACGCATTTTTCCAGTTTTGCATATAGTTTGTGCTGGCGCAATTTCTCAAGGACTGCTCGGACATGCTTCACATGGTCAGATTCTGAAGCGGAGTATACTAGAATATCATCGATATATACGACAACACAAACGTCAATGAGTTCACGAAGGACATCGTTCATGAAGTATTGGAAGGCTGCTGGTGCATTGCACAACCCGAAAGGCATCACCTGGTATTCGAATAACCCAAACTTAGTGCGAAAAGCAGTCTTCCATTCGTCACCCTCTTTTACACGTACCAGATGGTATGCTCCCCGGAGATGTAACTTAGTGTATATGCAAGCGTCCTTCACTTAGTCTAGTAGTTCAGGGATCAGAGGCAATGGGCATCGGTTCTTAACAGTTATCTGGTTCAATGTGCGGTAGTCTATGCACGTTCTGAGGTCACCTTCCTTTTTGGGCACGAAGAACAAAGCTGCAGATGCATGGGATTTGTATGGGCGAATGAAGCCATTAGCAAGGTACTGGTCTAAGTATTGTCATAGGTGAAGGTTCTCAGGTTCCGTAAGGGCGTAGATCCTGCTACAAGGGGGTTATGCACCGGGTATGAGATCGATTTGACAATTGTACGATCTGTGAGGTGGCAAGGTGTTTGCCTGTTCTTTTTGGAAGACATCCTGGAATACTTGGTATTCTGGAGGTAGTTGCACGACTGATGTGGTTACTGTGGCCAGGCCTGTGTTCAGATTTTTCTTTGGGTAACAGGTTTGTGCACAATCCGGGAAGGTTATTCTCTTCTCTCACCAATCAATACAAGGATTATGTGTTTCCAACCAAGGTATCCCCAGTATTATTTGGAACTGTGGGGCTTTGATTAGATCAAACACAATAGTCTCTCGATGCCCATCCTGACCCAATAGTGTCATCTCTGCGGTGGAATGAGCTACAGGCCCAGAGGCAATTTCAGTTCCATCGACTGTGGTGATGACATCTGAGGTGGTTTTTCGGCAGAGAGGTAGATTCATCCTGGAAGCCAATTCGTAGTCCACATAGTTTCCTATGGCCCCGCTATCAATGTATGCCCTTACTGCATGCATACGCGATGGCTGCCTTGGATCTACGAGGACCATTGGTATGATGAAATGCGAGGTCTGAGTATCCTTCTTCAAGCTTGGCAAGCGGACCTCTACGCTTGTCGGGCGTGGTCGTTTCCCAAGTCTGACTCCATATGGCTTTTATCAGCAGCTCCTACCACCTTCTTGGGTGGTTTTACAGGGCAATCCCGTAGAAAATGCCCAGAAGTTCCACTATCAACCTATTAAAGGTCGCGATGTAGGATAGAAGGTCCTGGTTACCTTGTCGTAGGGACAAAAGTTTGTTATCCAGGGCCTGTCCTTGGGAGTGCTGGGCAAATAGTCTTTCCATGCTCATTTGAAAGCCCTGAAAATCCCGAAGAATTGGGTCATCCTGAGTAACTAGTGGAATTGACCAATCAGCTGCACTGCCGCTGAGATATGACAATACAAAGGCTCCCTTGGCTTGATCATTTGGGAAAGCTCCAGGTCTGCATAAAAAGTGCAAGCGGCATTGGTTCATAAACACGGCAAATCTTTTGGGATCTCTGGCAAAGTGTTCGGGCGGAGCTAATGTAATATTTCCTGGTAGGTTTATTTGCACAGGGTCACTCGATGACACAGGAGCTGGATTTCCCCCGGGACCTGCTAGGGGTGCTTGTCCAGCCTGGCTTTACAGTAGTTTACTAGCAAGGTCATCAGTTCGCTCCTTTGACAAAATCAGTTCTCTCCTAAGGGCATTGGTTTCTTGATGGGCGGAATGCACTTCAGCCCTCAGTTCCCCTAGTAATTGGGCCAATTGGTCAGTTTCTGAGGTATCCATAACGCCTGGGTGGGAATTTGTGAGTAGGCTTCGCATTCTGTTACGCTCACCTGGCTCCCACAGGGGCGTCGATCTGAACTGGACAGCTGCGGTCTCCACCAATGTGACGCGTAGTGCCGAGATGACGGACTGGACTGGTCCACCTAGCTTCGTTTGCTTGGCCCGTAGGAATATTCTTCTGCAAATGGAGAAAGGGAATTAACCACCCGTGGAGTTGAGCGTTAACCCCCACCCACTCCCGCTGTTCTCCCCACTGATCACCTTTGATGTCCCCTCTTATAGTCTCACCTGATGGTTTGGAAAGATGAGCTCTCCATCCTGCATTGAGCGCAGGGGCGCGTAGATAACCAGTTGCTTCACTGGCTCGAAGGAATTGGTGAGTTCCAGAACAATATTGACTCTGAGATTCCCGGCAAGACGCCGTAATTATGTAGTTCGTAAGAGTTCAAATGTCTGACTTTCACTCTTGTCCGATCCCTTGCAGGTTGCAGCTTGACCCTAGCGAAGAGTTCCTCGTGGCAACCAGTAATATTCAGGTAAGGATTTGTATTATCCAACACAGTTTGATAAAATAATATCAATATGTAACCTGTTGCTTTCTCCCTTATTCAGGCGCTGAGAGAAAGTATGAAGTCTCGGGGAATAATGCCTCCGGCGGTAAAATCAGGTAAGTCTATTGTGGTGAGGAGGTTTCCCCTTGTTTGTCCCTTTGTTTCACCTTGCTGTCCTTTTGTTTCCCCTTAGGGGCAGGGTTCGGCGAGGATGCAGTGGAAGCTGCGCCGACCCGTGAAGAGGAATAGTACCCCCGGTGGTAAAATCAGGTAAGTGTATGGGGGTAACTAATATTGCCTCTGTGTATTCCCTTGGCTCACCTTGTGGTTTCCCCTTAGGTGCCGGAGTGCGGCGGGAGCATGCAGAAGGATGCGGTGGAATGTGAAGATGCTGCGAGTTCAGTGGAGCGCTGCAGCAGGCGAGGCGACGCGCATAAAATAACTTCTTTCTTCCAGCTCCAAGGCGCGGTGGATCGGGAATTCAGGTAAGGATCAAAGGTATTGCTCTTGTTCTAATCTTTTCTCCTTCTTTCTCCCTTTTTCTAGGAGCTCCGGACTCGAGGCGGGCGTGGCAGAAGACTGGATGCAGACTTTCAGGCACGGTGAGCGTTACGCTGCTGGATGGCGCTTCAGAATAACG
Source organism: Ambystoma mexicanum (assembly GCF_040938575.1). Lineage (NCBI taxonomy): Eukaryota > Metazoa > Chordata > Amphibia > Caudata > Ambystomatidae > Ambystoma > Ambystoma mexicanum. The sequence continues at coordinate 375,127,658 of NC_090921.1, forward strand.
TGAAGTGTGTGCTGCTCTTCGGGCTTGGTTTAAATAGACTCCAAAGTAGTCCCAGATAAGTATTCCTCCCCAGCCCCACCCGAGTTAAAAAAATAATCCCTAGGTAAAGAAGTCCCTTCCAAGCCTCCTTTGGCTTGGAGCTCTTGCAGCATGGTCTGCATCAGGTGAGTTTGCAGCATGGTCTGCATCAGGTAAGTTTTAATCTATGAGCCTGGCCAGGACTGACTCTCCATATGAGCCATAGGCGCCAGGACTGCACCCAAATAGCCTCTAGCAGGGGTTGTTGGGCTTGCTTGGTATAACTTGATGCCTGCTTCCGGGGTTGCTGGACTTGGTCTGGGTCCCCGGGGGTAGGCATCATGACAAATATTCGGTTTGCAGTACTTTGCACACGGCATGGAATATTCGGTATGCAGTACTCTGCACACGGCATGGAATATTCAGTATGCCGTACTTTGCACAGGGCACAGAATATTCGGTATGCAGTACTTTGCAAACGGCATGGAATATTCGGTATGCAGTACTTTGTACGCACACGGCATGGAATATTTGGTATGCAGTACTTTGCACACGGCATGGAATATTCGGTATGCTGTACTCTGTACGCACACAGCATGGAATATTCGGTATGCAGTACTTTGCAGACGGCATGGAATATTCAGTATGCAGTACTCTGCACACGGCATGTAATATTCAGTATGCAGTACTTTGCACAGGGCACAGAATATTCGGTATGCAGTACTTTGCACACGGCATGGAATATTCGGTATGCAGTACTTTGCACACGGCATGGAATATTCGGTATGCAGTACTCTGTACGCACACGGCATGGAATATTCGATATGCAGTACTTTGCACACGGCATGGAATATTCACTATTCAGTACTTTGCAAATGGCATGGAATATTCGGTATGCAGTACTTTGCAAACGGCATGTAATATTCGGTATGCAGTACTTTGCACACAGCATGGAATATTCGGTAAGCAGTACTCTGTACGCACACGGCATGGAATATTCGGTATGCAGTACTTAGCACACTGCATGGAATATTCGGTAAGCAGTACTTTGCACACGGCATGGAATATTCGGTATGCAGTACTCGGTACGCACACGGCATGGAATATTCGGTATGCAGCACTTTGCACACGGCATGGAATATTCGGTATGCAGTACTCGGTACGCACACGGCATGGAATATTCGGTATGCAGTACTTGCCCACAGCGTTTGGAATGAATGTCAAACAACCTAGAACCCAATTAACCAGACGTTTAGATATAAAATCAGAGCACTACCAGTGCAACCACATAGTACAAGGACCACCATTCCTAAACCTTGAATAAGCACCTGGATGCATGCAACGAGTGTGGGTTGACAAATCAACTGAAATTTAGTTGGGAAAATGAACCTTGTACTGTTGACATATTTCCATCTGCAATCTTAAGACTTCTTTTAACCGGAGGGCGGTAAGAGAGATTATGAAGGAGCCAGGGAGTTCTGTTTCTCACCAAGAGAAAAGTAATTCCTGTACAAGTCAGGGCCTCATCCAAACTGTCGTCCACTTGCTCACCCTTTGTAATGCACCTTTACTGAATTCAATACCCAATATGTGGAGGAGACCAGCTTTGCTCTGTTGCACAAGATTGTTGTTTTGTTCTCCCTTGTTCCCCTCCCTTGCCTCGCCACGCTCTGAAACACTCGTGTACGAGCGCAATACAAATAAAATATCAACATCAACATCTCAACAACATCAATAACCTCCTTGTGGATCCGACCTTTCACTGACAATTTTAATTCTTGTGGATTTCTGTCTGGGGAGGATAGCTCAGGGGCAACATGCTTGCCTTGGAAGAAAATGACACGGAGCAACACAGGTTCGATCCCCGTGTCGTGCTTAGAAACCTCTGGGTATTAAGCGCGTTATAAATAACCTATCATATCATATCATATCATATCACTGTCATGTCCACTCAACCGCTGCAACCCTCAACCATGGATCTCCCCATGCATCCAGCAGCTGTGGACTAGCAGCGATCTCCAGCTCACAACCTTGCAAGCTTTCCATGACCTCTAGGCCCTGCTTGCCCCCGGAATATCGCTTCATTGTCTACTCCCTCTCTACCAATGATTTAACCTCCTACTTCTAATATCACAAAAATACACGTCGCCCTGTCCATCCTTCCACCCCTACCTACCACACCTTCCTCTTCAAATCTCCCCTCTCCCCTCTCCCTTTAATCTCCACTCGCGCTTCCCTATCCCACTTCTCTGCCTCTATCCCACTTCCCTTCCACTATCTCTGCCTATATGACACACATCCTCTGCTTAGCTAACCAATCCTGTACTCCTCTCAATTGCTTTGCTCCCCAAACCCTCAAAGCGATTGCTCTTGTCACTTGCTATCACCATTCCCCTCTCTTCAACCTCTCGCTCTAAACTGGCATCTTCCCAATCTGCTAAAAGGTAGCCACGGTCATACCCATCTTGGAAAAAAAAAACATACTGCTGACACCAACAACCAATCTTTCTACAGACCTGTCTCTCTTCGCACCCACTACTCCAACACCCTTGAGCGCGTTGTCTTTAACTACATTGAGAACTACCATGAGATTAACGTACTAGGCAACCTGTTCCAATATGGGGTTTGCAGTAAACGCTCCACAAAAACTGCTCTCATCCTTGTCTCCAACTTTCTTTCCACTGCTGGTCACTCCCCAACTCTCCTCCACCCCGATTCTACTTGCTCTCTCTGCCGCCTTTGACAATGTAGACCATCAATCCCTCCTTTAAACACTCACATCCCTAGCCTTCAAGGACACCAAATTGGAATGGATGTCCTGTTATCTCTGACAGCTCCTTCTTTATGTCCTGGACCTCCAACACCTCCCCACGCAACACCCTAATATTCACTCTAAATACCTCCTCCCTGAGTAGACTTAAGCAAGTGATTGTTCGTTTTTTACCATCTACACTCCTCTGCGTGGCGTGGCCATCTCTCAGCTGATGGCACCCAGATCTTCTCTTTTCCCTCCTTTGCTGCCGACATCTTGCACTGCATCACTTGCTGCCTCTCTGCCATTCATCACTGGATGCCAATAATCTGCCTTATATTGAGTTATCTTCCTCACAGCCTTCAATAGCAACCATGCTGTCCCTTGCTTTACCTATTCCTTCCTGACCTCCTCACTCCATCGTCCAGGGCTTGCAACATTGGCAGGGACCTTAACCTGATCAGTTCATTACTGCCACAGCAGCCACAACCAACCTTGTAGGTATCGTGAACATCTAACCGCACCGCACCCATCGCTCTGCCAAAACTCTAGTCTCCAACGTGACCCTCAGCAAATTTAACTGCTGCTCCAGTCAAATTCTGGGCTTTCCCTCTACTCTTTGCTCCTCTGAATAAAGTACTCAACTTTTCCACATGCACCCCATGTAACCTGCCTGAATCCCCTCCTACCTCACCTTCTAATCACCACCATGTGTGACTCTCAATGTTTAAGCGCTCGGTCTTCAAGTGTTTACTTTAAACCAAACCATGGGCCTCTTTACAAGGTCGGCAGTAAACCACCGGGGCCACCAGTGGGTTGCCGCCGATCTCTTAACACTGTTCAGCTGCCTGAGATCCCGTTGCCACCAGGACATTACAAGTCCCGGCTTCCCGGGATGTCAGGCGGCAGAAAGTGTAAGTCCTTATTCCTGTGGAGTCCACGGCAATGGGGACACGGAAGCACAGGCACCATTGCTAACACTGATTCTGTGAAAACCATGCCTGCGTGGGCCGGATATCCCGGCTCCTGAAGGCATTCTCGTAGTCTGGCAGTCCGGAAAGGGTGCCGATACATTGCAACCAGAACACTTATCTCCGGAACGCCAGGCTTGTAATGAGGCCCCATGTCTCAGGCCCCCTAGTATCCACCATATTCCATCTCCTTCTACACCCCCATTCGGGCTCTTTTAATCTCACAAACATCTTTGTTCTCTGACCCCCTCACACTGCTTCTCTTTGCTGCTTTTCAACACTGGAATCCTCTCCTCAGCATCAAAGCATTTCATCCAGCAGTACTATTGAAAAACAGGCCTAAGCTCCACCTGCTAGCCAATGAAGGGGCATCCTCTGCCCCTCCTTCCCCCTCCCCATGCAAACTCCCTGTCCACCGTGCCCCAATGCTAACCAACTGCATATATGCAAAATGTATTTATGCAAATATTGGCCTATGACCAAAGTGCTTAGTGTGTTTATTTATCTCTCATTATCACCAGCAATCTCTCCTTATATGCCAAAGTATGTGCAAACCCGCATTTCCTGTGGGCTTCTGTGAGTGTGGGATGTGTGTCACTTTGTGGTGTTGTAAGGTTTGTTTACCCTCGCGTTTCACTGTGCTGTCATACAAGGGTTTATCTTTTCTTTTTTTTCCTTTCCGTTTGGCGCTCAGTGAAGGTTTAGAACACAGTTGGTAGGCTCCACCAGCAGGGGGAGCAGGGTTGTCTGTGAGGCGATTTCACCTCAGGGCTGCCGCGGGCCCACCTGCTTGTGAGTTACAGTGCGCAGTTCCTGCGGAGGATAAGGGCCGGCCGGGCGGGGGGGGGGGTCGCTTCAGAGGGAGAGTGGCGAACGAAGTCAGGAGCTTGAGGCTGCCACTGAGGGCATCCCGACCCTCTGTGTATCCAATGACTGTCCCTCCCTTGTCAGGCCCCCCGCCTGGTGTATGTCAGTCTCTCTCCTCCATCCAGGGGTCGAGGGAGTGCGCCGGAGGCCGAATTTCTGGATGCATTTGGCGGGTGTTTCCACCTGCGAGCCCGCTACAGAGGGATAGAGTGGGGTGGTGAGCGTGTATCGAACATTGACTCAGGTAGGAAAGGAAGACCCTTAGGCTGAGTAGTGGGGGCCCCCCCGTCGCTCTTATTCCTATTACCCTATTCCCCCGAAAGAATAGTACAGACAGGTTTTTGTTTGTGGAAAAATTATCGGCCGTAGGCTTGTTTATTTTCTACAGAAAATAACACCAAATAATAATCATAACAAACACAGAATAACACCAACTCGCTTTTTGGGCACTTCGTGTCCAGGGGTTGTAGATGCCCAGCCTTCTCCTCGGCTCGTCTTAGTTACCCTGGGGCATCCGTTCCTGGACACGTGCCGCCGCCTACGACTTTCTTCTACCGTGTACCGAAGAAAGTACTCGGCGTTCCTGTTCCTTGTTCTGTCTCCTTTCCTTGCCTTTTTTTCTGCTGGGTGGGTTGGGTGGCAAAACGTTTCCTTCTCCCCCTTTTCCAGGCCTTAGGAGCTTACCCGAGTGAGGTGAGCTCCTTGCCTGGTTGTGCCCACCCTGCATTTCCTTGGGGTACTTATACCCCCCTGGCCCTTTGTTGTCCCTCTGGGGGGGGCTGGACTTCCTCCTGCCCCCCTGTTGCTTTCCTCACACCTTTCCCCCATCCGTGTGGGGTTTCCCTAGCAACGCTGAGGGTGGGGGCGCCGCTTGGCTGCCCCTCCCCTTGTATTTCGCGCCGTTCTGTTTCCCCCACCCTGCGCCTACCCCCCCAGGCCCTCCATCGTGCCGTACTTTGTACTGCACGGGGCCTGGGGCATAGGCTGAGTAGTGGGGGCCCCCCCATCGCTCTTATTCCTATTACCCTATTCCCCCGAAAGAATAGTACAGACAGGTTTTTGTTTGTGGAAAAATTATCGGCCGTAGGCTTGTTTATTTTCTACAGAAAATAACACCAAATAATAATCATAACAAACACAGAATAACACCAACTCGCTTTTTGGGCACTTCGTGTCCAGGGGTTGTAGATGCCCAGCCTTCTCCTCGGCTCGTCTTAGTTACCCTGGGGCATCCGTTCCTGGACACGTGCCGCCACACCTGAGTGGGTGCCGCCTCGGCCGCGCTCAGGTCCCCCCAAAAACGCGCTCCTAACTGCATCCTCGCGCTGCTAAGGCTCTGAGAATACTATCTGAAAATTGTCCCATCCCTTAGCTGGATAGGTGTGTGCCGTCTTGGTGGCGCCTCTCTGGAATGTTCTGTGATAAGCCATGCTTTATAAACTGGGGCCCTGTACTCCTACGATAACTTTCCACTGCCTTGTTTAGCCTTTTCCTTGTAGTTTCAATGGCCTGCATCCTGCGCGCCCCGTACCAGACTCTGCGTGTAAATATCTCCGAAATTTTGGTTTCCCACCAGCAATGAGCTATAGCCCTTGATGGCTCGCACATGTTGCGCATCAATCCGCCCCTATCTGTTTTAGCCAGGTCACTGCCCCCAAGGTGGATTACCTCAACCCCCCCAACTTTCTTTGCGCCTTTCGCTCCCAGGCCTCTTGCCCATGCTGAAGTGGCTTGCCCCTGTTCAGAAACGGGTGGGTCCCAAATTCCACTGCATCCCACCCTGCTCTTGCAATCTTGCCCAACCCCTCATTGCATTCCTTATCCGTGTGCTATTTGTTGGGTCTGTCACCCCGGCCACCTTTGTGGTATATGCGACCGCAGACAAATGTGCTGCTGCCCATCTTTTCCTTTTACCCTGGGCCAATGCTTTTTTAACAGCAATCACCCCTGTTGGCCATTGACATTTTACCTACGTCTTGTCCTGTTTCCGCTATCACCTATTTACCTGCTTTTTGTACTGCTTACCCGTTTTGTACGTTCCTGTCCTGATTCTCTTTGACTCGCCCTGGTTCCTTTGGTTTTACCTATTTCTCGGACCTCTTTGTTGCTATTTCCGCTTCTCCTCCCGTGGCACCCATGCCTTTTCGGGTGTGGGCGTTAATTTCTTGCCATGCACCTGGCCATATTTACCTTTTCCAGCCAAACCTATGGCTAACCCTTTCCTTATTTCCTGTGCTCATTCGTGGAACCCATGCCTTTCCCGGTATGGGCGTTATTTTCCTGCCAACCCGTGACCATATTTTCCTTTTCCAGTCGGCCTTGTGGCTAACCTTTTCATTATTTCCGATGCTTCTCCGGGGAACCCATTCCTTTCCCAGTATGGGCGTTATTTTCCTGCCATACATGTGGCCATCTTTTTCCTTTTCCAGTCAGCCTTATGGCTAACCTCTTAATTATTTCCGGAGCTTTATTCGTGGAACCCATGCCTTTTCCAGGTGTGGGTGTTATTTTCCTGCCATCTACGCGGCCATATTCTCCTTTTCCCGATGCTTTATTCGTGTAAGCTTAATGGACACTTTGGCATTTCCCCTTTCCTGCCCTTCCTCTTGTGCTCCATGCTCCCAGCTATGCTTTTCCCGCTATCTCCCCTGCCACCCCTTTTGCTCCGTTGGTGGTCTGTTACTTTGCTACTCTGTCGTCCTCTTTGTGTCCCCTATTGACTGCCCCACAGGTTCTGTTCCCCTGACCTCAAATGATTCCTTGTCGTAATTATCGTATCCTGATGTTTGTACCTGTCTTTGCTTCTATCCTTATTTTCCCATTATGCCCAAATGCTTTGTAGACCTTTAAGACTCTCTGTTGGTATGTTACAAGTGACACCCCGTCTTCTGTGTATTTCTGCAATATAACAATGTACAATCTTTGGAAAGCCGCCCTCCCATTATAAAAGGGTCCTTGCTACTGGTGCCCTTTTAATAATCCCTTCTCATCCTCCTTCATGTCCTCTACTGATACGTTTTGCTTCACTTTCTCATCCATATACCATGATTGCGCCTTCATGGACCGGCCTTGGGCGTCCTTAACGACTGAGGGCCTGCCATATTTCGCCATTACTGCTTCTGCCCCTTGTATTGCTACAGTGGTGACCCCTCCCGGTGTCACCGGTAAGCTGGTGGTCGTTCCCTGGTGAGTAGACCCTGGCGTACTTCCTTGTGCCACCCTCTGTCGTATGGGAACCCCGTTGCCCACTGGTCCAGGCCCCCTTTTTCTGTTCGTTATTGCTCACTACTCCCTTCCTATTCACTCATGCCTTTAAATGGCCCCCCTCTCTACCTTTGCTACTTTTCGTCTCTGAAGACGTTACCCCTTGCTTTTCCCTGTGCCTCTTGTGCTTCTTAACCTTCCCTCCACGGGTTCTGGGCGACTTACCCTGAGCCGTGCTGCATGCTTTTAACCTTTTTAGCATTTTTCACCCAACTCTGTTATCCCTTTTCACCGTATCTTTCCTTTGCCTCCTCAACGGCGCCTCCGGCTGCTCCTGTGCCCCTCTCGGGTCTTCTCTCGGCCTCCTTTGGCCTTGTGGTATTCCTCCTTGCTGCTGCTGGACTCCTTTAGCAGCAAAGGCGACCTTGCCCTTGCCTTTTCATCCTTATTCATTACATCCAGCACCCATTTTGCTCCATGCTCCAAGGTTCTGGGCGACTTACCCTGAGCCGTGCTGCATGCCTTTCACCTTTTTAGCATTTTTCACCCAACTCTGTTATCCCTTTTCACCGTATCTTTCCTTTGCCTCCTCAACGGCGCCTCCGGCTGCTCCTGTGCCCCTCTTGGGTCTAGCATGTTCTTCTCTGGCTTCTGCGACTCTTCCGCCACTTCTCTTGCCCTCTTCTGTCCTTGGGGTACCGTGGCTTCCTCGTTGCTGTCCGTGGAATCCTCTAGCCCTTTCTTCCTTTTGCATCACATCCAGCACCTATTTGGCCCCATGGTCTTTTTCTGCCTTTTTGGCCCAAGCGCTGAATTCTTGCGCTCTTCTTGTTCTTTCTTCCGTCATTCCCGACTTTTGCCTCTTCTGGCTTTCCTGTAGATTTGCCTTCGCTCGCCTTGTTCCTCCTGTCTTGTTTCGCCGGGCCCCTGTCTGGCTTCCCGTGTTGCCTGTTCCGACCGTTGTTCTAAATTCGGCACGTACTGCCCCTTTAATGCTTACTGCTGACTGCATTTACTGATTGTGCCACGGGTGCTTTTAAAATATGGAACGCTTCATGAATTTGCGTGTCATCCTTGCGCAGGGGCCATGCTAATCTTCTCGGCGTGCCTTTCCTTTCCTCAGGTGCTTAATTGTCTCCTGGGCGAACGCTGCCCTAACCAGCTTGATCTCCTAAATGCGGGCCTCCCCGGCAACCCCATACTGATTGTCGGATCCACCGTGCCTGATGCGGCCCGTGATATCACCCTCGACACAGAAAGGAGAGAAGTCCCCATGCACACACAGGGAAAACAGGGGCAGCCTCATCAACTCGGTCCCTAATATTTACCTCCATTCGTTAACTTTCCTTATTTTACTGCATGCGCATGGCTACCAATAACACCCTTGACTCCCACTTCAGGCCAGAGGGCGCTACCACTCCCATCCTCACTCCTAAGTACTCCAGGAGCCCCTTTCCCACGACAGTTTTAAACAAGTGCTAGTCACTGGTGCGCCCATGGTGCCGTGGTCGCAAAAGGGGGCCTGCCATCTAAGCAACATTTCCATCCAAATACCTGCATAGCGGCCATAAACCGCCGTGGCCGCAAGAGGGGCATGCCATCACAGCAACTGTGTCATAAAATGTATGCATATCGTCGCGCCACATGCGACACCCTTCTTAAAACCCCCCTACCCCCCAGGCCCTCCATCGTGCCGTACTTTGTACTGCACGGGGCCTGGGGCATTGTTAGTTGGCTCCCTCTCGGAGCTGTGAACTGACCTGACGCTGCCCTCCCCTCCCCCCATGCTCCTGGCCTTCTCCGTGTCGTCCTGCTTCCAATGTGTGCACTGCACGCACACTGCGCTGTCCATTCAGTGACTGGCCTGTTTTACGTTCTCGTGGCAGCATTCGATCCTTGCCAGCTGCTGCCTCCGTGCGAAGCTGAGGGTAAATCGGACTGTTTTTATTCGTTTGCCGCTTTCCTGGCCCATTGGCCATTTTTTGAAAAAATACATTTCGTTATCTATTTTTTCTGTTTCCGTTGGCCAGTAGATTACTTTTTTTTTTTTTTTTTTTATATAGCCCTTTTAGAATTTTGGCGATCTTCCGGGGGTCTGGCCCGAACCTCCCCTTTCCGATTACTGGTCTGGGCACTTAGTGCTTTGTGCCACCAGCCTCGTGACCTCTCGTGCGCGGCTGTTTCTTTAAATCCCCAGCGCGTCCGCTCCTTGTTGAACTTTTTCCTCCCTTCGGCCACGCCCCCTTTGTCTTGCCGTCACTCCGTCTTGCTTTCGGTCTACCCGGGACGATCTTCCGATGCGCCCGCTTCGTCGTCCTGCTTCTTCCTGGTCTGGTCTGTGGCGTTCCTGTGGCGGCTCCTCTGCTGCACGCGGTCGTGTCCTTGATCCTCCGCTTTCACTCGGCCGCCTCTTCCAGCTGGAGCCCGCCGCACGCCGCCCGCTCCCCGTGCCTGATGTCCGCGTAGCTTCCTGGTTGCTGCTCCCCGCCGCGGTGAGTCCTCCTTTCCTTGCCACGCCGCGCTGCTCGCTTTCCTGCAGACCCGCACCAGATAAGCCCGCAGAGGCAAACTTGGTCCTTTAAATGAAGGAGGTAACGAAATAAGCCCGTAGAGGCAAAACGTTAACGTTTCCTTCTCACCCTTTTCCAGGCCTTAGGAGCTTACCCGAGTGAGGTGAGCTCCTTACCTGGTTGTGCCCATCCTGCATTTCCTTGGGGTACTTATACCCCCCTGGCCCTTTGTTGTCCCTCTGGGGGGGGCTGGACTTCCTCCTGCCCCCCTGTTGCTTTCCTCACACCTTTCCCCCATCCGTGTGGGGTTTCCCTAGCAACGCTGAGATGGGGGCGCCGCTTGGCTGCCCCTCCCCTTGTATTTCGCGCCGTTCTGTTTCCCCCACCCTGCGCCTAACCCCCCAGGCCCTCCATCGTGCCGTACTTTGTACTGCACGGGGCCTGGGGCAGAAGAACGGGATTCCGAGCGCCGTGTTAGCCAGCTGCCGGTTTACACTTGGGCCGCAGAGTTCCCTGATGGGGGATTTTCTCCATTCTCCCTTCCCGAACAAGACACAGGCAGGTGTTTTGTAAGTTAACCAACGCTCAGTAGAAGAAGGGGTGCGGCCAACGTTTGGAGTCGCTGGAAACAGGCAGTGTGGTGCCCGGAAGGGGGGTTGAACCCACCTGGGTGTTTGTAGAATCCCTCTCACTTGTCACGCAGCCAGTCTAGGCCCAGGCTGTTTTAGGGGGTATTGATCCGGGGGGGAACATGTGATATTGACCTGGTCTGCATCTTACACTTCACCCGCAGTGGGAGCGGGGCAGAACTTTATAAATCCTGCTGGGATGTCTTCCGAGGGTTTTTTTTTTTAATGTTGTATGAATATGTATTTAACCAATGTGAATGCGCACGTTATCTTGTGACTCACATAAACGTATTTATATATTTGTTGAACAAAGGTGAATGCGCACTTTCTCAGTGGACCACTCTGAGGGGTACAAATATATATTTAACCAAGGTGAATGCGCACGTTATCTTGTGACCCACATAAACGTATTTAAATATTTATTGAACAAAGGTGAATGCGCGCTTTCTCAGAGGACCACTCTGGAATAGGTAAATATTTATTTAACCAATGTGAAGGCGCAAAGTCTCCTGAGGCCTACAGGTCACAAGTGAGTTTTCAGTTATCCAAAGGGGAATGCACAATATCCCAGGTGCCAACTCTGAACTGTATGAATAGTTGTTTAACAAATAAGGGAATTAATTGGGTCCAATGGGTCTCACAGGACCCCCTGAGGAAACACTACAGCAGAAAAATATATAAATAATGACACTGTGAAGTTGATGAAATGATACAGGGGAGTTGCTAGGTCTGGAAAAGATCCAGGGCTACTCTAATATCGGGACTGTCGAGGCTCGGGGCTAGCTAGTCTTTTGGCTGTAGCTCCTGAGATTCTATCCGGGGCTACAAGCAAAAGATCAGGGGCTATAGCCCCCTTAGCCCCCCCTAGCAACGCCCCTGGAAATGAAACTAGTGAATATTGTTAATTTACTGTATAATCCAAGATAGAGACTCAGAAAGGAGTTCAGAAATGTAAAATGATCCAAGTGCAACAAGGATTGGTTTTGACGAATTCAAATATATGAAGAAAAGCTGTACACGCATGTTACATTAAGCCAGACTGTGTCTGTTTATTTAACCAATGGGGCACTGGTGTGTTGTCTCTCTTAGGGATGGACTTTCCTTTGGTCCTCACTAAGGTCCATCCCATTTTTCCCCCTGGGTACTTCTGGTGTGCACATGTGTGCAGTGAGGTATTAGACTCCTTAGCTCAGAACTCCTACAGGTTGCAGTTCACTCTTACATATTAGAAAACAGTTACATGAGGGAGAAACACCTTACACTTGTTTCCTCCACTACTCGCTCACCTTCACCAATATAATCCCTGAAACTTTGTAAAAGTGCCCTGACAAGGTACTTCCTCCGCTATCTGTATATTTGCTCTCTGTACAGCACTTCTAGTAGCAGTGTCTGGCCAACAAGCAAAATACAAAAATCACAATAGTTGGCAGGTGGTGGTGCCAGCAGGCAACCACAATAAAAACGAATGAGGGACGAATGAAGGAAAACAAGATACTCACGTGAGGATGATATACCAGGACTATGGAGGCATGTTAATTTCCTTCCATTCCACTTCTGTTCAGCGTGATGTCCAACTCCATGGGTGGCACTTTCTTCTTACTGTCTCCCACACCTAACATGGGACAACTGAGATCTATGACAAGTCTCGGGAGGATAGCTCAGGGGCAACATGCTCGCCTTGGAAGCAAGACACAGGTCCGATCCCCGGGTCCGCACTTAGAAACCTCTGGGTATTAAGCGCGCTATAAATAACCTATCATATCATCATATCAGATCAAATATATAGCAAATCACAAGCTTCTTTCAGTCGATTTATATTTTAAAATGCACATATAAGATTTTGCCTGTTGTTTTGTACACTGTGTAACCCTGATGTAATAGAGAGGCAGCAATTGTCGTCGCTGTCAGAGTACTTGAGTGAAGGTCTGTGGAGAAGAGGACCTTCGGGTCTGTTCGACTAGACTACAGAGCACCCACACTCTATGCCCAATGATGAAGGGCACGCTGTGGAGTGCATCAGTGCCCTGAAAGTCCCAGGTGGTGGTCATTTGGTTAGTAAGGAGCTAGCAGTCACAGCAACGGGTGTTTTGCCCTAATGGCACCTGTGCGTCACCACAGCGAAATCCTATGTGAGAGGCAGAGTGAGAGTCAGATAGGGAGAGAGAGGGGGAGAGAGAGAGTGAAAGAAAGGGAGGGCGAATACGAGAGAGCTAGATCGATCATGGTGAGCTTGAGAGACAGAGAAATAAAGGGGAAGACCGCAAAAAGGGAAAGAGTAGAGGGGCGCGAGGGGAGAGTCAGACAGGAAGGCGATGCAGACTTAAGGGTCTCACACATTTAGACATTGGAATGAAATGCAGGTGACCACACATACTTATAGAATAGACACAAATGGCATACATTCTTACACAGGTACTTGACACAGTAGATGACACCCATATACATACAGGCCACTTGACCGCTCAAATAGGGACACAACTATGTGACCGCGCATAAACCCCAGATGGACACACTGTGCATTCCATGACCTCTGCCTCTTATGTCTCCCTTCTTTTAGAGGACCAGACAGGTGAGGTGGTGGTCCAGACGGCCCCAGGAAAGGTGGTGACCCACCGAGGAGGGACCATCATCCTGCCATGCCGATACCACTATGACACGTCGCTTCATGACCCTGCGGAGATCCGCATCAAGTGGACCAAAATCACCGACACCATGACATTCAGTGATGTTTTTGTTGCTTTGGGAAGTGAACGAAAAGGCTTTGGCATCTACAAGGGCCGCTGTGCGCTCCAGGAGGATGGGCCAGGTGATGCCTCCCTCATCGTCAAGAACGTCACCTTGCAGGATTATGGCAGATATGAATGTGAGGTCACCAACGAGCTGGAAGACGACACAGGAATGGTCAAGTTGGACCTTGAAGGTAATTGACCATTTCTATATGTCGTCAAATATAAATGCATGGGCCAACGACTGACAGATTGTTATGTTATGTTAAAGGTTCTTATATCACGCACTGTCACCGCCTGTGTGGTCCCTTGGTGCTCTGCTGGATCTGAAAAGCAAGAGAGTAAGGGGGTATATAAATCAGTAGGACCGAGCGGGAAAAAAGAGCGAGAGCTTTTATGTGCTGTTGGCAGCTTCAGTTCGGTTTACACCGTTCGCTGAGCGTAGGTGTGATTTTCGGATGGTAGCCGGCATGTGCTGTTGTGCGAGTCTTTGTGCGGTATGTTTTGTTGTTGTAGTGAAGTGAAGTGTATGTGGTTTGTTGTACTGTAGAAGTATGGTTGTGTTTAGTTCAGAGTTTGAGAAGTGTATGCAGAAGGATGAGTGGCAGTGCCCTATTCTACCACCACTGTAGGCGCACTCAGTGGTGAAGGAGTGGGTGAGCATTGCTCTCTGGCCTGACATTCTAGGATGATTGAAAAATGCAAGGTAGATCTTAAATCTAAAGGGATTTAAGAGGTATCACATGTATTGTGTGACTTGTAATGTGCCGTCACACTTGGATCTTATAAAGGCTGCCACAGTTCAAGACTGCACAAATTCCATTACTAAAACCTGATGCATTGTAGTATTTCTGATATGGCCATAGCACATATTGAAGAAAGTACAGCTTAATTGAATAACCCTGTGCATTGTGGAATGTATGGTATGCCATTGCACTCAGGTCAACAGGATACAATGCCAGATGCATGATATACCATGAAATCTATTTTAAGTGTGGGCCAATCATAATAAAGTAAGATGGTGCATTGTGGGAGTTATGAGAAGCACAGTGAGGCCACCAATAGAGGCAGACGGGAGCTATACAAGACCACTTATATCACATTATATTGCACATGTCATGGGACGTTTATCAAGACTACACGAATTTTCATATGCTCTTAGACCTAAATTAAGAGGGTATCAGTCTTAATACAATAACATGGTACATTGTGGGTTTTATGAAGCACCTTCACATGCATGTAGATCGAGAGTGTGTCAATCTTACACTATAATAGGATTGATTGTTGGATGTGTGACATACCTTTTACATAGATCACACACAAACTAGTTCAAGGCAGTACCAATCTTGACGATATAGTAGGATGGTTTGTGGGATTTATTGTATGCCATCTCATGCAGATCACACAATGGCTTCATTATGATTTTCCCGGTACGGGACAAATGCCAGTATAATTGCCAATATTTCAGGCACTAGCATTTTTTCCGTACCGAGAAAAAAACATGAGTTTGCCGATGGGGGCGACATGACCTGCTGGTAAATCAGGCCCCCACTGGCAAATAAATGGCGCAATTACCGGGATTGGCTTTACCGGAGCCGGTAATTGTGGCAATCCCCTCCATGGAATGGTGATTTACCGGCATTTCCGCTGCCTGGAAAATCCCGGTAATACTGGGATATCAGGTGGCAGAAACGGTAGGGGCAGTTTGCCGATATCACACCAGAATTACCGGTGGGACACTGGCGAACTTGTAATGAGCCCCAAAGACTGTTTCGAGATACTACCAAGACCAATACTCCAACATGTTGCATTGTGGTGCTTCACTTGGATCCTACTTTGATGCATCAATTGCTTCAGTTGTGGCACTGCCTACTGGGCATGTCCTGGAACATAAGATAGGTTTTTCATGGGATCGGGCCTTCTGATGGAAGACCTTTTGATTAATCAAGTAGCTATGGAAGTAAAAAAGAGCAATGGGATTGAGCATGTCAGATCTTGGATGGCATTGATCTTAACCTGAGTAGTCGTAATTATAGTTGCAGTGGTAATGGTGAAACTGGTTGCATTTCCAAATCATGCTAGTTTTACCACTCAGCCAGATTATGGGTTTAGTAACGTATACATTCCAAGCCACCTACTTTCACATGGGGGTAATCCCTTAATGAATAGCGAGGGTAGCGGCCCCGGCGGTATTGCTTCATGCAGTAATTCCACATCTCCCCAATGGAGTCTTATGGCACTCCGTGATACGACACAACAAGAACCCCAAATCAGGTGTTAAATTGCTGTTACTGCTTGCCAAAATGGTAATTCAGTTTGATGGTATTAGCACCGTCCATTCTGCCATAAATGCAGTGTTATCACAGCTAATATCGCCAGACTGGTCGCAAGGCCACCATAGAACACCCTCGTGGTTGTCCAGCCGGGGCTCCTTCCCTGTTGTTATTGGTTAACCAATGCTTTGAGCAGCAGGTGGGAAGTTGGCTCTGTCCGTCTCAAACATTCTGCACATCAAAAATGTGCATCTGGAGAAAAGTCTGTGAGAATAACATGTATGTAAATTGTGTGTGGAAGAAAATAAATTACAAATGACTTAACCATTTATTAACACATATGTATTTGTGCATTCAGCCCAATCGGGGTTTAAATGCAAAACTGGCCCACAATGAGATGAGTGACGTCCAGACATAGCCTTTCGAGCGGCGAACCCCTTTTCTCCAGCTGTCTCTCCTTTCGGAGCTGCGACCCATAGAATAGAGTTGAGTCCCACTATAAATTTGGTCCAATTGTCTGCATAGCTCCCATGCCTTATTGAGTAACTTATCTATCCCTCGCCCTCATCCCAACTATGTACCTGTATTTGCTCCTCTCTGACAGGCAAAAAGCATTTTGACTCCATAATCTACGGCAGGAGGTGCCATACAAATGCAAGATAACACAACAGAAAGGAAGCTATTGGCCAAGATGAATTGACATAAACATATGTAAGGGGGAAGGAGGTCTGGGGGTGCAAAGGGTAAGAACAGGGTTTGATGCCTAATTGTTGCCTGCTACATAGGTTCCCTTTCTAGTACAATCCAAACCCTTTGAGCTGTTCTGATGGAATCACAAAGGAAGATGAGAAAAAAAGAGAAAGTGATGGGGGATCTTAGTTAAAGTATCTCAGTATAAATAATATGCTAATTAGTACTTAGGAGGTGCTTGGCAAAGTGGGTGGTGTGACATTCACATTGTGTGAGCTGCCTGTAGGTTTACGAGGGACTCAGAGGGCCGGGGAGGTATTGTATGTTTTTATCGTATCTAAAAGTTTGCATGTACAAAAAGTCCTAAAAATGCTACCACCAAAGGTTCGAACACCAAAAATTCAAACCTTTGTAGCATTGTAGGTTTAGTATAAGGGGGTGTCCCCCTTTACACCCCGCTCACTATTGTAGTGAGCGGGGAGTTCGCCACACCCAACAACAACAAAAAAACACCCTGCTCACTACCCAACAACAACAAAAAAACACCCCGCTCACCATTATAGTGAGCGTGGTGTTGCGGGGGACACCTCTGCAACACCCAAAACCGCCCCAAAAAAACAGGGGCTGCAGGGGTGTCCCCCGCAAATACCCTGCTCACTATACTTTAGAGTATTTTGAGTATAGTGAGCAGGGGTTGCGGGGGACACCCCTGCAGCTCCCGAAAAAGAAAAGGACCCTGCAGCGCCGGTTCCCAATCATGGAAGTGAATGGGAACTGGCACCGTACGGACATAGCATTGAAAAGGTAAGTAGGGTTTGGATATGTTGGAGGTGTGGGTGGAGGTGTGTTAAGGGTGTGGGTGGGAGTGTGTGGTGGGGGTGTTGTGGGTGTGCTTGGGGGTGTGGGTCTGTGGGGGTTTCAATGCGTGTTCGCATGGGAAATGTGCAAACCTTTTGTGGTTCGCACATTTCTCATGTGAGCTTTTCCGTCGCTGAGTTTTCCGTGATGGAAAATTCACGTAGATCCGGCCGGGGATGCCCTCAAGCGACATGATGCACACTACCTCGAGGCAGTACACAGGGATCACTCAAAATTCTTCTCCCCCTACCAAACCCTTTAGCCTTATGAGACCAGGAATCCACGGTGTGCATGCTTTTACTCACAGTCAAAAAGAGGCAGGAAGGGGGTCTCTTCAGGTCATGGGCAGTCCCAGTTCCAACTAGATCAACTCGTCTCTAATCACCAATCTCTCCATGCCCTCACTCCTGAAGAGCCATCTGTCTAATCACGAATCTCTCCATTCCCTCACTCCTGAAAAGCCATCCGTCTAATCACTAAACTCTCCATTCCCTCACTCCTGAAAAGCCATCCATCTAATCACCAATCCCTCCATTCCCTCACCCCTGAAGAGCAATCCGTCTAATCACCAATCCTTCCATTACCTCACTCCTGAAGAGCCATCCGTCTAATCACATATCTCTCCATTCCCTCACTCCTGAAGAGCCATCCGTCTAATCACCAATCGCTCCATGTCCTCCGTCCTGAAGAGCCATCTGTCTAATCACCAATCCCTACATGCCCTCACTCCTGAAGAGCCATCTGTCTAATCACCAATCCCACCATTACCTCACTCCTGAAGAGCTTCGTATAATCACCAATCCCTCCATTCCCTTACTCCTGAAGAGCCATCCGGAGAGAACCACATTCTCATTCACACAACCCCACTGCTTTGCAGCTCTGAAGACCAAGTAATTGGCAACGTGCAGGGACTGTGAACGCCTCAGGACACACTGAGGTATATTGTCTCTGCGTCTTGCAGAAACAACACCTCTTAGCGCCTCTTCAGAAGCACGGCAGCTTGAGTCACAGAAGAGCAGAGGCAGAAGCTGCTCACAACTCTGTGTTGTCAAGCCTATGACAGGGCACTTCTCCATGACTTCAAAATGGAGGTCACCACCAGAAGGGGAATCAGGGCGGCTAATTAGAGGGGGAGAAAAGGAATACAGACAGCTGAGATAACTAAGAGAATGCTGGGAAACACCTGGGAAGACACTGAGGGAATTGGAGCAGGACATATCATAAAAAGAACAGGGAACGGGGCAGAAGGGGCACTAATCAGGAGGGGTAAGCGATAATCAGAGAAATCGTGGAGTGAGCTGCTGAGTGACTGCAGACTTTGGTAGACCCAGACCCTGAGTCTTTCTACAGTAATTTTTGTTTTCCCAGCTCACCTGAAACTTCAAATACCCACGCGGAGCGGCTGCGGAGTGAGCTGCTGAGTGATTGCAGCCTTTGGCAGACTGTGGCGTGATCGTGGCCGTAGCCACCCCGGACCACACCGTGCGCTTTGCTCTGCAGCTTTGCTGTCTGCACCGCTGAGATGGACTCCTCACCGATAAAAGTGGCAACAAGGGACAAGCTGCAGCCATCCCTGCCATTGAGCAGCCCTAGAGCCGGTACGGGTATGGCGTCCCTCCCCTCCTCCCTTTCGGTTGTTGTGGATGCCGAAATTCACTCCTTACCCCACTGGCTTCCCCCCTCCTCACTCCAGCCCTCCCTGTCCTTGTCCCACCCCTACCCTCCCGTCCCCTTCCCTCCGCCATACCTGTCCAACTGTATGCTCCGAGGTGGAATTCACCCGCCGGGTCCTCCGGTCGTTGAAGGAAGCCCAAACGGGTAAATCCAATACTAAGAGGCGGGCCGAAAAGTCTTCAGTGCCTAAGCGGGTTCCGAAACGGACCATTTCCTCGGATCCGCCCGAACTCTCTTCGGATTTTCCTGCAAAAAATGCAAGGTTGTTGACAAATCTGCCGAGCCGTGACGAGCCCCTCTCTGGCGCTGTCACAGCCTCCGACTCTG